>NC_083096.1:114481822-115151633 GCF_949774975.1 Lagenorhynchus albirostris | reverse complement strand
AGAAGAGTTGACAACATAGTCTTGAAAATCATTCATAGTTGAGGAAACTGAGCAGGGAATTATGGTAACCTTAAAAAGTCATTTAATGTCTCTAAGCCCCACTATCCAATTCTGTATAAAAGAAAAGAAGGTTGAATTCAACAATCTTGAGTTCTTTTGCAGCTCTATTATTTTATATCCATCATTAAGCTACTACTTTGGCTAGATGTTGGGAAGCTAAGAAGCAATAAGAAGAAAGTGCAGAGTATTTTTTGATGATAATGACGACAATAGGAATGTCTTCTGGGGAGTTCAAAACATTTTTATCTATAATATACTATTAATCCTAACACCTTCACTATGAAACAGAACAAACATTATCATCATTTAAAGGATAAAGAAATCGAGACAGAGGAGAGTTAAATGAAAAAGATTCTTCAGTGTAATATATTGCCTGAATGAGGCAGGATGCTTATCAGGAGAAAAACTAATGACAATATAAAGAGCCTAGAAATACTGGTGGGAGACCCATCACATTCTTGTAGTCTCCCTCCCTTCCTTCCTCCTTTTTTCCCTCCTCCCTCTCTCTCCTCCTCCCTCCCTCTCCTCTAAATTATCTTGCCCCTATTTGTAAAAATAGATCTTGGTTACAGAATATTTGACAAAACAGAAATAATTGACATGTTGGATGATGAGGAAAATAGGTATTTTTCTTCCTGGTTATTTCAAGTGTTTTCCTTCTTAGAGTTAATGAATAAAGAATGGCTGTGTTAGATACTCTGTCATTTCTGTAAAGCTGTCTGTTTTCTCCAGTCTTTAAGAATTGGAAGAGCTATCAATGGTATTTTATTTACGGAAAGAAACTACAGAGCTGCCAATTCTATGTCATGAAAGATGAGCCTCATTTTATTCTTTACAAAAAGCCAATTCTTAAGCTGTCTTACCCCTTCATAAGAGACATTCCCAATGTGCTTCAGCAAAGTCTTAAAATTTGGCCCTTTTTTATGTTATAGTTGCATTCTTTGGGGTGATGTTACCTAAAAGTTGAAAAACAGCAACCAACATAAATAGTGTGTATTAAAACACAGACTTCACCAGCAACCATAACTTCCAACTGGCAGTAACCGTCTTAAGAGCAAATCGTACTTGAAAACATTGGCATGCCTTGCGTGAGTTGAACCGTGGACTATATATAGTTAAAAGTTCTTTGTTTAAAAAGGTGTCAGAGAGTAGTTTTCGTTCTTTCATTTGCCTTTGAAGAGTGCCTAGCCTGCAGCAATCTCAGCTATATTTTTTCCACTATGACACAATAACAATCCCAAGTGACATACCCCCTGAATGATTGGAAATTGGGTTAGGCTACAGGAACTCAAAAACACAGTGACTTAAACATTCTGTCACAAAGCCCCATCTGTGATGATGAGTGGCTTTCTTGTATGGTTTTCTAGTGGTATTCTCCTAGAAGTGTTCCACTCTTTGTTACCTCTTGACTGGTAAATACCAAAGACCAACTAACACCACCAAAGACCAAGGCATTGCTTTAATGACCTACTACACTTTCATATAAGCTATAAAGTAGGACAAATGTTATCATCATTTAAAACATGTAAAAACTGGGCTTCCCTGGTGGCGCAGTGGTTGAGAGTCCGCCTGCCGATGCAGGGGACACAGGTTCGTGCCCCAGTCCGGGAGGATCCCACATGCCACGGAGCGGCTGGGCCCGTGAGCCATGGCCGCTGAGCCTGCGCGTCCGGAGCCTGTGCTCTGCAACGGGAGAGGCCACAACAGTGAGAGGCCCGCGTACAGCAAAAAAAAAAAAAAAAAATGTAAAAACTGACACATGGAAAATTTAGTTAAAAAGATTCTTCAACTGTAACAGAATGAACTGGTCAGGGGAGTGGACCTGTGAGACATTACAAGGCCTCTGGACTAGCGGGTCTCTGAAGGTTTGTTCTACTTCAGTCCTTTGACCAGTGCTTCAGAGCAAGCATTTAATAAATATTTGCCGAGGTGCAAGTGAAAGCATTCATACCTATACTTTACCAGTAGGAAGAGAAAATTGGCAGTTATACAGTTTAACGATGCCTTAAACACTCCTGAATACCAGAATGAAGGGCTTGGGCGGGTGGGTATGTGGGGAGAGCTGAGTTAAAGATGGGGGGAGAGGATAGCTCTGCTCTTTCTGCTTTGATACTTTATTCATTATAGTGATGTCAAATCAGATACACAGCCCACATCAAAGGGTTTTTGTAGCACCCTTAATAATTTTCAGTAAATGTTAGTTGTGCTTATTACTATTATTATTATAGAAATGGGCAATGGTTTCAGAAGTCATGAAAACTGAATCCATATATCCATAGCAAATGTGACTATAAAGGCACATGACCATTAACAAAAATAACATACTTGAATGTTAATCAAATTTCTCTAACTGGCACAGAGCCATCAGTGGCTTTCTCTTCTCCCATAATCTGAACTTTAGACACCCTGTAAAAGGTTCCCTATCCCAGTAATAGTTGTCTAGCATCCCCTTTTAAGTATACCCAAGAGAGATAGGCTTTAATTCAGCTGGGTTTCCTAGCCATTGAGCTGGGCACAGAGGTAGATTGCACTATATTCAGATATTATGAATAATAATAATAAATTATTATTATTACTGAGAGTTTACTTTGTGCCAAGTGCCCCATTAAATACTTTATTTTCATTATCTTATATAATCTCACAACAACCTTACTGGAATGTACTTTTATTACTTCCATTTTCCATATGAGGAATCTGAGGATCAGAAAGGTTAAATAACTTTTCCTGTGATCATTGTGGAACTGTCTCATTCTGAGTAAAAGCAGACACTGGGAAGTAATGGCATATTCTATTTATTTATTTATAGTTTAAAAAAATATTTTTTTACTTTTTTGGCTGCGTCGGGTCTTAGTTGCGGGACGCGCGGTCTTCATTGAGGCGTGCAGGATTTTTCGTTGCGGCACAGGCTCCTCTCTAGTTGTGGCGTGCGGGTTTTCTCTCTCCATTTGTGGTGCGAGGGCTCCAGAGTGCATGGGCTCTGTAGTTTGTGGCACGCGGGCTCTGTCATTGGGGTGAGCGAGCTCATTGGTTGTGCGCTCGGGCTTAGCTGTACCATGGCACGTGGGATCTTAGTTCCCCAACCAGGGATTGAACCCACGTCCCCTGCATTGGAAGGTGGATTTCTTACCACTGGACCACCAAGGAAGTCCCGTAACAGCATACTTAAAACAGTAAGACAGAAACATTGAACCAGATCAGAACTATAAGATCAGCTATATCTTAGCTAAGGAACGGAGCCTTGGGAGATCCCTTGAAGCTCTAGATTTTCACAAGCTCCCAAGCCTCAAACTCTAAGCTCTCAGTCTCAGTGCACCACAAGATTCCACAGTCCTGGCTCTGGCCCACAGCTGTGGTTTGATCCTGAGCAACTGGAAGCTATCCTTGGCTAGTCAGTGAGAATCACCGTCAGTAGTTTGTATCTTATTGGCTTCTTGGCAAGTCAGGCCAGTAGTTTAACAATCATGTTAGTTGCGGTGAATCACAGCATTTTGGGAGTTTTTCTTTCAATGTTGCTTTCAAGTCCTGCATCATGTTTTTTAAATAGCTTAACCTTTCAAAGTCGAATTGGACTTTTAAAACCACTACATTATGGAGGTGCAAGCCTGATGAGAAAGCTAGAGATCCAGCTGAGTAAATACTGAATAATCTCAATCATAAAATGTGACTATAAGGTAAGATATATTCTGAGGGCAATTCCAAAGTGGAGTTTTGAAGATGCTGGGAGTAAGGACATCATCACTGGCCTCTACATGTAGCCTCTCAGAGCTCTTGTTTGAACGTGTAAGTCCCAATGGGTGTATTAAACAATGAGATAATTTTCTCATCGACTTCTCTCACCAGGCTAGCTAAATGTTCCCTCCTGATGAATCTTAACTGAAATAAATGAGCATTTATTAAGTGTCTACTGAGTGATAATAAGCAAGATATTCAGTGTATTACGAAATTTTTTTCTCACAACAAGTCTGAGAAGTTAGGATTACTATCCCATTTTACAGAAAGGAAGTTGCAATTCATAAGCAAGCCCTATGCCACCTTCCTTCAGTAGAATTAGTATTTAAATCCAGGTCACGCTGGGGGGAATGCTTTCCTTCCACCATTTGCAACTGCTTCAGCCCTGACCTTTCTAAGCTTCTCTCCAGAAAGAATATATTTGTAGATAATACAGTACTTCCTCACTTCTAAATCAATCAAATGGCAAACATATGTCATAACCTTTTCTCAAGAAGAAAATGAAGTTTTTTAGGCTCAAAAACTAAAGTTGTTTTACTTCACAAATATTTATAACTTGTTTTTTTTTTACATCTTTATTGGAGTATAATTGAATTAGATATCTTTACTTCTCTAAGAAATAACAAGAAATAATGTGATTTATTTTAGATAAGGTTTTAAGATTGTTTAAAAGCTCTTACATTTAGAGTATAGTACCTGAATCACAGATTGTATATTATTCCCAAGTCTCATTAGAGTTTTCAAGGAGAAAGTCATACTTTTATCTACCAGGTAGTAGAGTATCTGCCAATAGAATTTATAGTGCAAGGGTGACCATTAACTCCTACTTCTTTAAAGCACATTGTCTCTTAGAGACCTTGACAGTTTAGACATAGGGCAAAAGCTTCATCTACTGACTTCTAGTTGAAGAAGATGAAAAGGGTATTTTGAAAAGAAATATTAATAAAAAATAAAGGTTGAATCATATAAGCCTTCAAGGAATAAGATAATATTACCATGCATATGCCAGTTATATATTTTTCCTTGATATTAAATACTGTATCATATTAAATGCCTGAAGGTATTAACAAAAAATCCCTATACGTTATAAAATGAGATCTGACACTATCTAAGGCACTATTTTCAAACTGATGGTTACAACTCTCAAGCAGATTGTTAAATCAATTTAGTGAGTCATGAACAGCATTTTTTTTAAAGAAATAGACTACAATAGATTGTAAAAGAAAATATTAGAATAGAATACCATGTATCAGACTGCATAGCGCTTGGTAAAGTTAAGTTTTGTATTATGAACGTAAGCTCTATATTCACTGCTGTTTCCCCATCCAATACAACAGAGAACAGTGCTTGGCACATAATAGGCAATAGACAGACACTTGTTGTTAAATGAATAAATATGTGTATGTGTGTAAGTATATATATTTTTATTAACATTTTATACTAGATCAAAATGTAAAATGTACTCAATATAGGACAGGATAAAAATTTTTGAAATTTTTGTGTGTATATACACGTGTATATACATACATACATACACATGTATATACCTACACATGTACGTATATATAATATTTAACAATTATACATACAAATATAACATCTTAGGTAAGATTTCCTAGGAGTAGAGTCTGAGACAGGAGTTCTTGTGCAAATTACATATTGAAAGTGCTTTAGGGAGATACCTATAAGGGAGGGAGATGAGCAGGATAAAGCAGTGCAGAGAAAGCAAGGCAAAGCTGTGATTCCAGAAGCCTAACCTCCCAGCTTTCTCCAGGAAAGGCAGCTCCCATCAGATAAGGGCAACCCCCTCCAGAGAAAGGGGCAGTGACAAGCCAGATCCCTCCCAGACTAAAAGCTGATGATCGTCCATTCATTTATTCAAAACATACTTATTGAGCACCCACTCCATGCCAGGAACAGTGTCTGGGATTTCACCTTACCTCATAGAGATTGTAGTTTAGTAGGTCAAAGGCCAGTTGCAATTTTTAAAAACATAAAATACATATGATAGGATACTATGTAATAGGTAAGAGAGCCATTTCCACCATAAATCAGATTCCTTGGATGGTCCTCAAATTTCTTTCACTTCTTAGTTTTCCTACATTTCCCTAACTCTTCACAAGGAAACCAGCTCATGCATTTAAAATGAGGTGACATAAATGTGAAGGCCTATAGTGGGCTTGATTAGCAGCCTAGAGAAATTTTCGTATATACTTTCTTACAATACATAAAATGTATTACAACTTTAAAGTTTGCAATTGTAAGAATAATTATAAGAAATGGCAAAAAAATAAAATGTCAACTATGCTATTGATGTGGAAATAAAAAGTTACATTTCTGAAGAAAAGAATTTAGCAGGATCTTCACAAAGCTAGCCAAGCAAAGCAATTTCTAATCTACTGTTGGATTCTACATGTTCTCCTAATTTTAGGTGATTTTTTTAATGTCTGGATGATTAAAATAATAAGCTATACAACCTAATTTTGACTTGTGGACATACATTAATATTGAAGAACAGTGAAAAAAATTCCACTTATTCTCATGCTTGTACTATTCTCAACTCATTATTGTTTTACTCAGGAGAGCATCAAGAATTTCTACCTGGTCAATCTGCATCCAAAATATAGATTTTATTATGTTATTCACCTGCTCCAACACCATCACTATTTGTGGCTCATTTCCAGTCTGAAACCAACCTACCATTCCAGTCCTATCTCCTACCAGTTGTCATAAACTGGATTTAAACCCTGTCTGGTTCCCTATTCCATTAAATGACCTCTCCCAAGAGGTAAGGCCATCTGTACTTCATTTCAATGCGCTCTACACCCACCCCTGCTCCCAGGCTCTGATCTAACTCTGACCCAAATCAGAAAGTATAGTGAACATAGGGGGATTTATGGTTCTCTAATTCACTTCAGGGAATTAAGGATTAATGACTTTATTTCCTGCCTAGCTCTTACCTTGCAGTCTACATTAGCGCTTCTCAAATTTCAGTGTGTGTACATATCACCCAGATCTCGTTAAAATGCAGATTCTGATTGGTAGGTAGTCATGGAGCCTGTAATTCTGCATTTCTAACAAGTTTTGGGTAATGCCAGAGCTGCCAGTCTGGGGACCACTCTTTGAAGAGCAATGTCTGGTACACTGAGTCTCAAATTTGTCTGTACCTTGGAGTCACTTTATTGGTATAGGGTAAAACCTCATCACAGAGAGTTTTTAAAAGCGCCCCCACCCCCAGTTAATTCTAATGTACAAAAAGTTTGAGAAACACTAGTCTAATATATACTCTAGTTCTGTCATTATGTCCTTGATTGTTCAACTTTACCTGAGATCCAGTCTCAGTAGTTTACACAATATGATTATTGTCATTCTAACTTCCTCCTTCCCAACCCCGAGCCCTGAATTAGACACTGGAGCTCTTTCCCTGAATGACTGGGAAATGTCTCTTTCCCAATATTTCTGGGGACATGCTAAATTTTGAGAGATTTCCTTCATGCTGATTGTAGGGCCTGTTGGCCTAGATTTTTTTTTTTTTTTTACATCTTTATTAGAGTATAATTGCTTTACAATGGTGTGTTAGTTTCTGCTTTATAACAAAGTGAATCAGTTATACATATACATATGTTCCCATATCTCTTCCCTCTTGCATCTCCCTCCCTCCCACCCTCCCTATCCCACCCCTCTAGGTGGTCACAAAGCACCGAGCTGATTTCCCTGTACTATGCGGCTGCTTCCCACTAGCTATCTACCTTACGTTTGGTAGTGTATATATGTCCATGCCTCTCTCTCGCTTTGTCACAGCTCACCCTTCCCCCTCCCCATATCCTCAAGTCCATTCTCTAGTAGGTCTGTGTCTTTATTCCTGCCTTACCCCTAGGTTTTCATGACTTTTTTTTTTCTTTTCTTAAATTCCATATATATGTGTTAGCATACGGTATTTGTCTTTCTCTTTCTGACTTACTTCACTCTGTATGACAGACTCTAGGTCTATCCACCTCATTACAAATAGCTCAATTTTGTTTCTTTTTATGGCTGAGTAATATTCCATTGTATATATGTGCCACATCTTCTTTATCCATTCATCCGATGATGGACACTTAGGTTGTTTCCATCTCCTGGCTCTTGTAAATAGAGCTACAATGAACATTTTGGTACATGACTCTTTTTGAATTATGGTTTTCTCAGGGTATATGCCCAGTAGTGGGATTGCTGGGTGGTATGGTAGTTCTGTTTGTAGTTTTTTAAGGAACCTCCATACTGTTCTCCATAGTGGCTGTACCAATTCACATTCCCACCAGCAGTACAAGAGTGTTCGCTTTTCTCCACACCCTCTCCAGCATTTATTGTTTCTAGATTTTTTGATGATGGCCATTCTGACTGGTGTGAGATGATATCTCATTATAGTTTTGATTTGCATTTCTCTAATGAGGCCTAGATTTTTAAATCTAGGCTCTGAGACTGTTCCCTCTGAGATATCCTATCACAGAAGGTTTCTCCTGCCTATCAGATATTTCTTACCTGGCATTCTATCACATTCAATTTCCACATAAGAAACATTTGATGATATACATTTTAAAAAGAATGATTTGGTCATTTATTCAATTACATTCTTACCAAGCACCTCTTATATGTCAGGTAATGTTCTAGAATCTAGGGATATAGCATTAAATAAAACAGACCAAGTAAAGCTCCTGGCCTATTGACACCTACATGCTAATAAGAGAGACAGATAATAAGCAAATAAATACTTAAACTAAGCTGAAGTAGTGATAAAAACTGTGAAGAAGTATGAACAGAATAAAGGGATAAACAAGAACAGAGTCTGGTATTCCACATAAGATGGTCTAAGGAGGGTCTCTTGTGTAGGAAACATTTGAGCAAGGTCAGAATGAGGCTAGGAAAGAAGCCTAACACATAGCTGGGAGGAAGAAAGCTCCAGGCAGAGGGAAGGAACAAGGGCAAAGGCTACCAGTGGACAGTTGGGAGTGTTTAAGGTAGAGAAAAGAGGCCACTGTGGGCGGGGCTGAGTGTGCAAGTGTGATGTGTTAGGGGAAGAGGAGGGTAGGTGGACAGGGGCCTAGAGATTAAAGACAACCAGGTCAGACATAGTCAGGACGTTTATTCTAAGTGAAATGGAAGTCTCTGGAGGGATTTGAGCAGAGAATTTTAAAAGGACTGACTTGGCTATAATAGTTTCAGTTTTTTATATCCAAATCTATTTGATAATGATTGCCTAACGTTTTCAGCTGCTAACCTGCCTGTGAATATTTTAGGATCCACTGCAGAGGTATGTTTATCAGTCCATATCCTCATCTACTCTTTCCTAAGTGTTTAATGGTTAGACACTGTTCTTCAACTCTGTAGTCCCAATATGCAGAGAGAAACAGAGAGCTTTTATTTGGGCTACATCTATGTAAAATCCTCATTTTCAATATGGATGCGAGTGAGGGAATCTCTGCTTTAGATGGAGTGCTCAGTTACCTCACATATCCTATTTGAATGCCTAACACACGTATCAAACTTAATATAGTCAGAGCAGAACCGCTGATTTTCTCTGTCAAATCTACACCTTCCGTTTCAGTATATATCACTATCACCTTTCCAGTTATTCAGGTCAAAACTGACTTGCCATCTTAGGTTCCTACTCATCCTCACATCTAATGCATCATTAAGACTTGTTGGCTGTACCTCCCAAATGTTTCATGAACCAATCACTTTCATCACCTCCACTGCTACCCTTTTAATCCCCACCACCATTTGCAGAGGTCAGGGGAACCAAGGGTTCAGTTTTTGACATCTTAGTTTTGAGAGGTCAATCAGACCCCCAAAAGACAATGAAGCTTGTAGTGACATAAATGACTCTGGAGTTCAAGAGAAAGGTCTGGGCTACAGATACACATCTGAAAGACTAATGGGTGCCTATTTAAAGCCGTAAGACTACATGAGATCACCTAAGAAGTATGTAAAGAGAGAAAAATGTTCCAGAACTGAGCTCTGGAGCACTCCAAGAACAGAGACTAAGAGTCCCAAAGAGGTAATAGGAGCATCAAGAGAAAGTGGTCTTCTGAAGCCAAGCCAAGAAAGTGTTTCAAAAAGAAGTGATCAGGGGCTTCCCTGGTGGCGCAGTGGTTGAGAGTCCACCTGCCGATGCAGGGGATACGGGTTTGTGTCCCGGTCCGGGAAGATCCCACATGCCGCGGAGCGGCTGGGCCCGTGAGCCATGGCCGCTGAGCCTGCGCGTCCGGAGCCTGTGCTCCGCAACGGGCGAGGCCACAACAGTGAGAGGTCCGCGTAACGCAAAAAAAAAAAAAAAAAAAGTGATCAGTTTTCTCAAATACTGCTTATAGATTAAGATGAAGACTAATAATCTACCACTAAACTTAATTGACTATGATCTCTTTATTATTATGCAATAGCCTTTTTATCCCTCTTTCTGCCTCTTGTCTTCTTGCAGGCAGTTGTCCACAAAACAAACAAAAAAAAAAGCAAACAAACAAAACCCCAAAATAACAACAACCAAAAAAAAAAAAAAGAAAAGAAAATCCACATAGCTATCTTTCTAAAGCTTGATCAGATCAGATCATTTTCCCACTTAAAACCCTCCAGTGGCTACTCACTGCAAATGGACTTAAAATAGGCAAAGTTACACATCATCTGGCTTCTGCCAACCTCCCTGAACTCATCTTTTCATTTTTCCCCTATTATGCTTCAACCAAGTTAGCTTTGAGTTCTATTCTATGGAAGACAGGCACTGTTGATACCCTGCCATTATCCTCCCTGCCCCTGAAGAGTTTTCAGCATACTGACATTTTCCTGTCTTTAGCATCTGGGTTTCTCTTCTTATTTGCCTGAGGATTTTCTTTAGTTCTTCAGGAATTTGCTTGACCTCCACAAGTACAACCTGAAAGTGCAGGAACGTTAATACCCTGAGGATAATAGCCAGTGAGCTGTGGGAAAAGGCAGCTACATGGCCCCCTCCCAGCCCTCTGTTTAGGATGACTGTGAGGTGAGATCCAGGTGGTTTCTTTCAGCAGCTCCACCCCAGGGGAAATAAGTCCCTCTTATCTATAGCAGTTGCCCTCTCATAACACACCCTTTCTTGGTTTTTCTCTCTCCTTGTCCACTTCCTCCATTTCCTCTCTGGTGTTTCCTGAGATGACCTCCCAAATAAACTACCTGTACCTGTCCTTATCTCAGGGTCTATTGTGAAATACCCATCCTAAGAAACATGCCAAGCCATTTCCCATCCCTGGGCTTTTGTAAGTGTTCTGCCTTCAACTTAGAAAATTCTTCGCACAACCCTTTGTATGGCATCCTTCTTAGGAGTGGGCTTCAGCCAGAATTTTCATCCTCAAAGAACCTCCCTGACCCTCTAGTTCAAGTAGCTTCCACCAGTCACTCTATCACTATTGCAGCTTCTTCAGAGCATCAATTAGTGCTAAAAGTGACCTTATTTATCATTGCATGAGTTTACTGGCTGTCTCACTGCTTCCCTCCTCATGGTCAGCACTCCGACCCCCACGCACTTTCATGGGACACAGACTGTAAGAATTTCTCATGAGGCTTCCCTGGTGGCTCAGTGGTTGGGAGTCCGCGGGCCGATGCAGGGGACGCGGTTTCGTGCCCCGGTCAGGGAGGGTCCCACGTGCCGCGGAGCGGCTGGGCCTGTGAGCCATAGACGCTGGGCCTGCGCGTCCGGAGCCTGTGCTCCGCAGCAGGGGAGGCCGCGGCAGTGAGAGGCCCGCGTACCGCAAAAAAAAAATAATAATTTCTCATTCATGGGACACCACTTATGAGAATTCCTTAAAAGCAGAAAACCTCTCTGCCTCCTTGCTGAGCCCCTAAAGCAGTTCCCATTCTAGAGAACACAGTCAATATTTGTAGACTGGCTGACTCAAGGCCCTGCCTCTCACTGGAGTGTATGTACTCCTCCCATGCCTGCTCAGTATTCTACCAGGGAGTTTGCATTTGTATACCAAATAAGCATGAAATTTGATACATCTTACAAGGACATAAAATTGATCAGAGAACTGTGTGTGTGTGTGTGTGTGTGTGTGTGTGTGTGTGTGTGTGTGTAAGAAATTATTGTCATTTCTCAGTAATTAAAATTTTTATATTTAAACAAACAGGTATCTTATGGTGTCACATGGGAGACTCTCATGGGATTTCATGATAAAATAAGTGCTCAGTGTCCCTTGCTTTAGGGGTACTTTGATGGGAAAGTCTGAAAGCCTTCCTCTAAGGGACCCATACTCTAATTGGAAAAAGGGAGGAAACTCTAATGGGAATGGACAGCTACACAAGCTGTCCCTGTTTTTTCCTTCGAAGCTTTTTCCCTGTTCTCAGGAGCCTTAAAGCCATTACCCATACTTCCCCATTTTCTGGCCCAATTTTCCCCAAACTGTGTTCCCTAGAACCACTAATTTATGTTCTTTAGAGACTAAAGAATCTGTGCTCAAATAAAATTGAAAAACATCAGATTATGCCTCCTTAGAACCTTTAGTATGCAAATGTGCATTCTCTTAGACCAAAGAGAGGGACTACTTATGTAGCTCCCCCAAACTTACTTGACCCTGAAATCCTTTTGGGAGTTTTTAAAAACAGATTGGGAAGCACCGTGCAGACTCACGAGGAAGAGGGTGGTATTCCAAAACCTGAGCACATTCCAAGTCAGGCGTCATGCTAAGTGCTTTTCATATGGGTTTGTATACCTATATGGTAAAGGAGTGATTGTTTCCTTTAACCTTCAAAAAAACCTTCAAGGTAGGAATTATAATTTTCAATTTCTGAAGAGAAAGTTGAGAAGTAAAATAATTTGACCCGGGTTCCACAGCTAGTAAGCTAGAAAGTAGTGGAGAAAGAATTTGAAACCAAATTGGTCTGGTTCCAAGGACCCTTTCTTCTACTTAACACAGCTGGGAAAAAAAAAAAAAAAAAAACTGGAAAGAGCTTCTACTGATGTTAAAAAATAAAATTCCAGAGGTACTCCTCAAAAATAGGGGACTTGGCAAAGGGGATTGGGAATAAAGATTTAATATTTAAAAATGATTGCTTATATCATCTGGTATTTTGTATTTATTGGTTGTGAAATGTTGATTTATTTTATATCCTTCTTAGAAACAATTATTTTTAAACAATTGCTTGGAATTTTGAAGAAAACAAAATTTTAGTTTGAATTCGTTTTATATAGTCAGTCCACACATAATTCAACATATTGAAAATTGAAAATATTTCCTATGGCAGCATTTAAGAGAGGAATCACGCACATTTCTGAAGTAATTATAAAAATATTAATTTAAAATTCAACATACAGTATAACTAGTGAATATCTAGTTTGTTGGCTGAGGAAGCATAACAATGCTCTATCTTTAGTTCAAATTTTTATAAAGTCTAAATAATTTTTTAAACCTTTACTTGCTCTCTCTCTATTTAATTATTTTACCAGAGATCTAAAATATAGGACTGCATCATTCCAGTTACAGAACATCTGGCAACCCTACTGAGAAAAATTGGAAAATGTTTTCTTTTAGCTAAACAGCAGTTTTCTGTTGGTAGAATAAGCTAGGTGACATCACTTAACCAGCCCAAAGTCCTATTTCCTAGTTTTTACTTTTCTTCTTCCATATTTTGCACCAGGAGACTTTGAGGCAGGTACACACCCCTTTCCCAAACTTGGTATCAATAGCAGCAGGTCAATTTGATGACCAAACAAATGGTTGAGAGGTTGATAGCATATAGTTGAGGTAAACAATACAATTCTCTCACTCACTGAGCTTCCCTTTACATAGTGTTCCACAGTTGATTGTTTTCTGGCATCCTTTAGGGAAGCAGATAGAATGGCTGTGTTCTTCCCTTCAAAAGAAACCATCACTGAACTTTCTGAAAAATAAAGTTAACTGAGTGAAACTGTGAAGACCTGACTCTATCCTACTGAGTGATTTTAGACAAGTCATTTAACCTCTCAGGTTCTCAATTTCCTTATTTATAAAATGAGACTGTTGGGATAACTAAAAATATATCTAAGCTCCTACAAGTTCCAAAATTCTATGATCAGTTCTCCAAAGTATGCTACATCTTCTCTGTTACCCTCTCTGCATCTTATCTTCCTCTTTGCTTTTAATTTGCAAAAGTTCTGAAATAAGAGTACTGAAGAATAGTACAATAGAGTTCAGTTCAACAAGAATTTATTGTGCACTTTTATCAGTGCAGCAGCTATTGTCAAACATTTTATCATATTTATTTTTACCAGCAACCTAGGTAAGAAGTTATCATTCTTTCCATAATATATTCAGATTTTCCACACATCTTTCATGGGGCAGACTGGTATAGAACCCAGATCTCCTAATCTGGAATGCATTTTCCAATTAACTACAATTGAATGTCCTTTAGTTGTATAATTAAACAAAATTTAATACATTTTGTTTGCAAAGCCATTTTCCTTTTATCACTATCAGAGCTTCAGTTGGTATTATTATAAGTGTAAAAATCATAAAAAGCACATTTGAGAGCCATTCTCTTGGCTTATTCTCCCATACTTCCCAGTAGTTCCAACAATTCTAGTTGAAAATTTAAAAGGAAGATATAAAATAGACTCTTCTAATCAGAACCAAAGTAGGATATGAACCAGGTAAAGTCAGTCTTTTGTCCTTTTGAATCAGGTAAAGTCAACCAGTTGTCCCTGCCCTAACCCTTTATCCCACATTCATCAGAGTACTATCACCTTATTTTTGCATAGCAAGGATTTTTAGCACTGCTGCTAAAGATGCACTGGTGTCCTGAGACTAAGCTCAAAATTGTGGAAGGGGTGCTAGAGCTGAAGTCAGGAGGTCAAAGATGGCAGTCCTTTGAAACTCTACTGAGCAATGTGACCTTCAGGAAATTCTTCATGCTTAAGAAGAAAGGGGTAGGGGCTTCCCTGGTGGTGCAGTGGTTAAGAATCCGCCTGCCAATGCAGGGGACAGGGGTTCGAGCCCTGGTCTGGGAAGATCCCACGTGCCGTGGAGCAACTAAGCCCGTGCTCCGCAATGAGAAGCCCGTGCACCGCAATGAAGAGTAGCCCCGGCTCACCGCTATTAGAGAAAGCCCGCGGAAGGTAAGGAAGACCCAACACAGCCAAAAATAATGAATAAATAAAATAAATTAATTTGAAAAAAAAGAAGAAAGGGGCAGCTTATGTTTAAAACATTTTACAATAGTTCTCACATTCAATAATTCACTTTTGATTTTCAGAGTATTTGTCAGTTAGGTATTAATACATGTGCAGTGCATTCTTTCTCCTTTGAAATACATTAATACATCCAATGAAAAAAATTCCAACATTACAGTTCTAAAATCTCTTTCATCTACTACCTCACAATCTCAGGCCATCACTATTATCCATTTTGAGTATGTCTTCCAGAATTTTTCGATGCATTTCCATACATATATGAAGATATATAAATACATAGTGAGGGAAAGAGGTATAATTTTTTTTAACTTTTTTTTTAACATCACATATTAACTATCTTTCCATAGGGGTATACATTGATTGTTTTCATTTTCTACAGCTTCTACCTAGTATGTCATGATATGAATGTACTCTAGCCTATGAAATTATTCTTTCTTTGCTGGGCATTTAGACAGTTTTTCCCCCTTTAATAAAGAATGATGTTTTGTACAACCTAACATGTGTTTCTTTGGTCATATGTACGATGTCCCATTGATTAGATATTGAGTTTTAATATACTGCCAACATATTTTTCCAAAGACACAGTACCAATTTATCCTTCCTACCAGCAGAGCATGAAAAAACCTCATACCTAGCTAATATTTGATGTTACCAAACAACTTAAATCAATCTAAGGGGTGAAAATGTTATGTCATCCTTGACTTCACTTATTCTTTTCTGTGCTAGGCCTTCTCATCACAGTTTCTGGTCTCTATCCCACCCAACACCCTGATGGTGGTTTGGCCAGTGTCCTTCCTTTTCAGTAAATGTTACCTTAGAAAAGAATCTGGTATCGCTTGCCTTAGTACAAAAGTAAGTCAATTAACTACTATTTTTATGGATATTTGCACTTCAAGCCTCATCTCTAACTGCAGAATAAAAGACTGCAGAGAAATTTAAAGAGTTATATAGGAGGAGAATTATGTCTCGGCCTAGGGGCCTTTCATAGCTCCAGAAATCACATTATTAAAGACTCTGGCCACGATCCACTAAGAATGACTTACAGTATTGATGTGTGGAAAATCATGATATTCTGGTTAGAAAACGCTTGTTTATGCTGACTGCTTCTCAGATCATCTCAGCATCAGAGAATTCTTCAAGTAGCAAATTGATAAACTCTTTTGAAAGATAGTGTGGTTGGCTGAGGAGGGAAGATGAGATACTAGAAATCTGCAATGAAATTCACTTGTATTACAGGCACCCCATCTAGGCATGGTTGTATATTTACAAATCAGAAATATTTTCCTCCCCGCTTATGAAAGGAGACAGATTTATCGAGCATTTAGCCGGGCCTTTCTTGGATGGATAGAACTCTTCTTTTATTTATTTATTGGTTAGTAAATATGCTTCCTCTGAGGAAGGGCTTTGGGTCTAGGAATCAGTTTGAAGAAATATCTGCGTCCAACCACTCTGGACTTCAGCTTTCTTATCTCCTAAACGAAGGTAAAATGTCATACCAGCCTCAGAGGGTGGTATGAGATTAAAATGCTGTGCTATATGTGAAAGCACTTTCATCAGTTCTAAAGTGGGGGATGTAATTATTATTAAGTAACTAGACTAATAAAACAATATTTTTGAATACCCACACATACCTGAGACTCATACTCACAAAGATCTTCTGAGATACATTGTTATTCCCAAGAGAAAGTAGAAGCACAGAGAAGTTGAATATCACGTTCAAAGTAAACTTAGTACCAGCAGCTAAATTCAGACAAAATCTTTCTGAGTCTAAAATTCAGATTCCTTCCAGCAAGTAATCTGCTTTGATCATTTTACAGTATACCACACCCAGCAGGTACTTACTAACTGTATCTTAAGTGAATATATAAATGAAAGTTTACATTGTGTTTAAATGCAGAATTCTGGGTATCATGAGGTTTCACTTCATTTAAATATACAGGTATCTAAGCCATAATATCAGTCATATCGATATCAGTCATAATGGATTACAGTTCAAGGTTCACTCCCAACAAGACAGCATCTATCCCTGGGTAACACACTGGAATCTGGACTCACAAAATGGAGAGTAGGACTGACAAAGCAACTAGGAAGTTGCTATTCCATGCCGTTTCCGCAGGTTGCTGCCAGTACACATTCTGCGGAGATGTGATAACAGCACATTTTACATCTTCATGTGTTGAAACCAATAAATCTTAGTCCTTCCAGAAGCACAGCCCTGCTTTGGGGTAAAATTGCAGCAATTGATCTTCAGCTCAGCTCTGACTTAACTTGCTGCCTTTTTTCTTTTTATGCAACCTCCACCTATCTAGATGTGGGTCACTGGATGGCGAAATGCAAAGGAAACCTAATGTAGAGATGATAGGAGCAGTCAGTAAGTTAGTATTTTGGGATTTCTGCTGCTAAATAGAGACTGAAAGAGAAAGATTTCACAGCAAATGTTTGTTATATCCTAGAGCCAGCAGTGAGATAAGAACGAAGGGGCTGTGGCTGCTAAATTAGAGCCGAACTAAAAACCACCTTTATATCAAGAATGACTAATAAGAACCTGCTGTATATAAAAAAATAAATAAAATTCAAAAAATTAAAAGAAAAAGAATGATTGAATCATGCCAACTCAGGGGATGACAATCACAGACCAACAAATCTGACTCCTCCATTTTATAGTTCAGGAAACTGAAATCCAGACAGGAGACACAGCTGGGATTCAAACCCAGAACTCTGGACTCAGTTCAGGGATCTCTGCCCCAGTATGCTTCTGGGGAAGAGGCATTCCTGATTTCCCTAGCTGGAAATATTTCAGAGAAGACCTTTAAAGGTACAATTTAAATAATGAATGCAAGCAGGTTCCAGAGAGAAAACAAGCTGTGCCCTCCCAGGGATTCTGACTCAGCCTACTGGACAAGTATCTGCCTGCACAACCCTTTGGACACTTGGAAACAGATTGCTGTGCTACACTGCAGGGTTTGCTCCAACCAAGTATACCAGTTCAGGCATCAGCACCATGCCAGCAGTGCCAAAGGCAAGCTGGGAGATGATTTTTATTGACATCAGGCAGTTATCAATTCCAACCAACATCACAAAATAAAGGAAGGGGATTTTGGAATTTTCCCAGATTTTCCAGACTCTTCTTCTTTTAGAATGCTCTGCCTCTCCTCACCCAAGCACCCTCAGGCTTCCACCATTCTGGCCAAAGGCATTCTACTTCTCACCTAATCCTATCTCTTCTAGACCCACCCTACCCTAAAGTGCACCAAAATCCCCTTCCTCCTTCTTGCTGTGCAGAAGATCTCAAATAAGATATTACTTGAGGAAAAGAATTTATAACAGGTTATCACAGAAAGCTATCACTTTGTTCCTCCTACCCCCAAAGATTTGCATTTTAAAACATCTGTTGACTTATCCTAAAGGAATCTTATTATGTCAAAACAAGTGTTTTTGAGCTGAGGACCTAGATTTCCTTTGACACTCCCTACTCACAGCACTAGCCCTGACAGTAAGATGCACTAAGGTTTAATTTCCATTCTATTCTCCCAGAACATCTTTTTTTTTACTCCACCAACTGGAACTTCTTTGTTTTTAAAGAGTTCCATTAGAAAACTAACAGGGGTTTCTGATCCTGCTTGAAAAATGGGTTAATCTATCCTACTTAACCCTTTCTGTGTCTGGACTTTGTGCTAAGCACAAGTTTTATAATATTTATACCTTCCCACAACCCTTGGAGGGAGGTTTTATCGTGATTTCCATTTTAGATAAAACAGGCTTAGAACACAACTTGCCTAAGGTCACGGTAAGGAGCAGATTGTGAGTCAAACCCAAATTGTTTGGATTCCAGAGCTAGCATTCCCAACCTCTGCACCATAATGAGAAAAGTACTAATTCCCAGTCAGAAGGCCCCACTCTGAGTCATAGCTCTGCAATCGAAAGGTGATGAGCACCAATTTCCTTAACCTTTCTGAAACTCCTTCCTCATCCATAAAATAGGGAGATAGTAATACTTGTCATGCCAGGCTAAAGTGAGAACTAAATGTGAAAGTGATTTATAAAATGGTACCAAATTTATATGGCTATTTCTCGCTTATATAAATATGGTGCCTATTCTTTTTTTTTTTTTAAATCACCTCTTCCCAAGGGAATTTCATTTCTGTGTATATGTGAATTCTACAAAAGATGGAGTTGTAAAATAGATGATAGTAAGCTGTCTTGTTCTTCACTCTGGCTCTCAATAAATACTTGTTAAATAAATGAATGATTGATCTTTGCTTGGAAAACAAAAGAAGAGCATGGCAGGTGAAGGAAGAGGGCTTCGTTAACTGAGAAATTGTCACTGGTATGAAGAAACATTATTGACTTTTCCACATGACTATCAAGCCATAAGTAGCTAAATAGTAATAAGAGGTACTCTGATATCCTATTAAAATGAATGAATTCTTGTGTTAGTTTTTAACAAATCAAACGAGTTTTTAAAGTTTGACTTGTAGCCCTATTCTGACCTCTGTTTAGCCCCATTTAAGCTTGCTAAAGCTACCTTAATCCTACTTGAACTTCTGTACCCTATTTCCCAGTGATTTGCAAGTCTTTAAAAACATGGCTGCATGAAGAGTGTGTTTGTTTAGTCCAGTTCCTTTCCCCCCCCCCACCTCCATTTTCTATTTTCAGCTTTCACCCTCCCCTCTTGTACCTGGCAAGTTTCCCAAGAAGTGCTTCAGTTGCAAAGAAGGAAATACTGACGGTGCATAATTTAAATGAGAGAGATGTGCCATGCCACATTTTCATTAAAATTACAGAAAAATCCAAGCTGTGTGGAGTTTAAGGGAGATCAGAATAGAGTCCAAAGTGCTATCATTACATTTTGTAGTATTTTTTTAGCTCAATAAAGCAGCTGTCCTATATTTGCAAAATAGATTGGAAATTGTTGGTAGTGGAAAAAGAAAGATGTACACTGGGTTTTCTTTCTTCATTTCAGTTTAGAGTTCTCTACTAGTTACAAGAATTAGAAGGAAAAAAGTACACAATTCCTATAATCTCTATTAGCATCTAAATATGAAACCAAGAATATGTTGAAAAGAGCTTCTAAAAGTGGATTGGGACAGAGCCTTGATAATAGATTCACAAATTCTTACCCACACATCAAATAATCTTCAGGCAGATAAGCTTAATAAAACAATGGCTCTTGTTTATAATGGTGTTTCAGTAGAAAAATTTTCTGCAAACTTACACAAAGCAACCAAATAAAGATGTGATTCTGTGGGAAAAAAAAAAGATCTGAAGAAAATATGGAGGATAAGTAATACAAAAACAGTACTAATTTTTCCCTTAATTGTAAGTTTCCACCACTCTTGAGCTCAATCATCTTTTAGAGCTGGATGTCCATTATATTTTGGCATCAGTTTGTCATATTTTGGCATCAGTCTGAATAACAGAATGCTCCTACCATCAATCAGAAGATTTTCATCTCAGTGGTTAATAACTTTCCTGTACATGTCTAATACCCATTTTCTTAAAGTATCTTAAGATGTAGGCCCAAAGATCAGAGATATCAATTAACAAAAGATTACTTTTTCTATTTGAGAATCCAACAGAAAAAAATGCAAGAATGTTTAGCAATCTTAGAGAAAACACATTTAGGGACTTCCCTGGTGGTCTAGTGATAAAGAATCCACCTTCCAATGCAGGGCACAGGGGTTCGATCCCTGGTTGGGGAGCTAAGATCCCACATGCCGTGGGGCAACTAAGCCCACACACCACAACTACTGAGCGTACATGCCCCAAACTACAGAGCCTGCATGCCCCAAACTACAGAGCCCATGTGCTCTGGAGCCTGTGTGCCACAACTACAGAGCCCATGCGCTCTGGAGCCTGTGCACTACAACCAGAGAGAGAAAACTCACATGCCACAACTAGAGAGAAGCCCATGCACCGCAACAGAGATCATGCGTGCTGCAACTAAGACCCAATGCAGCCAAAAATAATAAATAAATAAAATTAAATTAAATTAAAAAAAGAAAATGCAGTTAAAGGCTAACTCATTTTATTCATTCTGCAAATAAACTACATTTGTATGGTTTCCTAGTTGAAGATATATAATTATATATCTCTGAACATAATATCCTTATAAATGTAAGTCCATCTTTAGCTTTGTTGATAAATGGGATTCTCATTCTAACATACACCTAGAATTTCCATTCCAACAAATCACACTATATATAGTTTCTGTTTTTTCTCTTTAATGTTATATTTAATGACACAAATGAACACATCACTATAGAAAGAATAAACAATACAGAGGGCATAATTTGTTACTCAAGTGGACATCCTTAAATAGCTTAGTTTTGCCAGTTTTGAAATTTTTGTGTCTTTAATCATAGTTCCCTTCCAGCTCTTTCTCACTTTTTAAATTATTTTCATTTGTTGAATAAAGTGAATCACTTAGTCATTTGTCCTAAATAAAACCCCTCAGTTTGGATTTTATTGATTACATTCCCTTGGTGTTATCCAGCATATTCCTTAGTTCTCTGTAATTCCTATAAAGTAGTGCTTGATCTATAGCTTCTTCAGATTCAGTGTCATTCAGTGAAAAGAAAAAGAAATATATATATATATATATATATATATATATATATATGTTCATTCAAACTACTTCATAGGTCGTGGGGAATCCCTCATAAGACATTGTCTCTACTGCAACTTATATTTTGACTTGACAATATGTTTTGGAGGTCCCTCCCCCCCTCAGTACGTGTACATTTAACTGAATTCTTTATTTCGTAAAATGATGTATCATAATTTGTGTTATTTTCTCTTTTCTTATGGACTTTTAGGTTATTTTCACCTTTATTAACAATGCTACATTGAACATCCTTATGCACAGACTTTTATGCACACATGTGAGAACTTGTAGGACAATGAAGTCTTTAGTCCTTTTCCTCCTGTGCACACTGTTAAGAAATCCCAAAAAGGGGAGATTTTCATTCATAGGAAAAGAGGCAATAGAAGGTCATTTTGTTCAGTGCAAATGCATTTAGGTTCCTTCCCAACACTGGAGAAGGAAATATCTAAGATATTTCAGTGGTCTCCAAAATAGGGTACGTGCCTACCAGAGGGTACTCAAAAGTATCCATGGGGGCATAGGAAAAAACCGGAATCTCTATTTCTATTATTATTTTCTATGTGCATCTTTTTTTTTTTTTTTTTTTTTTTTCCGATACATGGGCCTCTCACTGCTGTGGCCTCTCCCGTTGCGGAGCACAGGCTCCGGACGCGCAGGCTCAGCGGTCATGGCTCACGGGCCCAGCCGCTCCGCGGCATGTGGGATCTTCCCGGACCAGAGCACAAACCCGTGTCCCCTGCATCGGCAGGCGGACTCTCAACCACTGCACCACCAGGGAAGCCCCTATGTGCATCTTTTATACTGTACAGACATGTGTGCAATTTCTAAATAAACATATATATATTTACTTTTATATACAAAATGAGAATGTGAACATGTCTAATCAAAAAGGATGTCCTAAGAATAAAAGTGTAGATGCTACTGTTTGTTATATGGAGCTGAGTTCCTGCAAAGCTGATTGTCTACTGTGTATCTCCACCTAAATGATGTGTCATCACTTCAAACTCAATCTGTAAAGTATGCAATCATCATTTTTTTCCCTCAAAGTCCAGCTCCTCTCCCTGCTTTCTGTGTTTCTATTAATGGCATCAGCAGCGTTCTCGCAGTCACCCAGCCTCCGAAACCTTGAGTCATCTTTGCTTGCTCCACCCTCCATCTCAGTGTCTGTAATAGCTTTTACCTCTATGTTTCCTTCTTTCCATCTCCACTGCCACCACCTTTTGGGGGCCCATTTAATGACTATTAAAATAAAAATCTAATCGGTCCACAATTCTCTCTTTATAAGCTGGTATATCCTAAAAGCTGAAGCTTTCTAAATCACATTTCTGATCACACCACAAGCCTATTGCAACCCCACATATAATTAAAAATTGCCAACTAGGAAACATCAAAAACTACTCCAAAGTATGGTATTCAAGAACCTTCATGGGTCTGGGCTTCAAACTCTCTCTCCTTTTCCAGGCTAAGATTTATTCAGTTATACTCTTACTCTGTGCCTGACACTTCGTGAGTGTAGCAGAGGTAGAAATTTTCCTCGACCTTCTTGAGGTTCCTGGCTGGGTCTGAATATTAACCTGACAGATACAGAAGAAAAGCATACAGATTTATTTAATATAAGTTTTATATGACATGGGAACCTTCATAAAGAAATGAAGACCCGAAGAAACAGTTAGACCTGAGTATATTTATCCTAAGTTTGATGAAGAATGAGTAGTCCTGTAAAAATGTGATAGTTTAATGAGACTAAGATAAGTGTAGTAAACTAGGGGAAACCTAGCAAAACCTAAATGCAGGGTTCTTCTTGGTGTCCCTTTGTCTTCTGTGATAAAGATGCGCCTTTCCTCTAGGCATAGGGAGGACACCTCTCCCATGAAGGTTTTCGACCTATTCAAAGGAACAGAACATGGGGTGGGGACTCTGACCTCTCTGCTTCTGCCATTTTTTCAAGCTCCTTTAGCTTAATCCATTCAATATGCCAAGGTGTCACATTTCGGGGTAGCATGTCCTAAACCCCATCACAGGCATATTATGAGAGTTATCTCATTTAATTCTCACCATACTCTGTGAGGTGGATGGCTAAACTTCTAATAATGAGATAGATTCCAGAACAAGAATGCCTGGATTCCAATCTCCTTATTAACTGTGTGACAAGTGACTTGCTAGACAGGTTTGTTACCCTCTCTAGCCTCGACCTCCTCATATGCAAAATTGTGACAATGACTGGATCTACATCACAGGGTTGTTGTGAAGACTGTGTTAACACCTTTAAAGTGCTTAGAACCATGCTTGGCACAGAGTGAATGCTCAGTAAGAGTTACTATTCTCCTTTATTATTAGTAGTAGTATTTTTTTTTAAGATCTTTTTTGATGTGGACCATTTTTAAAGTCTTTATTGAATTTGTTACAATATTGCTTCTGTTTTCTGTTTTGGCTTTCTGGCCTCGAGGCATGTGGGATTTTAGGTCCCCGACTAGGGATCGAACCCACACCCCCCTGCATTGGAAGGCAAAGTCTTAACCACTGGACCGCCAGAGAAGTCCCAGTAGTAGTAGTAGCATTAATAGCTCCATTTTCCAGAATAGGACGCTGAGGTTGTAGAAGTTAAGTCAGTTTCCCCTGTTCACACAACTAGTGTTTGTCAGAACAGGAACTCAGACCCGCATCTGTCTGACTCCAAAAGCCATGTCTTAGCACAGTCTTTTATTGCCTCCAGTTTCCAGTCTCACCTCCCCTACTTCCTACACATCTGTACTTGAAGCTCCAGTTAAGTCAGAATGACTCACAAGTCTCAAAGATGCTCTGTATTTTTTTTTCTTTTCTTTTGTCTTATCGTATTTTGCCTTTCCTCCTGATACATACCCATTAAAATGCATGTCATTCCTCTCCTTCCTCTTCAGTGGTGATCTCAGCCTCTTAAAATCTTACCCATTCTGTGAAAGGCCACCTTTTTGTGATACCACCATTACTGACCCTCTCCTTTCCTCTTCCATGAAAAAAGCAACTGTGATCTCTCTCTGTCTGAATGGACGTATATATTATGGTTGTCATCATATTTGTACCTTTTATTACAGATATTTGTGTAGCTACAGTAGAAACTAGGTTTTTAGTTTGAAAGTCCCCCAGAGACCATCTCACCTAATGACTGTTTTCAGGGCCCCAGGGTCAAAGGAGCCGGTCTAGGACCCCCAGGGGCAGCTGGGAAAGGCTGAGTGGGTAGATCAGTTCCCTCTTTACAAACACCCACACCCGTCAAACAGGGTATCCCCTTTTTATTTGTTTCACATATTGAGGTAAATGTCTAAAACCATCCTATAATAAGTTATTGTCTTCTGTCTCCCACTATATCTCCAACATTGGGGGAGGAGGGAGTCTTATGGACTCAGGCCCTTAACAGAGTGCTTATCTCAAGGCAGATCACAGAGGGAAGACTCCCTGTGCTCAGCACTTTAACATATCTTGTCTCAATTATTTAATCTTTGGACAATCCTGGGAGGTAGGCATTCTCTCCATTTTAAAGATATGTGAATGGAGACCTACCTCACTGAAGTTAAGAAATCTGTCCAAGTTTACACAGCTAATGAGTGATAGGAGAGTTCTAACCTAGATCTCTCTGGCTCAGACTCTGGATTTGGATGGACTGAGATTCAAATCCCTCTCCATCTCTAACTAGTTCTGTGATCTTCGCAAGATATTTAATCTTTCTGAATCTCATCTTTATAATGGGCATAGCCATATCTCTAAACAGTGTTCCTAGGATTCTTTCGATTCTGTGCGCCAGATGTCTGACTTTCAACTAAAATTGGCTGCTTTTATTTTGACTACACTCTCTACGACAACATTTCCTGAGGAAACTATAGGTATATTAACCTCTGAATCTTCTTCGAAAACAGGTACTAAAGAGCAGCATTCTGGGACATTTTGCCACATATCCTATGTGATTTTAAAATGTTCAGAGAGCCATGCTGTTTCTATCCGGGAAAGACAGAAATTCAAGACTCCAATATGAACCAGCGATATAGCAAGTTCTGTTTTATAGTACAGCATTAGGTCTCTTTGACCTGGTCTGCTAAAGGAATCTCCTCATGGCTAAAATATCCTAAGAGAAGTAGCACTTCTGCTCCCTTCCCACTAAGCCCCTAAGTCTAACTCTGCATTCTCCTGCGGGAGAAGCAGAGTCAATCGTGAGAGGGGTGTGTGTGTGTGTGTGTATCCATGTACTTATTTCACTGTTATGAGGACAGGTAAGTTATTTATAAAGCATAAAAATAGAAAGAATGGCAAGTCAACAAGCCTATCTGTACCTGGAAGAATGTTCTTGATAGACTCACTGAGTTTTACAACATAGAGTATATTCATTGATGTTTAATCATGTCACTATTTAGTTGAATACATAAACATTTTGTTTTTGAATGCTGGCTTCTAATATGAAACTTGCTTTATTGAATGCCTGCTAGTTCCATTTATGAGAAGGCCGTGATAAATATTTGTTGCACCTGTCCCCAAAATAACATACCAATGATGAAAGAAGTAAACCTGAACCCAGAAGGGAACTATTCTGTAAAGGAGTTTAGTATAAAGTTTTTTTCCTGTCTAGGTTTTCTCTTTCTAAGATCTGGAGTCCATTCTTCTATGAGACCACAGTCAAAATAATTGGCTTCTTTTATCAACCTACCCAGAGTACATTCATTTAAAAAATGGGTTTACCACAAGATGTGCAACATCTATGACATTAGAACATTGCCATGTGTGGAAGCGTTCTTAATAATGATCATTTCATGATTGCCAAATGACTTGTAGATGGTCATTACATATCATCATTACCTTCTTCATTACATTTTCTTTCAGTGCATTTGACTGTTTTACAACATTCTAATCAAATGTCTCATAACTGAATCTAACAGAATGTATCAAAAATATTTCTAAATTACTTTCTTTTTCTGGCATTAATTTATGTAGTGAGCCATGAATCAATGTTTATTGGAAAAGCAGAGCTCCACATACAATAAAATGCTGTTTGTGCGTGGGAAATCACGCTTCTGCAAAGAAAACCATTATTTCAATACACAAATGTTTTCAGAATCCATCACTCCACAAAGCCTCATGTGATCACTACCGATGATTTTCAGATTGATTTTTGCCCTTTTGACAATCTATTACCAATACCACCTGGCCATACTCTCTTCCTCCCACTCAGAGATTCCAGTAATGAATTGGATATATTCTAAGAATTTGCATTTAAGCTTCCTCCCCTAAGTATGGCCATTTTAGAATTGTGGTCTAAAGGGACAGATGACAAAAGTACACTTCCTAAGTTTCCAGTTGTTTGATGGGTTCAATTCGTTTTAGCGCTCTGCAAAGTAATAATGTGCTGTCTTTTGTATATTAGATCTACCATCAGCTGCTTGTTTTCCAAACTGTTAATAAGTTGCAGTGAGTAATCTGCACTCTGTGACCCAAGAGAACTCTCTGAGCTTGGAGGTACCATCTGTGACTCTGGGGCAGTTTTCCTCTGTGTAGAGCTAATAAAACCTGCACCCTTACCCTTATTAGTGCTGTCTTCTCACCAACTGAGCTAACACCTCTGAAAGTAAATAGGTGCTTTACACAGAGCCACATCCACATTCAATTTCCAAACCAGTTCTTCCTGTGTCACAGTGGAGAGGCATCCTGTGGTGAACATTTATAGAACTCTTAGTTCTTATAAACTTCTTTTTCCAGGTTTTAGTGGAAAAGGGATCTTTGAAAATAGACAACCATAAGACTCAAAAGAAAAGAGAATCTGGCAAAGACCTAATAGAGAGTGTTAATATTCAAATAGAGAAGTTTTATTCTGTTTCTCTAAGTTTGTCATCAATATTAATAAGTTTGGTAAAAAATATTTATTGAATATCTACTTTGGGTCAGAAACTGTGAAGTTTAATGATGGATAAAACAAAATTGGGTCTTTCAAGGCACACAGTCTAGTAAAAATACAGATAAACAATAACAATTAAGTTTATAGGGGAGTTCAGAGTAAAGTTACAGGATTCTTGGGAGACTATCTGAAAATGTTAGCAAATCATCAAGGGATGAAAGTTTTCCAGTCAGAAAGATTCATTTTTCTTTTATTTTACTTAAATGTACTTTTCTTTGTACTATTTTAAACACTATGTTTAATTCTATGAGTTCTAAGACTCTTCACACCCCTTCTTTTACCTTCTTTATTGTTACAAAGATTTTGAAAGTAAAATATTTAAACTTAAATATTTTAAGTATTTAAAGCATTTGCATAAGCCCTCCCTAGGAAATTACAACAACTAACTTTTCTGATCTGTCTTAACTCATTTTAAATTGTCTAGTTATGTCTGAATAGTCATAGGTTGATCATACATCTCAGCTTGCCTGGATAGTCCCAGTTTATACCAATTGTCTGGTATAATTAAAAATAGCATCCTGTTTTACTCAAAAAGCACCAAGTTTTCAAAATAAATTATTGGTCACAAAATAAATATATGGTCACTCTAGATATTCACCATACTCTGGTCCAATGGATTGAAAACAACAGGATTGTGCCTCTCTACCCATCCCCACTCCCCACTGCATATCTTCTCATCCTCTGGATATAATATTGAATACCTACCAGATAAGTATTACTTAAACGTGATGAAGTATAGGAGAAAAAAAAGAATTACAGTCTGCTTAAACATTCTTCAAGTATTGATGGCAAAAATTACCTCCATGTCATTTGGTAATTGTACACTGGTCCAATTCTTCTTAACTAATCACGGATCACTGTATTTGTTCATTTTGTTAGGTTAGGCTTGATTGATTGCAAGAGGGCATGAGCAGGTGGTGAGCATTTGGCCATTTGGTCTTGCTGTTTAAACGTTCCATTTGTGGGGTTCAGGTATTTACTGGCCATACTAATTGTTAAAAGGCAAGTTTAGAAGCATGATAATGGAAAAGAATATGATCTTTAAGAATTGGCTCTCTATTCTCATGGTACTTTCTGTATATATACTTTCTGATTTACAGATATTTTTCAAGTATGGCAAATAAATTTGATGCATAAATGTTGTTTAATCTGGTCTTGCTTTTTGAAGAGGGAAAGAAGGATGTCCAACTTTGATTTAAGTTATCATATGTTCACAAAGCTAAAAGGATCATTGATAAACTGTATACCCTGCCTTAAGCATGACTACAGATTATAAAATATCTCAGTTGCCAAAGGAGAATACTGTATCATAGGAATCTTTTTTCTTTTTACTTACCATTTTACTTTATTTGTATTTCTAAGTTGTGTATATCTAGGAAATCTTTGTATTTTCCACAGTACCCAACACAATGTCTTATAGTTAACTCAAAGAAATATTTATCGAGTGAACAAATGAAAGGATGACTGTTCTTCATATTTTAACATATATTTGTAAAATTTGTAAAATATATGACATAGTAAGGTAAACTATACCCCAGATTTATAATTAAGATATTTTCTCATGTTCTTATAGATCAAGAATATGTTAAGATCTGCATATGTATGTGCACCCCTCTCAGAAAAGCAATAAAAATACTTCCAAGCAGAGAAACCCATAATTCCACTCTAATTTCACTATCATAATGTCGATGTGCTTTTTTCTGAAATAATCAGTGCCCTTTTTTTTTTTTTAAAACAGCAGGTAGTGATTAGAATATGCGTTCCATGCATGGTACCAAATCTTTTTGTGAATCAAATTCTTTCAGTTCTCAAGAGCTTCCCTAACCAGTCATAGATTCAAGAAATTTCTCAGTGATTGCCTTGCTTACTAGAGAGTGATTGAAAAAGAACATACACTAAGTCTCCAAATTCTGAAAAGCTTTCTGAGGGCACAAATAATTGAGACAATTTAAGAAACTATTTTAGTCTATGAATAAAGTATTATCATTTTCTTCTCTGTATACCTCTACAGTCCTAGGGTATCTATAAATGTTCTGTCTCTGCCTAAATTCATTTAATTTGTCTATTATGTTTATCTGGGTAGAATTTTAGACTGAAACTGATTTAATATGTGTGGTGTTTAGGCCATATTCATTAGTTTTCTATGTATTTATTGAGTCACCATAATGTACAAGGTACTCAGCTTGATGCTGAGAATACAATAAAAAATGAATCTGACATTGTCCCTCCCACAAGGATATCATAGTCAGAGAGGGGAGGAACATAAAGAAATAATTAAAATAAATACTCTGTGGCTCAGACAATAAGAAAGTGTTGATCAAAGCACAGTGATGACACAGAGAAGAAAGTGATTCATAATGACTGCATGGGATTGTAAGAAAAAAAAAAAAAAACTTCAGAGATAGATAGGTAAACTGAATCTTTAATAATTAATAGATATCACCAAGTAAACATGGTTCATTGTTCATGAAGAGCATTCCAGGTAGAGGACATGCAAAGATGCATTGTATGAAAACCACAAGTACCTGGAAATCACAGGGGAAGTGTCTAACTGTATAAATACAATTTTCTTGAAAAATTGATTACTTATATGTTTTCTATGTATATGATAAAACATTTGATTTATTTTTAACAATTCTCTTTAAATAAATTAATATCTAATCTGAGATGCACTTCATTTCTTATTCAGCAACATTGACAATACCTTCTCATGAAGGCATTACTGGTCCCAACTTCAGTTTTAAAATGTCATTCTTCATACAGTTGTGTTTGTCATTGGAATGAGTAGCCAGAGTCAATATTGGGTCTTTTACTTGTATGGGTCTTGGTCTAGGAAATGGAGGTTGATATTCCTTTTGAGAAGTATGCTAAATAAATGTCATAATATAGATGTTATACATCATAAATCTCTGAATGAGAGACCATATCTAGAAACTCCCAGTTTAACAACAATGCAGGTAGTCCTCTACATGGAGATATTTAAGGTAACTTCCATTTCTAGGATACCATGACTGTTTCCCTTACGAACCTGCAGAGAATTTAGTTTACATCAGTAACCTCCAGGATACCCTGTGATACTCTGAGTGGTTCATTGTAACTCTCCTTATGACACATAATAAAGTCAGCTGAACTGAAAGAAAAGAATTCCTGTGAATAATGATCTCACATGTTAACTCATGTTTTTCTTTCCAGCTAGAAAATAAAGTTTCCTTCCTAAAGCTGAATGGCTGGGCTAAGTAAGGCAAGGTTGTGGAAAAAATCCTTAAACCAACAAACAAATAAGCAAGCACAACCTAGTAAAGCTACTGCCCTGCCAAAAGGTAATGTGTCCTTTTAAACCAATTTGAAATGAGGCTCTTAAGAAAAGAAAATGCCACTGCATGTCACAACATCTGCTAAAGTGCATTTATTTCCAGCAGAAACAATAGGACGACTCCATGTGGCACTGAGCTTACTGAAAAAGACCAAATTGCTATAAAAATGCGATACAACAAATAGACATTTGCAAAGGTTTGTTAACTCGAGTGAAGTGATTTCTCTGGACTCTTCACTTTTCCATGCCCTTCTGCATCTCCTCTCTCTTACAATAAATAAATAAATAAATGAATAAATGAATAAATAAATAAATCTGCCAAAATGATGAAACCTTAATATAACCTTTTCAACAAGAGATAAAAATATATTGATTGGTGACTGCTGAAGGACATAATGAAACTCTTAATGTTTGATTTCATTTCTTCTTCTCTTATTTTATTTATTTATTTATTATTTAGTCGCCCACAGGCATCTCTGTACTGACTGACCCTGCTAGTTCAACTATTAAAGAATTTCTCTCTCCAAGGAGGTCTGATGTAAACATGATAATCTGTTTGGCGGCTCCTATGATGGCCCATGAATAATACATACGATAACCCCGTTGGAGTTGAAATTCATTACTTGTGACCAAAAAGAATATTTGGAAGCTCCTGGAAAGCTTCACCATGCTTAATCCCAGAAACCTGGAATCCATTCTTGATTCAGACTAACCCACAAGGGTTGTGGCTAACTATTGGCCTTATAGTCAACCGCCCTATAATATCTTATTAAACTGGACTTAATGCTAGGTATTGGATTTGAATGCTCCTCTAATTGTGGCAGAAAGCAAGTCTCTTCTTGTAGAAAGTATATACTGAATCGTTGAAAACAAAAGAAAATGTTTACTAGGTGAGAGTTGGAAAGAGAAGTCTAAAAACCAAAATGAAAGAACTAGTATTTTTGCATTTCTAGTACACCTTAAAGTAAGCATAATTTTGAGGTTATATGTGAGTGTGTGTTTTTTTGTATAATTCAGCATTCTGTAAAGAACACTGTCAAAATACAGGCACATAATTAATGTAAAATTACAAGTTAATGTCCAAGACACATCTACTTTTTAAATATTATAAATAATAAAATTTGCATCTACTACATATTTATAAGATCTATTCTATATTATTTATGCACCTCCTCTGTAAGATTTAGGTAACTTAATTTAAATATAATGTCTAACTCTCAGTAAATCATTATTGAAAAAAGTTTTGGATTTTAAAATTTTTGAAATCGTAATTAAATCTCTTTCCAACAATTTTCAGAAAAAATTTAACATCTAAATACTTCTTATAATCTTCAGTGAGAAAATTACAGTAGTGTCTAATTCATCAACTTTACCGTAGAATGAGGTGTTCCACATAAGCCAATTTTCCTGACAATTGTGGCTTGTCCCCTCCTGTATTTTATGAAAATGAAATGAGATAAAGTACAGAAAAGTACTTTATAAACTTAAAAACACATTATAATGGATGCTATTATTTTTATTATACTATAAACTCTTATCTCTTTTAGATAATTTATTCCTAAAAATCTTTCCAAAATGTATACTCTCTCACCTCATTAAGCAGCATGTCTGGAATATTGTTTGTTTGTTTTTGGGTTTTTTTGCGGTACGCGGGCCTCTCACTGTTGTGGCCTCTCCCGTTGTGGAGCACAGGCTCCGGACGCGCAGGCTCAGCGGCCATGGCTCACGGGCCCAGCCGCTCCGCGGCATGTGGGATCCTCCCGGACCGGGGCACGAACCCACGTCCCCTGCATCGGCAGGTGGACTCTCAACCACTGCGCCACCAGGGAAGCCCAATGGAATATAGTTCTTTTTATTTTTATAAATTTATTTATTGTATTTATTTATTTTTATTTTTGGCTGTGTTGGGTCTTTGTTGCTGCACGCGGGCTTTATCCACTTGTGGCGAGCGGGGGCTACTCTTCGTTGCCGTGTGCAGGCTTCTCATTGCAGTGACTTCTGTTGTTGTGGAGCACTGGCTCTAGGCACGCGGGCTCAACAGTTGTGGCTCGCAGGCTGTAGCACGCAGGCTCAGTAGTTGTGGCACACGGGCTTTGTTGCTCTGCGGCATGTGGGATCTTCCCGGACGAGGGCTCGAACCCGTGTACCCTGCATTGGCAGGCGGATTGTTAACCATTCATTGCGCCACCAGGGAAGCCCTGGAATATAGTTTTACTTGTAGTTTTAAACTGAGATTTATGATTATCAACATTAACTATGGGATTCCGGAGTTCTACCAAAGTACCATCTGCAATATCTTGCCCCTTGATAATAGCTCCCCATTGTTAGGTTCTTTTTTTTTTTTTTAATTTATTTATTTTTGAAGTATAGTTGATTTACATAGCCACTGCTTTATTTATTTATTTATTCATTCATTCATTCATTCATTTGGCTGTGCCTTGTGGCATGTGGGATCCTAGTTCCCCACCCAGGGATTAAACCCAGACCCCCTGCATTAAGAGTGCAGAGTCTCAACCACTGGACCACCAGGGAAGTCCCCCATTGTTAGGTTCTTTTAGTTCTTTCATCTGTGGTGCTCTGTCTTCTCGCTTTATGGAAGTGTCTGTTGGCTTTTTTCATCCCTTCTTTATACTCCTCCCTTCTTTTTCTTTCTAGTTTACTACTTGAGTCTGTTGTGGTTTGGGAAAAGAGATAAACAAATCCACTTGAATTGTATCTAAACAGTAAATAGGTCTGGGTGAGGATCCGATGATAAGTTCTTGTGAATTAGGCTTCTAAATGTAAATTCACTGAACAAGTATTTATTGAGTGGTCAGTGTGCTTCAGGCACGTAACTAGACAGACATGGTCCTTACCTTCATGATGCTTACTGTCTACCTAGAGAGACAAACATAAACAAAAGATTACCCAAATATTTAATTCGATTGGATGGGTGCTGTGAAGAAGATATGCAGCATGCTCTAAGCTCATTTAAAAGAGGGCACCTAAGCTAATCTGGGAGGCTTCCCATTTACACTGAAGAACGGTAGAGGGGTAGAATTAAGGGCACCAGATAAAGAAAATAACATAGAAAGAAAGTGTGTGGTTCAGAGAATTTTTCTGTATTTCTAGAATCTTCTAATTTGGTGAGATGACTAATTTAGAAGTCCTCTGAATAAAAGGGTAGTTTACTACATAACTTCTTTTAAAGAATTTAAAAAATTTAAAAATCCTCTAGTTCAAGACTTGTGGTTGCCAAGAGGGAGGACGGGTGGGGGAGGGATGGACTGAGAGTTTGGGGTTAGTAGTAGATGCAAACTATTACATATAGAATGGATAAACAACAAGGTCCTACTGTATAGCACAGGGAACTATATTCAATATCCTCGGATAAGCCATAATGGAAAAGAATATAAAAAAGAATGTATATAGGTGTGTAACTGAGTCACTTTGCTGTACAGCAGAAATTAACACAATATTGTAAATCGACTATACTTCCATTAAAAAATTTTTTTAAATTAAAAAATCCTGTAGTTCAAACTATTTTCACCTGCTTCTCCTTCTAGAACTTGGGGGAACTCGTCTCTAAATTCTCATGCAGTTGTTATCTAATTGTATAGTGTGACTCTTCTGTAACCAGGCCGCTTATGCTGCCTTGCCTTGAGGACGAATTTCCAATTCTAGACTATGCTCTGCTCTCATGCTGATTGTAGAACTCCCACTGATGGCAGTCGGAGCTGTGCTTGTATATCTAGGAAAGTACACTGCCCTCTGTGTCACTGTCAGACTTCTTTGGCACAGAGCCTGGAAGCCTGAGTGTAGATGTGAGTCTCTAAGGAAACGAAGCTCTCAGTGGTGCCTCACCAGCAGTAGTGTGAATGGAAGCAGAGAAAATAGATGAAAAGGAAGAGCATGGCCTCTGGACTAGCACCCTTTATCCTGCCAATCCCGCAGTAGGAGAGGTGGGAGGAATTGCAATCATTTTTCTTTTTCTATTTCATAATAGCATCAACTTTATAGTCACAGATTGATTTTTAATAATTACTATAACTCCTAACATATACAAGGCCTGGGCATGAGTATACATGGAAACCTAAACTAGAGGAGAGCTCTATCCCCTCCCACCTGCTACTGCATTCTGCATGGCAAGGGACTACCAACCATTTGTCTAGCCTCCATCTACCACTGCTCCCCCCACCCCAAGACAGCCAAACCGTTAGGAGTACTGACCCAAGGAAGAGGCCCAAGTTGGCCTTGGAAGTGGGCTTCAGGCCATCTGGACAGCAAATCTCTAGAAACATTTGCTCTTAACCACTCACTAAACTGTACTGCCTTAGATAATGGGCAAACTCATAATGGTTTGAAAAAGAAGATGCACATGTTTTAAGGCCATGCATGTTTTAAAGCTTCTCAAACAATGTGCACGAGAATCATCAAGGATCTTGTTAGAATCCAGATTCTGAGTCAGTAAGTCTGGAGTGGGTCTCCGTATTCTGCATTTCTATGCTTGTTTACTACTTGTCTGTGATGCTTGTCTGTAGACTACACTTTGAGTAGCAAGGTCAATGTGAATATCACTGGTTTCAGTTGTGTATGGGAGTGTTTGTGTGTGTCCATGCTGTTACTCTGGGGTGGGAAATATAAATAGTGTGTGTAAAAAGAAAAAACACATGGTAAAGTAAGTTAAAAAGACATAGCTTTTAGATTTGTCATTATTTAAGATTCTTCTCTCAGGTGATGTCCCAGATAACAGCCTTTCACACCTGTTCCTCCTCCATATTCATTTATCAGTGATGTCACCATGTCATATCTTTAACCGGGCTCTCAAGTGTTGCTTTAGCAGCCTTCTAAAACCCTACAGGTTTCTAAGATACATATTAGAGCCAAGGGAAGACTAAATGTCTCCTGGTATAGAAAAGAGGTATTGATTAGTTTTAAACAGCTGTCATCTCTGAAATGTTTCTCTCTAAATCATCTTCTGCTTTCAGCAAGCTTTCATATGTTGCTTTCTTGGACGGATGCTGCCCTTGGTACCCTTCTAACTACTCATGTTAATTGTGTCCTGTGGTATGGAACTAATACATGTTTAAGAATATCTCCACTCGCTAAAAAACCACTTGGCTTAGAGAAATTTTACTCTGGCATCTTCTCTGCCATAATAACTATTTTTCCTTGTATTGAGCAAAATTCAACTGCATGAAGGACAATGATGCTGCGGGCTGCACTGCTAAAAGCAGCTTTGAAAGCTGTCATAAAAGTTATCACTTGTCATTTTACCTAGATGAAATGCAATCCAAAGTGTATGTGTTTTCAGTAGCAACTTAATCTCAATTATCGAGGTCCCTGGACGTGTAAAAAATGACAATTTTTTTTTTTTTTTGCAGTACGCGGGCCTCTCACTGCTGTGGCCTCTCCCGTTGCGGAGTACAGGCTCCAGACGCGCAGGCCCAAAAATGACAATTTAAAATGTTAGCTTTTTTTTTTTAATTTTATTTATTTATTTATTTACTTTTGGCTGTGTTGGGTCTTCGCTTCTGTGCGAGGGCTTTCTCTATTTGTGGCAAGCGGGGGCCACTCTTCATCGCGGTGCGCGGGCCTCTCACTATCGCGGCCTCTCGTTGCGGAGCACAGGCTCCAGACGCGCAGGCTCAGTAGTTGTGGCTCACGGGCCTAATTGCTCTGTGGCATGTGGGATCCTCCCAGACCAGGGCTTGAACCTGTGTCCCCTGCATTAGCAGGCAGATTCTCAACCACTACGCCACCAGGGAAGCCCTAAAATGTTAGCATTAAAGCAAGATTACATAATGGAAAATTGACTGGTGTTTAGGATTAACATCAGTATTTATCCTAAAAGCTGGTGTTTTTAGGATAAATATATTTCTAGATTGTGTTATTCTATATTTTTTAAAATAAAATGTGAAATATTCTACTGAGTATTGGACTAAACCTCCCCCTGAGAATTTATAGATTATTAACTGCAATGGCAGCTTTCTTGTTAGCCATGATCAAAGTGATTTGGGAATGTCTAAAAACATGTGAAAGTTGATTACACATTTTATTGCTGGCACCACATTGACTGGCCACCCATATGATGAGCAATTCTAACTATGGACTAGTTCCAACTAGCCTCAGGGAAAGAGCACACTGAGTTGAGACCTTTAGAAAGCATTTATTTGCTTGCCCCATTTAATCAAGTGACTTTTATAATTTTCCGGCTTTTAGCCTTATTTATTTCACATAATGAGAAAGAAAAGTATCTTATTTCTGGCTTTCAAAGAATATCCACCGTTTAAAATTTCATTTCAAGATACAAATCTCTACCTTTTTCAAGAAATGTATCTGTTTTATTTTTCAATGAGACAGAAGACATACTTAAACAGAAGAATTCTAACTAATCTTTTCTTTTTAATTATTATTTATTTTTATTAATTATAAATATATATAATAATATATATATAATTTAATATATAAATTTAATATATAAATTTAATATATAAATATATAAATTATAATATATAATTTATATATTTATATTTATTATTAATTATTATTTATTTATTTTTGGCTGTGTTGGGTCTTCGTTTCTCTCACTATCGCGGCCTCTCTCGTTGCGGAGCACAGGCTCCAGACGCACAGGCTCAGTAGTTGTGGCTCACGGGCCTAGTTGCTCCGCGGGCATGGGGGATCTTCCCAGACCAGGGCTCGAACCCGTGTCCCCTGCATTGGCAGGCAGATTCTCAAACACTGCGCCACCAGGGAAGCCCCTAACTGATCTTAAGTAACAATATTTGTCAAGTCATACCTACCTCTCAAAATCCTATTCATTTTTCATGACCCAGAAAAATCCCTTCTCTTCCAGGAAGCCTCTATTTCACTAGTCAGAATTATTCTCTCATTCTTCTGTACAATAGAATTTATGCACATCTAACAATATGTCTATATTATATATAATCTTTGTGAAGTGCAACTAGATATGTGTGCTTCTAGAAGGAACAAAAATCATTATTGATTATTCATTTAATTTATTTAACTTTAAATTTAAAATTTTATTTAAATTTATTTTCTATTGTTATTTTTTTAAGAGCCTAACCCAGTGCTTTCTAATAATAGTGGTGTAGTATATAATGTTTGAATTGAACCTTTATAATTGTCAAAGACCATGGATGAATGCACTGTGGGGTGATCCACTTTATTCATTAAGATCACCAAATCATCATATTGACCTTTTAAGAAATGACCCATGGTAAATGATTTTATAAATTATTAAGGCCCTGGAAACATTTCAAAATTTAACATTTAAATACAATTTAGATAAAATAAAATCACATTTTAAAATACATTTTATATCTAATGGAACTTTATTTCTGTATTTTTAAAATACAGAAATTTAAAAAAATTTAATGGTGTTTTTCTTATTTTTAAATTTCACGCATTTACCTCTCTTGCCTTGAAAATAAATAAAATTACGTATACTTAATAGATAGGTCACGGAATTTGTATTGCTGGTATGTCAAGATGTATTTGTGCTATACTGTATTAGCCAATCTACCACATAATAAAGAATACACCTAATTATCATTTCTCTATCCTGTTTGCTATTATAGGAAACTAAATAAGACAGGCCAATAGAAAATCAGAGCCAACATTAAACAATGCTTATCCTCTGGCTCCAGTTTCAATTTTTAATATTTGCAGTAAATATATAGGTTTTTCCTTTTCTGCTTTCCTTTTTCTCTTAATGGGTAACATTGGCAACTTTTCCAGTTTCCCTGTTTTTAAGATTGTTAGCAAGTCCATAGACATCAGAGAAAATACACTCCCTGGAGAATTAGAACTCAAGAAATGGTATAATTATAATCTACCCCTCCAATCCAGGGAACTATTTTACAGTGGCATTGAGAGACTTTCAGATGGAAAAATATCAATTAGTCATTTAAATTCAGGCACAGAATTCAGCAAAACTTTGGTTTACTAACAGGTTCTATCACTTACTAGTTGACTGACCTTGAGAAAGTTACCTCATTCTTTTAGATTTTTTAGATTTTAGATTCCCTAATCTGAAACAATGGAAATGACAATAAGGTCTACCTTCTGGGTGGCTGAAGGACTCTAATGCATGTAAAACCCCTACCACTGTGCCTGACATAGAGCCCATCCTGAAACTGAGCTTGCATGGTGTGGTGGTTCTCATTCCTGAGAGCCAGACCCTACCATCCATCAGCTAGTCAGGCACGTGAGTTCTGGAGCCTGTGTGTCTCTTCAACGCTCGTTTCTGTTTTTGTTTACTCTCAGGCAAAAGGGGACACCACATTGTAGCAATTAGGAGTGAAAGTGGAGAACCCTTAAATTCAGGGAAAAAAAATCAAAGAAAGACTTAGTCGCTAAATCTTCTAGAAGGAAGGAGGAGAAAGAGGAGTTAAAGCTTGATGGACTGAATTTTGAATGTACTTTCTTAAAAGGAATTTTTATGGTAAGGGACAATGGAAAGATACCAAGTTATAATACAAACCTAAGGGCAGGCCTCATGGAAATCAAAGAAAGTGACACTACAGGCACATTGTAGAGTAAGGGAATGTTTGAAAAGAGAGGGCTATGTATTTACCATTTTGCTTGATCTACATATCAAAAGCATCCTCCAACTGTATATAGAAGGTCCAACAGGAAAATGTTTCATATGAAAAATTAAAAGATAAAATAAAATAAAAAAGAAAGAAAGAAGAAAGTGCTGGAGGCCACGTCATTTTTTTTTCATCCTATTTCTTTTTCACAGATTTCAGGCCAGGTGTGAGTAGCTCCTGCAAACGAATAACTTCCCAAATCACCACAAAAGCAACAGAAGATACTGGGAAATAGAACAATCCACCATACTAAAATGAGATAATCTAACAGAGAAGCAGAAATGTCTGAGGAAAATTAACTGCCCTGAGCACTTAATAATTCAAACTAAAAAGAGCACAACTTTTTTTTCCATCTAAACCTGTTATGTAATAAAAGTCCGCTGCGATTGCTAGGAAAAAAGAAACCTTAGCTCAGCTAACTTTAGAAATATTTTTATTTGATAATATATTTCCCCAAATATTTTGAATCAGTAATATTGAAAAATTGAAACTCAAATCTGCAGTAAATGGAAGTCAAGTGATTAGCTATTTGAAAACCTGTATTACTCTATCCACGTATTAGGCCTCATATCTAGCAGACTCCTTCATGGCAAAAATTATTCCTTAGCAAAGAGATGTCCATTTTTTTTTTATCACAAACTCTTAACAGTTAATAGAAGTTTTCTGTTTTTGTGGTTGCTGTTTAGCAGAAAGAAAAAAAAAAAATTGTCCAGGCATTTAACAAGAACCAATAAACAGTTTAAGGAAAAAAATGATTTCATTCAAAATGAAAGTTTTACATTTGTCATAACACAATCAAATTTATGATTTACCTTGATTCAGAAATCTATATTAGGGCTTTAACAGAAGGAATTCATTAATGCTACCTGAGGATTGTGGCAATTTGTGGAGAACACAATGACTAGAAGAAGACTTAGTTTCCAATCCTGACTCAATTATATTCTGGTTGTGACAATGGACAACTGTCTCCCCGTTCCTGAGCTGTATATAAAATTAGAATAAAACTACCTATTGTCTATGTCACATTGTTATTGTGATTTGAATAAATTAACATGGAAAAATAACTCAGTACAGTTCCTGAAAAATTTGGAGTGCAAGAAAATGTTAGTATCATTTCCCAGTAAGAGCATCACCATCTAGACAAATGTTCATGTTGTCTCTCTCACATGCTGTATTAGTTTTCAAGTCCTGTCATTTCTACCTCGTAAATATCTCTCAATTACTTCTTTATCTTCTCTTGCACTTCCCAAATAAAGGCCCTCATTTCCTTATGCCTTAAGTAAAATAACGGCCATGTAATTCATCCTTACTTACAGACTCAACTACTGTCAACCCATTCTTTATGCTGAATTTTCTTTCTAGAGAATAAACGTAATCGTATTATCCTTCTCCTTAAAACTCTTCATGACTTCCTGATGCCCATAAAATGAAATTTAATCCCCCTAGGGTGATACAGAAGAGCCTTCATCATTAGTAGTTCAACATCATTTTCTATCTTTATCATATACCCTATGTAGTAGACACACTATACCATCCTTTTCCCAGGACTTCTATCTTTGCACTTGCTGTTCCCTTTGCCTATGATCTATTTCCCACACTCTGACAGTGAACAGCTATTCATCTTTAAGACACAGCTGAAATGTCACCTCCCACATGTCGCCTTCTCCGAGCACACAGGAAGAATTTATCATTCCTCTAGGGCTTATATCATTCCTTTAGGACTTATTTCCATGATACCACACCATATTTTATTAATCACTTGTTGACATGTCTGTCTCTACACAGGACTATGAGCTCCTCTGTATAGCATAGAGCCAAGAATATGGTAGGTAGTATTTGATAAATATTTACTGAATTAATGATTGAGAACAATAACAATAAATCAATGATGTTACAGTGAGTCTGCTCATGAATTAATGTGTCCCAAATTTGCAACTGGCGTTTTATTTTTACTGAATATTTGAAGCCTCTGTCCACACAGGGAAACAAAAGAAATGAAATCAAGATCATTATTTAGGGAAGTCTACAAAAAAAAAATACAAAAAAACTCAATAACAATAACCCCTTTGAGTCAATTATATTGATACTCCAGGCAAATGTATCTTTGGCCTAAATTACTGAGTTTAAATGTCTCAATTTACTCTGCTTGTTTAGACACATCATGAACACTGAGGTGTTTTTGTTATTCTCAGAAAGTACACATTTTAGATAATCTATTCTTTCCCTTGGCATGCGAGCACAAAGGAAAGCAGAAGATGCATGCAGCAGCAACTGACTTTTGTAAAGGGCCTCGTCACTGACTCTCAGAGAGTTCTCGTTCAGCACACTTTGTACCTTGGTTCCCCCTTCTACAAAAATGTACTGGCTTCTATCTTCAGGATGCTTTGGATTTAATGAGAAGATTCAGTGGTGATCCCATTTTTTTTTTTTGTCAAAAAAAATAAGAGAGAAAAGTAAAACATCTTGGTGTATAATGTAGGGATCCAGCTTCAGTAATTAACTTCAGTTAGTGCCTAGTATAGTGCTGCTGACAGTGAATACATGTTCCTTGCTGGTGATGAAATACTATATATAAGAACCTGTGTTTCTGGTTCTTCACTGTCATAAAGCTGCTATTATTTGGCATTTATTAGGTACCCACGAGGCATAAACATGACAAGTAGAAAACACACAGTCCCTAACCTCTAAATTACAAAAGACAGATGCACAGGAAAGTAGGTGGACCTCGAAATTGTTTCCAAATGAGGATTTAGAGACTAGGAAAACTGAAGGGGGGCAGGATGGGGTGGACAGGAGTGTTAGGAAATGGGAGGTGTAAGGAGTTAGTGTTCTCATAAAAGGAATAGGGTTGGTGGTCAGGCCAACTTCCAGAAGCCTAGGAGTGAACATGAGAGATCCACTGGTGATAATGAAGAATCCAAGGGAATAAAGAGGGAAGAGTGTTTTTCTGTGGCTCTTTGCTATTAGGGGCAGTTCTTGTAGCTTCTCTGATTGGCAATAAGTGAAAAATCATGATTCTTTTAAAGTAAGATACTCCCAAGCTAAATGAATGGTTTAGCCATTTACCAGCCTCAGTTTCCTCATCTTTAAAATGGAACAACAGCACTTCAAAGAATTGACCTAAGAAGATGAAGCATGTGAATGGCCCACACTGGTACCCTGTACATAGTTTAGGAAGCTAATCCAGAGTCCCTGGAATCTTAGTCTGCTGTTCCAATCTCTGATGTTGCAGGCTTCCTGCTTTTTTGCTTTCTCCTTCTTCTGTTTGTCAAAGGAGTAAGATATTTTCTAGAAAGAGAAGATGAAGTTTAAACAAGCAATATTGGTTAGTAAATATGTAGACAGAATTTATGTTAATGCTAAGGCTCTGTTTCCAACTGAATTTGGGGCCAGGGAGATTTTTAACCTAGTTAGTCATTTCTTTTTAGCAGTCATTAGATAGAGACCAAAAAAAATCACAGTGGGAGCCTTGTAAAATGGTTCTTGGGGCCCTCAAGGGCATTTCTCTCAGTCTTTTCAATAACAAACCTGGTCTATATTGTAAGTCTTTTTTTAAAAAAATTTATTTTATTATTTTATTTTTTGGCTGCCTTGGGTCTTCATTGCTGCACGTGGGCTTTTCTCTGGTTGCGGTGAGCGGGGGTTACTCTTCCTTGCAGTGCATGGGCTTCTCATTGCAGTGGCTTCTCGTTGCGGAGCACGGACTCTAGGGCATGGACTTCAGTAGTTGTGGCGCACGGGCTTAGTTGCTCCATGGCATGTGGGATTTCCCCGGACCAGGGCTCGAACCCATGTCCCCTGCATTGGCAGGCAGATTCTTAACCACTGGGCCACCAGGGAAGTCCTGTAAGGCTTATTTATAAGGAGGCTTTCAGGCAATTTCACACTGCTTTTCTCTGATGCAGCCCCCAAAAAACATGTAAACCCAAAGGATTAGTAGCGACTTAAAGGGAAAATAGTGTAAAGTTACACCATGAACCGAGGGCAGTGCCTTGATGCACTGTTCCCTTGGGCTCCTACAGTGAATGAAACTTATCTAAGTGGCCCAGTCCACTACCTCACTGCCAGATCCTCAGCCCTTTGTTACCACGGGCACGAGAATTGCTCGATCTCAGGGGGCAGCCGCATCTGTAATGACCTGCATTGTAGAAACACACAGGAGTTCACTATCTAGGAATAAAAACTTAAATCTCCTTTTATATTTCTTTGTTGAGAGTTGCAAGCAGGACTGTGTACGTAAACAAAATGTTTATTCTGGCAATGTTGCTTTCATAGGAGATTCAGATACATCTATTGAGTAGGGCAGCAGCCTGAAATGGAAATGAAATGGGAACATCATCTGAGGGCCATGTAGAAGTCTTGAAAAAGACTGAATATTCCCCCAATGCAACCATTATGTGGCTGGCATACTTACATTGATGATCTCATCAGACCAATAATTAATAGTGTGAATTAGGCTAATGAAATCAGATAGGCTAATGAAAGGCAGCCTTCTACTTGTTAGCACTGTTATTTACTTCATTATTTAATCTCCAACAGAAACTGAATTTGCTGCTCCAGATCTAATTGAGCCTATTTGACTTTGAAACATTGTTTTAATTGTTCTGAAGATCCTTTAAGAAGGTGTAATTGTGAAAATATTAAGAAGCTATACAGCACATGCAACACCAGGAACACAGATCAAATCAGAACAACTGTCAGCATTTCCTGCTCCTTTGATAGGACTAAATTGCAAGCAAAGGAAATGATGAAGAGGGATTTTTTTTTTTTTTCAAGGCTGGGACTTTCGAAAAGCAGAGATTCTCCATCTCCAAATGGCAGCTTCTTTAATTTTTGACACACATAATTTAGTAAATAATTAAACTGTAACATCTTTCTGTCCAAGGGTAAGCACTACAAGTATGATCTAGAAAAGTTAATGGGGATTAAGTTTGAGCCATTTGGCCTGTAGAACAAAGCTGTGAAGGCTTGACCTGGAGATGGACTGGGGAAGATCGTATCTTCTGATGAGCATGCACGAGCTGCCACTGTCTTAAATCTGCAAGAAAAGGGTGGATGTGAATCTCATGCGATTTAGTTTTGATTTGAGGCTTCTTTCCAAAGAAAGCTTGAGAATCTGCAAAAGGAATCAAGGGCAAAGGAAGCATGTGCTTCCCATCCTTTTTCCCATTAAGCAGCATGTGGATAAGGGGAGCCCCTTACAAACTGGAACTGTCTGCAGCCCATTCCAGCGACTTCATTTGTTCTCATGTCTTCCGTTTGAATGCAAGTGCCGAAAAAGAGACAGGAAGTGTGCATTTGTGAGTAAGGGGTTAAACCCAGCAGGATGTGTGGTTAAAATTACAGTATATTTCCTGTTTGATAATACTGGATCTATTTTGAGATTACTTATCAGTTGGTTATTGTGCTAATAATTGCCATTAAAATTAATAGTACATTTTGGGAATTAGGCAAACTAACAAGTTTGCTTTTACACAGAGCTTTCCAAAAGCAATCTGGGTAACTTGTTTCTGGAATGCAGCTGTGTAAGTTTTCATTAACATCTTGCAGGTGGAGCCTAATTTTAGTTCGGCCTTGAGAAGGGGGAATTGTTTTCCTTATGATATGCACAGCACCACAACAGCAGCAAAGCAGGTGGGGCTTTGCTAAGCACTTATTTACTTTCCTGTTTTTAAAAAACAGATGATTCATATCGTTAATCATGCAGTTTCTATTTGATTTTCACATGTCTTTAACAGAATAGTCTGGAGTACATTTGACCTACAGTTACTCAAATATGAAACAAAAGCAACGAAATGGAAAATGACAAGAAAATGAGCAAAGAATCCTAAATATAGTGGAGGAGAAGCCAGTGAATGAAGTGAAGTAAAATTTAGAAATACATCTGTTTGGCTACAAAAGCATTTTAAACAGCAACCTTCCAGATTCTAGTTTGGCAAATTGAAATTGGCTCCGTTAGGAAGTTCACTATTTATTTTCTGCCATTGCAAGGAGGAAACTATTAGGGGAAGGAAGCCGTTGCTGGGAAGAGGAGAGTGCAGGGGTCAGAAAGGACAACTGAGATGCGGATTGTTCTCTTGCAAGTCCTTCCCTCGCCTTTGAATCTCTGGGAATGACTGGTAATCGGTTTAAATTTTAGGTACAAGGAAAAAACATTTTAAAGAATCAGAAGGTGATTAATGACAGTAATTTCTCATTTAATTTGTTTAGGAAATATCTTAAGCTTTACGTTAAGCTTCCAGGACACAAACCCCATACCTGGGGTATGTTTAATGTGTTTCAGCACAGTGAGCCTACTGTGTGTGTCTCTTTGGATGCGAGGACAGTGTGATGTGGCCATAATACGTCTGCGTGTCATCTGGCTTAAACAAGCGCCTTTGAATGCTTCTACCCTGTGGGGTGTGCATGAAAATTCCATCACCTCCACAGAGAGGGGGCAGCTCCCTGTGCATATTTGTTCCTTTCAGATCAGTCTCTCGGAATGGATGGCATTTGTGATTATGCTGTATACAAGTCTGTTGTTCTAAACCTTTTATTGAAAGCCCTCTTCTGGACCTTGAAGGTCACCACTCAACGGCTCTCCCTCTATGAAAGTTCCTAACGTGGGACACAGGTTTGTCCATGAATGTGCTTCAGGGTCTTCATGAACAAGCTTTCTTGTTTTGTTTGTTTGTTTGTTGCTTGATGTGAATGTGCGCTTTTTTCTCATGAGTCCATAGCTTTCCTTGAATTCCCAAAAGGATTTATAACCCCCCCAAATCTTAAGAATTATTGCCTTATACAGAATGTTTTCAAATACTTTCTTTAATGAAAAGGAAATACAGTAGTTTACTTTGGCTAATGATTATAACTAAAATATAGGATTTGTCAGCCTTCCTCACATAGTGAATCTTAGTCTGACTTAGGACTAAGTTTACATTATAAGTGTGCCTCCTTACTTTTCCTGAGATATAATACTTCTTTCCTTATCTCTAACCTGTAACTATGCTAAATGAGCATCTAAGAGGATATTAAATTTTTAAGATTTGTTTCTTTACTCAACATAGATTTATGAAGTGCCTATTATACTAAAGGTACTTCTGGATTTCAGAAATATACAACACAGTCTCTTTCTTTAAGAAGTTCCCAGACCTGTGGCAGAGACACTCAACTAGGAAAAGAGACTCAATCAGTTGATCTGTTTGTAGAAGGGGAAGATGTTATGTGAGGCCTCAGATTTGCAAAACATATTGCACATCCTCATTTTGCGATGTAAATGCAAAAGTTAATGACCGAGACCCCTGGAGAATATAAGAACCATACCACAACCAAACCTATTGTTTTGCCATTCCATTCCACCCACCCCAGATGTGGCTGGAGAAGGGGCCTTGTAGGTGACAGAATAAAGGGTTGAAACTTCAGAAATGACTCCCAGGAGTGGAATGGGAGGAAAGGTCATCAAAAGCCAAGAAAGAAGTTTGTTTGAAGCTAAGGTTAAGTGTTTTTGATTGATTTGATCTTACAGATTTCCTAAAGCTCCATCAGACTGTGATTTTGCAACTCTCTTGAGGGTAGTCCTACTGGAGTTTTCACAAACACAATGCCCTTTTGTTTTCCCAATAAGATCCAGTCTTTGGATGAGATCTATCTCTTGTAGATACCTGAAACTCAGACTCTGTTTCTTCCATTCCCCAACATCTGAGGCTCTTCTAATTCTGTCCCAAATTTTTCTTTGATTCCCACTTATTCACAAAAATAAGAGGACAAAGAAAAAGGGAAATAAGTTGATACCGAGCAAATGGAGTAGTACTTCCAATTCTCTCTCACTGTGACCCAGACTACCAACAGCAGATGCCATAGATTTGATCTTCCCAATATTCAGTTTGCTTTTAGCCTCATTCAGAATGTACAATTCAGTACCCCACTTCTATTCATCATGAAATCCAGGACTGTCTTGGAGAGGATGAAATGGAGTTGCCACCCTATTTCCAGGAAGTATAAAAGGTGGTTTTGGCTATCTATACAGAGGGCTCAGTTTTTGAATATTCCTAATTAAAAATCACAGAATTGGCAACCTGCCCTCTTCATTTCTAGGTTTTCCATTTCTTTGTAAATTTTTCCTACACTTCTCTCTAGGCAAACCTACACTTTTCCTGCTGAGATACCTTAAGACATAAAGTAAAATGTCACCTACAGGAAACATGTGATTCATTTCACTCTTGCTGGTAGGTACATTCAGAATTCTACTTCAAGAGGGTTTTTTTTTTTTTTCCCATTTTTAATCTAAACCTTATTGGGCTGCCTGCAGTGAAAGCCTCAACCATAGATCCTGAAATAAAGTCTTTACAGAAGCACTTAAAGAAGACCTGGTTATTCTGGTGCTGCTTCTGAAGAAGTTCCAATCAGCAGCAGGGTAAAATTTATGGGAGGCTTATGAGATTTTTGGTTTCTTAAAAGAGCACACATGCCACAGAGAATCTGAATATATTCTATGAAAATTGTACAGACCTCTCAACCAGCACAGGAACATGCACAGAAAATCTGAGAGGTCACTGTTTGTCAGGACCACACTAAAATCATTTCAGACAAATGAAATAAATCCTGTTTAATGACTTAAAAGTTAAAGAGATTCTGCAAGTTCAGTTGGGGAGCTCTGCCAACATCTAATTATTTTTAGTTCTAAGATCCATCTTTAGTATTTGTTGGTATCAACTCTGCTTGTTTTGTTTAGCTTACAAATTGGGTAAGGAGAAACAAAACTTTGGCCAACAACTGTGTAAGTATAAGAGAATCTCTACTTTGTAGAAAAGAAATAATAATTTAAAAATAGAGAGTATTTTGATAGCTCATACCAGTATGTTTGGGTAATGTCCACTCTTAGTTTTCTTTTTTAGACTTTTGATTATCCAAAGTTATGTAGGCCAAGGCAAAATGGCATATATGCATAATCAAATTAGATAAAATATTTTATTTTATTTATTTATTTTTTTGCATTAAGCGGGCCTCTCACTGTTGTGGCCTCTCCCGTTGCAGAGCACAGGCTCTGGACGCGCAGGCTCAGCGTCCATGGCTGACGGGCCCAGCCGTTTCGTGGCATGTGGGATCTTCCCGGACCGGGGCATGAACCCGTGTCCCCTGCATCAGCAGGCGGACTTTCAACCACTGCACCACCAGGGAAGCCCAGATAAAGTATTTTAAAAGTGTTTATACCTATCCTACTGCCAAAGGAAGAGCCAATGCTCAAATAACTTGAGTCAGGTGGGATAACAAAGGTACCAACTAACCTTCACCTAGCAATAAACAATGTTGGACTGATTCCTTTGATGTCAGGTTATGGTACGCCATGCTCTTTTTGGATTAGTGTTAGATAAAGGCAAAGATGGGGAAGAGTAAGTGAGACACAAATCAGCTTATTGAAAAAACAAGAATTGGTGACATTAATAATAATACAAATGATATTTTAATTGCTACAGCACACTAATTCTCTACATATTTATCTGCAAGATGATTTGATCTTTCTAATAATCTTTCTGAGGAAGATAGAGCAAGTGTTATTTTATAGAATAGAAAGTTAAAATAAGGGGTTGTAGAATGGTAACATGGTTATTTGTTTTTTCCTAGTATAATATTTAATAAAACATTAGATTAGTTGTCAATACTTTAAAAATTGGAGATTTCACATTAAAAAAAACAACTGGATATCTGACTTATATAGTAAAGTTGAAAGTTCTGGTACCACTGGATAACACTGGGCCCTTATCCCGCATAGCAGCATACTACTACTACCTCCTATTGCCTTATCCCCAGTCTCCTCACTCATTAATCTTTACTTGCTTGGCCTTTTTAGGCAATTGATTTCTGCACTTCTGGTGTAAAAGAACTTTCATAAGGCCATGCCTTGAGGTCATGACGGAGGTAGGCCTAAAGTGCAGTTCTGCTACATCCTTTTATCATAAAATGTTCACAGCAGAATGTGTGGCTACATGTCCATCTCTTCTCCCCTCCAAGAACCTTTTGCTCCAACGTACTTCTCACAGTTGCCCAAGAGGGCATGTGTCCCCATGTGATTGGAGCTGTTCCTGGTACTATTCATACTGTCCACTAGCTACTCTCCCTTTTCTTGACTAAACCTTAATCCTAGTGCTTCACTCGAAGGTCCCCTGCTCTCTGCAGCCATCTCAGAGCCCACCTGCAGCTTCCCACCCCTTCACATGCCATCATTTAGTTAGTCTGTCATTAATTTAATAAATGTCAGATGAATGAATTGAAGAGAGGAAAGAGTAGTAGTATGCTAACACATGAGTCTGCACTTGACTTACTCTTCTCCCCAGGTCTATGCTAGGGTAAAAAACATTACAGCTTCCTTCTCTGTTTAAACTATGGGTCAGATCACTTAATAATTAAGATTTTGAGGAGAATGGCACTGAGCCACATCTATCAGAGGTAATGTGGGCAAGCTTTGGCAACTTCTCTTTGAGGTAATCCAACAAGAAGATTGCTGATTCGGTATTTTTAACTTATTTATTTATCAAAAACGCACCTTGGGGCTTCCCTGGTGGCGCAGTGGTTGAGAGTCCGCCTGCCGATGCAGGGGACACGGGTTCGTGCCCCGGTCTGGGAGGATCCCACGTGCTGCGGAGCGGCTGGGCCCGTGAGCCGTGGCCGCTGAGCCTGCGCGTCCGGAGCCTGTGCTCTGCAACGGGAGAGGCCACAACAGTGAGAGGCCCACATACCGCAAAAAAAAAAAACAAAAAAACAAAACAAAACACTCCTTGCTTGAGCAGAGAAACTCATGTTTCTTTAGCACTTTAGTTTAGCAAGCAGGGAAAACACTAATTCAAAGTCTAGAGAAGGCAGTACTCTGCTTTCCCCCAGCAGGGGACAAATTGGTGCCTGGCAGGGAAAATTATGTGTTGAAAAATAATGAAGAAAAGATAAAGAGTAGCCCCAGTTATTGATTTGTTCCACGAATGTTCTTTAACACCTACTATGTTCCAACCCCAAGCTAGGCCCCGGAGATAAGTAGGTATGCAAATAAAGAGGTGCAGTGGGTATTTTGGGCATATATAGGCATCTGTGCAGAGTACGGGGTGTACAAAGAAGTCAGTGGTCAGCTGTGCCCAAAGAAATCAACAAAAGTTCCATAAATAAGTTGGCCCTTGAGCTGAGTCCTAATGGACACAAGTATATTTTATACTCAATTTGAATAGGATATTAAGGACCATTTAGCATGACAAAATAAATTAGGAAGCTGAATTTCTCCTTCATGAGGGTATAGATGATATGAAAAACACTTAAGAACATAGTGGGCGCATAAAGAAAGCACACATTAGATGCAAAATAAGTTAATAGAGGTAGCATAGAGTCTGCAGACTCTACCTGAGTTTCAATCCTAGCTCAATTATTTGCTTAACAGTGTGTCCTTGGACAAGTTGCTTAAGTTCTCTATGCCTCAGTTTTTTCCTCTGTTAAAGGGAAATGATACTATCATCTACTTCATAGAGTTGTGGTAGTAATAAATGAAAAAATTTATGTAAAATGTTTAGCACAATACCTGGCACATAATAATAAAAAAGTTAGCTATTAGAATTATTATAAGTCCAAATAATATTTTTCTTTGAAATAGCCAGCATCAAAGAAAGGCTTATATATTTCAAAACACTTATTAATGAAAAGTTAGATAATTAAAACAAAAAAGAAATCTCATACCTAATATACACTGAATCATTTATGTTTCAGTTTTGCATTTTATTCTCACTCATCTTAGATAATGAAACCAGATTCGGTCCCGTAATTGCCCTTCTGCAACTAACTGTTCAGTATTCAGTTTCTTAAATTTTTCAGCGAGGTTCATCTTCCAGCCGTAATGCATTAGCATAATACTACTGTGCTGATGCTTCCAACACTGCATATTACCAAAGAGAACCATTCTCAGCAACAAATTTTTACCTTCGAACAGTGATTTTTTATAAATTAATTTTTATTGGAGTATAGTTGCTTTCCAATGTTGTGTTAGTTTCTACTGTACAGCAAAGTGAATCAGCTATACGTATACATATATCCCCTCTTTTTTGGATTTCCTTCCCATTTAGGTCACCACAGAGCACTGAGTAGAGTTCCCTGAGCTATACAGTTGAACAGTGATTAAAATTGTGAATGTTAAATTTTCTGTTACATACACACACATATATGTATATCTCTTTTAATATAATCTATATTTTATCCATCAGAATTTATTATTTTTATTAACATATATTTATTTTATTAAAATATTTTAGAAATATTGAGTTAATAGCTCAATGTTCTTCTGGAAAAAAAAATTTTCTCAGCAAGTCTTTATTTCCTGCTAATTTTTTGGTTATTTCTATGAAATTCATATAAAACTGATACTTTAGTCTTTTCTAGGTAGAATGGAATAACATTTTCAAAAATCTTTCACATCTGGGGGACTCTACATTCTCTTGATAGCATACCTTCCTTTCTTCTACCCTTATCTATCAGAAATAATCTTTGGCCTCTCTATGTAATAAAAATCTATACTATTCTGTAAAAGAATTAATACTGCTCTTAAAAATACACTATAATAAAAGTACACTTAGGAAAAAGTCATATTAGTAGAAAATTATAAGATAAAGCCTTTAGTATTTTCTAATACCCACTCAAACTGAATTAATAAAAGTGCTCAAAAAAAGAAAAAACCCAGAAGCTATTTCCTCTTCTAAAAATATTTTTCATTTTACAAAATTGAGATCATTCACTGTATTTCCATCTTGAAGAAAAGGACCTTGTTCTATATTATCGTTCCAGTGTCGCCTCTTGGGTTAGCACAGTGCCGGGGCAGTGATATTTTGAGATTTGAGTGTAAGCAGCTTCAGAATTTCTCCCTGGCTGTAGTCCTGTGTTGTGCTCTGGGCTTTCTGCCATGTTCTTGGGCAACATCTCACACCACTACACTTTTCATATCTCTTCCCCTTCTTCCCACGGCCAAGTCTTGTTTCTCAGACTGACAAATTGTTTATAATTCATTATACAGAAATTTAGCTGTGTCTTTATCCAGTGATGCCCATCGGGCTATGCCCAAAAGGACTTGACTTTCTCCACTTGAATGCCTTGTCCAGATTTGCCTAGTTGTTTTCCCTAACAAAAGAACCATTCGTGTGTGATATAAGAATTGCTCCTCCTGAGAAGGCAAAAAATAGTGGTCTTTTTTCTTTTTTATAAAACAGGTTTGTGGAGCTTTTTTCCCCCTCCATTATGTAGATTTTTTTCAGCAAATACTTTTGAAGTGTGTCTTAAGTGTAAGACTTTGTGCAGAACAATTCAATCTTCACTTTACTTCCAATAAGTCCCATTACAAGAAGCGAACCCCAAGAAGGTGAAGCTGAGAGCTACATAAATATGCCCTAGTGTCCTCAGGAAAGAAAGAACTTCAGATGTATTCATGGAACCTACGCCAATTATTTTTGCGGTATCACAGAGAACGGGGCAGAATTAAGCAAACTGGACATGAGTCGACGCTGACCTGATTTTATTAGGAAAGAAAGAAAGATTCTGTGAACTGCAAATGAGTGAGTTTAACCTGAGTCCCTCGCGAAATTTAGACAGGATTATTAAAGTAAAAGTGAGCATTTTGAGAAGATGGCAATGACTATTAAGAATTAGTGTGGGTGGGCTCCCCTGGTGGCGCAGTGGTTGAGAGTCCGCCTGCCGATGCAGGGGACACGGGTTCGTGCCCCGGTCCAGGAAGATCCCACATGCCGCGGAGCGGCTGGGCCTGTGAGCCATGGCCGCTGAGCCTGCGCGCCCGGAGCCTGTGCTCCGCAACGGGAGAGGCCACAACAGTGAGAGGCCCACGTACCGCAAAAAAAAAAAAAAAAAGAATTAGTGTGGGTTCGCTAAGAACACAGCAACCCCAAGTACTCTAATTTACTTTTACTCTTCAAAAGAGAGTTTAAATTTGGTAAGTCTTTTAATCAAAGTACTCATACATTCTTAGTAGATAAGTTAGAGCTAGTTTATCATATGGTTAGGAAGTTTTAAAAAATGGCAGAATTACCTCTTTTGAGTATCTAAGTATGAACTTTAGAGTCACAGAGCTTTGGTGGTTCAGATTGAAGCCCTGCAACTTATCAGCTATGTAAATTTGTGCAACTTGCCTAAACTCCTGAACCTTAATCCCTTCAACTGTAACAAGGGCTTAACAACTATCTATATCACAAAGACATTGTGCTTCTTAAATGGCATAATGTACCTGACGTGCTTTTTACCTATACTTAAATAAGTGCTCAATAAAAATGATAGGTGTTATACTTTATTCTCACTAGCTAAGCTGATTGGTTTTCAATCTGAAGAGAGCTCTCTGAGAGGTACACTAGCACTTTTTTTTTTGCCAGTGATTTGAAGAAATAATAATAATTATTTTGGCAGTCTCCTTGCTATGCTATGGGCTTTTTTGGGAAAATGACCATGTCTTCTTGCTTTTGTTATCCTCACTGCCTGATTTAGTGCCTGACCCATAGTAGCCACTCAGACGTCTTTTAAAGAATGGCACAAAATGAAATATAGCAACCAAGACACTGGATAGCAAAATCAAGATTCCAAACTGCCACAAATAATTAGAACAATGGGCCAATACCAAAGATAAGCTCTAACATGGATGGATAGAAAGTCCATGATTTCAATCCAAAATATCAATTGCAACAAGAAGAAGTTGCAAGAGATTTGATTAGACAGAATTTGGTATGAAAAAATTTGACATTTTAGTTTCATAAAAGTTCAGCAACTAAAAATATGATAATGATACTAACCCCTCCTCAGAGTATGTTTCCTGCCTTCAGAAAATTCTGAATTGTTAGAAATAGAGTCCAGAACAAGGCAGGCATCCGTACCCATTTACTTTGCATAATTAGACCACATCTCAAGCAATGCATTCAGTTCTGATGCCACATTTCGAAGAGACGTGGACAAACTGGAATCTATCCAGTATGGGGAGAGGCCTTAAAAGCCATCTCATATTAGAATGATTAAAGGAATGTTTAAGTTGAAAAAAGAGTAGACTTAGGGAAAAAGGATAGTCATTTTTCAAATAGTTGAATAACTTTCATGTGGAATAAGGATTAAATTTATCCTCAAAACTTCATGAAGCTTCAGAAAAAAATCATACCAAAGAATGGACAATTCAGGAAGATATTGGTCAAATATAAGGAAGATCTCTATTTAACATGAGAATGGGTTGTCTTAGACTTAGTAATATATTCTCTTCAAAGTTATTTAATTTCAATTTATTTAACAAATGATTACCATTCACATTTATGTGCAAACCTGTATAAGCCCTGTTCAGAAAGGAAGGCTTCAAGAGTTTGCAGGTTAGTTGATTTATATCATTTACAATATCCACATCACAGTTAAAATGTACAGCTAAACATTTACTTAGCAAAAATTTATTGCATATCACTACACATCAATTTTATGCTAGATGGTGGGCAAGTTGAAGAAAAACAGTATTATATAGGACCCTGCTTTGGGTAGGATTTTGGACCAAACTTTGATATTTGAGAATAAATCAATCCAAAAAAAAAAAAAAAAAAAGCAAAACAGTTCGCTTGATTTAAATGTCATTGAGGAATTAAAGGGTCTGAGAAAATTAATATTCTACCACTTCCAGAGGACATTGATAAAGTGGGTAGAAATTGTAAGTCAAAGACATACCATTTATACATATTGAGACCCATATTTTCTAGACTTTGTTCTGATCATGTTACACTTACAATGATTAATAAAACATAAAATTTTGGCTGGTTTCTAAAATCCTGTCTTGCTATTTCCATACCTGAATTTCATTTATGCCTATTCCTATAAAAAAATATGTAGCCAATCAACTTTTTTTTAATACTACCATCAATTAAAAAATCATTGAGTACCAGCTATTCTACTACTCTGTAAAGAGGAAAAGCTTCCCTTTTCCTAAGATGTTTACAGAACATTTCTCCTATTATCCTTTTCTTTTTTTTTAACATCTTTATTGGATATCCTTTTCTTTTAAGAAAAAGTAAAAGAAGCATAACTATTTGATTTGCTATCAGAAAATTTAAGAGCAAAATGTACAACATATGCAGTGATGTTTGTTTTAATTATTTGGGGAATTCCAATTTTCTTTGTCTTTTGTTTTGAGAGTGCTTGTTTTTAAAAAGGTTAAAATATAGTAATTCTCTATGCTTAAAAAAGCTATATTTTTAAGGAATGAATATCACAAAGAATCTATTTTTGCTGAATGGTTAATTAGAAGAGGATCGTTTCTAAAAAGGAAGCAAACAGAAAGCAGTAGAACTGCCTGGTCCTGCTCAGTGCAGTCCAATCCTGAGTCAGCAAACAGGTATTTGCCAGTAGCAATGAGCATTGTGTACTACGATGACCTTACTGCTTAACTCGATACTGTTCCCACACCTCTATTAGTCGGGTCCAGTGCGTGGGTAACCCATGAAGTCACTGGGTACTTGAGTGAAATATCGAAAGCAATGAAAGTTGTGAAGGTTTAGAGACTGGTGGAACTGGCTACATGATCACAGCCACACCCACTCTTAAAGTGTACTTGGCAACAAAATTCATGCCAGTATGACACCTGTCTGCATAGGAAATTCATGACAAGACAGAAGGGCAGACTTCGGATCACGATAATAGTGTTGTGACTGTGATCTCCCCAGAGCCTCTCCGGGAAAGATACTCTTTTCTCATTGTATGACAATTGGAATTTGAAGGGAGTTTGCTAACTGATGTTCTGTGTGGACCCAGAAGTACTACCGATAAGGTAAGGGCAATTATATCTCTTGTGATCACTAGAGATAGATTATAAGGCGATTCCCTACTCAGTCTTCCCTCTCAAATGTAGATTGCTGAGGCAATCTTCTTGGCAGTGTATTTCAGGATCTTGAACTTGAGGGATAGAATTGTTTGGTGCCTGCTCTGAAAAGAGACATCCAGCCCCTGCAATAGCTGTCTGTGTTGTTTCTGGTTGATGGGATACAGAGAAATGGGGTGATGGTGAACTGCGGTTGAGTGGTAAGAAGTGATTTCAGAACAATGTGTCAAAGCAGATCATCTTCCAGGGCCCTACATGAAGACGGTTTTAGTAGCCACCTGTATTCGGAGATTTAAATTTATGAAACAGAATCGTGATGTTATCTTAATTGCTCTAAGGATGTCTCTTCAAAGAAATTGTCACAGAAAGAGTAACTTCGGAGGAACTGAGAAACCAAAAGGAGATGGCTTTACTGTGGAAAAGCTAAGGAAAGTCTTCTGCTCTAGAAGTTAACATTTACGGATCTCTTTGGCAAATAATGGTCTCTGTTTGATGAGGATTGAAAAAGTCTTAATCAAATCTAGTAGTCATTGCTGCTTCCTTCTCTCCTAATCTCCCTGATCCTGAATTATGAGATCCTTATCTATTAAAATAAAACAGCATTTGTTAAAGCCTTTTCAGAATTAAGACCAAAACCATCAAAACTAATTGTTTGCTAGTATCAAATAAACAGTTTTTTTTAAAGCTTGATGAATTGTTTGTAAGTGCTAATCAAGTGGGTGGAATCATAAAAGAGGGGAGGAAATGAGCTGAAACAATATATATAATTTGTTTGCATTATTATTTGAGATAATTACAAAGCAGGCATTCAAGAGCTATTTTTTATCTTTACACCAGAAAGGGGAAAATAGGGAGGAGAGGAAAAGCACAAGAACACATAGCCATTGTCAGCTGCAATCTAAAATATTTCTGGATTCACAATTGTCGAATATTAGCATTACTAAGAATGCCAGGGACAGAAGTGTCATGTTGAATGTAGAGTGATAACTTCATAAGAAGGCGAAGCTGAGGATATGACCAGTTTGCAGTCACAGAGAAATCAGCTTTAATTAATTTGAGTGCCAGCTCTGTGTATAATTACACAGCATGAGAGTTTGCATGCAAATGCGGAAATGCTGATTGTTCAAATACTTGTACTTGCTCATTAATACGTTGGGACTAAGCGGGGCTGGCAAGCAGACAGAATACAGCACACACAGTGCCTGCAGGCTAATTTGTATTATACTGTAGTTAGCAAACAGATTTCAGATGTTTCTCCTTTCTTTAAATAATAAGCACAAAAATATGTGCATAATTTTTATCTGTGACATACCTTGTTTTCTTCCTGATTAAAATAAAATGTTTTGGGCTTTTAAAGAACTGTCGAGGGTACACGAAACATTGCAATAACGCCAATTTGACGTCAGTAACGTTGTTACCAGTTACAGAATATTTCTATTTGACGTTTCATGTAATTATCCAAAATAGCCATTTTTTCATAATTGGTGAAACTATATTTTAAAAAGTTAAATTTATATGTAAATTCCAAGGAGGAATAAAGCAATGGTCACAGTTGAATTGCCTACTTGTGTATCAAATCTAGTATCTTGTGTCCAGCATCAGTGGCCAGAGGCTTCAGGGAAACGATTGATTTATTTGAGAAAGCACCTAATCCTAAAATGTACTGAGGTGAGATTTTCCATTCTGACCCCTGAATCTCTTAGCAGAGATCAGCTTCAACCAAATTCCCAGCTTCTTTCACAATACCCTAGGGAAAAAAATCTTCCTTAATCATAACCAGAAGAAAATATCTGATACTTTCTTCAGAAAGTGGTACAAGAATATAAGGAATTTACCTAAGTCCCCCAAATCTGCTATTACTACTACCAATGCTACTATTTCCTTGCCAATGCATTTAATACATTTTAATACATTTCAATTCTATTGTACAAATATGTATGGAGCACCTATTATTTGTCAGATGCTGCAAAGCAGAGGATATACAATAGTAAGCAAGGTACACAACAGACCCTGCATTTGCCATCTCCTTTCTCTCAGGGGTTGAATGAAGGAACCTAACTCGGTTTCCCTGGGAAATATATGCCATTAGCAATTATCACCTTGGAGAAGCCCACTTGCAGAAACTTGAATCTATGGCCTTCCACACACACACAGTTCTCCTGGACTTTCTGGGAGACTAATTCCCTCTCAGACATTTCTTCAACCCCATTCTTGTGTAAGATGAAAGGAGCTGCTTCCACCCCCAGGGCCAAATGGACACTGTAAAGGATATGTGAAACAGTCTATCAAGCAAGCTCCAAAGTTTTATAAGAATAGTTTGAAGAGGTTGGCGGCGTGAACACAGCCTGAAGGGGGTTAGTGCACCACGGCTAGCCGGGAGGGAGTCCGGGGAAAAGTCTGGACCTGCCGAAGAGGCAAGAGATTTTTTCTTCCCTCTTTGTTTACTGGTGCACGAGGAGAGGGGATTCAGAGCGCTGCTTAAAGGAGCTCCAGAGACGGGCGCGAGCCGCGGCTAAAACCGCGGACCCCAGAGACAGGCATGAGATGCTAAGGCTGCTGCCGCCACCAAGAAGCCTGTGTGAGAGCACAGGTCACTATCCACACCTCCCTTCCGGGGAGGCTGTGCAGCCCGCCACTGCCAGGGTCCCGGGATCCAGGGACAACTTTCCCAGGAGAACGTACGGCGCGCCTCAGGCTGGTGCAACGTTTCCCCCCCCCCCCGCCCCCCTCCTGGCCTGAGTTAGCCAGAGCCCCCGAAGCAGCTGCTCCTTTAACCCCGTCCTGTCTGAGCGAAGAACACACGCCCTCCGGCGACCTACACGCAGAGGCGGGGCCAAATTCAAAACTGAGCCCCGGGAGCTGTGCGAACAAAGAAGAGAAAGGGAAATCTCTCCCAGCAGCCTCAGAAGCAGCGGATTAAAGCTCCACAATCAACTTGATGTGCCCTGCATCTGTGGAATAACTGAATAGACAACGAATCATCCCAAATTGAGGAGGTGGACTTTGAGAGCAAGATTTATGATTTTTTTCCCCTTTTCCTCTTTTTGTGAGTGTGTATGTGTATGGTTCTGTGTGAGATTTTGTCTGTATAGCTTTGCTTTCACCATTTGTCCTAGGGTTCTATATGTCCGTTTTTTTCTGTTTGCTTGTTTTTTTCTTAAATTTTCTTTTCTTAAAAATTTTTTATTTTAATAACTTTATTTTATCTTACTTTATTTTATTTTATCCTCTTTCTTTCTTTCTTTCTTTCTTACTTTCTACTTTTTCTCCCTTTTATTCTGAGCCATGTGAATGAAAGGCTCTTGGTGCTGCAGCGAGGAGTCAGTGCTGTGCCTCTGAGGTGGGAGAGCCAACTTCAGGACACTGGTCCACAAGAGACCTCCCAGCTCCACATAATATCAAACAGCGAAAATCTCCCAGAGATTTCCATCTCAACACCAGCACCCAGCTTCACTCAATGGCCAGCAAGCTACAGTGCTGGACACCCTATGCCAAACAACTATCAAGAGAGGAACACACCCCCACCCATTAGCAGAGAGCCTGCCTAAAATCATAATAAGTCCACAGACACCCCAAAACACACCAACAGACATGGACCTGCCCACCAGAAAGACAAGGTCCAGCCTCATCCACCAGAACATAGACACTAGTCCCCTCCACCAGGAAGCCTACACAACCCACTGAACCAACTTTAGCCACTTGGGACAGACACCAAAAACAACGGGCACTACGAACCTGCAGCCTGCAAAAAGGAGACCCCAAACACAGTAAAATAAGCAAAATGAGAAGACAGGAAAACACACAGCAGATGAAGGAGCGAGATAAAAACCCACCAGACCTAACAAATGAAGAGGAAATAGGCAGTCTACCTGAAGAAGAATTCAGAATAATGGTAGTAAAGATGATCCAAAATCTTGGAAATAGAATGGAGAAAATACAAGAAACATTTAACAAGGACCTAGAAGAACTAAATATGAAACAAGCAATGATGAACAGCACAATAAATGAAATTAAAAATACTCTAGATGGGATCAATAGCAGAATAACTGAGGCAGAAGAACGGATAAGTGACCTGGAAGATAAAAGAGTGGAAATAATTACTGCAGAGCAGAATAAAGAAAAAAGAATGAAAAGAACTGAGGACAGTCTCAGAGACCTCTGGGACAACATTAAACGCACCAACATTCAAATTATAGGGGTTCCAGAAGAAGAAGAGAAAAAGAAAGGGACTGAGAAAATATTTGAAGAGATTATAGTTGAAAACTTCCCTAATATGGGAAAGGAAATAGTTAATCAAGTCCAGGAAGCACAGAGAGTCCCATACAGGATAAATCCAAGGAAAAACATGCCAAGACACATATTAATCAAGCTGTCAAAAATTAAATACAAAGAAAACCTATTAAAAGCAGCAAGGGAAAAACAACAAATAACACACAAGGGAATCCCCATAAGGTTAACAGCTGATCTTTCAGCAGAAACTCTGCAAGCCAAAAGGGACTGGCAGGACATATTTAAAGTGATGAAGGAGAGAAACCTACAACCAAGATTACTCTACCCAGCAAGGATCTCATTCAGATTTGATGGAGAAATTAAAACCTTTACAGACAAGTAAAAGCTGAGAGAGTTCAGCACCACCAAACCAGCTTTACAACAAATGCTAAAGGAACTTCGCTAGGCAAGAAACACAAGAGAAGGAAAAGACCTCCAATAGCAAACCCAAAACAATTAAGAAAATGGGAATAGGAACATACATATTGATAATTACCTTAAATGTAAATGGATTAAATGCTCCCACCAAAAGACACAGACTGGCTGAATGGATACAAAAAAAAGACCCATATATATGCTGTCTACAAGAGACCCACTTCAGACCTAGGGACACATACAGACTGAAAGTGAGGGGATGGAAAAAGATATTCCATGCAAATGGAAACCAAAAGAAAGCTGGAGTAGCAATTCTCATATCAGACAAAATAGACTTTAAAATAAAGACTGTTACAGGAGACAAAGAAGGACACTACATCATGATCAAGGGATCAATCCAAGAAGAAGACATATATTTATGCACCCAACATAGGAGCATCTCAATATATCAGGCAAATACTAACAGCCATAAGAGGGGAAATCGACAGTAACACATTCATAGTAGGGGACTATAACACCCCAATTTCACCCATGGACAGATCATCCAAAATGAAAATAAATAGGGAAACACAAGCTTTAAATGATACATTAAACAAGATGGACTTAATTGATATTTATAGGACATTCCATCCAAAAACAACAGAATACACATTTTTCTCAAGTGCACATGGAATATTCTCCAGGATAGATCATATCTTGGGTCACAAATCAAGCCTTGGTAAATTTAAGAAAATTGATATTGTATCAAGTAACTTTTCCTACCACAATGCTATGAGACTAGATATCAATTACAGGAAAAGATCTGTAAAAAATACAAACACATGGAGGCTAAACAATACACTACTTAATAACGAAGTGGTCACTGAAGAAATCAAAGAAGAAATCAAAAAATACCTAGAAACAAATGAAAATGGAGACATGATGACCCAAAACCTATGGATGCAGCAAAAGCAGTTCTAAGAGGGAAGTTTATAGCAATACAATCCTACCTTAAGAAACAGTAAACATCTCGAATAAAGAACCTAACCTTGCACCTAAAGCAATTAGAGAAAGAAGAACAAAAAAACCCGAAGTTAGGAGAAGGAAAAAAATCATAAAGGTCAGATCAGAAATAAATGAAAAAGAAATGAAGGAAACAATAGCAAAGATCAATAAAACTAAAAGATGGTTCTTTGAAAAGATAAACAAAATTGATAAACCATTAGCCAGACTCATCAAGAAAAAAAAGGAGAAGACTCAAATCAATAGAATTAGAAATGAAAAAGGAGAAGTAACAACTGACACTGCAGAAATACAAAGGATCATGAGAGACTACTACAAGCAACTCTATGCCAATAAAATGGACAACCTGGAAGAAATGGACAAATTCTTAGAAATGCACAACCTTCTGAGACTGAACCAGGAAGAAAAAGATAATATGAACAGACCAATCACAAGCACTGAAATTGAAACTGTGATTAAAAATCTTCCAACAAACAATAGCCCAGGACCAGATGGCTTCACAGGCGATTTCTATCAAACATTTAGAGAAGAGCTAACACCTATCCTTCTCAAACTCTTCCAAAATATAGCAGAGGGAGGAACACTCCCAAACTCATTCTACAAGGCCACCATCACCCTGATACCAAAAGCAGACAAGGATGTCACAAAGAAAGAAAACTGCAGGCCAATATCACTGATGAACATAGATGCAAAAATCCTCAGCAAAATACTAGCAAACAGAATCCAACAGCACATTAAAAGGATCATACACCATGATCAAGGGAAGTTCCTTCCAGGAATGCAAGGATTGTTCAATATACCCAAATCAATCAATGTGATACACCATATTAACTAATTGAAGGAGAAAAACCACATGGTCATCTCAATAGATGCAGAGAAGCTTTTGACAAAATTCAACACCCATTTATGATAAAAACTCTCCAGAAAGTAGGCATAGAGGGAACTTTCCTCAACATAATAAAGGCCATATATGACAAACCCACAGCCAACATCGTCCTCAATGGTAGAAAACTGAAAGCATTTCCACTAAGATCAGGAACAAGACAAAGTTGTCCACTCTCACTACTCTTATTCAACATAGTTTTGGAAGTTTTAGCCACAGCAATCAGAGAAGAAAAGGAAATACAAGGAATCCAAATCAGAAAAGAAGAAGTAAAGCTGTCACTGTTTGCAGATGACATGATACTATACATAGAGAATCCTAAAGATGCTACCAGAAAAGTACTAGAGCTAACAATGAATTTGGTAAAGTAGCAGGATACAAAATTAATGCACAGAAATCTCTGGCATTCCTATACACTAATGATGAAAAATCTGAAAGTGAAATCAAGAAAACACTCCCATTTACCATTGCAACAAAAAGAATAAAATATCTAGGAATAAACTTACCTAAGGAGACAAAAGACCTGTATGCACAAAATTATAAGACACTGATGAAAGAAATTAAAGATGATACAAATAGATGGAGAGATATACCATGTTCTTGGATTGGAAGAATCAACATTGTGAAAATGACTCTACTACCCAAAGCAATCTACAGACTCAATGCAATCCCTATCAAACTACCACTGGCATTTTTCACAGAACTAGAACAAAAAAGTTCACAATTTGTATGGAAACACAAAAGACCCCGAATAGCCAAAGCAATCTTGAGAACGAAAAACAGAGCTGGAGGAATCAGGCTCCCTGACTTCAGACTATACTGCAAAGCTACAATAATCAAGACAGTATGGTACTGGCACAAAAACAGAAATATAGATGAATGGAACAGGATAGAAAGCCCAGAGATAAACCCATGCACATATGGTCACCTTATCTTTGCTAAGGGAGGCAGGAATGTACAGTGGAGAAAGGACAGCCTCTTCAATAAGTGGTGCTGGGAAAACTGGATGGTACATATAAAACTATAAGATTAGAATACTCCCTAACACCATACACAAAAATAAGGTCAAAATGGATTAAAGACCTAAATGTAAGGCCAGAAACTATCAAACTCTTAGAGGAAAACATAGGCAGAACATTCCATGACATAAATCACAGCAAGATCCTTTTTGACCCACTTCCTAGAGAAATGGAAATAAAAACAAAAATAAACAAATGGGACCTAATGAAACTTCAAAGCTTTTGCACAGCAAAGGAAACCATAGACAAGACCAAAAGACAACCCTCAGATGGAAGAAAATATTTTCAAATGAAGCAACTGACAAAGGATTAATCTCCAAAATTTATAAGCAGCTCATGCAGCTCAATTAAAAAAAAAAAAAAAACAGCCCAATCCAAAAATGGGCAGAAGACCTAAATAGACACATCGCCAAAGAAGATATGCAGATTAACAACAAACACATGAAAGAATGCTCAACATCATTAATCATTAGAGAAATGCAAATCAAAACTACAATGAGATATCATCTCACACCTGTCAGAATGGCCATCATCAAAAAATCTAGAAATAATAAATGCTGGAGAGGGTGTGGAGAAAAGCGAACACTCTTGCACTGCTGGTGGGAATGTAAATTGATACAGCCACTGTGGAGAACAGTATGGAGGTTCCTTAAAAAGCTACAAATAGAACTACCATATGACCCAGCAATCCCACTACTGGGCATATACCCTGAGAAAACCATAGTTCAAAAAGAGTCATGTACCAAAATGTTCATTGCAGCTCTATTTACAATAGCCCGGAGATGGAAACAACCTAAGTGTCCATCATCAGATGAATGGATAAAGAAGATGTGGCACATATATACAATGGACTATTACTCAGCCATAAAAAGAAACGAAATTGAGCTATTTGTAATGAGGTGGATAGACCTAGAGTCTGTCATACAGAGTGAAGTAAGTCAGAAAGAGAAAGACAAATACCGTATGCTAACACATATATATGGAATTTAAGAAAAGAAAAAAAAAGTCATGAAAACCTAGGGGTAAGACAGGAATAAAGACACAGACCTACTAGAGAATGGACTTGAGGATATGGGGAGAGGCAAGGGTAAGCTGTGACAAAGTGAGAGAGTGGCATGGACATATGTACACTACCAAATGTAAAATAGATACCTAGTGGGAAGCAGCCGCATAGCACAGGAAGATCAGCTCGGTGCTTTGTGACCACTTAGAGGGGTGGGATAGGGAGGGTGGGAGGGAGGGAGACGCAAGAGGGAGGATATATGGGAACATATGTATAACTGATTCATTTTGTTATAAAGCAGAAACTGACACACCATTGTAAGGCAATTATACGCCAATAAAGATGTAAAAAACATGAAAAAAAAAAGAATAGAATAGATTGAAGAGGAAGGCTGTCAATACCCTTCTCTGAAAGCCTAAATCTATAATTTCTCAGGGAGAAAAGCTGGACACATCATGTAGATGATATAGGACAGATATTTGACGCCATTTGGTCTGACCAAAAGTAAGCAGTTATCTACCTAAGTATTCTCAATCAGTTCAGGAACACCGACTAGAGAGCATGAACTTTCCTTCCTTAGATGTCTGTTCAAGTATTCCACTGCCAAAACTTCCTACCGATATGGGATATGTCTATGTACAAAGGGGAAAGTGACAGTAAAAACACTCATACACACCACCTAGGCTCCCACTTCACTTTCAGAGTGGTCTTAACTCTCTCACCATATATATTAAAAATATGCAAGAAGGAAGGAGAAAATCCAGGATAGTGAAAGAACTCAAGGGTATCTTCATGATGTAAACACAGTAATGTGAAAACAGTGGTTTTCAGGCACTATGAGTTCCAAGTACCCTGAACTTAAACAACTTTTCCTCTTGGTTCTGTCATGGGCAGATACCCATGGTCAGAAAGCACAAACAAAAAGAAACCAAAAATAAATTCACAAAATATGTGTGTATTAAGAAAATTCCACTTGCCTGAGACCAAAATATTTAAAAATATTTGGTATGTGGATATATTAGTAACTTTGGCAGGAGAGCAAAGTCTTAGAAGATTTTGTCTATAGGAAGCTTCTAGTGTGAGGATGTGGTGATATATGAAATGACCTATTTTCATGGATGATGCAAATAATTTCATGAAACAGTTCCAGGATAAGAAGGAAGGAGAATAAATGTGTAGAGAGGAAAGAAGAGAATTTCATCTGGAGAGAGAAAGTGTTCAGGAATCCTGCGGAAGCTCTAGCCACAGACATGAAGAAAGTTTGTAACCCAGTGTGGAAGCACAACACACCACCGCTGATTCAGAATGGTCAGCTGTGCTGATTGTTACAGAGACTTATAGACCAGCTGACAGCAGCTACTGATTCAGCAAGGATATGGTCAACAGGAACTGTTTCCACAGATTTGTGGGTGCTGGATACATATTTCAAGGGCGTGAGAAAAATGAAAGTGTGAATAATTGAAAATAGGAAATGTGTGGAATCTCTATTCATAAAGTGAAGGGGAAGAAGTGAAGCAAAAGTGGAGATTTAACCATGTTTGTAGGAAAGAAAAAAACTGGTGAAGCTGAGCAATTGGGGGTTTAAGCGGAAATGTGTCCTTAATGGGGCAGTAGTTGGGGAGAGTACAGGTAGCTGTGTTAGCTTTAGAGATTTAAAAAATATTACTCCAAGAAAGGAGAGGAAAAGGGGCTGGTGGCAGAGAAAATCCGAGGGAGATGTGAGGAAAGTTATGAGAGTATATGTTGGATGCCCTCAATTCTAGTGAGGATTTTGGTGAAATCATTCCCTGGGAGGGTATAGGAAAGGGTGGATATGACATGGAGATAAAAATGACTTTATTTTCTTACTAAAAAAAAAAAACGGTGGAGCAAAAATAATTTACAATATTAGGTAAAGAAATGTGGGACAATGGAGAAATGGAAAATTGTCATTGTAAAAACTTCACTTTGACATTAACTTGTGTCAAGGTAAAGTGAGTAATGGGACTAGATTTGTAACTGAGAAACAATCTATAACTTTACATTCTTCAATATCAGTACACCTAAAGTAGTTGTTTACAGTTTAGCGCTCTTCCATTCTCCACTGAGGAAGGAACTGTGGGGAAGACATCTGCACATTGAAGTAAAGGAGACAATGCACAAAAGAGCTTAGTCTTTGGGGAAAACTATCCCTCTGGGCTTCTCCTTCCTTCTGCTCACCTATGGCCTTGTAAATGTATTTATTCAACAGTGGAGAAAGCTGTATGGAGCTGCCTAGGTTTCCCTTTATCACAGCACTTTCCCCCTACATAACCCAGATTCCTGTTAGCTCATACTCCCTGTATTAGGCACCAAAACCTGGGCAGCATTGCCTGAAAACCAGTGTTAAATACAGTTCCCGGGCTTCCCTGGTGGCACAGTGGTTAAAACTCCGCCTGCCAATGCAGGGGACATGGGTTCGAGCCCTGGTCCGGGAAGATCCCACATGCCGCGGAGCAAATAAGCCCCTGCACCACAACTACTGAGCCTGCGCTCTAGAGCCTGCGAGCCACAACTACTGAAGCCCATGAGTCTAGAGCCTATGCTCTTCAACAAGAGAAGCCACCACAACGAGAAGCCTGCACAATGCAACGAAGATTAGCCCTTGCTTGCCGCAATTAGAGAAAGCCCATGTGCAGCAAAGAAGACCCAACACAGCCAAAAATAAAATAAATAAATTTATAATAAATAAGTAAATAAATAAATAAACATAGTTCCCATGTATCACTTGGCAAAGAAAGAGAAGGTCCCAAAGGTCTAAGTCTCTGCTTAATATGTCTGGAATTACCATTAGCATTTTAGGACGGGTGTATTCTTGGGCTTAGCTGGCTATTTCAGTTTTCCTACCAGAAGACAGGACCACATCAGTCACTGAGTGGCTGCCAGTGGACACAGGGCAATGCCTGGAAGCAGCAGGCCCGGGTGTGGTATAACAGGGGCACTGTGCATTCTGAGATTCCTAGAGAGATCAGTGGTTGTAGTATGTCAGGGATCCCAAGGACCAGGGGACAGTCAGTAGGCAAAAGGACAATACAAAGATTGTCTCAGAATGCTTCCACTCTACCACTTGTTCCAGTTGCTTCTCTCAGTTTCCTTTTTTTAAAATGTTTTTTATTTTTATTATATTTTAAATTTATTTATTTCATCTTATTTATTTTTGGCTGCGTTAGGTCTTCGTTGCTGTCGTGGGCTTTCTCTAGTTGCTGCCAGCGGGGGCTACTCTTTGTTGCAGTGCGTGGGCTTCTCAGTGCAGTGACTTCTCTTGTTGTGGAGCATGGGCTTTAGGCGCACGGGCTTCAGTAGCTGTGGAGCACGGGCTTCAGTAGTTGTGGCGCCTGGGCTTTGTTGCTCCACGGCATGTGGGATCTTCCCGGACCAGGGCTCGAACCCGTGCCCCCTGCATTGGCAGGCGGATTCTTAACCACTGCGCCACCAGGGAAGCCCTCTCAGTTTCCTTTTTGTTTGGGTCTCGCTTATCCTCCTCCCAATGTTTACCAGATCCCAAATCTAAAGATCCTGTTTACCAGGTAAAAGAGTTTGTAGCACGTAAAAATAGGGAATGTGGAAAGTTTTAAACAAAGGAATAATACTCAAGCCAACTTAAATCAAAGATTTCTTGAGAGTCTACTTTATGTCAGTCACTGCAGTGTATGTAGGGGATTTGAGGATAAACTTGCAAGACACTTTTCTTATGGAGCTCACTTTTAAATGGGAACACAAACCTGTTTGACTAGAATACTTGATGACATAGAGGCACCAAGAAGAGAGAGATTTCTTCTGTAGGAAAAGAAAAATACTGCCAAAGCAAATGCCTGAAGCAAATGAATTTAGGTATGGAAATGCACATAAACATGAGAAAACTGTGTCTTAAAAAGATTTTTCTGGCAGCAATATATAAAGTGGTTTGGATGCAGAAAAGTCTGACGAGCACTGAGGAAACTATTGGGATAGTGTATAGAAGAGAGGGCGTGGAAAAGAGGATATAAATGGCAGCGATATCTCAGAGGAAATATTGACAGCGTTTTGCAAATTATTGTGGAAACAGGAAAGTTGTCGTATTTGAATTTGAGACTTCAAACCCTGGTGATGACATTAAGCAAATAGGAAGCATTAGAAGTCGGAAATGTGAGAGAAAAGACACTGAATTCACTTTGAACGTAATGAGTTTTCCGTGGTGCCAGAGCCTATTGTTGTGGAAAAGAAGACTGCAGGTGGAAACCTGTACCTGGCACTCTGAGATGACAGGGCCCGAGAGAGCTGTGAGGGTCATCTGCAGGAAAGAGTAGATGAGATTGTCAAGGAAGAGAGAGAACAAGGAGAGAAGAGGGCTGAGGAAGAAACTTTTAAATCACACATATGAAAAGTGTGAAGAAGAAGGAGACAAAAGTTGTAGTCACACAGTTAAAAAGAAAACTGGGGATGTCCACGGAGAGGAAGGGTGGAGAGTTTCTGGAAGAAGGGCTGGTCAGGAGACAAGCAAGAGACACAGACAAGAAAGATGAACTATGAGAATGTTGGGTGTCACAATTAATTAGTCATTGATGACCTTCAGGAGAGAGGTTTCATTAAAATGATGGGAAGAGAAATCATATTACTAGGTGATAAGTTCTTACCAAATATCTCCAGTGTATTTGAATATTGGAACAAAGCAAAGCATTAAGCTTTCTAGGAGTTTACCCTTAAATTAGAAGAAGAGAAGATAAGGAAGAAGGCCTACTTCAAGAGTGAGGCAAGTAGCACCAGTTTAACCTGGTTTTCTACACCATTTTACCCAACTAGAGACCTGTTGTAATTCTGGTTTCTCTCAAGCTCTTACTTCGCGTTGTCAAGTGAAGGTGGGTGGCTGTTAATGGAGAAAAGTTGATGATGTTCAAAGATGACTAAGGATGTAAAGGACAATTAGGCTCTTCCTACAATTCATACTTAGGAATTAAAAGAATTTCCCCCTAAGAAAGTCACCTTCACTCCACCCACTGTCCTTGGCCTATTTCATCTTTTTGATCACAGTTTACCTTCGTGGATGTGTGTGAAAATGTTCTATCTTATGTGGAAATCACATTTGAAAAGGCCTTGATAATATTTCTTTCATGTAAGGGTGTGTTCTTCAGCGACTGGCAATTTCTAAAGGCTACAGAATTCTCAGAAGAGCTTTGTTATCCATGCAGCAAATTCAGTAAAGTCAGCCTCCCTACCGTATTATGCTTAGCTTAAGGAATAGGCCAATCTAGGAAATCCTAAATTAATGTACATCTTCCTTTGGCTTTTGTTTCGATGTAGCCACATGTTGTAGTGCTCAGTGCTCCGGGCCTACCCAAAGCAATCTGATAAAAAATAGTGCCATACTACCTGTGAATAGAAAATTAGTTTTCGCCCTATTCAAATACTTTTTTTTAAATGAGCCACCCACAAATCCTCCCCAACTACATACTGATGCCTGTTTAAGTGTGCCGCTGAGGTGCAGTATCTAGATTGTTGGAAGAAAATATAATTATGTGTTTACCTAATAGGTAATCTCTGTGTTACCAAAGAGTTATGTCTGGGGAATATTAATTATTTGTGTACCGTATTAACATAGCATTCAATTGCACATAGTTTGTGTTCTTCTTTTAAAAATACAAGTAGCTATTTGATGTGTCTAAGATTTTTCTACATTTATTTTTAGTTGGAAGAATATCTCTGCCTCTTTTATAATTCTACACAATTTTTACTCGTCGAAATATGTATCTGGATACACAGACGCGCACAGGCGCTCTCTCTCTCTCTCTCTCTCTCTCTCTCTCTCTCTCTCCCACCCCTCTCTCTCAAATACTCAGGGTGGCACCTTCAGAAACTTGTCCTGCATGGTTGTTTATTTATCTGTCAAAGAAATTCATTTTCAAGAGAATACCTTGCTTTATATGCTTACTAAATTTTTTTAAAATGTTTTTATTATGTTTATGCAAACGTAACTTGGCTAGCTCATAATTTACCAAATGTGAGCATTTGTCAGGGTTATTTCCAATCACTCAGAAAAATGTGCCTTTGTGTATTTTGATTATTTAAAGCAATTTTGTTTCCATTATGCGTATGCGCAGCCAGAACAGCATGGCTGTCTTGACTGAGGAAGTGGGAATGCTCTTAATTTTCATATGTGCCTCTGCAGAAGTGCTTTTGATTGTTTAACCACTGTACAGATAGTGATGTGGGCATAAATGTTTTTGCACACATTTACTTTCCTTGGCACTTCAGAAAAGAGAGGTAATGCAAAAAAAAAAAAATCACGCATGCTGCTATTTCCATTTAAAAGTATATATACTCAAGGGTAAGCTGAGGAAACGTTTAATATTTTGAAATATAAAAATTAGGATACACTCAGAAATCTCTGTCTTGTGACCAAATCTTATTTATAAATTAACTAAACATCTGGATTTTTTCCCCTTGGACTGTGGGCTGGATTTTTTCCCCTTGTGCAGACTTTATACCAAACTCTAAAGTTAACAGGGATCAAATAGTGTCATTCAAATTTGCTTACCTTGCCTTGAAGCAAACCAGCTTATTTGCTCATTAGATGAGTCCACTACTTTCCAAGGAGATGGAAGAGGGAAATAGGGGCGATTCAAGGCCTTAGAGACCACCATCCTGAATATGATGTCACCATATAACTATATAATCAAGTTGTTTTGTTTTGTTTTAATTTATTTATTTTATTTTTGGCTGCATTTTTTGGTCGTTGTTGCTGCGCACGGGCTTTTCTCTAGTTGCAGCGAATGCGGACTTCTCACCGTGGTGACTTCTCTTGTTGCAGAGCACTGGCTCTAGGGGCGAGAGCTTCAGTAGTTGCGGCACATGGGCTCAGTAGTTGTGGCGCACGGGCTTAGCTGCTCCGCGACATGTGGGATCTTCCCGGACCAGGGCTCGAACCTGTATTCCCTGCATTGGCAGGCAGATTCTTAACCACTACGCCAACAGGGAAGCCCGCCCCCTAGAATCAAGTTTTACTTAGTTTTTCTGGGCTATTATATTTTATTGAATCTAAGATGCTATCAGTAGTGAGATGCCATCAATATTTTCTATTCTGGGCTCCCCTGGTGGCGCAGTGGTTGAGAGTCCGGCTGCCGATGCAGGGGACACGGGTTCGTGCCCTGGTCCAGGAAGATCCCACATGCCATGGAGCGGCTAGGCCTGTGAGCCATGGCCACTGAGCCTGCGCATCCGGAGCCTGTGCTCCTCAACGGGAGAGGCCACAATAGTGAGAGGCCCGCGTACCACAAAAAAAAAAAAAAAAAAAAAAAAATAGTCAACCAATATTTGTAAAAAACCTTCGAAAGATGTTAAAATTATCTTATCCCAAACAAATTTTTGTAAAATCCATAACTCAATAATCAACCAAGTAAATTCTTTGATTTAGCTGTCAGAGAATGGACTTTAAGAGAAATAACCTATTTCTCTGTCTCCCTCCTCACCACCAATACCTAAGCCAGTACCTGGCAAATAGTATTTTCCAAATAGATGCTTCTTGAGTGATTTAATTATGTGATTAATTATGACCAGTTCCTTTCCTTATCTCACATTTGGAGATAGGCATTATGAAGCAAGAAATAATGATAAGGAAAAAATTAAATTGCATTTTAATTGATTCCTCACATATTACATATCAAGATATTTTCTATTATAGTGTAAGATGCTTTTGGCACTATATGCAATATTCAGTTACTCATCACCAACCCATCTATTAATACCAGGCACTCTGGATACAAAGCTGAGTGGTGTTATACTCTAGAGCAGTGATTCTTAAACTACTTGGTCTCAGGACCCTGTTCTACTTTCAGATATTATTGAAGATCCTCAAAGTTTTTGTTTATGTGAGTTCTCTCTCTCAATACTTATCACATTCGAATTAAAATGAAAAAATATTTAAATATTTATTTATTCAACTAAAAATAGCAACAACCTCTAAAGATTTAAAGGTTAAGGGAGCAGATAGATAAATGAACATGAATTTTCTGTGGTTTGTAATAAGTACAGTGATAGAGGAAAGCACAGGGTCTTTTAGAAACATTTCCCAAAAGAGGATATGTCTGAGTGGGACTCTGAAAGACACCAAAGTGTCAGCTAAGTAAAGAATGAAGTCTTTTTTTTTTTTTTTTTTTTGGCGGTGCGCGGGCCTCTCACTGTTGTGGCCTCTCCCGTTGCGGAGCGCAGGCTCAGCGGCCATGGCTCACGGGCCCAGCCGCTCCGCGGCATGTGGGATCTTCCCGGACCGGGGCACGAACCCACGTGCCCTTCATTGGCAGGCGGACTCTCAATCACTGCACCACCAGGGAAGCCCAAGAATGAAGTCTTTGGCTGATTGAATCCTGTGCCTTGGAATGTTATTTCTGTTTTCATTTTATTAATGCTCTTTCTAAAGTCTAAAAAGATCTCAACCATATGGTTCCTTTATGGCAATTGGATTCCAAAAAACATGTATGTCTAGTCAAGTAAGGTCATTAATAAGCTTTTACCACTCAAGGTTGAGTTACTATGGGAATTTGAAAGAGAGAACCTGGATAGTTGCATGAGATTCCATGTTGGATTGCACAGACAATTTTATGTGGTAAGCCAGATGTCATCTATTTTATGTGCTTTTGGGCTCTGTGTCCCAATAGAAATAAATTCAAATCAGTCCTCATCAGTGTGACATGGCTAGATATCACTAAACATTTTAAATAACGCTAAAAGGATGTAAAATAACTGACATGGATTGAACTCCTAATATGCGACTTAGTGGCCTTACAGACATTATCACATTAATTATCAAACAATTTGATGGGTATTTTATAGTAACCCAATTTTTAAGACCAGGAGACTGAGGTTCAGAGAAATTAAGTAATATGGCAAAGGCCACAAAGTACAGAACTGGCTTCTAAGCCAGCTGTATTTAACTGGGAAGTCTCTGCTCTTTCTCATAGTGGGGTATATGTAACCTGGGAACAGGCAGAGGTGGGCCAGAAGGAAGAGAAACCCCAGAGCACATACTGTACATTCACGAGAGCACAGATTTACCTTGATTAAAGATTCTTAAGATACTTAAAAATTCAAAACAAAAACAAATATATAATGAAATTAAATGGAAGCTGCTTGAATTTTTAAGAATCAGTTGGAGACTTCAAAGAAATTTCCCCAAGTGGAGAATCTGGGATTTTCCCAGATTGTCCAAGAGTCAGAATTCCTACTCTTCTGCATTGAGGGGACTTTTAGGATACACTCTGAGACATTCATTCTTTTTTTTTTAAATAAATTTATTTATTTTATTTATTTATTTTTGGCTGCGTTGGGCCTTCATTGTTGTGCGTGGGCTTTCTCTAGTTGTGGTGAGCGGGGGCTACTCTTTGTTGCAGTGCGGGGGCTACTCTTTGTTGCAGTGCGCGGACTTCTCATTGTGGTGGCTTCTCTCTTTGTGGAGCATGGGGTCTAGGTGTGCGGGCTTCAGTAGTTGCGGCACGCAGGCTCAGTAGTTGTGGCTCACGGGCTCTAGAGCACAGGCTCAATAGTTGTGGCTCACGGGCTTAGTTGCTCCATGGCATGTGGGATCTTCCTGGACCAGGGATTGAACCCGTGTCCCCTGCATTGGCAGGCAGATTCCCAACCACTGCACCACCTGGGAAGCCCTGTGACATTCATTCTTATAGCAAACAAAACAATGTGTTTTTTCCAGTAACTAGACCAAATGCTGTCCAGGTAGTGTTCAAAGCAGTCTCAGTCTAAACATGCTAGTAAAATGCTCATATTCCTGATTGCTATAAGTACAAGTCAAATTTCTAAACATCTTCCACAGATGTGACATCAGTGAGTACCAGAAAAGATGAGGTTAGAAGGAGAGAAGCAATTAACTCTACTATTTATAAACAGCCACTAATGGCAGATGATAATGATGATTATGAGAATGAGTATGATGAAAACTGTACTTGTTACGTATCTACCATGTGCTAAGCACTATGTATGAATTCATCATCTTAAATAAACTGCACAACAATCTTATAAGGTGATCTTATTATCCTCATTAGTGTATGTACACAGACAATACTATTGCATTCATGTTATCCCAACAAGTCTATGAGCTATTATTATCCATATACTTCCGACCACAAAATTGGTCTCAGAGTGAACAAGTAATTGCCCAAGTTTCCATAGTAAGTAAATGATGGAAATATGCACAGACCCACTATGGGCTTGTCTCAAAATCTTCATGTCTTTCCATGCCAGGCTGACTTGATATTAGGTAGAAGTCACTATATAATTTTTGTATACACTTGAATACCTTTGAGAGAAACAGGGATACTATTATTAATTGTGCTAGAGCAAGAGACATAAATTGGGATTGCCCCAGACAACAAGAAGTAAATGGTTACCTTATTATTAGACAAAGATTGGGGCTATATGGTATCAAACTTTCCTAAAAATAACTGCATTTAAATATCTTTGTTTAAAAATATTTACCGATCATTTTACCTTAAGCAATTTTTATAATTTACAGGAAAATCACCTTTGTGTATATTTAATATCTGAGAAATATTTTTTTACTTAGTGATGTATAAGAAAACAGTAGGGCTTCCCTGGTGGCGCAGTGGTTGAGAGTCCGCCTGCCGATGCAAGGGACACGGGTTCGTGACCCGGTCCAGGAGGATCCCACATGCCGCGGAGCGGCTGAGCCCGTGGGCCATGGCCTCTGAGCCTGCGCATCCAGAGCCTGTGCTCCGCAATGGGAGAGGCCACAACAGTGAGAGGCCCGCGTACCGCAAAAAAAAAGGAAAAAACAAAGAAAACAGTAGAGTAAAAAATATGCATCTTTTTAATACATTTTTATACACAATGGAACAGAAGTCAGGCATAAAACTCTAAAGAGGAGAAAGAAGGTTTAGAAAACTTGAATTCAGTATTAGAAGTTAATGAATGCGGCACTTGCTATGTTCTGAATGGTATAACTTACTGATTGAAAGGAGAAAATTCTGAGTAGTGTGTTGCATGCTTGAGTATTTCCCTATTTCATAAATAATCCTGTAACAATAAATTGAGATGGTTTTATATAATTGTGGCAGGTAGCTACTCCCCCTTGATCCAAGTACAGGTTTGGGCATGTTTTTTTTTCTTTTATAGTTGCTTATACTCCAATGTATCGTAGGTGCAAGTCTTAGTGTCTTTCCAGTAAAAGAAGAATAGCTTATAATTTCTTTTGTTTCTTTTTCTTTGATGCAAGGGTTCTCTCCTCCCAGTTTTTAACCTGCTTTGTTCAGTCATTTTTTTCTGCTCTCATTTTTTTTCTCCTCAGTAGATTTACATAAAGTTAAGTGACTTAAGATGTTTGTAATATTATTTGGGGGTTTTACTGCTTCTTGCTTTAGCTGCTCCTGTTCATATCCAGATTTATTTTCTAGAGGAAGCTGTTTTAGTAAAATCTTTCTTTTTTTGTTAGTAAGATAAGTACTATAAACTTTCTACCAAACAGGCCACTCGAAAGTACAGATTTATTCACAAACAGATGAATTTTTCTTTTTTTAATTATAAAAACACATAGTACATATATTCTTGAGTGATACAATATGTACCAGCAGTGAACAAACATTTTATCCAGACATTAGGTCTAAACAAGAGAAAGAGCAACAACTCAAATAGTACATTTTACCACTATGACATTTTGCTCTGTGTGTGTGTGTGTATCTTGTACATTTTTGTGCTTCAAGTCACCTTTCAGTTTTTTTAAACCATTCTTATGAATCTTTTCAGTTGGCTGAACATAAGAAAAGAAGACTTTTTTCTCTCGAAAGAATATGAGAGTTACTATATTAAGCGTTGAGTGAGAGTGTGCTGAGCACTTAATGCAGCATGACATGCATGGTACTCCCCACAAGCTTACCTTCAAAAGGATGAGACAGAGACAAATGTAGATCTGCATACATGTCAAATTGCCAAATGCTGGGGGAGATATCTTTTATCCCCCCCTGCTTTCTGTTTCATTGTCTCTTCATGAGACCGAGGACACAGAACATAATGAGGAACAGAAGTCAAAGGAAGCAGAGTTCTTAGGTCCACTGTGCACGTTAGTATCACAATTAATAGTTGAGATTTTGAGGCCCAACCAGATCAAGGAAGGGAAGGCATCCTGTTCCCACAGGCATCCTTAGGCTTGTCAGTTCTAAAGTTAAGGATTATGTGTTTCTTCCCTTCACTTATGGCAACCACTGCCAGGACATCCAAAGCTCCACAACATCATAATTGCTCAAGGTACTGAAATAAATAATATCACCTCATTCAAAAAGGGATGAGAGCAGAGAGAAGAAAGATGTAAGTGGTAAGAAGGGAAGAAAGAGAGGCATATATGCTATTGTATCTTACACTAGTGAACTTTATTTCTTGTCTCTAACATAGTTTGTCAGATCTTAAAAGTTTATTTCTAGCCTTAAACAAAGTAGCTTTAAATAGTTCACGTTTCTGAATATGGCAGTGTGGTAAAGGGAAGACCAAGGTCTCTGAAAACAGAAAGATCTGTGTTGGGTCCGTTCTGCTATAGACTTTGCATAACCCTCAGCAGTTTCCTTAATTTATTTTCCTTAGATTATTTGAGCTCCGTTTTGTTATCTGTAAAAATGATTGCAATAATACCTACTCCACAGTATTGTTGTGAGTGCTGAATGGGTCCCTGTACCCAAAGCATCTAGCACAGGGTCTGACATGAGTGTGTGCACATTCATTGGCTAATGTCGTCATCATTGAAAATACAATTATATTCCTAGAAACTACATTTTGTTACTATTAGAATCATATAGGACTCTTTCTGAGGAATAACAAATTGAGGAATAACAAACTGAGGAATCTCTATCTTCTCTTTCCTAGGTGATTAGCATTTTTAAAGAAAAATCTCTTAGAGGGAAATTAAAGCAGTATAACCAGCTGTGATTTATGTAGGTCGGACAAAAACATGCACACTATCACCACCAAAAACAAAATCAGAATCTAAGACCTAGATTAAATTAGGTTAAAAACCTTCAAAAGGCACACATAAGAATAAAACCACAAAAAGTCAATGTAAGGGAGTGAAGGTGGACAAAATGACTGAAAGGGGTCAAAAGGTACAAACTTCCAGTTCTAAAATAAATGTTATAGAAATGTAATGTACAGCATGGTGACTATAATTAATAATACTATACTTGAAAGTTGCTAAGAGAGTCAATCTTGAAACTTCTCATCACAAGAAATAAAATTCCGTAACTATATGTATGGTGACAGATGTTAACTAGACTTATTGTGATTATTTCACATTATATACAAATATCAAATCACTGTGTTTTGCACCTGAAGCTATTATAATGTTATATGTCAATTATATCTCAATAAAAATGTCAATGTTTATCCCAAAATGTATGTATAAAAGGTAAATTACGTTTTCTTTGTTGTTGCTTTTGGTGGTGGTGGTCATTGTGATAGACTGAAGGAATGGGAGACATTTGGGGGGTTTTTGTTTTGTTTTGTTTTTTAATGTTATCAAGTCTTAGTTACATTTATTTTATAAGATACAGGTGCATTCTCTTTCTTCATCCTATTAAGCAAGTAAACTTTTTTGGGGAAGGGGAATATTTGAAGTCGTTGAGAATGCTGGACATAGATTCGAATCTAACTCTACTACATAGCATTTGATCATCAGAAAAACAGTGCTAAATGTTTTTGATTCTCAGTCTTCTCATCTGTAAAATGGGGACAATATTAGACCTACGTCATAGGTTGTCCTGAAGCTTATATGGGATAATGCATGTAAAGCAATCAGTACAAACTTGAGTAACACTCAATATTGTTATTAGTGCATGTGAGGTTTTTGCCTCTATTTGGCATTGGTTGGTCACATTGTCTCCACTTTTCTTCTGGCTGTTTCTCTAAGTTATCAGTACTTCCCAAAACAAAGTCCTAGAGTATTTGCTTCTGGAACACTTGAGTGCATTTGAGAGCTCCATGAGAATGAAGCATTCTAGAACATAAGTCATGAACCAGTAGTATATGATTTTCTGCATAGGTCCACAGGAACCTAAGGCCAGACTTTTCTCCTTTGGAGAGAGGCACTGCATGGCTCCCAAAAGTCCAACTACAAGTCAAAGGTCATGCATCATGTTTTGACATTTCACTATCAAAATTCATCTATCAGTGAGACTCAGTTCATATAACTAATCTTGTTTGATTTGGCAATGAGGTAAAATGTCAATAGGCTTCCTATTTTGACTGAAATTATTAAATATACCAAAGGGAATATTGCATGTGTGTCAGTCATCCCAAAATAAAGATGAGCATACTTTCCTGAAAAGTTCAACTATACTAATGGGATAATGGATCACCAGAATACTTTAAATGTGAAATGCATACTTTGTTCACATTCTTGCTTCACTTGGAGAATTGTGTCATTGTTGCCAAAGTCTTGTGTTTCCTTTACCCCATGCCTGGATTCTCCATTGACACTAATAGGAATTTCACCTTCAAGTGCAATACAGTATATGGAACTAAAATGACAATAGCAGAAGGTAAAGAATACATTTTATACATTGTGCTACATAATAGTTTTCTTGACTGTTTCTGTTATAGTCATTGACTATTGCTAAGATCCATTTGGAAATCAAAAAACACATTTTCTCTAGAGGCTAGTCTTTTGCAAACACACTTTTACCCATGCATGTCATCACAAATTATATAAAAGAATAATTATAGATCAATCTATATATTTAAAGTTTTATGATTAGTTAATAACAAAAGCATATCCCTCTGGCACTGCCATTAGTCTATAAAATATGTGTGCTTTTTTTTCCAATCTGAAGGAATGCCATTTTTGGAGAAAAAAAAACTGTCCACAGTTTCTTAAGGAAACATAATGCAAAATTTGCCTTTTACTGAAATTTAAAGTTTTGAACTCTTTGTAGTCCATGTTAATACATTAGCAATAACCAGTAGAGCTATGAGTTGTTAGAATGTAGCATTAAAAAAGAAAACCCACGTGAAAGAAGAAATACAAAGCCCATTTTTATGAGTGACCAAATGTCAAAAATGTATTAAAGCGGTTTACAGGCTATCCTGTTCATTATTTTGCTGACTTAGAAACCTTGAAGTGTTTTGTATCCATTTCATTACCTGCAAAAGTATGAACTGTAATGGAATTTACATAAAAATCCTGCTAGAGAGTGGGGACTTTACTGCATAGTCAGCTTTGCCTCCTAATCCAATCTTCCCCAGTGCAGTTGGTATGGCAGTTGTCAAACTCAAACAGCAGGATCTCTTTTATAAAGTATGAATTTGAGCTGTAAAATGAGCACAAGTATTTTTTTATTACTCTGGATGCTTCCTCTTGCTGAGTTTACATGAGAAGTCTAGCAGGAGGTGTTATTAAATAGCCTCAGAAATTAGCCCCAAAACAATTATCTTGGTTTAGCTATGTTAAAAGACACAAGGCTTAATGAAAAGAGCATTTAAATTTTTGTGATTGAATATCTGTTGGACACCTCTGTAGTTATTAACCCTTGGGGGTAGGATTTTAGATTTTTAAAATTATTTTTAATTGAATTGTTTTTGGAAGACAGCAGATTAAAAAAACAGTTTTCTTCCCTAAAATAGTCAGAGATCCCAGGGAAAACTGTGTAATAATTGGTTGTTTAAAAGTTTGTTTTAAACCTTGCTGCTTGTCAAGGAATATACCCTTGTTCAACATAAATTTGGATTTTCATATAGTAGACTTATAGAAATGCTAAGTGGAAAAGAACATCTCCAGTCATGCAGTCCACCACCATGTAGTTCCTTTACAATCATCTTCCAACACCCATGACTTCCTTTGCGTTTAGTAGTAAATTTGCCATGAGTTAGGACTCCTGAAGAGGATATTCCAAAAGTTACTATTTTTGTTGTTGTTCATTTTCCCCTATACATAGCCAGAATTTTAGCTTTCTTAATTTTGCTTCTTTTCCTGTGGTCTTTTACCATTCCAAGTAATTTCTCTGTCTTTATAGAATTTGCTATTTTAAAATATTTCTTGGCTCTTATCATGTCAAATCTTAAAAGTTACTTTGTCAGTTGCTTTAATCTTTCTTCCCAAGCCCCCTCCCAACCTCACCTCCCCAGTCACTTCATCATTTTTTTTTATTTTCTCTTAACTCTCTCCAATCTTCCACATATTTCTGGAATTGAGTTTATCCTAACCGAATGCACTTTTCCAGGTGCATCATATATCATTCCTAAGTCTGGGATGTGATGGTTCTTTGTATACAGTTCAAATGCTAGGGGAGTCTGTCTTTTTTTTTTTTTTTTCCTGGTCACTGTCAGCATGTTGACTCAGAGTGGTTTTTGAACATCTCCCACTGATTCCTGAGGGAACCTTTCTGAAAATTGGCTATCTTCTATTTGGTTAGTCTCTTTAAGGAATGTGATATGAGAGAAAACATGATTTTGTGGACTGGGTTAGAAAACATGTCCAGTTACCCCCACCCCATCCCCTGTCATTTTTAGAAACGCATTTATTTTCTTGGCATTTTCATTTTTGTTAACTATATTTTATTATGAAAATGGAATGGAAGCATATGCAAACAAATTGCTTCTAAGGCTATCGGTGTGAAAGTGGAGAATTCCAGTTAGGACAGAATGATTCTAATAGCTGTATTATAGATGTTAAAAAAAAACAACAACAAACCTTTAAAAACCTGCACTAAAATTAAAGCATTCTTTCTCTAAGGCTAACATGCTGGGTCTTTATGCTTTCTTCACCTATTCATTCCAATTATATTAACTACCTTTGCTGGCTGTCAAAGCAGTTCATGGTAGGTATAACATTGGAGGTGAGAAACAAGAGAAAAGAAATATAAAATTAAAAATGATACACCAAAATTTTAGTAAAATTAAGTTATACACGTTTTTTTCTCATAAGGAATACTACTTAATAATATACACTTATTCATGGAAGTAGGCTACACCAAGTTCAACCACAAGCCACTTCAAGCAGTATAAGAAAAGGTCGTAAATCATCTATGCATCAATAAAGCAAATCTGGAGAATGTATGAGCAGTGAATATGGGAAAAATTTTGTTGTCCTCCCTAAGTTTGATATATTAATGTAAATATATATCATATTCATAGATTCAAAGAGGCTATCAATTGTAGAACCTAGCTCCCACTGATCTGATAGCAGCTTTTTAGAAAATAAACTACATCAAAATTACATACACAATTTCTTTTTGCTAAATGACAATAGTATGCATTTATCTATATTATTACATATCACGCTTGTCTTCAAATTACAATCAGAGTTTGCCTCAAACTCTCTTTTTTTTAATATCCTTGGAGTCACTTTTGAGCCTTTGTGGTGGCATCAAAGAGACAAGCACACTGCACTTCAGTTCATTCACCTTGGATTATTTATCTCAGTCAATGCTCCTTCAGTTATATATTTAAACAACAAAACAGACCCAAATTATCTTGAGCAAAAAGAAAACTTATTGGCTTTTGTAACTTAAAAATCTGCAGATAGTCTTCAGGCACTGCTGGCTCATCGACTCAAAAAACCATTACCATGATCTGGTTTCTGTCAATGAGTAGATACTTTCTCTTCCATGCAGTCTCCATACTCAGCAGTGCTGTCCTTGTGGAAACTGCAGTAGCTCCAATCTCATGGTCTCGCTTTTATTCCAATAGAGTCATGATAGCTTCTCTCCCTCAACCCTTACAAAGTCCTGGGACTGGCTCTCACTAACCTGATTAGGCCATGTGTCCTTCCCTGGTCTTATCACCATGACCAGTCACATGGGATTTGCTGAGCTACCTAAACCTCACAGGAATAGTCGAGAGAACTTTCTGTGAGGATGGAAATGTCCTATAATCTGTCCAGTACGGTAACCACTAGTCATGTGTAGCTATTAATCACTTAAAATGTTCCTGACACAACTGAGGAACTAATTTTTAAATTTTGTTTTATTTTAAGTAATGTAGATTTAAAATTAAATAGTCACTATTATATTGAATAGCACAACTCTAGAATTTGGGGTGTGGGCCAAACCTATTTAGATCACATGTGCTGAGGAGTGGTTCCCCAAAGGAAAGGGTTTTGAGGGGAGTAGGTCCTATTTTACCATAAGTGGAAAATATAAGTGCCAAGGGGTAAAAACAGCAGATGTTCACTATGCCTACCCTAAAACTTGAACTTCTTATTAACACTTTTTGGACTGATAGTTTAAATTCACATTATATGGCTTACATCATATTACCTGCAGTTTTTCTATTTTGTATTGTTTTGTTTATTTCCTTAATTAAAATGCATACAGGGCTTCCCTGGTGGCGCAGTGGTTGAGAGTCCGCCTGCCGATGCAGGGGACACGGGTTCGTGCCCCTGTCCGGGAAGATCCCACATGCCGCAGAGCGGCTGGGCCCATGAGCCATGGCCGCTGAGCCTGCGCGTCCGGAGCCTGTGCTCCGCAACGGGAGAGGCCACAGCAGTGAGAGGCCCGCGTACCGCAAACAAAACAAAACAAAACAAAAATGCATACAGAGGACCTTTGGACACATAACTGTTCAAGCTTAAATGAGAATCCATCTCTAGCTATTGTTAGGAATCCACCTTTAATTGAATTCTCTTTTATGTACACTGTACTCATCTTTTCAAAGGATATTTTATTTTATTTTATTTTACTTTATTTTATTTATTTATTTTTTTGGCCATGCCACACAGCTGTTGGATTGAACCCCGGCCCTCGGCAGTGAGAGCACAGAGTCCTAACCACTGGACCGCCTGGGAATTCCCTCAAAGGACATTTTAAACAACACATATGGATCCAAATTTAAGTTAAAATTCATGTGTCATTTTCAATCCAAATAACTCAACTGAAGTGACAAAAGTATTAATCAGCTTATAGGTATTGTTAATGTCAAGCAGGCACAGTGATAATTGCAATACAATGTACTCCTTGGCCTGAAGTATGAAAATTTTCTTTTTGACACAGACACATTTATTGATTCAACTAAGTTTCCAAGACACACAGGTTCCTGCCCTCACTGAGCTTATAATTCTCAATTTTAAACCTGTGAAAATGTAAAACATCATGTATCTTAAGCTGGCAGCAAAAGATATCAAATTAATACAGGTTTGTTACAGAAAATTTAGAAATATGAGAACTTAATAAAAGAAAAAGAAAAATTATCTATAATTCCATCATACAGAGATAACCACCATTAATGTTTTAATATATATTTCTTTCCACTTAAATAATGTGTGTGAGTACTTAGTGCATTTTTCTTAAGAAAATGCTATTGCTGTAGTTATTCCTTTCTAGGTTAAATGGATATGTGTATTTTTAAACATTTTGAAAAATGTCAGTTTCATGCAGGCGGAGATCTTTGTTTTGTTCGCTGCTGAATTCTAGTAACTAGAATAGTGTCTGACATCTAGAATACATTCAATAAACGTTTGTTGAATGAATGAGTATTGATATACTTCCCATTATAATTCAAACAACAAAATATGAGATGGACCATTTCCCTACACCCTCATGAACTCCAGGATTTTTTTTTTCAGTTTTGGAGACAGAAGGTGGCATCTCATTACTGTTTTTGTTCTAACTTCTTTATTTCTACCAGAAGTACAAATTGCGTCAAATCATGCTTACTTAGGCAAAAACACATTCTATAGAGTAAGAAATTTGTAGCCTAATTTTAGCTGAATGTCTCAAAATCTTAAAGTTTTGACTAAGCAAAATCTTGTTGGAGGATTATGTGTTTAGAAATCATATTCCAGTCTTCTCAGAAACCATATGACTTAGAGAAGTTACTAAGCATACTTTGCCTCATTATTATATCATAACATATAAAGAGCCTGTAAGTGCTGGTATTGCATTTTAATAAATCACCAGACAGAGAAACCTAAAAGAAGAGAAATGTGATGACTCTTCCTCATATTTAGCTGTCCCCCTAACTTCTGCAGAGCTTTATCTTTTCTCCGGGACCTAAATTTAACTCATAGCCTAATACTTAAGCACAATAGAAGTTCATTATAAAAACTATAGGGAGGGCTTCCCTGGTGGCACAGTGGTTGAGAGTCTGCCTGCCGATGCGGGGGACACGGGTTCGTGCCCCGCTCCGGGAAGATCCCACATGCGGCGGAGCGGCTGGGCCCGTGAGCCATGGCCGCTGAGCCTGCGCGTCCAGAGCCTGTGCTCTGCAACGGGAGAGGCCACAACAGGGAGAGGCCCGCGTACCGCAAAAACAAAACAAAACAAAACAAAACTATAGGGACAACTCAAAGAAGCCAAGGTTGGGTGCTCCCGTCAAACCTCATGTGGACATGCAGAAAAAGAACATTTCATGGGGGCTGTATATTTCACTGAGCGTCTGCTTTTCTCTTGCTCTCACCCCTTTCCTCTCTTGCTCTTGTACCTTAGTGTCTCTCTCTCTCTCTCTCTCTCTCTCTTCCTCTCTCTCACTCAAGTCACTTCCTCTGCTTTACCACATGCACATGCCCAAACATGGCCCTGCACTGGCTTTGCAACCTTTTCCTATTTCAGCACTTAATTAACTGTGCTCTAGTTCCACATTCTCTAGAGAGAGAATCACATCCACCCGTCTTGGGACAGGTATCTCTCTTCCATCTGCCCCCAGTCCAACCTACTATGATGACAAAGAAGAACCACCTAGTTCAAATATGGGACTTACTAGCCACTTGGCTATTTTTCAGAGAAGAGGGTTAGGATTGGTAAACATCCAAAAAGGCGTATGTCACATTGTGCCTGCACTCGTTAGATGCTGGATACAAATATAGGTAGAAAGTGGCTCCTATTATGTAATAATACACTAAGCTGAGTATACAATCTAATAAAATCTTCCAATCATCACCAGTTTAAAAATCATTTATGATACTCAGGGTTTTTTTTAAATCTAGTTTAATTCTATAACTAGACTTCTCTCTATTTATTTTTCAACTTAAGTGTTTTGCCATTTGTCCATGTCAGAGATCTTGATTCCACAAAAACACATTTTTGTTTTAAGTTTATTTTTTGTTCTACCAAGAATAGGTTCCTATTTGTAGTTATTTTTAACTGGGATGCTGTATCTAGCAATTTTAATACTTTATTGCAGTACTGTTTTTCTCAAAATTATCTGACTTTGCAAAAATTAAATAAATAAACAGAGCTACCCTTTGCAATGCCACATCTGAAGCATTTTTGGAGACAGTCCATTATTAACTGTGCTCTCTATACTAAGCAAAATGATTCATCTGAACTAGTGATTTGATGATGAGTGTATTTCTTCAATATTTTCATTTTCTTTGCATTTCATAAATTTTATATTTCCCCCCCTTAAATTGTTGTAATCTAAATCTGTAACAGGGTAAGCTAAATCATTTTCTCCTTCTTATTTAAGTTATATCTGACAGTTAATTTTCCTAGTCCTAACTAGGGTTAGAGTACAAAGAAAATAAAGTAGATTTAAGTTACACCTGTGAACAATAAACTATCTAAATCAAGCCATCTCCTTCATTAATATCCATCACTCTGGCCATATACTTTAAATCGTGTAATATACGAAAAATGGCTAAATTTATGGGATTGGCCATGTTGCAGTTTCATTGCTTCCCCTACTCAGATATGCCCTCAAATTGTAGTGTTATGCATGAAATGACAGCCTTCCTTAATGACTGATGGGGATATAGTCGCATCATGATTCTGGCCACTGTGATGAGCATCAGTCACAGAGACAGCCAAAGATGTCAAATCTGCTGAGATGCTCTTTAATCCTGTGATCCTAGAAAGTCGCAACTGTCAGCACAGATCCAAGCAATTGTCTAGCTCGGTGACCCCTAAACTTTTCCAGCTAGAAGAGTTGTGTTACACCAGAAAACAGCTGAAGAATTCCACTTTCAGTTCTGTTTGGAAAAAAAACACATACAATAGCCAAAACCTGCAACACCTTTTGAAACATTTTGAACTACCTTAACCAACCCCTCTTCTCTGAGAACTGCTCCCGTATCCACAGAAGCAGCACATTGTGCTATATTTGAGGTAAAAAAATTTATAAATGAAATTTTGATTTACTAATATAACACTATATTATGACTAATATAATAACACTTATTCAAACAATAAGTGCAAAAAATGCTAGGTATTTGGTCAACAGATAGTGTTTATCTTTCTTCAAACAAGATGAGAACCCCTAGTCTAGAAAATTTACTCTTTACAAAACTCACATTAATGATTCAGATAATTGAGGGAAGAGTTTTGTTTTGTTGTTTTATTCTTTACTTTATATTATTGATTGACTTGATTCTCTACTTCACCTAATGCATATAGACAAAGCCTGTGATTTTATAGAAAACCATGTCTAAAGTATCACAATTACCTCCCCATGATTCAGGTAGGGTAAAATTATGAGTGTATTTCCCTGAGGTGCAGTAAAACAGTTTATTTATTACTACTTCCGCAACATCTCACTCACAGGTGGTTAGATTTTGAAAGATTATTAACTAGGCTTGTGTGGGCAAGTACAACAATTTGACTTCAGGAAGCCATTATCTAAGCCAGCCTCTCTCCTGCTAGGGCCCAAGAATATTATTTACAGAAATGAACCAGTGTATTATGTTTAATACATTCTTAGAACATTTGTGCTTATCCTATATCAAAATTTCCTGTTTAAATGTTTCTATGTCAGGTGAGTTCATTAGAAAATTTCCCCACGTAATTTTTTCCCTTAATTCCATTAGGCTTTTCAAGTTCCTCCAGTGGCTTCCTAATCTATCAATTTTGTAGTTCTCTTTACCAAATGAGAACTCTCACCTCCTTCAAAATTTTATTCAAAACTTACTTCCTCCAAGAACTTTTCACCATAAACTCCATTTGATTTTGCACTTCCTCTAGAGACGTCCCAAGTAAGATTTCAAATGTTCTATCATCTTTTTCTTTTTGGTACAGCATATATATATATATATATATATATATATATATATACTATGCTTATATATTCAGTTTGAAATTCTTTATGCTTTGTGATATATATATATATATATGTGTGTGTGTGTGTGTATATATATATGATTGCTGTTACTTCCTTATTTCACAGATGTGAGTGTGCTTGCTCCTGTCTCTGCACCTTGATAATGCTTTGCTTGAGCCTTAGGCAACATGGCTTATGTGTTTTTTGCTTCTTGTTTTAATTTCGCCAGAAAGGGATCAGTACCATTTATTACTGTTGACTAAGCAACTATGTAATATATTTTTCCTAATGAAGAGTGGTGACAAACATTGCAGTTTGCTTATCCAGTAATTCACCTATTAAAATCATTTATTGATCACCTCCTGGGTGCCTGGCACTGTGCTAATAAGCATTTGGGATACAATGGCATAAGGGAGAGACTCAGGCCCTGTAGAGCTTATGGTCTAGATCAACACAATCTGTTCAAGGCAGTTGAATCATGATACTATCAAGTATTGTTCCAATGCTCATGTGTTAGCCATAAAGACTACAGTATCACTAGCCATTTCCCTTGTTTTTCTCAGTAACCTATTTATTCTGTTAACATAGTAAAGGAACATGTAGATTACAGTAACTGTGAGAAATCCATATATTTTCAAAGGCAGCTGTGTGGTGGATCACATATTTATTATCTTGACCTTGGAGCAGGTTGGAGTAGACACAGAGAAAAGGGATGTTACCTGCTCCAACTATTGTTAAGAGAGAACAATGGGAGATCCACCCCTGAGCACTAATTGATGTATTGCCCTAAAATCTCTAGGTATGCCAGTCATAAGAAATACATCAGAGAATATCTCAACAATAAAAATACTTGAAATTATACTTGTCAGAGAAAAGGTTGAGAGAACTATATGATTCTTTAACTCTGTCATTCTTGCTTTCTGCCTTGGAGTTTGCCAATATCATTACTAATATTTCCTGCTAGTTGTTTATGTGTATTATCTGAATGCCAGCATAGGCTCACAGATGTGCTTTTTTTTTTTTTGCGGTACGCGGGGCCTCTCACTGTTGTGGCCTCTCCCGTTGCGGAGCACAGGCTCTGGACGCGCAGGCCCAGCGGCCATGGCTCACCGGCCCAGCCACTCCGCAGCATGAGGGATCCTCCTGGACCGGGGCACGAACCCGCGTCCCCCGCATCGGCAGGCGGACTCTCAACCACTGCGCCACCAGGAAGCCCAGATGTGCTGTTTTTAATGACAAATACAACAATAAGTGAAATGGTGATTAAAAATATACTATAAGCGTAGCACCTTCATAAAAATCCCAGAGCTCTTTACAAAAGCAATAAAACGATGAACTATAATAACAGGCGTGCTAATCATAAGCTAGTTTAAAAAGATGACACTTAGGAGTTTAGGATTTTTTGAAGCCCATAAATTAAAAGATACAATGCTTCATTCTAATGAAGCCTAACTTTTAGAATTTGCTAGTGGAATATGGTAGAATAGGTGACTTAACATGCAAGTAAAATGGCTCTTAAGTTGAAATGGAATAGAATATCATGTATATATCTTAGGAATTTTATTTTACTTTATTAGCCAAATTTTTCAATTAACCAGATGTTTTTTACATTTAACTTACAAGAGGAAAAGGTAGGTTACAAGAATTTTTTTTTTTTTTTTTGGCCACTCTACACGGCTTGCGGGACTTAGTTCCTCAACCAGGGATTGAACCTGGGCCTCCTGCAATGGAAGTGCAGAGTCTCAAGCACTGGACCACCAGGGAATTTCCTGGGCTTTTATTTCAAAGAAACTTCTAGTACTCTTTAATCTAAATCCTTTGTACCTTCTAGATTTCACAATAACCATAATATTCATTACGATGGTCTGAGATACTATAGAATTTCAGTTTTCAGGAACTTGGCTATATTCACTATATTTCACTAAATTTAGCTATGAAATCAAATAGAAGGTCAGTAAGGTGACACTGCCTGGTGTACTAAGTAGTATCAGAGTAGGAGAGAAAGTGAACTCCCCTCACATTTTAAGGCCAAGGCAAACACAGTGTTCATAACTGCACTGTAAGGAATCAGATTCCGTGTATAAGCTGCTGGACACCTAAAAAAAGACACTAAATAAAACAAGCCAGTCATTAATTTTGTGTGTTGTATTAGTCTGTTAGTGTGGCCATAAAAAAATACCACAGACTGGGTAGCTTAAACAGCAGAAAATTTATTTTCTCACAGTTCTGGAGGCTGGAAGTCCAAGATCAAGGTGTCAGCAGGTTTGGTTTCTACTGAGATCTCTCTCCTTGGCTAGCAGATGGCCACCTTTTCACTGTGCCCTCACACAATCTGTCCTTTCCCCTGTGCATGCCTGGTGTTTCTCTCTGTGTTCAAATTACCTCTTCTTATAAAAATACAAGTCAGACTAAATTAGGGCTCATACTAATGGCCTCATTTTAATTTAATTACCTCTTGGAAGGCCCTATTTCCAAGTACAGTCACATTTGGAGATGTTGAGGGTTAGGGCATCACATATGAATTTTGAGGGGCTGACAACTCAGCTAATGACATGTTTTGTAGTGGGTTGAACACTGTCCCCCCAATAGATATGTCCACTTGGAACCTCTGAATGTGAACTTTTTTGGAATAAGGATCCTTATAGATATAATTAATGTAAAGATCCCTAGAGGAGATCATCCTGAATTAGAGTGGGCACTAAATCCAATGATGGGTGTCCCTATAAGTAACAGAAAAGGAGAAAACATACAGAGACCCAGAGAGGAAGGCAATGTGAAGACAGGCAGAGGTTGGAATGATGTGTCTGCAAGTCAAGGAGCACCAAAGATTGCTAGCAGCCTCAGAAGCTAGGAGAGAAGCATGGAGCAGATTCTCCCTGAGTCTCTAGAAGAAACGAACCCTGCTGACAGCTTGATTTTGGACTTCTCATCTCCAGAACTGTGAGAGTATAAATTTCTGTTATTTTAAGCCACCTATTTGTGATTATTTTTTGCAGCAGCCTTAAGAAATGAATACAGGTATTCGTACAGGGAAATAATAAACACAGCTCCCATGCACTGATGACTTCCAGGTGCAAGGCAATATACTAGGTATATATTATCTCAGAAATCCTCTAATCATCCATGTGAGATAGGTACCATTTGGCCCATTTTGAAGTGAGAAACTGAGGTTTAAAGGGGTCTAGCTAAACTTCCCCAGGAGGCACAGATAGTAAATATCAAAGTCAGGATTCAAACTATCAGTTTGACTACATATTGTGGTCATTCCACTATGCTGCATGGAACTGGTAGATATGAGTATCTTGGAGCAATAATGAATTAGAGATTTTGTGCTGAAGGTGCTCAATTTATTGAGCTTAGGCAGTGATTCATGGAGGTACTTATAGAGAAGAGCAAGAGGCAGATAGAAGAGGTATTTGTCCTTGATATTATAGGGAATGGTTTGCCCCAGCATCATCCCATCACTAAGGCAGAGGGATAAGATTACCCTTCTCTTCTAACTATCCTATATCAGTTGGGGTTCCTATGATTTCTTTCTTTGCTCAAGGCTCTGCTAAACCCAATCTCTCCTACAGTAATTTCATTGTCGGGCAGGAATGTGTTCTTTCTTGACATGGGTCTAAAGTGTCATATTCAGTTTGCAAGCTTGGTTTTGCCTTAGATTCAGATCTCTGTACCTAGTAACTGCAATCTGATTCCTGGTTGCTTCTTTATTGTTCTGGACTGTGAGTATCATGAACAGAGAATAAGTGGTCACTGAGGACAAGCAGATAAGGAATAAAGACAGAGACAGCCTGTGGAGTTTTATGTGAGCATTCTTGCCCCATCCATTTATAAGGTTTTCCTCTTCCCCATTTGTAGCTCTAGAAAGACTCCCTCAATCTCAACTCCTCACCAAAGTTCCAACTGATAATTTTGTCGTGTTGATGGAGCCCAGTTTTTCTAACATATAAGTCTGAACTATGAAAGAAGAAATATTTCTATAGCTTAGATATTTTCATATATTTATGTACTTCAAGCTCAGGGAATACATTTATTTTCCATCTCCTCAAGAGACTATAATACTGTCAACATGATCTGAGTGCACAAGTAGAAGTTCACTAAACACCCAGTAGGACACTAGCCATGGAACTTCTAGAGCCATCCTGAGAAAGTAGAACCTTTTGGGTCTGGCCTTTAAAATTAAAACAATGTATATCTGTATTTATTTATAGTTATATAAATACCCAGTCTTGGGTATTTATATGAAGAAAACAAAAACACTAAATAGAAAAGATACATGCACCTCTCTGTTTATTGCAGCATTATTTACAGTAGCAAAGAAACAACCCAAGTTCTTGCCTTTTGCAACATTTAGATGGACCTAGAGGGTATTATTGCTAAGTGAAATAAGACAGAGGAAGACAAATACTATATGGTTTCACTTATATGTGGAATCTAAAAAACAAAACAAACAAATATAACAAAACAAAAACAGAGTTATAGATACAGAAAACAAACAGGTAGTTTCCAGAGGGGAAGGACATGGGGAGAGGAAAGAAAAAAGTGAAGGAGATTAAGAAGTACAGACTTCCAGTTGCAAAGTAAATGTCACAGGTATGAAATGTACAATGTGGGAAATATAGTCAATAACTATGTAATATCCTTCTATGGTGACATATCGTAACTGGACTTAACATGGTGATCATTTTGAAACGTATGGAAGTACCAAATCACTATGTTTTATACCAGGAACTAACAATGTTGTATGTCTACTGTATTCAAAAAAACAAACTCATAGGAAAAAAAGATCAGATTTGTAATTACCAGAGGTGGGGGGTAGGGGAAGGGGAATGAGATGAAGGCAGTCAAAAGGTACAAACATCCAGTTATAAGATAAATAAATACTAGGGATCCAATGTACAACATGATAAATATAATTAACACTGCTCTATGTTACATATGAAAGTTTTTTTTTGTTTGCTTGTTTGTTTTTTGCGGTGCGGGGCCTCTCACTGTTGTGGCCTCTCCCGTTGCGGAGCACAGGCTCCGGGCGCGCAGGCTCAGCGGCCATGGCTCATGCGCCCAGCCGCTCTGCGGCACGTGGGATCTTCCCGGACCGGGGCACGAACCCATGTCCCCCGCATCGGCAGGCGGACTCTCAACCACTGCACCACCAGGGAAGCCCTACATATGAGAGTTTTAAGAGAGTAAATCCTAAGAGTTCTCATCACAAGAAAAAAATTGTTTTTCTATTTCTGTAATTTTTAATCTATATGAAGTGACTGATGTTCACTAAACTTATTGTGATAATCACTTCATGATTCATATAAGTCAAATCATTATGCTGTACACCTTAAACTTATACAGTGCTATATGTCAATTATATCTCAATAAAACTGAAGAAAAACAACAAAAAAATTTAAATAATGTTTATCTTTGTTAATTTATAGCTGCAAAAACTAGAAGATGTCCAAATTCCATAACCCCATAAAATATTATTGTTGAAATTATCAAACTATCCCTTGATACACTGGATATAACTAAAGACTTGAGAACAAACTGAAACCCAGGTTAGAGTTCAACATTTGAAACAGTCTGCTAAGATCACGGAAGCTCTTCAGTCTCAATGGGATTCTCCCTCAGTAGGGACAGCCCAACACAGGGAAGGCTAATCAAACAACAGACTGGAAAATGAAACCTTTCCACAAAAGTCCAGTGGTAGCTCCACCAGTTTAGGTACCTAAAGCTGAAACTGATTATACTCATGGTGTCCACTGTCAGGACCTTACAGAAAACGTAGGCAGGCTAGGCACACGGCAGTTAGGGTGAGCTGCAGAAGAGACCCACCAAGTGCAGTGGGATACTCTTCTTTCTGTTACTCATCTAGCAGTTTGACCTTTCCCCATTCTACATAGTGAGACTAAACGTGCTGTGATTTTTCTACCCCTGTTTTCCTGATGCATTCTGGCATTCCAACACCTGTGTTTCTGACCTCATTTTCTTTGTGTTGTCTTGGCCTCACCTTAGGCCCTGAACTCTGTGCTGTTTACCTGGGATCTTTAAACTAGTGACCTAAGTGATCATTTCTCTAGATTCTATCTTCACAACAATTTAACCTGGTTATAGGGCTCCAACTGGCAGGACTTGGGCTACTTCTGCTGTTACTCATTCCACCGGGTGCTTCTCTATGCCTGCTGCCCCAGACACCAGTGGCTTAGTGCCCTCCTGATAATGCTGGTGCTTTTGCTTTTGGAATAATCAGGCCAAGAGAAAGAGCTTCACAAAAAGACCTTTTGTGCTGGCAACTGTAGACAAGGCAATCTATTCAGTGTGAACCAATCCAGTGAAGCAAGCCTAGCAGACAGAAAACAAAACAAAACCACAACCTCACACAACAAGTTGAATTAATTAACTCAGTTATTCTAGGGCAAACTTACTTGTTGAGAGTGCAGTCTCTCCAGTAAAATTGCAGGGTGCAAATCCATCCCTGACTCCACCACTTGCTGCAAGAACTTAGGCAAATTATTTTAACTGATGGGTGCCTCAGTTTCTGTGAAAAGGGGATAGATGTGTTGGGAGGCTAAATATGAAATCATTCGTGTAACCATCTACAATTAGTCCTGGCATATAACTAGTGCTCAATAAGTTATTAATGGTTTGATAGAGAATCAACCCATTTCCTCTAACTTAAGACACAAAATCATCAGCTCACTCAAAAAATGCCCTGACCTGGAGAAGTGAGAAAGAACCAGGGTAAAGTCTTATTATCTGTTTTTATTAGGACATAATGTGAACTAATCTCTTCTCTACCCCAGCCCTGCCCTATGGGAGGCAGAGAAAAGTAGGAAATGAGCCTAACCTCTTAGAGGTGATTGGTAACTACTGATGGATAAATAAAGCAGGTAAACAGAACAAACTTCATCAGAAGTCCTAGAATATCAAGCTAAGACTCTCTCTACTCCAGGGGTCCCCAACCCCCCGGGCCGTGGACCGGTACCGGTCCACAGCCTGTTAGGAACCGGGCCGCACAGCAGGAGGTGAGTGGCGGGTGAGCCAGTGAAGTTTCATAAACTGCCGCTCCCCATTGCTGGCATTACCTCCTGAGCCATCCCCCCCCACACCCCCTATCTGTGGAAAAATTGTCTTCCACGAAACTGCTCCCTGGTGACAAAAAGTTTGGGCACCGCTGCTCTACTCAACATACCAAGAAAAGCTCAACCAGGTTATAGTGCTTCTCAACAGGGGAACTCTTAAGGTGAAGTCACTTTAAAGAAAAGAATGTAGTCACTCTTTGCATTTTTCCTCCAAATAATTCTGACAAAATTCTCATTATTTTGAGTGTTTATTAAATGCCTACTGAGTACATAGTACTACTGGATGCATATCTACTTTAAGGTTTATTTTAATCAAGACAAAGCACAGTGAGTTTCCGACACCCTTGAATAGGATTTCTAGTGTGTTTAGTAGCCATGTCGACGTGGCAAGTTATTTTTGAGCCCCGAGTAGTAGCCATTAACACAGTATAACTTAAAACCAACTTTTAACTTTTGTTATTTTTGTGAAGCTAAGTCAAACACTAGGCTTGGCAATATTTCTGTTACAATTTTAATACCTTTTGGCCTGAATGATTGCATTGAATAATCCTAACAAGGTTGAGACAAGCACATGGTTATTCAGACACAGATACAGAGTCCAGACAAACACAGGGACATGACTCAAAACTTTTGAGCCCCCATAGTGCTTACTGTCTGTACTATACAGACTTACCACTAGGAGCTCTAGTCAACATTCACATTTAGTAGTTGAAAGTTAAACCATTTGGTGGGCATTCTTCTCTACATGCCCTCCCTAGATGAGATATCCAGAGGATCAGCTGCTATGAACAGAAGTAGGAGGCTTTTGAGAGGAGAAAGGCATGCAATATAGCAAAAGGGATGAACAACATTCAGATCTCAAAGAAAGTAATAGAGAAGGAGGGTCAAAACCTGCAAGTTGAGTGTGGAAAAGCAGGGTGATGGCTTATAGAACAGAATGGAGGACATGGTTAAAGGTTTTTATTACCACAGAAAGAAAGGCTTCATATGGAAAAAATATATAAGCCAGAGCGTTATGTTTTCAGTACACTGAGTAGTCTCGCACCCTTTTGTGTACTATAGGATAGAGGCTCATTTCAGGTGAAGATGGTACAAGAGAATTCTAAGAAAAGTGACTGGTTCTAGAATAAGGGTAAAGAAAATTAGAGTGAAGTGAAGTTGAAGAATGAAGTCAAAACAGACACAGGAAATGGAAAAAAAAGGAACCAGTGATAAAGAAAGATATATTATAAGGGGAAAAAAAAACCCAAAAAATAATCTTATGATTTCCTTGGAATTTAGACTCACCTTTAGAAGACAGACATTTTGGGCAGTATACTTTAGCATTTTGAGTGCTAACCATTGGGACACTTAGTTCAGGGAGATGTAGGTTTTGCATTTCAAGATCCATATCCTGAGATCAACTTTAACATAGTAATGATCATACTCATCATAAGCAGAACATAATAATTGGATATAGTCAATTAAATGTCATTGAGTACTACCTTTACTTCTTACAAGTCTTGGGATCTTTTGCTCTTAAAATTTAAAGGTACATGTGAATTTTACACAAGCTATCTACTTTTTCTCTAAAAGCTAACACACTAATAGCCCCTGACTGAATTCCCCTTAGAAGCTATATTTTTCTAAGTAAGAGAAATCAACTGAAGACAACTTTTAAATATTTCTAACCAAGAGGACTGCAATATTCAATCAAGTTAGTGTTATCAGTATGGTGATTATTTGAATATCTTTGATGTCAGAGCCATGCCTCAGAATTTCAAAATTCACTTCACTTTGAAATCAAAGTATACATGCTCTTTTGCTACTGTAATATAAAATATATATATTAAAATTTTATCAAAAAATTGAACACACAAAAGGAAAGTGCAAACGTTGCCAAGGATTTTGATAAAAATTTAATTTGTTTTCAAATATCTTATTATCTGTGAAATATATAAAACATAAGCTAACTATGAATGTGGTGTATATTTTACTGTTTGTTTGACAAAAGACTGAAGTTTCACTGCCGTGGGTTTACATTAGCATATGCATTTTTAAAAGACAGATGTATGTATTATAATGGAAAAAAAAATTGGGCCAGGATTTGGGAAGCCTATGTTTTAGCCTCAATCCCGCCCTTGTCTCCTAGCTGTGCAATTTTTTTAACTTTTTTTTCTCTTTTAAACTGGGAATAATATGTTCCCTACCTAGCTACCTAGTTCATTGAGCATAAAAAAGATAGTTTCAAACCAAATCTGTAAAATCATATGAATCATAATTAGCTATTTAAATGCAGTTTCCTTAGGAGTCATAAACAACTTCACTCACTAAAGATTTGCTATCCAATATATTGCTCTCTCTCTCTTCTTCATATTGCCAAACACTTACACTTTCTTCTACTAGTGGAAAAAGTCAGGGAGGGAAAAGAGAGATGAAAACATTTCACTTTTTATATCCATCCCTTTATTATCATACTTTAAACTACACTGGTTGAAGATTTTGAGAGAGATGGCATTGAATTCAACACTTAAAATCAAGTGCTTGATGTCTTGTTTGTACCTTTTGACTTTGAATAGCTTCATGTGAAGAGTTAAGAATGGAAGCAAAGAATGCAACAAAAAATAACATTTCAAAAATGAACACTCCAGGAAGAGGATATTTTATTGTTAGGATCATTATTATTATTATAGCCCTAGAATAGTAGGGGATCAGGGTTATTTATGGTATGAATGAATGAATAAATGAATGAATGTCTTTATCGTTACAAGAAAACATTTTATTCTTCTTATACTTAATTATTTGCCCTAGAGGCACTGTTACCGAGATTTTTTTTTTTTTCTTTTCTGTCCCCAAGTAATTGCTTTTCCAAGGATTTCTGAATTGTGATTTCTTGCCACTTTGTCAAATGTTAAGACCTAAAGTCATCTTTTAAGTTGTTTAGCAAGTTCAGTAGTAACACTTATCTCTTCTACTTAATCTAGAGGTGAGATTTCCAGGAGCATATTAAAGAAAAGAGGAACAGGGCTTAGAGAATTTTTAAAATAAATAAATAAGTAAAAAGCCACTGTCCTTGCAGAAGAGTGATGTAAGAGTTAAGGGAGTTAAGAGACAAAACTGAACAAATGGGTCTGAGGAGAAAGCTAGCCTTTTGCAGAGTAAAAGGAAACAGAAAGATTGAAGTACTTTTGACCAGCCTAATGAAGGGTTTTGAAATTGAGGGTCCTTAGAAGAAACATGGAATTAGAACAAGTTAAAGAAGTAAAGAATGTAGGGAATGAATGGAGAGGGCTTGTTTGTCTAGAGTTGGTGCCTTAATAGAAAAAACGGCAGGCCGGCAGCAACGGCTGCAGCTGATACATTGACATGTGTAAGAATGGGGGCAGGAAAGCACAGTGCTAATGACAGAGTTTTTTTTTTTTTTTTTTTTTTTTTTTTTGCGTTACGCGGGCCTCTCACTGTTGTGGCCTCTCCCGTTGCAGAGCACAGGCTCCGGACGCACAGGCCCAGCGGCCATGGCTCACGGGCCCAGCCGCTCCGCGGCATGTGGGATCTTCCCAGACCGGGGCACGAACCCACGTCCCCTGCATCGGCAGGCGGACTCTTAACCACAGCGCCACCAGGGAAGCCCTTTTTTTTTTTTTTTAAAGACACCATGAACTAATCCAAAGGAGTTACTTAAAATTACAGTTCACTTTTTCTCTCTCTTTCCCAGAATTTTTTAAAGAGAAGAGGGAGAGGGAAAAGAAAGGGGTAATTTATAGGATGTACCTTAGGAACCATTATTAGAAAAATAAAAAAAGAGAACTACTGGCAAAGAGAAGTACATTAGAAATGCAGTAATTAAAAGGTTCTATAAGAAAAAGAAAAAAATCAGAGCTAATAGTCTTCTATTAACCTACTGTGACTTACAACTCACATTTCACATTTTTTCTAGTACAAAGATCTCTGTTACCATGTGTAACATCCACATGCAATTTTTGTTGTTGTAGCCACGGATATGTAGTAATGAGTAGATCTTAACTGGTTTTTGTATGTTTCTCTAGTTCATCTCCTTTAATTTTAGGTGATGAACCATAGCTACTCTGTTAGTAACTGATACCTATTTTGGTAATACAGCAGTTATCAAAAAGTGATAAGGAGAAACAATGAAATGCATTACAACATTGAAGGAAAGGAAAGGATGAGGATAGATGTAACTGGTGTGAAGTGTATTTATTCTGGGAAAGCTGAGATAGTATGTAAATGTTAGAAGTGAAAAGTTAGAGATATATGTAGAAAATAAAGTGGGAATAAGAAAATTGTAAACAGTGTGATGAATCAGTTCTTAAGGTAATTAACCTAAATTCCTGATGAGTGTTTAAGCATTCTATGAACACATGAAAGCACTTGTGTTTCTAAATGTTAAATTAAGATATGCTCAAAATTTCATGAGGAATCAATATCCATTAAAATACTCGGCATGTTTGGCAATGTTCTAAACACTCCTCACATCGTCTCATTTAAAATACTTCTAAATTGTATAAGGTAGGAACTAATATAATCCCCATTTTATAAATGAGAAACTGATGAATAGAGTTGTGAAGCAGCTTGCCCAAAGTCACACAGGTAGTTAAGCAGTAGAAATTTCAAATACAGGTTAAGTCTGGCTTCAAACACAGGTTGACACCTGAGCCAGGCCCTGGTAACCACTGTATCGTCTGTGTCCAAGAGAACCATAAAGATAAAATATTACTCTTGTAAGTGAAATGTTTACAAAGAAACCAGCAATAGTAGTTAAGTACTTCATTGGAAAGGCAGCACACTCAAAGGAGCAAAGAAAGATCTTAGTGTTCTCTATTCCAGGGCTGAAGATGGTCTCTCTCCCAGCCTTATTGCAGTGAACAAAATGCTGCTCAAAGATAATGTCTCAAAGTGCCTAACTTATGGCAAGGCAGTGTCTGAGACATTGGTGAAAATAGAGCAGAAGAGCAAATGCAACAACCAGATGTCCTTGTTTATGTTCCTCTTTCTTCTGTTGTATATACTTTCCCCCGATTCCAGCTCAAATTAAATCACATGAAATTATGTTTGAAGATTATCTGTATGTTACTTGAGATGATAATGTTTCATAAATTTTTTTAATGTTATCTCCAATAACCCTTGCACCTCACTTGTTTCAAGGACAGCATAGGAATTAATTTGAGAAACCAAAGTACTCCAGTACCTTAACGATCATTAAGCATTGAGTTGATAACAGAAAAAGCCGGAGATGGGTAACTGCAGCTCACCTTGTCAGTTCAAAGGGGAAGCATCTCAGAAGCTGATAAGTACAAAAGCCTTTTGTCTTGATAACTAGATGCAGCATTCCCTTTGGGTTATTAAAGACCCATTGTGAAGCTAAGAAGACTTCATAATATTAAGAATAAAAAGAGTTTAACTTTTTTAACAATATAAAATTTACAAAGTGCATAGGCAGATATAGTCTCTTTTTTTTTTTTTTTTTTTTTTTTTTTTGTGGTACGCGAGCCTCATCACTGTTGTGGCCTCTTCCGTTGCGGAGCACAGGCTCCGGACGCGCAGGCTCAGCAGCCATGGCTCACGGGCCCAGCCGCTCCGCGGCATGTGAGATCTTCCCGGACCGGGGCACGAACCCATGTTCCCTGCATCGGCAGGCTGAGTCTCAACCACTGCGCCACCAGGGAAGCCCAGATATAGTCTCTCTTGATCTATCTCTCTGAGAAGTAGATAGCTGTGTATCTTTGGGAAAGTCACTTATTCTTTCTTGAGCTTCAGCTTCCTCAATTGTAAGATGGGAAAAACAGTGATTCTCCTTAAGCAAGTTACTTAACCTCTCTGTTCCCCAGTTTCCTCATTTGTAAGATGAGAGAAACAATAGTATTAGGTTGAAATTCAACAGTTTTTCACCTACAGAAATGTCAATTTCATATGGTTTATTCTAATAGTTACAGCATGGTTGTGAAGATTAAATGGGTAGATACAACTAAAATAGAGCCCAGGGATTCCCCTGGTGGCCGCAGTGGTTAAGAATCCCCCTGCCAATGCAGGGGACACGGGTTCGAGCCCTGGTCCAGGAAGATCCCACATGCTGTGGAGCAACTAAGCTCGTGCGCCACAACTAATGAGCCTGCGCTCTAGAGCCTGCGAGCCACAATTACTGAGCCCACGTGTCACAACTACTGAAGCCCACGGGCCACAACAAAATAAGCCACCGCAATAAGAAGTGTGCACACTGCAACGAAGAGCAGCCCCTGCTCACCACAACTAGAGACAGCCCACGCTCAGCAATGAAAACCCAACGCGGCCAAAAATAAATAAATTAAAAAAAATTTTTTTTAATCTCTTAAAAGATATAAAATAAAATAGAGCCCAGCTCTTAGTACACACTCAGTGAATATGATCTCAGTTCACCCTGACAATAGTCCTGTGAAAGATAATAGTGTTCCACCTTTGAATTTAAATTTATGTGAAAATACATAAATAGTATTTATGGATTTATAAGGGGAGAAAATGGTAGCTTTGTCCTGTGGTTTCTAGGCTGCTCAGTGTTTATATATTTTATCAGCCAGCTTGCAAAGCCTTTGAGCTGCTTTTCCCTCCCTTTCAAATTTGTCATCCACGTGGTGGTTGGCTAGTTTTGTGTTTGAGGGTTTTTTTTGCGGTACGCGGGCCTCTCACTGTTGTGGCCTCTCTAGTTGCGGAGCACAGGCTCCGGACGCGCAGGCTCAGCGGCCATGGCTCACGGGCCCAGCCGCTCCGCGGCATGTGGGATCTTCCCGGACCAGGGCACGAACCCGCATCCCCTACATCGGCAGGCGGACGCTCAACCACTGCGCCACCAGGGAAGCCCCGTATTTGAGGTTTTAATAAAACCTCATGTAACTTTGTTTACCTTATAAAATGGCTTGAGGCCAAAAGAATAAGTATTCCTATGCTCATCAATTCAGAGAAGGATATAAAAGCATGTCATGTCAGAGGAGATTTTTCAATGGATTCAGTACTGTTTGGTTAAAAAGAAATAAATTAAAATACAATTTATTATATAATAATATAATGCACAGGGATAAATAAAATGAAAGTTCAGAGTTATTTGTTTGTATATTTTGATTATTTTGTGGAAAGTTTTTCGTTTTGATTTTGATTTTTAAAATGCCAGTTGTATGCTCCTTGCCAGTGGACATTGTGCCTTTGCAAGTATATGTGTATAATATTAACATTGGTATGTATTAAAAAGGAATAATTTATTAAATTGAAAGTATAGGATACTAAATATTATGAAAGCAAAATGAGTGAAATAAACAAATATTTTAAAAACTATTTAACCTATATTTTATAAAGTGCCCTTGAGAATGAACTAGAAAATGATATGCATATTGTGTAAAGTGTTCTCCACTGTGAATAAATGTACTATATAAAAGTCAAGATATTATTATAGTTAATAAGCCTTATTATTGGATTCTCTTGCCAATAATTTAAATAGTATAGTAGCTATTTTTGGCTACCATTCTCTTCAAGAATAAGTAAACTAATTCAAACTTGTACTTTAAATATTATTTATTTGAGAAATAATGTAGAATGTACCAGGATATTTTCCCGTAAAATATTTTTGAACATGTGTGAAATCTAAATCATTAAGATGTAGTCATAAAAAAAAAGATGGAGTCATATTTTGTGAACACTATCAAAAAATAAAGATCAAGAGAAAAACATACTGTAGGTCTTTCTCCCACCCTTTCTTTTTCCTCAAATGTAGTCATTTGAAAGGATTACTGTAATTTTTGAAAGGATTGAAAGGAATAGAACAGTAATCTTACTGAAAAGGAATTTTAATAATTGAGTATCAACATATTATCTTATTTGACTGAAAAAACAATTTTTCCTTTAATAATACATATGTAGTGAGAGAGAAAGTGTGTATGTAGAAATACATAGAACCAGTATATTTTTTATTGGGTTTTTTGTTTGTTTTAATTCTAGGATCTTATTTCTAAGTGGTGACTTTAGACAGAAGCTAACATCACCTTCATTTTACCAAAGAGAAGACTAGAGATAAGAGAGTAGGAGTGATTTGCCCCAAGTTTCATAAGTATGAGGGAGCGTTCAACCCAGAACTCAAATTCCCTTGTCCAACGCTCTTTCTTTACATATGGATACTACTGACTTCTGTTTACTAATCTATCTTAGAATTCAACCACATTCATTTTCTTACTTTTCTTTCCTCTTAATTGAAAATATCAGTTCTTTAAATGTATAATGGTATTATTAGAGTAGACATATACCTATTGAGGTAAGAAATAAAATGCCGGGTTTTGCTTGGGAATAATAGAAGACTTTTGGACCATATCCACAACCTAAATGATTAAAATTGAGTCACTATTTGTGGGAGTTACTGAAATATTTATCTGGAAAGTGGCTAATGAACAATAGGAAGATTTATAGATTTTGTCTATTTCAATTGCTTCATTTTCTGTTCATTCTTGTTCAAGGACACATGAGGTCTATCAGCAGACTGAAGTATAATTCAGTTACTATGACTTTTTTTTTTAGAGATAATCATATTTTTTTTTCATATATATATATTTTTTTTTAATTTATTTATTTTATTTTTGGCTGCATTGGGTCTTTGTTGCTGCACGCAGGCTTTCCTCTAGTTGCAGCGAGCAGGGGCTACTCTTCGTTGTGGTGTGAGGGCTTCTCATGGCGGTGGCTTCTCTTGTTGCAGAACACGGGCTCTAGGCACACGGGCTTCAGTAGTTGTGGTGCACAGGCTCAGTAGTTGTGGCTCATGGACTCTAGAGCGCAGGCTCAGTAGCTGTGGTCAATGGGCTTAGTTGCTCTGCAGCATGTGGGATCTTCCCAGACCAGGGCTCGAACCCATCTCCCCTGCATTGGCAGGCAGATTCTTATCCACTGTGCCACCAGGGAAGCCGCCACTATGACATTTTTTTAATAAAAATAATTTTTAAAAATTATGAAGATATTGTAACTCATGTAGAAAACCTAAGCAATATAAGAAAGTTTCTTTTTCTTTTTTCTTTTTTTTTTTTTTTTGGCTGCACAGCTTGCAGGATCTTAGTTCCGCAACCAGGGATTTTACCTTCACCCTCAGCAGTGCAAGTGTGGAGTCCTAACCACTGGACCACCAGGGAATTCCCAGAAAGTTTCTTTTTCAATTTAAAAGTCCATTTGAACTGCTTCCTCAACTAAGTCTTTCTTTCCCTTCTACCTTCCCAATTTACCATCTTGTTTGATATTTTCTAATTTTTACAAAATGATTTAGATGCAGCTAAGAGTTCACTATAAATTTTACCCAAACTTAAAGAAAACCAGCCAACAAATATGCGAATAATATATTTCTCATCCTGAGAAAGATAATCTCATTGGATAAAATGACAAATGAATGACAAAAAAACTAACCATCTGTCTAAGACAGCTCACCTACCATTACCTCCACTCATTCATACTCTATTTTATCATCTTATTTTTCTTCTCAGCATTTATAATAAACTGGCATACAACATATGCCTGTTTGTTGTCTTTTTTCCCCCGCACTAGATAGTAAGCTCCATGAGAACAGAAAGTTTGATAGATTTTTATTTTCTTAAAATGTGCCTGATACATATAAATGCTTCATAAATACTCAAGTGAATAAATAAACTAGAAATTCGTTGTTTGGGGAATATAATTTCGTAGTGAAGTGAATAAAGCTAACTATATTTGTTGAAAAGATTTCTAAAATCTCTATAGTGACCATGGCAATATTTTGATTATGCTTGAGCTTCATATTCTTTTTTAGAACCATAATTCTGAATATCATTTATTATTATATAGTATAATATATGTCATGGGAGTTACAGTAAAATCCATACTGACTTCATAACTGACCCTGTTTTGAATAAATCTTCAGTTTGGATGTGATTTCTTATAATTGGTCAATTTCCCTGAAAGGCAAGTAAGTGAAACATATTGATTAATTGAGAACTGCAGCTAATTGGGTTTTTACTAAAATTTGTTATACTGGCACAGAGCAGGCACTTAATAAATATTTGCCAAATATGTGAAGTCTAGTTAGTTAAAGTGGGCTTATTATTTTTTTTTAGTTTCTCAAATAGAAAGAAAACTTTTCAGTTAAGTGTGTAATATGCAGCAGCATTAGAATCCACGCAGCAGACAAGCAGGTTAAAAGTATTTCAAGGGCTTCCCTGGTGGTGCAGTGGTTGAGAGTCCGCCTGCCGATGCAGGGGACACGAGTTCGTGCCCCGGTCCGGGAAGATCCCACATGCCGTGGAGCGGCTGTGCCCGTGAGCCATGGCCACTGAGCCTGCGCATCCGGAGCTTGTTGCTCCGCAACGGGAGAGGCCGCAACAGTGAGAGGCCCACGTACGGCAAAAAAAAAAAAAGTATTTCAAGTTCTCAAGTCTCTTCTTCTTTTTCATATTCCTTTCCCCTTGCCTTTTTTATTCTCTTTCCTTCCCTTTTTTTCCTGAGCAATTTAGGCCTAAATTGTGTGGGGACAAAGAAGATAGGCATCCGTAGGGAGTGTGGACGAGGAGAGCCCCTGCAGCCTAAAGAGCAGTATTGTGGCTCAGGAAGGGTGAGGAGGGTGGAGGGTGTGTTTAGCAGCAGTAGGATATTGGTTACACACAGAGAGATTGATCAAATAAGTAACTTTGTTAAGGATAATCGGGAGATAGGGTTTTCATTGTTGCAGGAAGTAGTCACAAATATGAAAAGAGAGAAACTGCATTGGATTCTGTGGCGTTGGTTTGGAATGGAGATATCAGTGTGAACTCCTGAAGTTTCATAGAGACAGAGGTAAATAGAGATGTTAATATGTGTACATACATGTAGAGATAGCTATATAAATAGATGATTTTTTTCATACATATAGTTCCTTGGTTCCAGATCCTGAGAACAATGACACACCCAAAACAATGGGCACCTCTGCACACCCTCCTCCCAAACCTTGGTTATCTTATTATGCCAAAAGTATGGAAGTTACTCACACGACGCCAGGGACATGTCAAAAAAGAAGTCAGGTTAATGGGGATCATGATGACTGTATCTGAGACTACTTGAAAATCAAACTGACTAATAGTAACAGCAGATTATATCCCTCTGGATAAAATGTATATCCACAAGTCCATACTGATATAAATAAATAAATAATATAGTTGTAAAAAAAGGGAAAAAAAGAACAATTTTACAATGATCCCCTTAATCATGAGATCAATATTAACATAACAAGTAATGTGCCAACTGATAGGATACTACAGGAATATTGGATACTTTTCTTTAAAACAATATATGAAAGTACATAATTTCAAAAACTATGACATCGGGCCTTCCCTGGTGGCGCAGTGGTTGAGAGTCCGCCTGCCGATGCAGGGCACACGGGTTCGTGCCCTGGTCCGGGAGGATCCCACGTGCCGCGGAGTGGCTGGACCCATGAGCCATGGTTGCTGAGCCTGCGCCTCCGGAGCCTGTGCTCCACAACGGGAGAGACCACAACAGTGAGAAGCCCGCGTACCGCAAAAAAAAAAACAAAAACAAAAAAACTATGACATCGTAATATCAAATTTGTCTATAATTTAAATATTTAGATTAGAATATTACCCTCATGTAGTGGAATAAAATGAAATGTTTTATTTGTGTTTGATCTCTAGTTTAGCTGGTCAAACAAGTAATAATTATTACCATATCTGCACATTTAAACTATCTGGAAGATTGTCATTATTATTCTTATTACTAGCAAGGGATCACAGAAGCTGGCTATCTTTCCCCAAAGGAAAAAAAATGTAAAGGAGACTACCTTTTGAATACGCCTTTCTCTATTTTGAGAAATATTCTTTATTCTTCTGTGGAATTGAGTTGTGGTATAAGGGGGCTGGAATATGACTGGAGAGGTGAGAAGTATGTGGGGCCCAGGTTATCTGAGATTTGCTGGCATTTTATCGAAAAGATTTTGCCCCATGCTAAATGGATGCCAGCTTCAGGGAGTTCCTTTTCGTCAGGCATGGTGGTGTGCTGACAGAAGCCAAGAAATAATAACAAGGCTTCTTGGACTTCATGGACTCTTTCTTAATTTGGGAGAAAATTAACTTTTCACAAATATTATCATTTGAAGAAATTTATGGTATTCATTTAAGAAAACACTCAGAATTCCATGTTACTAAGGACAAGTTAGGCTAAAGTCAATAACATACTATAATGCGTTCAAAATACAAATCTCCTGCTCTATAGTTACGGAAATTTAGACAAATTATTTAACCTCTTTATACCTCATTTTCTTCATATGTAAAATGAGAGTAATAATAACACCCAAGTCCTAGGATTATTATGAGCATTAAAAGAGACAACACATGTAAATTGCTTAAAGTAGTACCTGGAACATAGGAAACAGTCACTTGTTCTAACCATTATCCCAATTATTGGAGATCAAGGAACAAAGACAAAGATATCATGCAAAAACAGAAGCTATGTTAAGAAATCAGTGATTTCTTGGACTTCCCTGGTGGTACAGTGGTTAAGAATCTGCCTGCCAATGCAGGGGACACGAGTTTGAGCCCTGGTCCGGGAAGATCCCACATGCCACGGAGCAACTGAGCCCATGTGCCACAACTACTGAAGCCCATGAGCCTAGAGCCCATGCTCCGCAACAAGAGAAGCCACCCACCACAATGAGAAGCCCGTGCACCGCAATGAAGACCCAAGGCAGCCAAAAATAAATAAGTTTAAAAAATAAAATAAATCAGTGATTTCTTAGAATACATTTTGATTGATCGCTCTCTGAATAAATCTATTTATTGTTATGTACCTGACACCATATTAGGGCATGCAAGTACTCTTTCTTTTTTTTTCAATCTGTAAGAATAGGGATGATAATAGCAGTATTCCTCACAGCATTATTATAAGGATTTAATTATAAAACTTAGCAAGTTACCTGGGGCTATTAATAAGCATTCAAAAAACACTAGTTGTACTACTATTACTAATTATTATTATCATTATGATATAATAAGATCAGAGTTTGAGAGATACTTGTGAGGGAATAATTACATTTTATAGTGTGAGAAGAAGAGAAGAGCTAATATTTCAAGTCTTTTAAAGAATAAATACAGTTTTTCCAGATGGAGAGGAGGGGAAGAACATTCATGGGTTCCCCATGTGTTTTATCTAAATTTGACTTGTTTTCAAAAAGTCAGTGGGCCCACAATTATTCCATTGAGAAAGTGCTTTTGAATTGACCATGTCCACACAAACTAATCAATCAACAGGTAACTGAGCGCCAAATCTGTGAAATACACAGATAAAGTGTAAGACAGCCTCCCAGCCAGTTTTCCTATAACCACATTCTCTCTTTGTTAGCATACTGTCCATGAGGTTGACATACTAATCTTCCTAAATGCAGTTTTCATCATGCCATAACTGCCGGAAAACGTAGAGTAGTTCTCAAATGCCTGCTGTATCAAGTGCAAAATGACTGTCTAGCTTTAAGGACCCTCTGCAGTCAGTCTTGCAATTCAGGGTCTAGCACCAGCACCAACATCATCTGGGAACTTGTTAGAAATAGATAATCTCACACCTCAATCCAGACCTACAAATTAAAGTCTACAGCTTAACAAGATCCCCAGGAACGCAAATTAAAATTTGAGAAGCACTTCTCTACAATACCTATTAATCTAAACCAAACAAAATCACTAACCCATAATACAACCCATGGTCCCATCAAGAAGGATTAAATCCTTTCACTAATATCTCTGCATTCAAAGCAATTGAATTTTGCTCATGTTCTTAACTCTACTAGAAATACTTTATTTCCTTCCTACCTGCTATTTAAACCCCATCCATTCCTGAAGGCCCAGTGAAAAAATCTCATATCTTCTGTCCAACTAAGACCATTTCAAACTACACTAACCTTCCTGAATACTTCTTGCATTTAGGTCAACGCCATTTTATTCCTCTTACTATTCATACATTATTCATTGAATAATCATTTTCTGAATGCTTATTATTGTTTACCAGGCACTATTGCACTGGCCAGAATGAAAACAAAAAGGCAGATTTCCCCTGCCCTCATTAAGCTCACAGTCAGAGCAATAATGGTTCAGTAGAGATACCTTAAACTCCACAGGTAAGAAATGCAAGCTGGTAGATGTAAGGGTGCAGGACCGTATTGGGTAAAACTATATGATTTGTGCTTTTTCTCAGTTAAATCTGCTTAAATGAAGGAAGTAATGTTGAAATATATTAAAAGCTTCTGTGGCATGAAATAGATTAACATTTTAACTGGGAATCAAAACGGAGATTGTGCTTTGTTTCATCTTAAATTCAGAACCTTATAGATTATTGTAAGGTTTTTTTAGGCCAGCAATGTATTTTTCTTCATTCATTCAACAAATACCATAATTTTTTTAAACATCTTTATTGGAGTATAATTGCTTTACAATGGTGTGTTCGTTTCTGCTACCAGAATTTTAAAGTAGCCCCTATTTGTCTTTTGGTGGCTCCTTAACTTTCAGACATGGTAGGCACTAAATAAATACTTGTTTGCACACATGGAACAACCATTGCACAAATGAAGCCCTTTCCTTCTACTGCTACTCATGACATAAGGAAATGTTCATGAATTTGCAATGACACTTTGGTTTACTAGTAGTATCTTTTGGATCAAAACGTTCCTCCAGAGTGCCATGGAAATATTTCTGTTTCTCTGTAACTTATGTTCGTGTTCACCAGAGACTGGTTGGAGCACAACCAACCAAATGGGACTGGCTAGTAAAAGCTTTTGCGGGTGAGGATTTTGGAAAAAAGTTTCAAGACCATTTGCCAGCACAATCTCAGCAGGTGTAATTTTTTTGTTGTTTTTGCGGTATGCGGGCCTCTCACTGCTGTGGCCTCTCCCCTTGCGGAGCACAGGCTCCGGATGCGCAGGCTCAGTGGCCATGGCTCACGGGCCCAGCCGCTCCGCGGCATGTAGGATCTTCCCGGACCGGGGCACGAACCCGTGTCCCCTGCATCGGCAGGCGGACTCTCAACCACTGCGCCACCAGGGAAGCCCAGCAGGTGTAATTTTAAACAACATAATGTAAAGATTTGATTTGCAGAGGCCCGGAGGGGCAAGGGAGATAAAATACTTAATGAAGTACTAACATCCCATAGTCTTTGAGAGTAACAATACAAGTTAGCATTTCTTGGTGCTGCAAAACAACTCATCAGCTCTTTAGATAGAAAGAGATGCTTCTGGTAGACAGCCATTCTTCAAAAGATCTCATGCTCTAAACAACAGCACTGGAGTACATAAAGGTTACATACTACGCAAGACCTTTGTGAGCCCCTTGGTTCCTTCAAAGTGATTCAAGAGAGGATCACACAAGGAAATTTCAAAATCTAAGTAAAAAGACTATTTCCAACTAACATAAACTAAAACTTTACGGGATCTAGTATTACACAAAAAGTAAACATTACTTTGACTCAAGAATCAACAACTTCTTTATATTTATAACCTTCAAATCGGTTACAACTTTATCTTATTCAGCAATCTTGCTGAAAATGAGCATTCCCACGTGGCGTGCAATTTTCTCTTTAACTTTTAGTTTCTCTGGGTACAGAAAAAAAGCTCTGGACCCTTAATTGAGCAATTATTATTTCTTAAGTGAATATAGAGTTTGAGAATAATGCGAAAATCTTCCTTTCATCCAGAGAACAAGTCTAACATAGGCAGTGGTGTACACCTTGTCTGGCAGCACCCCAGCTTCAGGTAGAAGAGCCAAGTCAAGACTGAAAGGGGAACTCATTCTTCACCTCTATTCAATCCCTGCCATCTACTGAGATTCTTGAAGGAATGCCAATTAGGACCAATTTACATGTCTCCTTGGAGGTTTTAGATAGCTCTTCACTAAGAACTGTTTGTTTATCTCATTTAGACCATTTCTCCAGAGTAGGATTCGCAAACTTCCTGCTGAATATGCTGTTTGCAGACCATTGCTAGGTTTCCGTACCAATATAAAGCACTGGTACTTGAAAAATTCTTTAAGACTCATCTGAACTCCCAGATCCAAATTTGTAGAGTGCTTCTACCACATTTTTACAACGTTGTCCCAGAATCAAGCAACAGAAATAAAGAGTTCATATGCAAACAGTACATGGAATATGCTTAGACAAGGAACTTGGGGCTCCATAGTTTGTGCCATTGTTTAAGTAATTCTAATTATTTTAAGTTTTTCTTTATAGAGAGCTGGAATCTGCTTTTCTGGAACTTGTATCATTTGTCTTAGCTTTCTAAGACACTCACTGTCTCCTTTACATAAGACTTTCAAATATTTGAAGACAGGTTTCATGCTTCCCCTCCTGTATAGTTTTCTCTTTTTAAACATCTATTCCTTCAGCTATTCCTAAGGTTATGCGGCTTCCAAACTTCATCATTAATGAGAAGTTAGCTTTTCAATAACTATATTTTGAACATAATATGCTAATAATCAGCTCAAAGTTCAAAATATATGACTTGTATTTTACAGAATATTTTTTATGTTTGGTTAAGTTTTGATTGAATGCTATGTTTAGTGGTCTGTAATACATAAGATGCAATCTAGAAATTGCTATTAAAATGTTGGACTGGTAGAACCAGGTACAGAAAACATCTTTTTGGTGGTCTCAATTAATGAAAATTTTACTAGACACTACAAAGTGGTGATTGAAAAACGATGCTGAAATATTACTGTCAGCTACGGGTATAAAATTTCTCACCAAAGAACTATCACAACTTCAGGATAAAATGTTTGTTATCTAAATACAAATTTATAGCAGCCACTAAAATTGTTAGGAAGACCTTAGATTACTTTGCTGCTTAATCACAGTTTAAAATAATTTTTATTATACAGTATCAAATTAAAAGTTACTATTTAAAAAAATTCCAAACATTTATAAAAATATAATAAGCTAACACTTTAAATCGGACTTGAAGACAGTTTGGATATTCCTTATCTGCCCACAAAAGTTTCTCTAGTCTTTTGCAAAATGCTAAAGTGATGATTTGTCCAACAATGTAGATGGTTAATATTCACCCACGTGACATCAACAATTTAATGCATCATGCTTTCACTTCTCATTAAAATTGCTTCATTACTGAAGCTTAACCAAATTTTCTTCATGCTTGGCCCTCCATTTAAGTCTGATACCCTACAGTTTTCTTCCTATATCAGATTTTGCTTTGTCTTGAATTATTTTCTTTCCTTCTTTTACCTGCTTTCAAGAAATAGAAAAAGCCTCTTTGATGTGCCAATTCAAAGTATGTTCAGATAAAAGGTAAATAATTCAATAGGCTTTTGAGGAGGGTTGACATCTGAATGTTGGAGGTTGTTTACTCATCAGCTCTCCTATTGAGGTCAGGTGACCCACGTTAGTGACTTGCTGGAGTGAGTTTTGAATTTGTAAAAAACTTCTAATAAAGAATAGTGGCAGAAATAGCAAAGAAATATCAATGAAGTAGGAAAGTCCAAGTGTATGTTCTTATCAAGTCTTATACTTGTCCAATAGTTACAAACCTCTCTGAAAATATTTATATGTGTGGGTGGAGGCAAGTTGCCATTAAATTGTAAGAAGTGTTATCAGATTTATCAGGACTTGGTTGTAAATTTGACTACACAGTTTTGGCTCATAGAGAAATGAGGAGGAAATATCTGATTAAAGTGTGCATTGCTGCTGAGGCAACTGAATGTTGCCATAGCAATTGAGATGAAATGTGCAAGAAGTGAGATAATTAAATCTAACCCCTTTAGTAGTTTTGACAGTCAATGCACTGCCAATAGGAAAAGTTATCTGCAGTATTAAGATAAAACACATTCCTCATGGAAAGTCTCCTTACTAGTATTTTGTTGTTCCCTTTCTAAATACATTGCTTTAGGTGTCTAATTTGAATGTTCTTTTGTAATAATCAAATACAGTTTTGACCTTGGTCTGCAGCTGCCTAGAATTTCTGCTGGTTTATTGTATCATGGGAGTAGACATCTATAAAAAAAAAAAATCCATTTTTTCCCCCTCTAGTTCTTAAAAAAAAGTATACTAAAGCCAAAGCTGTCATATTTGAGCTTGAAATTCAATAATATCTAGAACGTGCTGCCCTCTTCAGGAGCTGATGCTTAAAAATACTTTGACTTTTTTTTTTTTCGCAGTTTAGTAATTATAAATATAAGCTATAATATCAAAAGTGGTATTAATAATTCTTCAGAAATAAGCACTACACACAATAAAGTATTTCTAAGTCTAAAATTTTCCCTTGAATATCTTTCATTAAAAATCAATAAATACAAAAAAATTTAAATAAATTATTAATATTTATAATTAAATATGAAAAACAGCTTTCTTAGGAGAAACTATGCTTGTGGGGAGAATTCCTCAATTATTACAGAATGTCAGACTTCCACATTTACTACCCAAACGTTTCTTTAGATTAAAAATGTCTAAAAAGGGCTTCCTTGGTGGCACAGTGGTTGAGAGTCCGCCTGCCGATGCAGGGGACACGGGTTCGTGCCCCGGTCCGGGAAGATTCCACATGCCGCGGAGCGGCTGGGCCCGTGAGCTGTGGCGCGGCTGGGCCCGTGAGCCGTGGGCGCTGAGCCTGCGCGTCCAGAGCCTGTGCTCTGCAACGGGATAGGCCACAACAGTGAGAGGCCCGCGTACCGGAAAAAAAAAAAAAAAAAAGTCTAAAAAATAAGATATTTTCTATGTGAAAAACTAAGTAGGACACCTTTCAAATCTTAATTTTATCCTCCAGCGAAAAGTCAGTAAATTTTGTCAGTATTTGTCATTTGAAATTTTCACTAATTTTCATTTACTGAAACATCATCTTTCTTGGAAATAATGATTTCAAGTGACACTAACACATTATAATTTTTAGTCAGGATTACTTTATTCGAAAAAAATCAAAGGATCTGAAATGTCATTATCCAAAAATTAAAGTAAATCCCTTTTCTGCATATGTTATTTATGCTATCATCTAGTTTTAGCAGAGGGAGATGTACTCTGTGTGTTTTTCTCTAGATTAAGTTTATGATTCTTACAAAAACATAAAGGAACAGAAAATGACCAATATGTAATGACATTATATATCAGGATATGAGAAAAGCATATTTTCTTACATCCTGACAAGTTCCTTTTTTTTTTTAATATCTTTATAGGAGTATAATTGCTTTACAATGTTGTGTTAGTTTCTGCTGTACAACGAAGTGAATCAGCTATGTGTATACATATATTAGAACTATTGACACTAAGAAAGGTTATTTTGTACTAATTATTAATTGTGAAAGTCAATGTTAATTTTAAAAATTTAAAGGACAGAATAAATTTAAGAACGTATGTACCTTTTCAAAATACAAATTTGTTCTAATTCTTACCATGTGATGCAATTAAAACCTGTTTTTAATCAACAGAAAACAATAAGGAAAAATGTAGCTCTTTATTATCACTTATTTAGTGTGGAAAAATAAGAGCTTGGACTCTTAATTCTGTTTTCAGCTCCTACATCAGATTTTCAGTTCAAGATTCCAAAAAGGAAATGTATTTGCATATAAATAGATGCAATTGTCATTAATGCTGACTTCAAGAAAGTAAAATGCCCCTCAATTTTCCTTAAAGAGTTTTGAGTATAGCTGTCCTATCTGTTATCAATGAAAAATTCAACTGAGCTAAAGGGGAGAAAGAAAGAAAAAAAACTTTTGACAGTATTCTCTTAATCCAATAATATTTTGGGGGGAAAATAAAATGTTTTATTCCTGACTTTGAAAGTACTTATCACAACAGTTGTTTAATCCTAAAGTAGCTCTGTCCAAAGGCATGTAATACACATTCAAGAATTCTTAGAACACTGATTTGTGTTTTCTGCAATAGATTTACTTCATTTTTATTTTGGTGCTGTTGCATTACATTTGGCAGTTAGGATCCCTGTGGATGGAGATATAATAAATAATAATATTTTCTTTGCTTTCCAGAGTATTTATGGAACAATGATAAATTTCATCTTTCCCCGAATGGTAAGTAAAGAGCTCTTTCTATATTTGATAGTACTGAACACAAACAAGAAAAAGTGAATTGTTATAATGAAAGTGGAGTATCATTTGCTAAATGTATTGAACGATCTGATAATTATAAGGTAGCATATACTCTTGAAATAAATGGATACCGCATTCAAATTCTATAAGCATTCCAAAATTCTCACCAACTATGCTACAGGCTCTTCAGAGGGAATATAAGGTTTTTGCTTTCTCTGTTGGTTTGCATTTGAACACAGTGTACTCCCTATTTTGTTTTCTGCGGTAATTTATTTTAAAATACACACAGATATAGAAATAAATGTGGTTTACATTCTGTGAGCAAAAAGAAGCAGCATATCTGTGATACATATTGAGAGTGGGCGGGTAAGAGTCCTTTGGAATTTTTACTGTTACATAAAAACTGATTGTAATCTATGTTTGACCAGGGCTTTGCAGCATCTGTGAATTTTAAAATGTTTGTTTTCTAAAAGTATATATCATAATGTCTCCAAGGCAAGCTAGCTACTGTATGATTTTGTCTAAACTCATAGTTTTGTTGTCTTCATGTTTTTATGACTTGAAATGGTAATATTAAATTTAGTCTTAATCATAACCTCTTTACAATTTAAACAACAATAAAAATCAATCTTATTGAATGGGAAAGGTCCATGTAAAATGATATTCCTTAACAAGTTATTACTGTCTCCTACAAAGTTCTTCCCCCCAGTGGTTCTTGCATATTCCCTATAAAAAGAAGGAATTTCTCACTGTAGAAAAAAATCACTTTGAAATAAACCAATCATCGAAAAGTGCTATGTTAAGTGAAAAAGCAGAACACATTATAAATACATTATATGTTGTGCGCATTTGTGCTTGTGTATCGAGAGGAGAGACAACTGGGACCATACTGTAGGCTTAGAAAAAAGACTAACAAGAGGCACACAAACAGTGGGAACACAGGTAGTTCAGTAGTCTTCATTTCTTCTTAATTTTCTGAATTTCCTATAATAAATATGTATTATTATTCTTATCCGAATAAAAGCAGTATTTGAATAACAGTCTATTCAAAACAGTATATTATTATTAACGAAATATATATATATACATACAGTTGAGGAAATACCTCTTTGTGCCAATTGCATAACCAAAATGATCTTATACAATTAAAAAAGAAAACAAAAACCTCCCAAACCTTCCTAATCCCATAAGGAACTAAAAATGCAAATTGAAGATTAATTGAGTAAAATTATACAATAAAACAATGAAGGATTTAAAATCAGGTTGAAGCTATTACTTTTATTAATTTTACTCTAATACAGAAGCACTCCTATAATTCAGGCACATGTGTGAAAAAAAATAAACCTTTTTAAACTGAAATAAAAAGATCTGCAGCTTCACATTGGTTTTTAGCGTATAAGAATTTGGTGTTTTATGAACTTTTTTCAGAAGAAGGAAAAATCTACATAGGAAAAGGCCAAAATATGAAGGTAAACCTTTTAAAATAAACTCACACTTTGTCAGTAGATCATACTAGTTAGTAACAGCAGAAAACTTTGATCTAAAATCTACTGTGTAATTTACCCAGCTACAACCAATTGTCATCTTTGCAACTTGAATGTGCAGACTTATTTTAAGATCCAAGATTAAAAGAAAACAAAGTATGTTAGCAGAAGAGGTGGTTTTAACCTAAAATAATGTTAATAAATCATATTATAGTAAGCATAATAAATAACACAAATAATCAAATATTTTTGAGATTAAAGATTTCTTCTCAAGAGTAATTTATCATACATTGTAAACTCAGCATTAAAATATCAATTGTAATTACATCTCACGTGTCCAGCAACTTATCTGGAAATAAGCCAATAATTTTAGAAGACATTTTAGGGAGGGAGAGGTGCTCCAGTAAGGATCTAATACAGTTCACATTAATGCTTCCCAGGTTCTCACTTCCATCTTACTTGTTCTCAGTCTGCATAAAATTATGACAGAACTGGTTCTCTGATTGTCTAGCTCACAAACTGGAAGACAAACTAGCAAAGCTGGGAGGGACCAGAGAAGAACACATTGAAAAGCTAGAGGCTTTTCACACCTATTCACCACCAGTAAGAACTGAGGAACCAAGATTAGTTGTATGATATTGAGTAAGACATATCATACACTTGGGTTCAAAATTCCTGATCTGTTAAATTGAGCAGTCATACTGGAAGATTTTTAATAAAATCTAAATTCCTTTCTAGCCCTAGAATTTTACAATGAAATAATATATCCTTAAACTTACTATACAGAGCAAAAGATAATATTGGGCGATTTGGGAGTTGTTAAAATGAAAAAGGTTTTAATGATTAAAAGGGTAAATTTCATTTATTTGCAAAATTCACTTATATCAATTCAAATTATATACTGCAAATGAGAGATTACATACTGTGTATTTTGCTGATATTCTTTCCATATTACTATTTTTAAAACGTACCTAGAGGGCTTCCCTGGTGGCGCAGTGGTGGAGAATCCGCCTGCCAATGCAGGGGACACGGGTTTGAGCCCTGGTCCGGGAAGATCCCACATGCCGCGGAGCAGCTAAGCCCGTGCGCCACAACTACTGAGCCTGTGCTCTGGAGTCCGTGAGCCACAGCTGCTGAGCTCACACGCCTAGAGCCCGTGCTCTGCAACCGGAGAAGCCGCCACAATGAGAGGCCCGCGCACCGCATTGGGGAGTGGCCCCTGCTCGCCGCAACTGGGGAAAGCCCGCGCACAGCAACGAAGACCCAAAACAGCCAAAAATAAATAAATAAATTAAAAAAAAAAAAAAACTGAAACTACATACACTGCATCTGGACAATATCCAAAAAATTAAAAAAAATTAAAAAAACGTACTTAGAAATTTAACCTGAATTTTCTCACCTTGAATGAGGTACCACTATATTTAGTGTGTGAGAGAAAATCTAACATCAGCCCCTTCTAAAGAATGGGGAGCCAAATTCATCCCTATTTGAATATGGAAATATATATTTATAATAGGTTTATGCTGCCAAGATGCTAAACAGAAATACCAGGAATCAAAAATTTTAATTTATTGTTTTATTTTTTGCATCCACTATGTAACATCTTTAGTACAACTAACATAACATGACATTTTAGAAAGCAAACAAAATTAACCTCCTGTCCATAACAAAGAGCAGGGTCAATGTAACAAATTATTGGATAAATAATACATCTGCTTATTCAAATTATTTCTTTCTGACTTATAAGTGTACAAATTTAAATAAGCAGCCAAAGTTCTGAATTACTATGTGAAATGAGTTAAAATGTAAATATATATTTTGTTGACATGTATCTATTAAAACTGAACAGAATAAATCTTCAGCATTACCAAAAATCTTTAACAGATTGGAGATAAATGACAATTTAAATAAAGAAAATTTCTCAGTGTAATTTACATTTCAACAAAATAGATGTTTCCTCTCATCCACAATGAACAAAGTTTGAGTGCATATTTCTGTGAATAGTCACCGCACCTAATCTATAATCAACAATAAAATACACTTTATTTCTGGGGATATTAATAAAAATTTGTAACTTTATTTCATTAAAGATAAAAGTGCCATGTTGGACTTAACTGTAGCCAGTAGTCATTTTGCCATTTATTTTTAAAAATTCTACAACAGTTTCCAATATATCAAATGTCCATTTTTAGGTCAGCTGATAGTAATATTAAAACATTGTTAATTGGACAACAGGTTGATTACTTTCAAGGTTTTGAAAAAAGCAAAGATAAAAACAGGCCTCTCCTTTTCTTTCAATTAAAATTGCATGCAATTATCCTTCTAGATTATAGATCTCTTTTGGGATTTCCGGTTTCAAACAACTTTTTGGTTCATTTCACAGGAATAATATTCATCTTAATTAGGAAAAACAATTGATGCGCTTTTTACAAGAGGGAGTTCACTCTGTGCACTGATTACTGCCATTAGATTATCCTATTTAAGAAAAAAAAAAAGCCCTGCTTTTAAAGCAGTTAGTTAAATATGTTATCTATTAGTAGCCATTGTCTTTGAAGACAGAATGTCTTTCTTGATGAATGGTTAATCCGTTTTGTTTTAACCACCGAATTTTCCTAAGCAATATTCTAAATTGGCTTCTAAAATTATTTCAAATATATAAACATACCAATCAAATATATAAACTAAAATTATTAAATAAATTTAAAAAATATATTTCTGGGGTGTTACTGAATTGTTTCACACAGTTTATAAGGTTAAAATACTTGTTTCCGGGCTTCCCTGGTGGCGCAGTGGTTGAGAGTCAGCCTGCCGATGCAGGGGACGTGGGTTCATGCCCCGGTCTGGCAAGATTCCACATGCTGTGGAGCGGCTAGGCCCGTGAGCCATGGCCGCTGAGCCAGCGCCCCGGAGCCTGTGCTCCGCAACGGGAGAGGCCACAACAGTGAGAGGCCCACATACCGCAAAAAAGAAAAAAAAAAAAACTTGTTTCCTTTAAAAAATTTTTTTTTGATATTTAGTAGCTAAAAAGTAAAATTTCAAATACATAATAAGTAACAAATCAAAAATACTTAAGTCCCCTGTTTCCCTTCTACAATTACTTAACCCTCATTTCAACGAGTTAAACACCGTTCTAAATTTTCTCTCTCCCTTGTTTTCCCTTGTAATTTTGTCTCATGTATTTGCATCCCTAAACATACAAATTGGTTTACATGTTTGCAATAATATGTAAATGAAAGTTACTTTTTCATTCAACATTAAGTCTTGAGTTTCAACCATTTACTGCACATAACTGTAATCCATTAGTTTACACTGTTGTATAGTATTCCATTTTATGACATAATTTATTTCACCTCTTTAATGTTGATGGATTTTGGGGCTGCTTCAGTTCTTTATGTTTTCTTTTTACTATTACACATAGTCCTGCTATGAACATTCTTTAACATGTACAAATGGATAGGTACAAAAATTTCTCTAGGGCAAGTTGTTCTTAACCTGGAGTGATTTTGCCCTGAGGAATATTTGGCAATGTGTGGAAACATTTTTGGTTATCATAACTTGGAGCATGCTACTGGTTTTTAGTAAGTAAAGGCCAAGGATGCCCTAAACATCCTATAAGGCACAAGACGGCTCCCACAACAAAGAATTATCTGAACTAAAATGCCAATAGTACAAGGCTGAGAAACTTTGCTCTAGAATATATGCTTGAAAGTGAAATTGCTGAGTCATAGAGTATGGAAAATTTCAAATTTATTAGATAATTGCTAACTGTTGTTCAAAGTATCAATGTTATACCCCTCCCAGGACTATAAATGTCAATGTTCCAATAGATCTGCATTCTTGTCAGCACCTAATATTGTCAGATACTTTAAAATTTTTTATCAATTTTGTGAAGGTGAAATAACAACTCCTCAGAGTTTCAATTTTCAATTCCTTGATTACTAATAAGATTGTGTATCTTTTCTCATATTACTGACAATTACAGCCTCCTATTCTATGAGGTACTGATTCCTTTTAAACAATTTTTAAAAAATGAATTTTAGGTAATACATATACTAATCCATTCTTCTTTATTTGTGTGACAAATGTCCTTTTCTAGTTCATGAATTGTCTTTTCACTTTTTTAAGGTGCCCTTTTATGGACAGAGCTCTTAATCTTAATGCAGTTAAACTTAGCAAACATTCCTGTTTTGCTTATTTTTTACATTTTCCACTTAAGAAATCTTACCCTTTATCTTCTGTGTTTTAACATTTGCTTTTTACATTTAAGTCTTTAATCAATTTGAATTTTTTTTTTCTTTTTTTTTGCGGTACGCGGGCCTCTCACTGTTGTGGCCTCTCCCGTTGCGGAGCACAGGCTCCGGACGCGCAGGCTCAGCGGCCATGGCTCACGGGCCCAGCCGCTCTGCAGCATGTGGGATCCTCCCGGACCGGGACACGAACCCGTGTCCCCTGCATCGGCAGGCGGACTCTTAACCACTGCGCCACCAGGGAAGCCCTGAAAAATTGTTTTTTATGATGTAAGGCAGAAATAAATTATTAAAACTAGAAACCATAGTCTTAGCACCATGTATTGAATAGTTTATGCTTTCCTCGCTGATCTTCAGAGTCAGACTTTTCATGAATCAAGTTTCCATATACCGTATTTATAATCTAGTTTTCGGGTCTGTGTTTTACTCTACCTCTTTACCAATATTATACTGCTAAAATTATTAGCATTTTATAATAACTAAAAATTTGGTAAGTTCTTCTATTCTTCAAGAATTCCTTTGTTCCTGTGGCCCTTTATTTTTCTATATAAGTCTTGGAAAAAGCTTGTCAATGCCACCTCCTACACATGCAAAAAATTTGATTGAAATATTTTAAAATCTACAGATCAATCTGAAGGGAACTTATACTTGTATTATAAATTTTAGTGTTCCAATCCAAGAATATGGTTTACTTTTCCATTTGTTTAGATTTTCTATAATGTTTTTTCAAAAAGATTTTATTTCTCCCATAAATTTGTTATATTTATCTCTAAATACTTTTTAATAAAATATTTTAAAATTATATCTTCCAATAATTTCTTTTGTGTAGTGATAGTTTCTAATGTATGAGACACATGGAAATAAAAATAATTTTGTATTTTTATTTTATTCAACAAATCTTCAAAACTTTCTTATTAATTATCATAATTTATCTGTATTTTCTCTAGGATTTCCTATGTAAGCAATCTAACTTCTGTTAGTAATGCCAGCTTTATTTCTTCCTTTCCAGTTCTTATACTTTCATCTTTTCCTTGTGTACTCCACCAACCAGACCTCTAGTTCAGTACTATATAGAAATTGTAATAGTAGACAACTTTCTTTTTTCCTGATTTTTAAAATAAAATGCTTTGAACATTTCAACATTAAGTTGTAGGTTTTTTGGACTTCCCTGGTGGTCCACTGGCTAAGACTCTGTGCTCCCAATGCAGGGAGCCTAGGTTCGATCCATTCAGGGAAGTAGATCCCACATGCCGCAACTAAGAGTTCTCATGTTGCAACCAAAGATCCCGCATGCCACAACTAAGACCCGGTGCAGCCAAATGAATAAATAAATATTAAAAAAAAAAAAAGTTAAAAAAAAAAGTTGTAGTTTTTTTGTAGATATCCTTTATCAAGTTAGAAATTTTCTTTTTAGTTTGCTTTGTTTTTAGTTTGTTTGTTTTTGATCTTTGAGAATGCTGAATTTTATCAAGTGTTTTTTCCTACATTAATTTAGAGGAAAATATGATTTTTCTCACAAAGGATTGCTAAGAACTGAAGTATTTCTCACTCTAAGGACATTTACTGAGTGGGGTGAACATGAATTTCACTTTTCATGTCCTTGCTGGCACAAGGGGAAAATGACAAAGCCCAGGATTCAGTGCTGGAATGCAAAATGGATATATCCTCATTGTTAACCTGATCTACAAATAAATCCATCCCACAGAGGACTGCAAGGTAAATTACAAGTCTTAAATGCATAACTAAAGAGAAAAAAATTCTCCCTTGAAATATCATAATCAGAAACTGACATTACTATTTCCAGCAAGAATTTTATAATCTCAGTGGTCTAAAGACTCCAAGATAAGAAATTTAGCTTAAACTTGTCCCTAGTTGTACCTTTTGTGCCTGGCAGAATCAAAAGAAAATCCCCTCTGGAGAGCCTAACTTTATTCCATCTCTCCAAGAATTTTTACAGATAAAATTCCATGAGTACAACAAGCCCACAATCAGAAATCATAAAAACACTGTAAAAAAAACCAAAAACAACAAAGAAAAAATGAGCAGGACTCAGGTAAAAAAAGATAAAAAGCAGAATTAGACCCACAAAGACTTCAAATATTGAAATTGCTATTATCATTCTTTTGTGTCCCCTTCTCTTTTATTCCCATTCTTGTTGCCCATAAAACTATATCTAAAAATTAAATTATTTTTTAACATTTGATTTCCTCAAAATAACATGTAAACCCTTCTTTTCTATAAAATTAGAAATTAACAATATAATCAAGTTTTAACTTGCTAAGCTAAACCTAGTTACACTAAAATGGAGTTTGATCTTGACATTTAACTTTCAAGCTATAAGAACTGCAGTGAACAACAACAACAAAAAAATTAGAAATAAGAATAGGTACTTTTCTGTTTAGTTTAAATGAACAAGTATAATTGTAAATATTGTATTAGGCTAAAAATAATATATTTCTGTCTATGTAATATATTGCTGTCTATAGTATAGAATCTTTTTTTTCAATCTTTAGTATTTTTAGATAGATTCCTTTTAGCTTAATGCTCAAAATGATAAATATAAATTATCAGAGTATCTCTAGGACTTTCTTTTTTCTTTTTCTTTTTTTGGATGCCGTGTGGCTGGTGAGATCTTAGTTCCCTCACCAGTGATTGAATCTGAGCCCTCAGCAGTGAAAGCGCTGAGCCCTAACCACTGGACTGCCAGGGAATTCCCGAGTATAGTGTTTCTTTTTCAAGAACTTTCTTTACATTTGTTTTTTGAAAATTTTTAAAAAGAATTTGTCTTCTCATTTAACCTTGAACCTCTGATTGGTCTTACGTTGGGCACTTGGCCAAAGCTGAGCCAGTCATAGTCTGTCCTTGTGATTTTATAAACTGGAATCACAGAACAGACTCTTAGGCAAAGAGAGAATATACTGGTTGATGAATCCCAGGGAAGACTGATTCAGAACCTTAATTCTAGTTATTAAACTTTCTAGGGATCCATGAACCAGTAAATTGCCTTTGCCGAAGCTTATTTGAGTTGTTTCTGTAACTTGCAACTAAAATAGTCCTGATACCTTTATATAAGGAAAATTAAATTCGGAGATGGTTTTCCTCCATGCTGATAGTCATAGGAGGTGATGGATGAATAATGCCTTTAATACCTTTTCCACCATAAGGGAAGGGAATTGGGAAGAGTTCCTGGGTGAGTTTTTTTGAAGCCCTGCCTGGACCAGAACATACCTCTCGCCTCTGATTTATTCCCGAGGCAGGTCAAAGTAAGGATTACCTAAGATTATTCCTTATGACAAGGTTTAGGACCACTAGTATTTGGACAGTTAAACTTCTGGTATCTAGAGGGCTTCCATCAAGAAGGCCTTTCTGCATGTAATATTACTTTGCAGTTACTTTCTACTTGAGGTTTTACATAGCCTGAATGGAAGAGGAAAGGACTGAAATGTAAGGGATGAATGTAACAATTATTGAGCATTTTATGCTATGTTAAGGACCTGGCTGGTCTGTTTTATTTCTAGTTAGTTGTTAAGGGATGAATTATGTCCCTCCAAAATTCATGTGTTGAAGTCCAAACCCCCAGGACCTCAAAATATGACTATATTTGCAGATAGTCTTTAAAGAAGTTATTAAGGTTAAATGAGGTCATTGGGGGTGAGCCCTAATCCAATATGACTGGTGTCCTTTTAAGAAGACGACATGAAGACATCATAGAGAGAAGATGGCCATCTACAAGCCAGGGAGAGTTCTCAGAAGAAATAACCCTGTCTGTCAAATCTACCCATAAGATTTCTTTCAAATGTCTGCTCTACTCTTTGTTTTCACTATTACTACCTTAATTTAGGCTGTGTTTTTCTTATTTGAAATAGTCTAATAACCAGCAGCTCCTCATCATTCTAATTCAAGCATTCATAGTCATGTTGGTCACTAGATTGTGAATTTGTTGAGAATGATATCTACTCTGTACTCTCTTCTTATCCTTAGTATATAGTCTATGGTTCCTAAACCTGGCTGTGCATCAGAATTTGGGGTGGCATTTTTTTTTTATTTATTTTTGTGGTACGCGGGCCTCTCACTGCTGTGGCCTCTCCCGTTGCGGAGCACAGGCTCCGGAGGCGCACGCTCAGCGGCCATGGCTGACGGGCCCAACCACTCCGCAGCATGTGGGATCTTCCCGGACCGGGGCACGAACCCGTGTCCCCTGCATCGGCAGGTGGACTCTCAACCACTGCGCAACCAGGGAAGCCCGGGTGGCATTTTTTAATTACAGATTTTTAGGCCCCAGACCATATCTGTTGATTCAGAATCTACAGGCTTGTGGGCTAGAAATTGGTATTTTTAATATGTTCCTAAGTTGATCATATAAGTAATGGACAACTGTTACTTTTATTTGCCCATCTTTTTATTAATGGTCATGTGATATCTTCCTCAAAACTTCCTACCTCGGCCTTTTGTCCTGTATTTCTTACTGTGCCTTTCATTATCACAGTGTTTTTTGAATAATAAATCTACTTACACTTTTTTAAAGTAGAGTGGTTATTCTTTTACATTGATGATGCATTTCAGGAATTTTCCTGTTGAAGGCCTATATTTATTGTAAGTATGTCCGTACCCTGAGAAGCTACAAAAATGTTATGAAGATACTTTAATATGTATAATAGTAAGAATAAATGAAGCCTATCCAGTCTGTGCACAGTGAAACTGATTAAGCAAGTTTCAGAACTAGGATGTCCCCGTCACTACTGTCTCCAACTATATGAAAGAACTGGCAGAAACATTTGCTTCTCCTATAGTTATTTTGTGGCCTGGCCGTTTTCATATTGATACAAATTGTGTGGTAGGAACACAAATGAAAAGTGGGTTTAGAGTTCACCTTGGAAAAAAGGAAGTAATGTCTCAAATTCTTCTCTAGACCTCCATATTGTAAACTTAATTCATACACCTATCATATGGCAAAATTTAACAACTTTATACTCTGAAAAGAAAAATCATACTGCTTTTCTTACTTAAAAAAACAGCTTCAAGGCCTAAAGCAGTGGGTCTTTGTATCTACTCACAGATAGGAAACAGGAATCTAGAAAAAGATAACAAATAATGGCAATCCTTTGAGATAAACTCTGCTGTTAGTCTATACTTGAAATCAAAGGCGCTCTTTCTAACCATACTTAGATAACAAAAGAAAAACTTGCTGAATATATCTGCTAAACTGATTAATTCTATTGATACTTGTTTTGTGTCTATTATATCAAGCATTATATAGTATAAGAAGATCAAAACAGACATGATTCCCGATTTTGTGGAGTTTTCAGTTTAGTTAATAGAAGTCCTGTTTTTTTTTTTTTTTTTAAAAAAAGGAGGGATGCTTGCAAGAGCCTGGAATGTAGGCAGAGAGGTAGACTGTGTGAGAAGAGGTCATGCCCAAATGAAGCTTCCTGGAGGGACCACTTATTCTGTGCTCAGATGTCAACAGCCAGGAGTACCTTGGAACTTGAACAAACAAATGAGCGTGACCTTTCAGTACAGTCTTTACTACCTGTGCATACTTTGTGAAAAGGCTGGTACAAAAAATAATATTATCCATGGTCTACTTTTCCTGTTCTAAATGTATACATTCATGTATTCATTACACAAATATTTTATTAAAAGTACTTATAAAATAAGACCCCTTAAGCAGTCTGAAAGACCTCAGTATGAAGTGATATATTAACCAGTGATATATTAACTACCTAGTCCTTGGCTTATTTAACCACATAGAACAATAAAATTTTAGTGTTTTCAGACTTGGGTTAGCATCTCCACGAACAGGAAAATCAGTATTTCCTCTATCAAGATATTGCGTCTTTGAAAATTTCTGACTACAAGAGGTTCTGTTTTTAAACTGAAATATGCCTCATTGTATCTTGCAGCATCTTAATTCAGCCTCTTTGGACAATTCAGAATAAAGCTAATCTCTCTTTCACATAATAATTTTTTAACTAAATAATATAGGTGATATTTTTATAAAACTAGGATAGGCTTAGTAAAGAAGATCTGGAAAATTAAAAGAAGTAGACAAAAGAAGGAAATAGCTATATTCCCAGTACCGAAAACAATCACTTTTAAAATTTTGATGTATCTATTTCCAGTTTTTTAATACTGTAAATAGTTTTGATTCTCTGTTATTTCACATAACTTTATCATATGTAAACATACACACACATACATAATACAATTTAGTTTCTATCTATTGGGGAGAGCCTGCTGTAGAGGATAAGTGGGCAGTCCTGGAGAAAGATAGACTTGGGTACAAATGGAAGCATTATCACTCACTAGCGTTTATGGCCTTGGGTATGTTACTTAATCTCTCTCAGGCTCAGTTTTCTAATCTATAACCAGAACCCACTATTGGGGTTGTGGCTAGCATTAATTAATGTAAAATGATTAGCAGAGTGCCTAGCGAATAATAAGTGATGAATAATGATTCAAATTATTATTATTGTGTTTACAGTATTCCAATATAGCTATCAAATATAACAACTTTCAGGCTAAAAGTTCCTCAGTTCTTTCAGCCTTTTCTCATATGAGATGGTTTTAAGTCCCTTTACCACGCAGCCTGCTAAATACTAGAAGTTTTCGAATCTTTTCATTCACGTCTTCCGTAAAATGTAGCTCTCAGAACTGAGCATGGTAATCTGAACAGCTCGAAGTTAGTCAGATTATGTCCCCCATTATTCTATGCACATCTTAAATTTATTAATGCAGCCAAATTATTTCTTCATCTTTTTCTTCTCTTCTTGTTCTTCTTCCTCTTCTCCTTTTCCTCCCCCTCCCCCATCCTTCTTGTAACCATATTATACCATTGATTCACTGCCAAGTAAAGCTCCTCTATTTTCCCATGAGTACTGTTACTACGTCATATATCCCTCAAATCGAATTTAGGTAGTTGTTGTTTTGGTCCCAAGGCAGGACTTCACAGTTATTCCAACCAAATTGTATACTGTTGGATTTTGTTCATCTTTTAGTTGTTAAGAACTTTCAGATCTTAATCTTGTAATCCAGTGTATTTACTCACCTTCCTTATCTCATGTAACTGATTTTTGATAGGAATGCCTTCTTATGGTTTTATCTCAGTCATTGATAAATATGTTCACATTAGACAAGGCCAGAGACAAAGGCCTGTGGTATATCACTGGACAAACCCTCCTTCAGGCTGATACAGGTTCATTAAAATTGCCATTGGGTGCGATCATTCAGCCAGATATGAAAACACATAATAGTACTATCCCTAAACCTGTATTTCTCCATCTGGTCCACAAGGTTATAAAGAAAGACCTTATTAAATGACTTGCTTAGAATCCAAATAGCTAGTGCCTTGATATACTAGTTTATTAACTTTGTAGAACAGAACATATAAAATTGGGCTGAATAGCTTATTCTTGTTGAATTTACACTTTTTCCTAATAACCACTTTTTAAAAATGTGCACAAAATTATCTTTTATAAGTATGATCTAGGCTATTCTCCCCCCATACAACATAAGTTTCATGGATCTGAAGTTTGCAGACTCTGCAATTTTTTGAACATAAAGTATTCTTCTCTTATCCCCTGTACTGTATTTTCTCAAAAGTAATCAGCTAAATACTCCGTCTCACTTAGAAGTCTCTGGTAATAATTCAGAAAGGTCAAGAGGCATATTGTCAGCTAGACTAGTTAGGGTCTCCCAGTATAGCATACAGGTAAAGTACTCAGACCATAGACTTAACTATCTTGATTCAAATCCTAGGTCTATACTTCTCTAGTTGTGTGATCTGGGACAAACTATTCAACCCAATATAAGGCATGCTTGAATACATCTGAATACTGAGTGTATGACACCTACTAGGGACTCGATAAATGTCACCTATATTATAATCCCTTTACCTATTTTGCCTCTCCATTTTTAGCCAATGTCTAGTGGTCTGACTTCATTCATTGAATGTCTAGTTGTCTGACTTCATTCATTGAACAAATATTTATTGAATAGTACTTGGTTCATACAAGGCCTGGAGATACTGTACTGAACAAATCAAAGTCCCTGCACTCATAGAGCTTACATCCTAATACAGCAGAAAGAAGTAGCTTAAGTATGTAAAATAATGGCAGTCAGTGATTAGAGGAATGAAAATTTAAGGGTTAGAGGATGTCAGAGAGAATTATTTTAGAAAGGGTGGTCCAGGTCCTCTCTGAATAGGTGACGTGTAAACAGAGATGAATGAACCAGCAGGGAAGAAACATAAAGGAGTCAGGACATTTTGCTTTCTCTTTTTCATGAATGAATGTTATATTTTCAACTTTAGAAAATGGGCCTGCTCCTGTATGGATTTTATTCCTTGTTTCATGCTAAGGAGATCATTTTTGGTTCTCTTTGCTCTCTCTCACAAGCCGCAGCTCATTTTGTGCTTTAGTATTGCTGATGTTATTTTTATAGGTCTATGCTACCTTCACATATTTGTGCTTGATTATGTGTCCCCTTTTACCATCTTCTGCACATGCTGTTTGAAATTCAGCGCCTGTCAGTAGCTCCCTGTGCAGCATACTGGCTTCTTTAGTTTCCTCCCCATTTTCTTGCTCATTAGAATCATTTGTGTTTGCATAGGCAGAACACTGCTTAAATCAAACTGCAAGAGCGCATGGTTGCTTTTCCCCAAGGTTCCAATCATTTTATTTTACCTACTGGTTTCTGTCAGAATTGGGTCCAGAGTAGAGTTCCCCTTACTGCTTACTCTGCCTTCTGGGAAATGAAATTATCAGCAAGGCTGGTCAAGAAATTGTCAGTGTGGTGCTATCTGAGGAACGAGAGCTTCTGTGGATACTTTGAGACTAAAATCCCTAACACTAAGATGTGAGCTGCCCTGATAATTTTGTGGCCTGCACTAGAAAAGTATCCTTCTGACCAGGAAGTCTGTAATGCAATCATATAATGCTATCACTTCTCTGTGTTTTTCATGTTACGTTCATCTAGATTTTTCTCCAGTGTTCCTTTACCCACTCTAATTTACATGTAGGTTCCTTGCTTCTAACCGGCAAGGATTATTCAGTTACCTTTTAATCAGCATGGTCTACTTATAATTTAAAATAGATTGGATTAAAGATTAAATTGTTTATATGACCAAACTTTATGCCCAGGAAACCAGGAAGTTTCCATACAGTTTTATATTAACAAGCAGAGTGAAATCCTAGAAAACTTTGGAACAGAAGGTAGATTCTATTCTAATGAAGCCATATACTAGCTTGCAGATTCATCACATGTCAGAACTGAAGGTCCCTTAACGTAAAGATGAAATGTCTGGACCCTCTACTTTTACAGATGAGCAAATTGTGGCCTAAAAACGTTAGTTAGTTGACTTTTCCACAGTCTCACAGTTAGTTAGGGATAGTTACTGCAAGAAAAGGTTATCTTTTTCCTTAAGTCAATAAATTTCACCCCTACCACATTACCTTCCATTAATAGCCCAGAGTCTTACTTCGTTTTCTGTGAAATCCAAATAATAATATCTGCCACCCTTCCTACCTCACACAGTTGTTGTGAAGGGAAGGAGATAACAGATGTGTAATAATAGTGGTTGTGTAAAGTGGTATTATTATGATAATGATTTTAATGGTTTAATCTGTAGGTTTCTCTGGGCTTTTTTTCCTTCCCGTTTAAGTGATTTGCAATTTAAATTTAAATCTGTGGTGAAATGTGCTTACTTTGTTAAAGATTCGCAACAAATTGTAGGCTGCATCACACAGAAGAAAGAGCCTGGGTTTTGGCGTCCCTGAGACCAAGATGGTAATCTTTATTTCCTTACTCAAGGGATATATGACAATGCATCCTCTTAACTTCTCTGATTTTAGTTTTCTCATCTGTTAAAGGGCTAAACATTCCTATCTTTTACAGTTCTGAAAACCGATACAGAAAGGCTCGATATCAGTGGTAATTTTAATTTTTTTTCTTTTTGTTTTTTTTTTTCCTTCTTCCTCAGACTGTGAGCTTTTGGATGGCACACACTATTCATTTATCCTTGTATTCCTAGGGTCAGGCACTCAGTAGCTATACACTATGTTTGTTAAATGAATTATTTACCAAGGTGAACAACACAGAGTGGGTCTGAGGGTGGCAGCATTTTTTAAGTCAGTGTTTTTTCAACTCTAAAGAGCACAACATTGCGTTTTGTGGAGGTACTTCAGGAACTGCTAAAATTCGTGATGAGGGCATAACTGAGAGTGAACCCTTGGCCTTTATCTTGCTTTAATCAGAGCAGGCATACTTGTTTCTTATTAATATATTGGGCAGCTGTGTAAGATTGTTTTCAGAGGAAAAGTGTGTTCAGATAAAATAAAACTGAAACAAGATGTTTAGGCGTTAGTCTTAAAGACACATCTAATGTTTCTTTTACCATTAGGCACCTTAGGCAAGTTAACCTTTCTTTGTCACAATTTCCTCATTTATCATAGGACTTACAGCATTTTAGGTTGGCTATAGATGGGCAGGAAGATATCACATGCACACCTGCCATTTCCTAACGTATTTAGACAAAAATACCAAAGTAAGGAATTCCCTAGTGGTCCAATGGTTAGGACTCCATGCTCTCATTGCCTAAGGCCCAGGTCCAATCCCTGGTCAGGGAACTAAGATCCCACAAGACAAGCTACACTGCATGGCCGGAAAAAAAAATACCAAAGTGGATTCCACCTGGATCCAGGTGGCCACTTGTATCAGGAGCTGGTGCATGCAGATGCAGCGTACCTTGGCTTGGCCTTTCTCTTCTTCGGCTTCCCTATGCGCCACAGAGCTGCCGGGGACACTACCGCCAGGGTTGAAAACCACAATTTTTTAAAACTCAAACTGGCCACTCTAGAATAATTTACACTCATGGCGTAGGTACTTCCATGTAAGAAAATGCTTATAAACATCAGGCTCTCCCAGTTCTAGAACCAAACTAGCATAAGCAAGAAAACCTTCTCTAGGCAGAATGGGGAGGAGCTGGCAAGGCAGGACAGGGCGTCCCCGAGTAGTATCTCTGCCTCCAGCTTCCAGTGTTCCCGTCTCCCTGGAAGTTTATTTGGAAGATTAAATAAAGTAGGGGTAATACTAAAATATTTAGTAATGTGTAAATTGTTGGGCTTGGGCACTGATAGATCAGAACAGATGCTGGCCATAAACTACCAGCAAGCCTTGCCGAGTCTTGCCCGCGAATACGAGCCCTAAAATGAAGTAATATTAAAAAGTCGTCATGATCTCTGACACATGGATGGTGCTTGATTAAATGTTCATCCCCTAGCCTGCCCCACCCCCGTCTCTTGAACAAAATCCTGTAAAAACAAAACAAAACAAAAAAAGGCAAATCCAAGAAGACATATCCCCAAATAACCTGAGAAGTCAAGCTTATTATCTCATTAGTACAATATATTAATGAGGGGATAATTTCTAAAACCAAAATTCATTGTGGTCTATAGTAAAATAGATATATTCTAAAAATTAATTGTACACTATTCCTTGAATTAGAACCCAGCTGTTAAATAATAGTATATCTTAGTTATACCCAGGGGCCGCTGTCTCTCTTCTGAGTTTATCATTTTCCCTGCTAGAAATGGTTAATTCATTAAATTTAGTTATATTCTCTCAGTTGTTTTAAGACAATGTTTCCCAGGGTTGGCAGTGGAACTGCGGAACACTCTACCAAAACCACTTGGGTCTTTTTCTCCACTCCCTCAAGTCCTTCCAGAGATTTTGATGCCTTCCTTCCTATTAAACACCTGCCAGAATGAGCCTTTGGAAGTGTGTATACGATACAGTAGGTAACTTAGCTCAGAAAAAGGTAAAACTAGCCTTTGGCGGGGGTGGGGTGGGGTTTGTTGTTGCTGTAGTTAGAACAAAAGAGGAAAGATGGAAGGTACCTGTGGAGCAGAGGCAAAACTGAGCTGTATCAACTCAATAGTGCAGAAGACAGGGTGGAGAGATGGACCAGAAGTAGAGAAGAGATGGAAGGACAAGTAATTGACCAGCTTCACCATTTAGTCAGGATTCTCCCTGGTCTCATCAGGTCATGCATTTGCTGAGCATTGGGAATCTTATAACAGCCTTTCTGTTTATGTGGCTGCCAGAAAGACTAAAGGCAAATCTAAGGCTAGCACACATAAAGGCATACATCGCCTATACTGACTTTTCCTGCTTTTTTACTTTCCAATCCTTATTTTCTCTTTGCCTTACCATTCTTACTCTTTTTTTTTTAATTGGGGTATAGCTGATGTAAATATTATATAAGTTTCAGTTGTATAACATACTGATTCACAATTTTTAAAGGTTACAGTTATTATAAAATATTGGCTATATTCCCTGTTTTGTACAATATATCTTCATGGCATATTCATTTTATACATAGTAGTTTGTACCTCTTCATCCCTTACCCCGATCTTGTCCCTCCTTCCTTCTCTCTCCTCACTGGTAGCCATTAGATTGTTCTCTATATCTGTGAGTCTTTTTCTTTTTTGTTATATTCACTAGCTTGTTTTATATTTTAGATTCCACATATGATATCACATATAAGTGATATCATACAGTATTTGTTTTTCTCTGTCTGACTTATTTCACTTAGCATAATAACCTCCAAGTCCATCCATGTTATTGCAAATGGCAAAATTTTATTCTTTTTTATGGCTGAGGAGTATTCCATTGAATTTATGTACCACATCTTCTTTACCCATTCAGCTGTTGATGGACACTTAAGTTGCTTCCATAGCTTGGTTATTCTTATTACTTTTATTTTTATTTGTTTGTAAATCTCCTCAAATTATTTTTGGACTCTGAAGTGTTATAAGTGAATAAATATAAATTTGTGTAACAGACAACTGTCTTTAATTGTATTTAGCTCTTACAGAGTATAATAAGTTTAACCAGATAATCTTCTAATATTATGGATTTAAGGAAAAACGAAGCACTTATAACTAAAAAAGAATGAAAATCATAAGCTATGAACATAACTAAGAGTGAGTGGATTCTTCAAATTGCTAACAAAATAAAACAAAGTACCAGCAACAACACTGGCATACATATGATAATAATTTTTTATGTAGTCAATATAAAACTGTATGTTTCAAAATGTACTTCCAAAATTCTTTGCTCTAATACAACCCAGTATGTAAGAATATGTAAGAATATTCAAAAGTGTTATACATTAACTCATACAATTTTAGGCATTTATGTAGGAGTATTTGAAGAACTGTCAACTATCTTATGCTACTGATGAAACCAAAATAATAGCAAATTTTGAGGACTTACTACATGTCAGATACTACCTGTATTAATTCAGATAACACTTACAGCAGCACTATAAAAATACAGGAAATTATTATTTCCCATTTTACAAGAGAGGAAAGAAAATAACAGTTAATTTAAAGATGAGCTTCCATAACTTATGCAAGGATACACAGCTTGAAAAAGGTGGAGCTGAGATCTGAATCTAGGTGGCCTGGTCCAAATTTTAAGCTTTTAAGTTACTTTGCTTTTCTGAAAAAATTAAAAAAAAAAAAATAGCATCTTAAAATTAGCATTAACTAAAGTTAACTGAATTTACACTTTACTTTATAAGGCCCTTTTCAGATCTTTTTCAACTGATCTTTTTTAAGGTAAGGGAGAAGAAAAGGTTAATCTTCAATATAGCCTTATTTTTCAAAAGTAATATCATGCCTTTTTGGAAAGGATATGTCAAGTGCTTCAGTGGTGCTGTTTCAAAAACTTTTGGAGAGAAAAGTCATTTAAAATGGTATTTACTAAATTCTTCACTATACGAAATTGCAGAATTTTAAGGAAGCAGTGAACATAAATGATTTCACCTAGGTATAGCCTCATGGAATGCTCATTAAGCATCAAGAAAAGAAGTTTCACTTCTTAATGTATGTATTCTATTGAATCAAAAATAACAGTAAAAATGTTTCATACTTTTTAGCATGGACACAGACTAAGTTAATTGGCCAAATTAATTACCCAATTTTATGAATTGAATATAACTTTTATCTTACAATTTGTCAGGAAAAGTGAAAAGGGAGAAAATACAAATTTTTTTTTTTTTTTTTTTTACAAATTTTTAAAAATAAATTTATTTATTTATTTTTGGCTGCATTGGGTGTTCGTTGCTGTGTGCGGGCTTTCTCTAGTTGCAGCGAGTGGGGGCTACCCTTCGTTGGAGTGCGCGGGCTTCTCTTGTTGTGGAGCATCGGCTCTAGGCGTGCGGGCTTCAGTAGTTGTGGCACACAGGCTCAGTTGCTCCGCAGCATGTGGGATCTTCCCGGACCAGGGATCGAACTTGTGTCCCCTGCATTGGCAGGTGGATTCTTAACCACTGCACCACCAGGGAATTCCAAGACAATTTTTTTGAAAAATACATACTATAATTACTGGAAGCTCAATTTTGTTTTCGTCATTTAGAAGTGCCTTGCTTAGTGAAAAAAAAAGAAAACTTCTAATATGAAGGAGATTCAATCATATATGCCAATATCTGTTCTAGATTGCAAGGGAAATGATTCGTGATGATTTTCTTTTAAATGGTGTCTATCCCAACAATTGACAGATATAATTGTTCTAATAAAGTTTTAATGATGAAGCTGCCTAGGTAGTTTTTTAATAAAATAATAAAATGGGGGTGGTGGGATGAATTGGGAGATGTGGGATGAATTGGGAGATTGGGATTGACATATATACACTAATATGTATAAAATAGATAACTAATAAGAACCTGCTGTATTAAAAAAAAGAAGGAGAAGAAGAAAAATGGTAGGCAGATGTTTGTGTGCTTTAAGAAAAGAAGTTAGTTGAAAGTTTTGTAAAACTGTTAAATAGGGGAGAGCAATATTTCAATAAGACTATGAAATGAGTACAAAGGTCTTTTCAGAGTGTATATATTACTCAGGATTTTTAACTGATACAAAGGATATTATGCCAACAATATAATTTATAGGAATTTTTAAATGCTAGCATGTTTTGTTTTGTTTTGTTTTTGTACGCGGGCCTCTCCCGTTGCAGAGCACAGGCTCCGGACGCGCAGGCTCAGCGGCCATGGCTCACGGGCCCAGCCGCTCTGTGGCATGTGGGATTTTCGCGGACCGGGGCACGAACCCGTGTTCCCTGCATCGACAGGCAGACTCTCAACCACTGCGCCACCAGGGAAGCCCCTAGCATGTTTAATATGAGTGAGTCTCACTTCGTGGAGTAGCTCGTTATGATCACATTTTCTAGGTGGCATACTAGGTAAAATAGAGTTATAGTTCATGGGGAAATGTTTTGACCTATAATCATAATACAAATTTGTAAATCAAAATAAAAAATAAATTAGGAATAATAATAATACAAATAATACTAAAAATAAGAAACATAACATACATTAGCAATATTAAAAAAAATAAATTTTCCTAACTCAGGTTCAGTAGGTAATCTCAATTATAGTCTCCTTTGAAAAGTATAATCTTAAGAAAGAATATTTTTTGAACATATCTGAGACAATCAATTACTTCTAGTAACTTTTAGTAAAAGCTTAGCTTGTTTGCTTTAAAACATTTTCCACTTAACAGTTTCTGCTAAATTAACGTCTTAATTATTTGTTTAACTAGTAAGTCTTCTAAACTGTATGTATTAGTCCTTAAAAGGGTGTTTGTTTCCATTTATTTGGTTGAAAAAGACTGGTTCCTTTCATTTGTCCTCCCTTGAGCTATATTTATGGGATATTAGGTATTACAGAAGAATCAAAATCATCATTTGTTAATGCCAAGGTACCTTCCCCTGTAGGGAAACTGAACTGGTCTCAGAAAGAAAAGAAAGTACAAGAGTAAACATCAGTGGAAGAGTGGTGGAAAGTGGTTTCAAGTGGGGAGAAAAAGAGAAAGCTATTAAATGTGAATATAAGTAGAGAAGATTAAGCCAATCAGTAAGAATAAGGGGGGCACTATAACTTTATTATTGAGTTATGTAGTAAGTGCACAGAGGAGTTAGTATATATGTACAGCCTCACAGAGAAGCACTATTACTACTACTTAATACATTTCTTCATAGCCTATAATGCGTATTAACAGTATAATTCACACATTTGTTCACATATAAACTATTGGCCATTGGAGCTCAAAAATTAAAATATTTACAGGAGCCAGGAAGAAAAAGTGAGTGAGTGAAAGGCAGCTGGGAGAAATATATAGTCCTCTTGATCTATCTTTCCTTTCCCACTTTACAGATATAGAGGTGAAGATACATTTCACTTTCTTTTAATGCCACTGTTAAAGTAGAACACAAAACATTATCACAAATTGGGTCACTCGAGGCACAAGACACTGCCTTGGTTATGAGGTATTAAGGAATGTTGGAGAATGTGGTGAGTCCAAGAGTGGACCTTTGGTTTGGAAGGGAACGCCTCTTCTGCCGAGTGTTGCTATGAGGTAATATATGTCAAAGTTGCTGGATGTTTCTTTTTTTTCCCCACCAGAAGCTGGAAATCCAAGTTTTAATTGAAGCCTTTTAATTTTTAAAAGTTGACAAAAAGTCGATTAAAAACAAAACAAAACAAAACACTGTGTGGCCCAACATCTATGGGGCTAATGAATTACCTTTGTCGGTTAGATTTTATATAGATCAGCAGTTTGTGATCTCTATTATATGCTGTGCTAACAGCTGCACATATAAAGTTTAGTGAGATTTTTAAGGAGTTTACTATCTAGGGGGGAGGAGCAAATCAATAAATACAGTGATGTGTAATAAGTGCTATGATAATCAATGTTCATTTTGATGGTCCTTCAACACTGAAAAATTCCATGTCATCAAAGAAAGATAAAATAATATTCAGTGTGATTTTCTGAGATAGCCAAGTACTTACTAATATATTTTGGTAAGTTTTTTTCTTTTAAAAAAAAACAAAACAGGAATGTAAGCAAAAAGAAACGACATTTAAAGTGTCATCAGAAAGTCAGAGCATCTTCCTTGGAAATTTTGATTAATTAATTTACTCTTTTTTAAATTAATTTTTATTGGAGTGTAATTGCTTTACAATGTTGTGTTAGCTTCTGCTGTACAGCAAAGTGAATCAGCTATACGTATACATATATTCCTCCTTTTTTGGATTTCCTTCCCATTTAGGTCACCATAATTTACTCTTTAAGATAATATTAATAACATTTGCTGGTGATTTAGAAGGAAAAAAATGATTAAAATGCTTTTTGGCTCTTGAATGTAGGGTTCCAGTCTTTGCTTAGTGAATCATAGGTGAACTAAAATGGAAGTATGATACTTTTGACCATAATGTATAAGATGTCAGATGTTTTGTCTTTAAATAAGACCAAAGTGCCGGGGTGCAAAATATAACCCTTGAAAATCTTCATGTAAGCCCCTTTATTCTAATTTCTGAGGTTCCCTTGACACATCTTTATCTTATATAAGTTGTTGGGACAGAAAAAGTCGAAGGGAGAAGGACTGTTCTAGGTAAAATGGAACAGAAAACCAACTTTTCAACTTCTCTGAGTTGAAAAACTCAAATGCATTAATTAATTTTCTGCCTACTTCCTACCTCCCCAACACACACAGACAGAGGCACAGACACACGCTAAGATAATTAATAGTGCTAGAAACTCCTTGAACAATTTGTCTCTATTTGTTTTTCTCTTCACGTAAAAGCACACATACACACAAACATTGTTATTAACTTTTGGAAGACATTAAAATTTCATTGTAATCGCTAATTTGTGTAGATATTAAAATATTTACATATGGCCTATAAAAACATTTCAATAAATTGACTAAACAAATTTGTTAAGAAGTAAATTTATGTGTGTGTTGTTTATATGTACACTTGTGATAAGTACATTTGTACAAGATTTCTAGGTTGTTTGACTTATAATATCTACATCAGCAAAGCAGTGCTATAATATTTGTATAACAAGCAGCTGCCTTATTGAACTAAATATTATAACAGTATTTATGATTATAGGATTCTAACTCATTTTTCCATAAATGCTTTCCAACAACCAACTACAGCTCAGGCCCTTTGCTAGACAATAAAGAAGCCACTGTTCGTCAAAAATCTGAGAGTAGGAGAAATGATTAGAAAACGACTTCATCTGATTGGTGCATACCATTCTAAGCAGTATAATGTTACTTCCTGTATCATACAACTTGGAGGTATTTGGGAGGCTATTTACATTTCTAGATACAAGAACATGGGTAGGGAGGAAGGTGCTTCCAGAGAGGAAGTTCCAGAAAGCAGTTTTAGACATCTAACGAACTTCTCAAAGACTACTGTCTCCCTGAGAATTCATGATGCTACTTTGGTATATCAGGGGCTTCAAAAGTTGTGTGAGAGTGCTGGGTGATTCTCATACCTCCTTACTAAGATTTGAGTATTGTGGGTAATGGGTATACAGTGGTATAGTGTTATAGCTGGTTTTACGGATGGTTGGATAAGTGGGAGAAGACGTGGAGAAGACAGAGACCTCAAATTTTGTTACATGTCACAAGCAAAGATTGAGATTTTCATGTAAGTAAAGTTAGTACCTCCCTGGTAAATTAAAGTTAAAAGAAATTAGTTGAAAGGATGGATCACAACATTAAAATAAAACCCGAATGAACCCACCAAAACCTTACATAGTAGAGAGGGGAACAGTACTACAAAGAAAAAACTGGATGGAGTTTCCAAAAGAAAGGTGACTTAGAAGGTTTTACCATATATATATATATATATATATATATATATATATATATGATGTAAAACTTGTTTTGTTGTGTGTAGGAGATACATAAGTGAAAGCTTATTTTCCTGCATGTTTAAAAATAAAATTGATGATAACTTATCATAAATTTATTCCATAACCTCACCAAAGTTGGAGAAAAATCCAATGGTTTCATTATTTTTATTAATAAAAATGCATCTTCAGGGGAAAAGAATAATAAGATCTATTTGAGAGAAAATTTTGTGAAGTAATAGTCTGTGAAGAGAGAGTATATAGTTAAAATTCCTGAATGCCATGCATCTTAAACTTATTATATAAATTTTTATGTCCTAGTTTTGTGTACTTGCTTATAAATTTTTGTGTATATTCTTATTTATTTTCCATGTGTATTTGCCCTGTTTCCCCAGATGATTTATTTCTCTGGGGATGGCGTATGTTTACTACTTTTCAGTAGCACCTCAAGCACTGAATTGCGGAAAGCAGGTTTTCCTAGTGTTGAATAATTGCCTTTATTAGTCTTGCATTTTGAAAAATATGTCAGCCTACAATCTCAGTAAAAGTGCAGGATTAAAAATGAATATAGAAAATCACATGCATGTTTCTCTGACATTAAATCACCCTGCTGTGTCAAATGTAGCACAAATGGCCTTTTAACAGGGGTCCTGTGCAAACAGTGGGTGATCAAAGCACACATGGGCAGCAACACCAAGTCACACTGCTGGTGTCAAGGACAATGTATTCTGAATTCTGTTTTGTATTTCTTCTGTGATATTGTGCCAGAAGACAAATATATAGACACAGGTATATACATATACATGTGCACAAATTTTACAGAAATTAAATAATTCATTCAAATAAATTATTTAAATGATTTAAAAATTCTTTTGTCAAACAGATTAATGGAACCTTGTTATTCAAAAGATAAATCATTTAAAATGAAGTGGCAAAGACTTCAAGGGCTAATAAAGGTTTTATGAGAGATAAACTTTTAATGAATTAATACTTTTGCATGTACTTATTTTCTATAAACATAAATATACACACAAATGCTTACAACGATATTTATATCAACATTTCTGACTGATTTTTTAAGAAAACAGTATTCACAGTGTTTAAAATAATGTATTTTTATAGATTTGGTTTATTAGGAGCTGATGGATTACAATTCACCAAGCAAAGTAGAGGAGGTTTAAATAATACTGCCATAAATATTATTATTTGTGTAATAAGATAAAATAAACGAACTTTTTTTCTATTTGTAACTTATATGAATCCAGTGATCATTAGTCTTGAACAATTTTATATATGCCTTTTTCCAGGGCTTGAAATGTATTTAGCACTCAAGTCTTTTTTGCTGTGGAGGTCTTAATCAGAAAGATATTTTGCTCTAGAAAATTATGGTGAACTAGTATTTGTATAACAAGACCTTAATACCCTGGGAAAAATTTTAAGGATTTTTATGAAGCTCAGTACACATTCTTCAGCTAAATTTTGGCATAGTTTCAATTGAGACTCCAGTGAAATTCAATTGGTTTATTTTATAATTAAAAACAAGGAAATCATAGTAACAAAAATATATAATGTATAGCACTCGTGTTTATAATAGAAACATCCATAAAGAAAGAAACATGTTCTAACTTTTCTCATTACTCCAGAGGGAATTGCATCTTTAATCACACAAAGCACAACTGCTTTCTAATTTTGTTTAAAAAGTGTTTCAATACTTACAAAAACCAGATCAGGTTATTGTAAATCTAGAGCAAATTAGAATCATTGGCCTCTGCTCAGCTCTATGTAAGGTTTCTATGTAAATCATAAACTTAATGGCATACTAAGACACACATCTGTTTCAGTTTTGTAGAAGTTAATAATCTAACTAGAGTATTTAAACACTTCTTTCATTAACTGGAAAATTCAGGCAAAGATAGACTTCCCTCAGTGATAAGGTATAATATTTTACCTCTGAATTTTGATAAGCTATAAATCTACCTAAGTAGTTAAAGAATTTTCTAAAGATTGAATTTAGTATCTATTTTTGACATCACATGATTTCTTCCTGTATAGAAATATTCAATATAAACAACAGACCAGCATTATCTTCTCAAATCTACATCTGCATAATTCTTTTTGATTTATATAAATCATATTTAAAATCATTTTGTAACAGGGCACTGGCAAGTAAACACTGAATAATTATATGAAATGTCAAAATTCATTAAAAAAATATTTTTCAGATTCCTTATTTGATTACCCATAAGTTTATTTTAAAATGATAAATGATAGTCTTCTGGGGATCCATATTATTTAAAAATAGTTTACATACTTTGATTTCTCAAACATTTACATTTTATAGCTAGCATTCTTTTCTCTGATTTTAACAAATTCAACTTTTCTCTGATTTTAACAGACTATAAATATTTTTCATGTTATTTCCATAATCTCTTTCCTTGAGACATGCCACTTCATATATATCAGTAGCAGAGTATATTATAATGAATTATTGTGTTTCAATTATCATTAGATAATAAACAGGAAATTAGTTTTTCTTGCCGTGTATTCTACATTGTCTGAACAATTACACATACGTGGTTTGAATTTGGGTCATTAAATTAAGGTAGTAAGGTCATAGTACTAATTAAATTGGTGTCATAAATTACAGTCCCATAATGAAGGGGAACACTCTTTTAATGCACTAATAATCCTCTTTAGTTATATTGTAGATATGTGATTTTTGGTAACCAGGATAGTTGGATAAGAGTGTGGATGGTGTAGTGCAGCACATCCCCATCATTGAACCAAAATAATTCAAAGAATGTATTATCCAGGTGATAGTTTGGCGACTTCTTTTTAATGTAGAATAGTTGGAGAGATTATGTGTTTTTATTGTTTAACCTAAACCAGAATTTCTTCATTGAATATCACTCAACAAAACCTTATCATTACCAAATCATTTCAGTACCTCTTTGAGATATCGATGACATTTTAGTATGATTCTAAATTTGGATTCTAATTAAAAGAAAAAGAAAAGATTCTTTTCTAATGCACTTTTACTTATCACAAAAACATATGCCTATTACATCATTGTTTGGTCTAGGACCTAAGTGATGGATTTCATAGTGACTTTAAGAATGCATTGTAAAGAGTTGCAATAAGTTGAAAACTTAAAGATTTAAATTACTCTTGAAAACAGAGATGGCAACATTCTATTATCAAGAAACTATGATGAGAACTTGGTTGAGAAGAAAAATCTCTGCAAATTGCTGTTCTAGTTTCCACATGCTCAAATTTATTTTTATTAAAATATATACGACCAATAAAGGCCTTTTAAAAATACAGTAAAAAAGATAAGTGTAGTTAAAAAATAACCATCATATTAATTAGAGGACAAAAAAATGAATAATGTTAGTAACAGCTTATACGATCAAAAAGTCAAGTTCAAACATCTCATGTTACACAATTTTAGATTATCAAATATTTTCAAAACTGTACCAAAGCAATTTTGTGTTTAAAAATACTAAGATCACATATTTCAGTTATCATTTTATGCTGTATCATTAGGATAACTTCAATGTATTCTAATATGAAATATTAGAAGTGTTATATAATTATATCTTTGACTCACTTTCTAAAATGCAAAGAGGGCATTTGTGAATTTGTTTCCTGACTCTTAAAAGCCTTTTGCAAGTTTTGCCATACTACAGTGAACTATGACATGAATAATCAAAGTCATATTCTCAGAGGCACTAAAAATTCAATTTAAACTTGAGTGAAATTGCTATTTCACAAAGACTTGTGCTTTTAGGTTACTTTTAGTTTAACAATTAAAAAAAAATTAAAGAAATTTCATCTTTTTTTTTTTTAAGAAGATGTTGGGGATAGGAGTTTATTAATTAATTTATTTATTTTTGCTGTGTTGGGTCTTCGTTTCTGTGCGCAGGCTATCTCTAGTTGTGGCAAGCGGGGACCACTCTTCATCGCGGTGCGCGGGCCTCTCACTGTCGCGGCCTCTCTTGTTGTGGAGCACAGGCTCCAGACACGCCGGCTCAGTAGTTGTGGCTCACGGGCCTAGTTGCTCCGTGGCATGTGGGATCTTCCCGGACCAGGGCTCGAACCCACGTCCCCTTCATTAGCAGGCAGATTCTCAACCACTGCGCCACCAGGGAAGCCCCTCACCTGTATTGTTGACAGAGGTTTGCATGTATAGGAAAGGGACGAGGAGGCTCAATTTTAAACTACACACTTTAGTAAGAAAACATTTGGTTATGAGAATTTATGATGAAAAAATAATTATTATAAGAAGTCATAGACAGCTTTCTATAAAATGTGTGTTCTTATAGTTACACTTCCTGGTTTGACAGAAACATTGCTAGTAGATCTATAAGACACGATTATAGAAAATCCTCAAGGTGCAGATATTACCAACAATTATGAGAATAATCTATGTGAAAGCAATAAAGACTGACTTTGAGTTGGGTAAGACTCAGTGGAGCAGTATTATGAGGGGCAACTTTTTTTCTTTTTTCTTTTTTTTTTTTTTTTGCGGTACACAGGCCTCTCACTGTGTGGCCTCTCCCGTTGCGGAGCACAGGCTCCGGACGCGCAGGCTCAGCGGCCATGGCTCACGGGCCCAGCCGCTCCGCGGCATCTTCCCGGACGGGGGCACGAACCCGTGTCCCCTGCATCGGCAGGCGGACTCTCAACCACTGCGCCACCAGGGAAACCCGAGGGGCAACTTTTTTAACTCGCTTACTTTTGAGTATCATAATGGTATAAAAATTGTATAATCCTTTATACACAGTTAGACATATATAAACACTCTAAGCACACAGAAAGAGTCAAGCTACCAGTTGTTTCGGTGCATATTTTTAAGAAGTATTTATTACAAACTGATAGGTATTTAATAATATATGTGATCAGGTACTTCTAAATAATATCATTAAGTACAGCACACCATAATCATATTTATAATACAGTTTAAACTATCATTATTTTTGGAGACTGCATCTCTACATTTTAGATAGGGTTTCGCCTTCTTGGACCAAGATTTACTCAGCCTGGAGAGAACTGGGAGAAGAATTAAAAGCTTATTGGCAAAAAAAAAAAAAAAAAAAAAAAAGCTTATTGGCTTTCCCAAATGCTTTCATATGTTTATTCTCTCATGGAAAATGAGTTCTGATTTCTTTTCAGCCTACATGCATGGCAAAACTAAAATGAAAAACAATGCTAGGAACTTTCAACGAGTTCTAGTTAAGTCTGGGTATTCACATAATTGCTTTGATCTGCTCTAGAGCTTTAAAAGATTTATTTTCTAGAGTAGGGAAAACGTTTCAGCACTAAGCAACACTGAACAGTAACGAAGAAAAGGGAACACAAAGTTTAGGATGAAATCTAGCTAATTTTATTTCTATTTCTGTATTAGAAACTAGAGCAGTTTCACATGTTTTTATTTGTTTTGTTTTAGAACTTTCACAGAGCTCTCTCATCAAAGGCAAAAGTAATGAATACAATCTATTCTCACTGGTAGTTCTCTACAGCTTGTAGCTCAAACTTCACACAATTTCTGATCCAGCATCAAGACCTGGATCCTCTCTCTGCCCCACCCAAGTCCACCTCCATGTGGCCCCTTTTAGAACTGGCTTACCTATATCCAAGTTTGCCAGGGTGGGGCATTGAAGAGGTTACTGTGTTCTACTGGCTTATACTAACCGCGATACTTTGCAACCACGCCCATTTTCATACTTTTTCAGATTCGCTAAATTGGTACCCATACTATTAGCATTCATATTTGTATTTTGACAAGTACCTCATCACTTCCCTCTAAATGAAGATGCCTGGATGGTAAATAGCTTTAAAAATTAGCACAATTTCTGTATCAGAAATATGTGACTCCATTGAATAAAATAATCTTTAGTTTCATAAAGATGTTTAAATTAAAAACATGAGTTTCTACAGTTGGAAAAAACATGTATGGTTAAAATGTTTGAAGCCCATCAATCTCTCAAACCACATAAGCTAATGAGTTCCTTCTGTTTTCTTTGAATGAAATCACCATGCGTGGTTAGATGTTGATTTAACATAAAACAAATGGAAATGGGTGTTTCCTTTGTCCTTTGTAGAATTTATTTTTAAAAACAATTAGCAAGTATTATGAATAAGTCAATGATTTTGCCATTACTTAAATAATAGTACAGATTGTGTAGTTAAATTGATTGGATTGCAGGGAATGCATAACATATTCCAACTCCCCTTAGCTTGCTAACATCTGTGAACATTATTAAGTTTCTCATTTCATTTTTTTCTACCATAACACCTGTATTGTTATAAATTATGTTTTGAATTGTCATGAAGTGTCAGACAAATTATGTTTTCTGGATGTGTGTGTGTGTCATTTAAGTGTTCTTTTGTAATGGCAGGTTTGTGGCTAACAGCTTAATCTTGAATGTATCAATGCAATTAAAAGCTCTGTTTCAATTCTTTGTGGATGAAAAGAAGGTTGAAGCATTATTATGTGTAAAGTGCAAGGAAAGAATTAAAAATTCTTTAATATCTAAAACATTATCCTAGAGAAGAGATACCTTTAGATATAATTATAAAAACAGCAAGCTTATTATATGCTTACGAAAAAAGTGTTGAACTCTTTGAACTCTATAAAATACATATACTATTGAGTTAAAATTAAAAACTTGTTTGAGGCATTTCCCACTCCCTATAGATTTAACCCACTTCTGACAATTTCTTTCCCCTCCCATGCATCCTCCTTTTTTTGTAGTCTCTTCAGGAACATAGTGGAGAGTGACTCAATTATGTCCTGAGCGTCAAAGTGCATCAGACCTAAGAAATGAAGACAGTGGGTTCTTCCTGAGATTCTTTCTGAGAGAGTTAAATAAACAAGTAAATGAGCCAACATATGGGCAGCTTAATTCAGGCAAAATTTTCTATTGATTACTTACTAAACTTACTAAATAAAAACGTCAGCCCAAGTTCTGCCTCCCCAAAGAAAACAGCATTAAACTGATCCATGCACTCATTGGGACTTCATGAGAATCATGCCTAGATGAATGAAAAATCTTCAAAGATGAACAAAAGAAAGGGCTAAAATTTTTCGGTAAATGCAAATTATTATCAGTTTGACATATCTTGGCTTACAATACTGAATAAAATAATTTTAAATTCCAAGGGAGACTGTGATATAAATGACCACTGAGGTCTGAGAATTCTATAAGTCTTCCTTCTTTTCAACTACTTTAAAGAAGCCTGATTTAGTTTTCCTAGGTAGATCTGTTGTATGTATAAATTTTGACAGATGTAAAAACGAAATAAGGTTTCACACTAGCTCTGCATAAGTGTTGTTTTTTTCTAGACTAGTTTATATCCTGCACCGATAATATTTGAATTATGTTATCTAAGAAATTCCAAATGGAAGTGTTCATGTAGTTTAAAGCACCAATGCTCTATGTGGCTCCTCTTATCTTTTGTATTGGTGAGAATGTTAAAACATCAATACATTAAGTAGAAAAAAATTTGATCATCAAGGATTCTTCTTTGAACCTGAGAATTATAATGAATCAACCAAAAGAGCATGTTTCAGTTATTTGCACATATGTACTTTTAACTTGATTTTTTACAAGTTGAGAGAAAACTTGACTAATGGCTGGATTTACCTTAGTACTACAAATATCTGGCTTTGTGACAAAATATAGGTATTTAGAGTCTTCATGTCTTTTGAACAATCTGCTGTTGACATTTTAATAACACTGTTGTTTGAAATGATTTCTGACGTATGATGACTGCAACATACCCACAGCAACAAAAAGTACATATTGTTTCTGAAAGCGAAGAAGCTCAAGTTTCATCCTATTTTCTAGAGATTTTAAGTCTTGGAGAATCAGTTTTTCTTGAAAACCAATGCAAACAAGCTTCTTTAATTGATGCCTTCATTCATTAGTATAAACAGTGGTTTAGACATACATTTTAGCTCAGAAATTTTGTAATTAAAAAAAAAATCCAGGTTGGATTTTACTCGTATGCAAAGGACACAACTGGCTTTCGAACATTTTTCAAGCACGATTTTCTCCGACGTGGTCTATTCTCTTTAGTTTAGGTCCATCGTAGGCGCTGTCTGGCTGTTTGCTAACACTACCAACAGAGAGGCGCAAGGAAGTGTGGTCAGAGGACAAGAGCAAAAGCAGTTTCAATGTAAGGAAATGAGGGAAACAGACCTAAACAGCACGATGAATGCACTTGCGAGTAGAGCCTTGTAGTCTCCTTTCCTTCCTTTGCTTGTCCTGGTGGGTTTAATCAAAAACAAACAAAACGCTCTTGTGAAATATAGTCAATAAAGTCAAAGTTTGGCTAGCTCTCTGTAACTACAAAGAAAAAGTCATTGCAATTTAAAAAAAATGTAACTTTCATTAACGAGCTCGCCGGAAATCTCAGGTATCAAAGACGCATTAACCATGGAGCGTCCCCCGCGCGCCCCAGCCGGACGGAGGCAGCCGAGGCGAACAGACGTTCTTTCTCCTCCGAGCAGTCACACAAAAGGAGGGCCGCGGAAACGAAAAGTTTAGGGGCCTCCGGCTCGCCGCGCGGAGAAAAGAGAAAACCTGGAGACGGGGTGGGTAAAAGACGCATCCTGAGCGCCTCTCCGAAGTGCTGGCTAGGAGAGAGCTCCTGAGCCTGGAGGGGAGAGGGGAGGAGACCCCGAGTTCCGGGCCAGCCCCCTGCCCCCCGCCTCGGAGGCCGGAGCGCCGCGCTCTCCCAAATACCTTTCACCCCGTTCCAGAAATAAAATAAATGTTTTTAAAGTGCGTGTGTGTGGACAGGATGGACAGCGCGCGCCGCCGGAGCGCGCGGAGGACCGAGCGCGCAGTGAGTGGAGTTTGGGGAGGTGGGGCTCGGGATGGAATGGGTGTGTTGACGCTGGGGTCTGGATGCGGAGCCCCGAGACCCGGGGGGGCGAGCCGATGGGGAGGGAGAGGAGGGGCGCTAGCCACCGCAGGCCGCCTCCGAGGCGCGTTCAGCGGCCGTGTGCGCGCGTCCCTCGCCGCCGCCGCCCGGACAGCCCTGCGGCCGCCCCGCCGGCGGAGCCGGGGCCGGCCTGTTCTCGGGCGGCTGCTGGGCCACCGCCACCCGAACAGCTCGAACCCGTAAGTGTCCCCTTTCGCTCCCCTCCCCCTTGCTCGGGTGCACCACCGACGCAACTGCTCAAATGGGGTGGAAAATGGCCATTGGGCGGCAGTGAGTTATAGATTATCTGCTCCACGTTTTGTACTTAGCTGCCTGTAATCTTCTTTTGAGTTTGCCTGAGCCCCTTGCTGGAAAAATCAGGAGGGAGAGGTTTGGTCTTTGCCGCTGTACAAGTTAATATGTTTATATGATTAGGCGAACTCGCGGGGGTGGGGAGGTGGAGATCTGGGGTGGAGGAGGTGTTGGAAGAGGAGGAGGAGGAGGAGGAAGAGAAGGAGGCTGGGAGGTGACTCCAGTTCAGACCTCGCGGAGAGTCTGTGTCAGGACTTCGCAATCCCCCGTCTCTCTCCCTCGCTCCCTCTTGCTCCCTCTCTCTCCCTTACACTCTCTCCGCTCACACACTCACACACGCAGAGGTACCGGAGCGAAATTGGGAGCTTACCGGAGAATCCTTGGGATCGTTGCGGGGGGGGCACCTCCCCTCCGCTGCTGCGCGTCGCGTGTCTCGTCCCTACACCTCCCCGCTTCCCCGAACCCCAGTCCTCGCCTTCAGCCAGTCTTGGGGCAGCGGCCACCGCTCAGCATCGGCCCGGAGACCCGAAATGTGAGGAGGGGCCGCTGCAGTCTCCCGCCCCAGGCCGCAGGGTCGGCTCGAGGGATGCCAGCCGGCCGGCGCGGACGGCGGGCTGAGGGGCTTCGCCTGACGAACTGAGTTGGCCTCGCGCCGCCAGCGTCTGCCCGCCCCTCCCGCGTCTGCAGCTCGGAGGGGACTCCCAAGTCTGCGCACCTCTGTCGAGCTTTTTGCCTCTGCCACCCCTTTCGCTCTGCTTCCCGAATTTCTTATCTTTCCGAGGGAGCGTGCGGTCTGGGGGCGCGTGCGCGTGTGCAAAAGACCCCTCTCGCGGAGCGGCGTGTGGGAAACTGCAGGAAAATGTTGACCTAACCCCAGGAGCCGCCCGGCGCTGGCTGCTTGGCTGGAGGAGGCGGCGGCGGCGGCGGCGGCCAAGCAGGAGGACGCGCCGAGCCACGGCGCTGCTTCCCGCTCGGACTCGGCGGCCGGCGACCCGCTCGCGGCCGGCCTGGACCCTCGCCGGCCCGGGTGGCCGCTGCCCTCTGCGCCTCTCTCCGGGCGGCCCCCGCGCCAGACGGCCTGCCCCCGGGGGCGCGCTCGCAGACCGAGGTAAGAGCCGTGGGAGCGAACAATGTGCCTCTGTGCCGGGCTACGGAGACCTGTTTGCTTTGCGCCTCCCGCCCTGGGGTGGATGCTGGAGGTGGAGGGAGCCGCGGGTGAGTTGGGGCTCGGCTGTTTGTTTATGTTCGGCCGGGCCAAGGGGGAGACCCGCGCCGGCTCGGGTTGCTCGCCCCCTCCTCTTCCTCCCCCTCCTCGGAAATCGATCCGCAGAACTCCCCTTCCCGTCCAGTCTGCTGCTGCTTCGCCCTGCGAGCGTAGGGACGCTCACTTGGCTGTAGTCTAGTTGCAGGGGGCTCCGGGAGGAGAGGGGAGGGTAGGATTGGGTTCGGCATGTTTTGATTTACTGAAAGCCTGGGTCAGAAGGTGCCGTTCGCTTTTTCACAGCCCGTCTCGGGAGGGGGAAGGTGGGGCGCACCCTCGGTGGGGCCGGAGGCCGGGAGGTGAGCGCGCCCCCGTTCCCCCGCCTCAGCTGCCTGCAGACCCGTCCCGGGCTGTGAGTGGAGCGGGGAGGCCGAGCGCTGGGAGAGAGTTCTGGGCAAGTGAACGGGGGTGGGGTGGGAGGATGGGGGGATGGGATGAGTTGTTGCGGGTGGTTTCTTCTCGTCGGTTAGGTGGCGTGGAGAGGCGAGGATGTCAGCAAAGCGCAGCCAGATGTGGCCGGGCCAGCACTGTGGCTGGCAGCGATTAGGGGCGGCGCAGCGGGGCCGGGCACCCGGCAGGCTCTGGGGAGGCCGAGTGCCTCCCGCGCCTGCAGTGAGAGGGCAGCAGCGGGCCGCGCTGGGCCTACGGGCGAAGTTATGGGGTGTGGGCTTCTGGGCTTGGCGCTGGGGCTGCGAGTCTCTGGAAGCCTGGTCTGTGGGAGCCGGGTGCCGGGTGGGGTGCGACGGGGGAAAACGGCGTGGGAGTGGCGCGAGGCCGGGGAGGCCACCCCCCGCCACCGGCGCTAACCGAGCGTGGGCTCGTTGCTTGGCTGGGGCTACACGACCCTCTGGTGGAGAGGCGGGGGCGAGGGAAGCGACGAAAGCGCCGCAGCGCTGGGGAGGCACTCCTGCGAGAGTCCTTCGCTTGGGATCTGGAAAGTTTGTTCCTTTCGCCGGACTGCGGGGCTTGGGTTAGGGGAAATCGCTGGAAGCTTTACTTTGTGCCAAAGTGTCAATGAGCGGCGACTAAGGAACGTATGTCTCTATTCATATTTATTTTTGTATCCTCTGCTCACTCCGTCCCCTGAAAGCGTAGTTGGAGAGGCAAGTCCTGCGGTGTCCGTCTTCTTTCCCCACCTTCTGTGGACTCCTCCCCCCTCATCCTTTTCCCCTTCTCTGGCCCCCCATTCCGTTCTTCCTGATGCAAACTGTTGTCTCAGATTCAGACCCGGGAAATGTTTTCCTCCTGTTTCTTGAAAGGTGTCAGGCTGCTTAGCAGCTTCTCCAAGCAGCCTGGGAGCGTCTGAGCCGCAGCCACCAGCCATATGGTTCCCGTTACAAAGGCCAGGTTCTTAGGCACTCTCCTCCTCGCCCCCGCCCCCAATTCTTAAATTTTCTCCTGCATTCTTTACACTATGTGTACTTCTCTCTTCCTGAGGCGTACATTTAACGGACGTTGGTTGGTCCATTCATTTCCCTGGCAGTGTTTGTCTGGAACGGGCCCCACCGAGTTTGCTCTTTGCTCAACTCGAGTTGCACAATGAGGAAAAGTCACATCCGTTTGGTAAATGATTGCCTGTTGGGATGTCTCTTACTAAATCAAGTTTGATCTTGGGCAAACCTTAAAAGACAGGCACTAAGGAGGCAATCTGCCTCCATAGCAGAAAAATAGAATAGTTTGTGTGGTCTTTGGCAACATTCCCAGTTGTGATGGGACTCTTGACCTAGGTAAAAGGTAACTTTGTAACTTAAATTTAGTATCTAAGAAAATCTACTTCTGTTCAGGTGTGTTATGGAACTTTTTGTTGTCCCTCCCTCCACCCTCCAATACATTTATGCATAATAGAATACTGTAGAACAAATGTTCTGTTGTTTAGTTTCTTCAGACATTCCGATTCTCTCCTTTTGTTACTTGCCTCTAAAAGAGGTGCCATTTCACATCATTCTGCACAAATTGTTTGAATTAATGCAAGTGTGAATTCTTACCGTTTGAAGGGGACCATTAGCATATCAAAGGTTTCTTAGCTTCAGCTCAATTGAGAAAACTTCAGCCTGTCTTCCATTTGCTTCCAAGTGGAGGCCCAAAGGGCAATGAGAATTGTAAAGGGTAAAAATAGGGAGGTGGATTCAGGCTGTGTTTCTGAACTTTTACTGTTTTGTAATTATGTGAGGGAAAAACATTGTCTCTTGCTGTGGAGCCCTTCCAAATGGAAAGACAAGTATCTTCTATTGATAAATGGTTTGTTCCTAGAAAAAGAGTGACCTTTTATTTTATGATAGTCACTGTTGCCTGTCTTGTGGTCCCTTCAGTGGAAGAGAGAGTGAGAGAGCTTTTCCTTCTAACTTAATACTTTTCTAGGGCCTACACTTTGTTATATTAGTAAAATGGCTGAGAAAGTCTTTTAATTAATGTGTAAAACAATAGAAATCTTGTAATAAGAGGACACTTTTATACCTAGGAAACTTTATTTTTAATATACTTGTTAAATTAATAGGTAAAAAAAAGTCAGTGGAGAGTTTTGAGTATTAAAAACTCAACATGGACTTGTTAACGCAACTTCTGTTGCCAGTGTAAGTTTGAAAAAGATTTCTAAGTGATAATCAAATTTTTCATGAATTTCATATGGAGATAATTGTTTGAATATTGATTGTTTTGTCTCAAAATTTTTGTATTTTACCTAACAGTAAACTCTAGAGGTCAGCTTAAAGGAGGTTTTTCTTAATATATATAGCTAGAGTATACTAATGCTGTTTTACATTTGCAGAGAGATACGTTCTCTGAATTTCTTTTAACAACTCAATATGCATGAATGAAGAAACAAATAAGAACAAGTACTTGGGTCATTTGGGTCATTTTATGGCAAGCAGATGGGTCAAGGGAGAACTTTTATCTTCAACTTCTGGGGAAATATTGGTTTTATTTATTTAGCTTTAGATTTCCTAAAAACTAGTTTTAAGATGAAAGTGAATCTCAGGGACGGTTTGGAGATTTGTAAGCACATATTTTTTATAGTTTTACCTTTGATGGTTGGTTGATTTTGAACGTGAATTGATATCCCTTCATTAGAGGGTTCTTTTTTACACATGTTCAGAACTCCTTTTTTTTCTTTTAAAAGTGAAAATTAATAAAAAGTTTTGGAGGGAAAAATAATCATTAATCACCTAACATTTTTAGTCTTCAGTGTAATAGGATAATACTTTTTTTCAGATTAAGATGAGGATTTTTTAGTGGCATTCAAATTGTATCTTATTACCCTGAAATCATTTTATGATAGTTTATTTATCTGATCTCTTCAGTTGTCTAAGAACTACTTTCGAGGTAAAAAGGCCCACATTGATGTAATTGCTATTATTGCACTTAAGTTGCTGTTAACTAGTCTGCTTTGAATGCAGAGTGCTATAAAGAAAACACATTATCCTTTAGAGCTATTAGTGATGATCTAAAAATTGTCTTGAGAACATTGCTCTTCATTTTATATGATGGTGATCATGAATTCCGCAAATCTCTGAAGATGTAAAATGCAGTGAAAAGATTTTTCAACATTTAGATGACAAAATTGGACTACTTAGAGAAAAAAATTAATGTGTTGTAGAAGCACTTCAGCTGCCATTTTCAGTCACTGGGTTACTATGTGTTGGCAACAGAAAACAAATTTAGAAATGCAGATAGCTCTGGGAGCAGGTAGTTGGGGAAATCAGAATATTGAATCATGTGGGGTAAAACAAACCAATTACTTGAGGTTTTGACTTGAAGATTTCCACTAAATGTAATTTTTTCCAGGCTTTTGACTCTCTGCTTTATTAATGGACTAACGTCAAAGCAGAAAACAAAACTTCCAAATGTTATAAAAACTAGTATAAGTATACAGATCTCACATGGAGTACTACAAGTCTTAATTTAAGACAAGCAGTTGGAGTTTTTATTGCTGCAATTTTCACAATGAGCAGAAACGTTAACACCAAGCTTCTGGGCGTTTCCTTTCTTAAAATTATCAAGAGGAGAGCTTTAAAACTAAGGTTTACTTGGGGTTAGAACTTTATTTGATGATTATTGGAGCTTTCTGTGTTTCATTAAAATTTTTAAAATAGTATTTTAGTGTCTTAAGTAATATAGGAATATATGAGCTAAGATTGAGATGTTAGGAAGGTCAGAAGGTAACTAGAAGTCTGCACACCATAGTGATAAAATGTTATTGCTCTATTTTCTATGAAAATATTTATTTGGCCTAACTTTTGTAAATAAATATTCAGTAACACTGAGCTTACTGTCAAGTGTAGTATGAGATGAAGAGAGTGTTACAGTGTATTTTATTCTAAGGTATGAGCCAAACCCTACCTGATAGAAATCTGTTTTCATTTTAATAAGAATCCGTACCATTTGCACAGATTAACTGTACATAGATTAAGAATGAAATGCAGTTTTGGAAATTTGAAGAATTTAGTTTCATACAGGATTGCTATTTAAAAATAGTAACTTTAGCTGCTAGGAAAGGACTTAAAATCCTGTTTGTGTTTTGGTCGTATCAACTACTAAGGTAATTCGTTTAAATATTAGTTCACATTACCTAAATAGATATCTGTTTTATAACTATTTTTAAGAAAGATTAAAACATTTCTATTTTAAAAATAGATTATGGTCATAGCTTGGTTAACTTCTCTCTTACATAACACTAATTATTAGTCTGTAGTCCCACCCAAATATTCATCTCTTCAAATAATTCTTGATTGAAGGTTGAAAGGTTGAAAAGTATTTAATCACCCAGATTACTGTAATTAGACTTGATGTTATCAGAAAAATTGAAACTGTTATCTAAAATCTTTTTGCTACTCAAGATTGGTCAAGTAGTGATTATTATTTTTTAATGCTTTAAGAAAAAGGTTAAGGAAATGGGTTAATTTAGAGATAGTTAATTATTGGAATTACGGAAGTAGAATCCTAAAATAATGTCATTTTTCTTGACCTGGTGTGATAACTTTTAAAGGAGTAACTATAACTAGGATCTAATTCCTAAATTTTATTCACGACTGCGATTGAATTTAATATATAGGTTTTGTTAAATATATGTTATAAACTATAAAAATACCTTAAATGCTATTCTGATGTAAGTAGGTATTGTTTTGAGTGGATCATTGTGTCGTATAAGGAAAGGTCCTAAACAACCAAAAAGACCTAAAAAATCTTTTTTAGATCATTTATCTGATGGACTTAATGTAGGCTATAATTTATAGACACTTTCCAATATATTCTTACCAACAGTTTTTAAACAGCTGTTTCTTACCAAAAAATTCCCTTATTTTGTAAATAAAAATTACCTTAAAAAAGAAAAAAAAAGGGTAGAGCGAATGAAAGAACCAAGTGCTTAACACCTGCAAGTAAAGTGCAGCTTATAGCAAAATGCTATTGATTGCTTTGGAAGCACAGAGCAAGTTTAAATACAATTTGTTTAATTACAACAAAAATGCAGTTGTATAAAGTAATACAGTTTGTCTTTGCAAAGGATTTTATGCATTGTGCAGTGGTAAATAAAATCCCATCAGTTGTATAAATTTGTTCAATTACCAGAATGGCTAAAAGAAAAATAATCAATTTACTTTGAAAAGCAACAGAAATTAGATTACCTTGGTTAGTAGGAACTTGCTAGTGTAGTGTCTAAATTGCTTAATAATATCGAAAGTTACCATGTTTCACAGTGTAACGATATTGGCACCTGTTTTTATATGCATACATCTTGTTTACTTGGGGACTTTGGTTATGTGAACATTTTTTCTTTTTCTTTCCATTTTTGTTTTTATGGAAGCTATTGCATGACATAGTTGCTTTTCTGGATTTCTAGAATTCGTAATCAGTTGACATTTCAGATCAGTGTAGTGAAAAATCAGATGTAATTTTATGAATCAAAAGGAACTAATCCATCAGTAGGGATAGCTAGGTTATAATCAGCCAAAGAAACACATATTCAAAATTTTTACTGACTCTAGAATTATACGGGACTCTAAATCTTAAATTCTTATAGTAGTAAAGTGGCATGGAATTCATCGGAGCAGATAGCTGGGCACCTGTTTCATTACCACCTGGATTCATTCCGGCACCCAGATTTATCCAAGTGCAAGAACAGGCACAACTGCCTCTCACAGCTACCCGGCTGTTTTTAGGTCATGAAGTCAACTTCCTGGAATTTCTGGGGAAACCAGTTGAAAAGGGAGGACAAATGTCACTTTAAATAGAGATGTTTAAATCAGATTTTTGCCTGAGGGTAAAATTTAGGTCTGTTTTAGCCCGGATGTAATGTCTCCCTCTACAGAGCACAGCATTAATCACGACCTGACAGGAAAACGTATGCTGAGCAAAACGGGCCCCTGTTGGTCTTGCCATTGATTTTTTCCAATCTGTGAGGAGTACATTATAAACATTAAAATTCACACACAGGGATTACACCTTAATCTCTGAACTTCAGTAATGAAATGAGTTGCTTAAAAGAAGCCTACTTAAAGCTGAAGATTCTTTGGGAGACGTTTTTTAAAGGATAGATTCAATACTTCAATAAAAATAGAAATATAAGATTAAAAAGCAGGCAGGTTAAGCAGAAGTTAACTTCCTGAAATAATGACCAGATCTTAATTCTGTTTTAAGATGCGTGAAGTAACTTCAAAAAAATTGTTTAATCTGGTAGCTGAAAAAAGAAACAGGGATAAAACTATTAGTTCTTGGACATGAGAGATAGGAGAAGTTGAAAAGGTAGTTAACTTTAGACTTAGATCAATTCAAACACATACTACTTTGCCAGAGCAAAACCAGATACAACCCTGTGTCTTTCTCTAGATGAATAACAAAAACTTTAGCCATTGTAGTAGCAAAGAAGAATGCACTGTGAGATTCCTAATAAAAGAGAAAGGATTTAATTTTGTTCTTTCAGTTATTAGATAATACTCTTTTAACTCCTTTCTTGGTCGAATATATGCACACATGTACTTACTTACATAAGCATACACTTTTGACTATTCTGTTTCTCTGTATACATCAGTATTTATTAACAGCTATTGGCTAAAAATTAGCACAGGTGCAAGTTTAAAACGTAATGTATGATTAAGGTACCTGTTTTTAAACTGATTCTGAAAATGATATGACTTACTTGATCTCTGTTTTGTTCTCAAAGGTATTTCCTGCCTTTGGACCATGAAATTCCTGTGCTGTGCACACTTTGCCTCATTTTGTAGGTGTTTTTACATCAGTCCATACCTCAAACAGATTATTGCACTGGATTTAGATGACATAATAATCTAACCCCAATTACTGTCAAAAATGGTTCTTGACTGTCGGGGGCGGTCTAGGTGACCTTGCATTTGACTAATGCTTTCTCTTGTAGAGGATAGTAAATAGTGTTTATCTGTAGAGAGAGGAAAAGAGAATTCTCCCTGTTTTCTTTATAACGTGAGCTCTAATTTTAATCATTTATTCTTAAAATAAAATAGTATGACACCACTTCATATAATGGGTGAGTGTTTACAAGATTTTCAATAAGGTCTCTAGTTGATAAAATATTTCTGTTTTATGTAGATTATATTTACTTAAGCAGTTGTCAACTGCAATTTACTACATGAAAAAATCATGTTGAAAGCTATTTTCCCTGTGTCTTTACTTTGAAGAAAAGTATTTCTGTTTGGAATTGTTATTTCTTTATTCCACTGGTATCTTCCCTGCAGAAATTTTATTCCTCTGCTTTAAAAGCCTACCATTTTTTACTGTTTATTACTGTGGTTGTTGATAAGAAATTACAGAACACATTTTTTATATAGCATGTTCTTTACTCATCTTATTAATCTCAGGATGCTTATGGTATGTATTAAATCTTAAAATTCTTGGCTTTTCTATGGTTAATGTCCAAGACAGTTTGGGAAATGTTAATTTTGGTGATGTAAGCTTATGCATTTGTATCCCAGTGATTGCACGTATTTTCGTAGAATTTGATAAAGGCTTAGTGTATTAAATGAAGAATTGATCCATTTTATATATCTTGTTTTCCATTTCAGAAGAGATGGACGTAATTCTAAAACACTTGATTTTGCTTCATATTCATCAACAAATAAAAATTACACTAAAATTATGGTACGCTAGATATTTTCACTTTTACTAAGGACACTTTACTGTTTTTGTCCTTTTCAAAGTTCTGTTTGTCATGTGAAAGATATTTGACTATTAGGTGCTTCCTCTTGATAACATCATTGATGATGAATAATGGGACGTCCCCTCCCTTTGTTTTTTCTGCTGCAAATGCTTTGTCACCCATAGCCTTGATGGAAGCCACTTTTTATATTACCTTTGGTTTTAAACTAGGTCTGCAGCCTGAATATTTAAAAGTATAAGTGAAACAAAATTTTCTTTCTTTCTTGTAAGTAAAAAGCTCACTAAAACCTCTGCTTATTATACGTTGCTTTTCCCATTAACCTTATTTTCTTTGTTTAATTGGAAAAAAGAAATATAATTGATATCTCTATATTTCTGTATGTTTTAGTATGAAAGTTAGCATATCTTTCATAATTTTATTTAAGAATCTTAGTTTCAAAAATCACTTTTTATAAGCCTGTCAATTCATTTATAGGTAAGTCAGACTGACTTGCCTCAAATTTACAGTCACTGCTTATATGCTATAAAGGTGGGGTATGCATATTAGAAGGGGGAAATCTTAAAGGAGAGGGGAAATAAACATAGTCCAGAAACAATTTTTTGGCAAACCTTGCCCGCAAGACTTTGAAATGGTTCTTAACTTTGATTTGTTTTTCCTCCCTTGGCAGAGATACACCTTTATCTCTGTATACCTGGGGAAAAGAGGAAAATGTGTAAACAAAAACCTAAGACAGATTCTGAAAAAGATATTAAAAAGATATTATGGAGCGGTAAAGAACATTTTTCAAAGCAGCTCAGTTTCTTTTTCCTTTTTGTATTGAATTAATGAAAATATATTTATTTTTCAAAAGTAAATACTCTCTGGTTTAAGTTTATGAATTCTAAATAAGAATAAAATATAGTTGTTTCTGTGGTCATTTAAAATTGATTTTTTATCTTTCACTGTAAATCAGTCGTAAGATGCCGCTTTTGATTGCTTACTTTGCAGTCAGAAGATGCACCAGGTAAATGGGTTGGGCAGCTTTGTGTTGGGTGGTCTACCATTGCAGGCTGGTACTGTGTAAGCAAGGTAATGTTTTCTTTTCCTTGAAATACACTTTGTGAGAGCAGCTCTTGGGTGACTGAAAAGTTCGTGTATCCTCTCTGCTCTAGCTGCATTCTTAACCAAGATGAAGTACAAGAATAATAATGTTGAACCACAGATTTTCAGGAGCAGTTATTTTAATCAGATAGTTGGTAAGGAGGAGGGAACAATGCTAGATAATAGCATTTTTATGCAATGGTGACCTGCATCTTTACGCACACAACTGCCTCCACGTTTCAGATATTTTTGCTAACCTTTGTTATTACCTGTAGAGGGAGCTTGCATATGAGATAAAATAATCAAAGCAGTATAAATTGATTATTTCCCTTTTGAAAATGATACTTTATTAAGATAGTTTTTATTCTTGTTTGAGAAAAATTGTTCTAAGGAAAATAAAGCATTTTGAGATTAGCCAAATTCTCGCGAAATATAATGCCAGGTATTTATCATTTTATATATTTACAGATTACATTTTATTTTCTGTATTTACCTTTTCTTAATTAGTAAAAATTGCTAGAAAGATAATGAAAATAATGCATCAGGTTCATTTTGAGATTCTTATTTTTTTAAATGATTGGCAAAAGCTCTGGGAGGATGGTCTCAGACCTCTCGTTTAATATCTAATAATTGTTAAAAGAGCGATCTGAATATTTTAGATAATTTTCCTGATTATGTAAAATGTAAAACAGTCACTTAACAGTAAGGGGTAAATTACATTCCTCTACATTTAATTAATAGATCAAATTAGGTGTGTTGCATATGCTCTTCTCTAAAAACAAAAATGATCACCTTGGATTAGTGACTTTTACTTGCAAAAATGGACCGATTCGTGCAGTGACACTTAAACAAGGAAACTGCTAATAAGGACCTTCTGTTAAGTGGGTTAGGAAACTGCTAACTTGGTAAAAAATGAATGCAGACATGATAGACTGCTTGATTAAAAACTGAATTCTGTTTATGAACCCCATGTCAACTAAATTTCTAAGAAATTATTAATCAGATACTCAGGAATACTTGAGAATTTTGCAAGCAGGTGTTTAGGTAATCTGGCTGGAAAGACTTTAGGAGCATTTGGATCTCTTTAGCGAGCGAATTTTTCACATTACCTGAGTATGTTTAATTGTGCCAGGAAATTTAAGGACAGGATACTGTGTTAAATTCTACTAAAAATGAATCATTTTATTTTAATTTTACATTTTGGTATAGTAACATTGCTTAAGAATTTGCTTGTTAGGAAGAAGGAAGGTTATCTACTTACTTATCCATCCTTGAAAAGAGATATAATAGTTCATTTTTTCCCTTAGTTTACCAAAGGATGAGATGACAAAAATATTTATTTTGTATTTTAAAAGGCTGTTTCTTACTGAAATTTACTGTTGTGGATTTATTATTTTATTAGCTAATCTTTACTAATGTGGAAAGTTAGGTTATTAACTGTTATACAGAATGACCCTGTAAGTTTGGAAACTGTTGTCTAATAATGAGATTTATGGTACTGGCATGGGCTTTTGTATAAGTACTACCCTCCCAGCATGGTCCTGTATTATCTTAACAAGTCTGTGCTACATTTACGCAGAACATTTTCATATCAGGGTAAGAATATTAACAACAGCAATTACATTTCAATAGGATTACGATGGTATGTTTTACAAAAGTGTCCAAATACTCCTTTCCATAGAATTATTGATAGACATCCTGTACTGCCAACTTTACTTCATTGCCTTAAATAATATGATAAAAAGAGATTTCTTATCATAGTTGGTGCTAAATATGATAAGCACTGGAAAATGGAATCTGATATTATAGCTCATTACCCTTTTCCCTCGAATATCACACCTCCCTTCACAGTGAGGTAAGGGTTACTAGAGAGAATTCATTCCAGGAAAATTATTGCGTGAGGAACAGTAAGTGTCACGGAGTGCATAACTTCTGTGAGGTTACTGGAAAAGCACAGCTAGGGTAAGTTCTACTTGTTTTGTCTTAAATCTGAAGGTAGACTACAGAGTAATTTTTAAAATAATGACATTTGAATTGTGAAGAAAATGTGTTATTGAAAAACTATTGTTGTAAAAGGATTATTGTTATTTTATTATATTGGGGATGTTTATGATGAGAGAGTTAATTGACAGCTGCTTTTCAGTTTAAAATAACCCAACATTCTTTGTAAATTACCAAAGAAATTTTTATTAAACATTCTCGAATGAATAATAAAAAAGAGTATGAATTATGGTAAAACATCCTGTCATTTGTATAAATGTTAAGAGTAGATATGTATGTATTAGTTGTTCCTGCATCTATATGAGATCGCTTTTTTAAATAAGCTATGAGGATAATATAATATAAAGAATAATTCTCCAGATAAGGGTAATATGTGTTATGAATGTACATTTGAAATAATCTTTTTTTAGTATAAGTTTTATAAAAATAGAAATTCCTGTTAAAAAAAAGACTTGATACCTTTTTACTGTTTGAACTGAAGCCAAATATTTTAACATGTTAACATCTTAAACAGAAATTAACAAAACTGTAGTAAAGCCTAAATAATATTTCTTCAAAATTTTGTATATACCTATATGAAGAGTCTGGAATGCAAAACTGTGAATCTGCATGTTTTCATAACTGTATTGGAAAATAATTTTTAAATGTATTTTAAATTGCCTTATTACCAGGATTTAAAAACTACAGTTTTCATTTTAATTATAAAAATAAACAGTATTAATTTATTTTTGCCTTTATGTTTCAAAGGCATTTCCTTTCATCTATTTGATAGATTTATTCAAATTGAAAAAAAAGACTTTATTATGTATACTTCGTATAACATGATTTTGTGACATTCACATAATATTGTTAATTCAGAACTGCATTAAAGAGTGAAAATGTTAAGACCCTAGAATATCAAATTTCTATTCATTTCTAAAAAGAGTAAGTTATAAGATGTTATGTATTTTTAATAAAAAGTGTGCTATTTTTGTAAGAAAAAGATGTTACAAATTATCTCCAATAATTTAGGCATAATTGTATTGCCTTATATAAAAATAAATACAATACCTAAGGAAATATCTGAAATTCAAAATAAAAATACTGATGCAATTTACTTATGGATAATTTTGTCTCATATTTGCTTTCCATATTTCAATATAAATATGATTCATAAAACCTTTTTTGAGATTTATATTTAAGAAGGAAAAGAAAACCTATTGAATCATTGAATTTTTATGTAATGTTTTTTTAAAAATTAGTTTATATTTAATGCTCTTTAAATCAGTTTATTGATTCAAAAAGCATTTTTGTTTTGACCAAATGTAAGTCAAAGCAGAAAGGTACTTGAGTGGCCCTATGTAAAAAGTTGGTTTAGGTTCAACAAAAAGGCTTAGCCCAGCATTTTACTACTTGTCAGAGCATCATAACAAATGCTCTGTTATCTCTTAGTAGTAGTTACTGGCCCCCAATAACTAATGTAAAAATAAATACCTGGGCCTATGAAATGACTTGAATTACATTTCAAAAAAATCTTTGTTTTAACTCTTTGCTATGTGGGATTCAGTTAACAGCTGCAACACACTAAGGTATTTAAGAACACAGTTCTCAAAGCATTTTACTATCTTCGTGATCGCTATAGGACTTTAGGGTTGATTAGCGCTTGTAAAATATTTTGTAGAACTGTGGTGACATAGAATTATAATAAACTTGATGGTCAGTCGTAACTTTTATACTTGGCTGTTTTAATAATGTAGTCACTCTCCCACATCTCCCATGTGTTTTTTTTTTCTTAACTAATTTTTTGGTATTGTGTTATACGTTAAGTACGTAAGTTCTTTAGACATTTCAGCCTGGAAACCTATAATTGGTTTCATTAAAATGAGAATAGATATCTTTTAAGACAATTATTATTCAGTTAATAATATTACATGATTAAAAAACCCAGGAACAAATCTTAAGTATCTTAGAATTCACATTTTCTAGAGTTGAATTTTTCATAAACATTTAGAATTGATTTTTAATAGTTTAAGAATATTCTTTAAAGAAATTAGAGAATAAGAATTAGAGCTCTTTAGAACAATACTAAGTTGAAAACCCTATAGTACAACCATTGCTTAAGTATTTTAAGAATATTGAGAATCTTGTAGATTACATATACTAATAGCTTCATTCTCTATATTGCCTGTTAATTCTGTGAAAACCAAGAGGAGCTATCAAGAGGGTTGCAATTAACTCACCAAGATGTTAACTTTTAATTGAAAATAAACTAAAATATAGCTTTAATTTGTTAGCTTACTTTATTAAAACTGATTTTGCCTGTTTTTAAGGAGTAAGTCATCGCAAACTCCAACATACTTATAAAATTGATGATAATGTCAGATATTTTTTGCACTCTTAAGAACATCATTTTAGTATTTTGTATATTGATTTAGTATTTTTGACATTCCCTCTGATAGAATGTTTTCTTCAGTTGTTTTAATAATTTGATGTTACTCATTTCTGAATTGATGGCTGAGGGCCTTATTTCTCCTTTTAAAAAAATTGTCATGTTTTTCATTTGACTTCCCAAGTAAACTGCTGTTTGACCTCCTAAAGAGAGCCAAGATAAACATTTAGTGATTTCTATCAGTGTACCGTTTTTTTATGTAACGTGGAATCTCATTATTTGGTGGTGGTCTTCAAAGTGTTTCCGTATGACTTAATATATATTAAGGCCTCCATAATTAAAAAAGGATATTTGCTATACCTTTATGCTTGGCATTATTCAACTCTTGTAAAACATTTTTTTAATATTGGGCCTGATAATTGATCATTCATTATAGCATATGTGTGAGCTTTTTATATTTGCATACTTTTATTCAACCTACAAAAGAAAAACTATTTCATGCATTTTTTTCTCAAAGAAAATATAGAAGCTTTTCATTGAAGCATCTTAGATGACAGTTTGAGGAATGCATATATACTGCCATCCTATAATTAAATTTGTGTTGTGAATAAAATTATTTAAAAGAAAAAATAAGGTAGTTTGTGTATAAAAAAGATTGGTATGGGGAACTACGTAGCACAGTTGTTGCCTTTGATTGGCCTGCCATCCTACTTTATTTAGATTTGTTTCAATCAAAATATGGTAAGGAAAATATATGTATTAGTTATTGGCCAGGATTTGGCTGAAAATTAGGCTCTATTATCTAAACTTACAAATTATTGCATTATGTGTAAGACAAGTTTCTATTGATTTTCTCTCATCATTTCTGTTAGAATCTACAAATTAGATAAACCTTTGTGGTACTTTTACTGTTTTAATTTGTTGACATTATATTTATTACATAAAAGAGATCTAAAAAGAGAAGAAAATATATGTAGCCCTGTATAAGAATAGGCTTTTAGATAGGGAACTATAACAGGTGTCAATAAATCAAGTAGGTAGAAAGTCAGACTAAAACTATTAGGAAGGATTCCGGGAAACAGAATGTAATTTTAGCTAAAATTTTCATTAACACGGCTTGTAAAGGTTAACTTTTGGACGGTATCACAGCTATACCATTCTGAATTTTTAAAGCTCTGCTTATCTATTTGAACATTCATTCCTTATCAAATTGACTTTTTAATGCTGAGTGCTCATGAAAGCTTCAATATTTTACATAATTTTAACATACAATCAAAAATTGATGAAGTATAAGTGTTTGACATCTAGGTTAAAATTTTTTGAAATCACCTATCCTGATGGTATAGAAACAGGTTTAAAGATGGGACTTCAGTTCATTTTTGTTGTTGTTGCTGCAAGATTCATGAATAGATTGAATATTATTTTAACAAACAATTTAGTGGAAATTAGAGTCTCCCTGTCTTTAGTAGTGAGATTCCTTTATATGGACTTTGAGTTTTATTGATTCTGTGCAAGCGCAATAGATAAAGAATTGAATGATAACAAATCTAAAACAGCATGGTTTTTGGTTTAATATGTATGTAATATATTACAAATATTAAAAAATTGAAAATTGTTCTTAATTCTAAATATAATAATCATAAACTTATCTTTATCTTTCACAGTATAGTGCAAATACCTAATGGTGTATTTGGTAGTTTAGCTGAAAGACAGATTTTCCATTTTTGGTTAACTTATATTCAAGACTGTTAATCTACCTAAAACTCCTTAAACCAACTTTTAATTTATAGGGACATTTATAGGGTACAAATAAGATCATAAAGGTAAAATTGAAAGAAGCAAATCTTAATTTCTGTGTCAGCCTTGTTACCATTCTATGTTGTGCAATTTATAGGTTTCTCAAGGTCAGAAGAAATCACTAAGCCAGAGCGATCCAACTTTTGCCATTATCCTACAACTTACTCCCAGTTTTGATAAATTAAATTGTATTCAGATGCACAGTCATAGAGAATTTTTAGTATATAAAAGAATTCTTTTGAGAGTTTAATTAAAGTAAAAGTCATACCCAAATCTTTTGAAATATAGGGTATTTCACATGCAGGTATATTTTCAAAGTACATTATGTTTCTGTAGCTCAGAGCAACCTTTCCTGGCAATGTTGCATGTGTATAAATGACAGGTAAGGGCTTGGGTTTATTTTAATAATTCACAGTGTTTATAATGTTTTGGATTTTACCTTCAAGATGTTATTTTTGGTTTCTTGCAATGCCACAGAAGTTATTATGACAGCACATGTGGTTTTAAAAATGTGACAGAACTTCTAGTACCAAGTTTGTCAAAATTGCCAGACCGAAAGTATGTATTTACTTTCATTGGTCTTAAAGTCTATATTTTGAAATATTTACTGTGTTTTGCTCTTTACAAGAGCAGTTTTATCTATAAGCACATTTCTCATCTAGGTATCCATTAACTTTGGGGCTTTAATTCTTCATTTTAGATCAACAGCCATTTATTAAGGCCCTGCCTGAAGAAATGTACTGTATAAGGACTGTGCTCTCTAGGTACTTAAAATCTCATCAGAGAAACAGACATTTCCACAAATAATTATAATATAAGGCATACCGTAATGACATGCCAACCTGAAGTTTAGAGGAAAGACTGTGGAAATATAGGGTAGGGGGAGTGAATTCAGAATGAATAATATAGAAAAAAGAATCCATTTAAATAGAACTGAAGGCAGAGGAGGATTTCAGTAGATGCAGGCTTTTTGAGGAGGAGAAGTCAGAGGTAAAGGTCAGGGAAAACAAAGGCAGAAAATGGTACCTTAAGGAGACTGTGTATGGAGGGTACAAATTGCCCAGGAAGTGGAAGGAGATGAAACTGGGATGTTAGTTAGGGGCGTGTTTATGAAGAGCCTACTGTACTATGATTAGACTTTCTCATGAAGGCCATAAAAAGCTGTTAATATTTTTCTGTTGAGAAAGTGTTACATTTAATTGCTGACGGTCATGGTGGTGTAACCAATGAACTAGAGTAGGGAAATACTGGAGGAAACGGAACCTACTTAGAAAGTGTGGATGACAGTCCAGGTGAGTGGCAGTGGCAGTAGACAGTGTGGCAAAGTTTTGTAGTGATGGGACAGAATTTGGCCATTGATTGAACTCAGGGTAGAGGAAGAGCTAGGTTCTATACGAGTCATTCATTCCTGCCATTGGCCTGTTGAGAGCAAGGGAGGAGGAACGAGCCCATTTTTCTGACAATGCTTTGAGGTGTGTGCATTGCGCCTAAAGAATATTGGCTGTGCAAAAATTGCTTCAAGTTGATACGTATGTTTTTAATGTGACCTGTGAAAAATTATAATTTTGCTTCCTTTATAGATATCTCTAAAAATATTCTTGAGTATATACCTGCATATGTTTAAGTGATATTCATGCTTTTTTAAGTGCTGATTAAAGTGAAAATTTTTATTATGTGGATCTGAGGCTGTAAGGTTTAGTTTTTTGGTTTATTTGTGTTTATTTATTTTGTAGATTTATTAAATTTATTTTTTATTTTATATTGGAGTATAGTTGATTTACAATATTGTGCTAGTTTCAGGTGTATATTTGTGTTTTACATGAGGTTCTTGTATTCATAGCCAAAGACTATAAATTGCATAATAGGAAACTGAATAATAACTATGGTTTGATTTAAAGTATTAATAAAATCTAAATTTGTACATTGTAGCTGTAGGGTTTCAAGATTTTAATTTAGTGAAATGCCTGAACAATTTCTTGTATTTAGTTTGATGAGTATTATGTGAGAAACTCGTCTTCCCAAATTAGGACAGACATATATATTGTACCATTTACAATTACCATTTAATTATTAAAACCTGTTAAATTTCATATTTAATATTTAGATATCTTTCTGCAAACGAGCTGCTTAGATTTATTGTCACCATTGCTTGACTTGTATATTAAAGTCAGTTTAATTGCAAATGCTAGTCTGAGGAAGGGTGGAAAGTTAGGATTTAGAAGTAGCCATGGTTTTTCAACAGCTTTAGTAAATAAAAAATGCTAAAAAGAAATGAATCTGCAATGCCATATGCATTATAGGCAACGTCAGATACCTTAATTGCAAACTAAAGCTGAAGTTTAATTCCCAGTGTGAAATTTACTGTTTTTTCATACAGAGGTGAGATATAAGCCCAAGACTGGCATTAAATTAAGAGTGCTAACGTCAGTCCCATAATATTGGAGGAGAAAAGAGGTGTGGATTTTAATTTTTTCATTCTTTGTTCTGAATGGTGATAAAACTGTATTGTACCTTTATGCTGACCTTATTTAAAACAATTGACTTTTGGGAGGAAGTTCACTGTTGGAAACGGTGTGTTCTCAAATTCAAAATATTGCTGGGAGAACATGTAGATGTGGAAGCCTACTTCGTCAAAAATTTTTGCAAGAAGAAATTATCTTGCACTTCTAGTGTACTTTGAAAATAAATGTCAACTTTGTTTATTTACCCCATCCTGTTTTTATTTAAAAGCAAATTTCTCAGGTATACTTAATATAGTTTTATATAATTTCACATTCTCTAATACTTTAAAAGATTTTAAGTTATTTTCAGTATTTCACTTATTGAATTTTCAAATACAGATGGTCCTCGATTTACGGTGGTTTGACTGAGGATTTTTTGACTTTACTGTGGTGCAAAAGCGATATGCATTCAGTAGAAACCGTACTTCAAATTCTAATTTTTTATTTTTTCTGGGCTAGCTATACGCAGTACAATACTCTCTTAATGCTGGGCAGCGGCAGTGAGCCTCAGCTCCCAGCCACCATGACAAATATGTGTACCTATACAGTCTTTCTGTTTTTCACTTTCAGTATAGTATTCAATAAGTTATATGAGATATTCAACACTTTATTATGAAATAGGCTTTATGTTAGATGATTTTGCCCAACTGTGGGCTAATGTAAGTGTTCTGAGCACATTTAAGGTAGGCTAGGCTAATATATGAGGCTTGGTAGGTTAGGTATATTAAATGTATTTGTGACTTAGATATCTTCAACTTTTATGGGTTTATAGGGATTTAATCCCATCGTAAGTTGAAGGAAATCTGTATTTTAAAGAAAAACTTCATCAGGGGATTATTCTGCTGGAGTTCGGTTGGACCTGAATTGCATGTTTAGTTTTTCCACTCACTAATTGTGGACATTTTTGCTTCCTCACTGTTAGTAAGGAGGGTCAGTGGTTTTTAAAACTTGCTTGAGGGAGTTTGTTTGACTTCTGCAAATGATAACAGGAAAGTATTTTATGCCAAACAATGATAAATTAAACTTGTGAAAAATAGCCGTTTTTATTTTTTGTGCCTTAAATTGGCAATTCCTCAATATTTAATTAAACATTAAATATTTCAAAAAAATGCTTGAAAAATCCCTATTTTAGGAGATCTCTACGTTTGTTTCCAGTTGTTTTAAAAAATTGTGTTTCAGTTTTGTACTTCAGTTTCTGAATTCATTCACTTTTCTTCCTCTTGCCCTCGATTCATGGACATTACTTCCCATAGTTCAGTTTATTCATTCACCCCTTCCTCCCTCTCTCCTTTCTATTTACCTAATTTCCTTCCTTCTTTTTTGTTGAAAACATTTATTATACGCTATTTGCCAGGCATTATGCAAGGGTACCCAGAACTGAGGTTATAGATATGAAAGCCATGGGTCCTGTTTTCATTTAGCTCACAAAAATTTTGAAAATGATACTTTAGATACTTGTGATTTTGTACACAAATGACAGTGTTCCTCTGGTGTGTGCTGTGGAGGTTGAGGGAAGGAGGGAGTTAGATCGTCAAGTGATCGGCCTCAACTGAGTCTTAGAAAAGGAATAGTGGTTGGCAGAGGGGATTTCAGGTAGAAGGAATAGCATAAATATGCTAGGAAAGGTGCAAGGTGAGGTTAAGCCTCCTAGGTCCAAAAATCGAATTAATTACCTTAATAGTTAAAGAGGAAGAACAGGAAATAAAAAAAGGATGTTCATTCCCAAGTTTAGATGTTAGCCAAAAAAGAAATTCATTGAAAATGTAATAATTTTCCAGAAAACTGGTTAATTTATTGTATATTCACTCTATTAATCACCAGGATATTACATTACTTATCAGAATCGATTAAAGGGATGAGCAAAAGCTGTGGTCCCTGAGGAGCACTTACTTTCTTAATTACATTTAAGTACTATGTAAAGTTATTTGTGCCCTTGTATCATTTCCTTATCTTCCACATCATTGTATTTCTTGCAGTACCAGCCTCAATGCTTTGAACAGAGTATGTATCCTGGACGTTTTTTTGCTTTGGTTTGAAGAGACTTACATTGAAGAAAGATAAATATTGAACATTTTGACAAAAGAGGTTTAAAAAATAGTTTAAAAGCTTAATTGAAGAAGAGTTATAAGACAACACAATAATAACTATTATACAAATGGTACAATGACTGTAGGAATTTTTGGAAAGAGGGGTGTTTTTCAGTTGGAGGTGATCCAGTTGGCTTTATGTCATAGGTGGCTTTTACACCTGTTAAGTCTGTATGGAATTTTCTTAGGTGGCAGGGAGGGGAAAAAAATCTTGAATATAAGTCAATTTGAAGGGCATATTCAGAATCACTGAGCAAATAAGTTTGACAGAAGTAGAGGGTTGAATTCTTTTTGAAGTTAGATCTATTTGGGCTCTATTCTTGTTGTTTGCTTTTTGCCACTTTTTTAAAAAAACTTTTTCCTTTTACCACCGCCCCTCCAGTCCCTCTGTTGTTAAAATAGAGATACTAGGTTTGTTGTGATAATTAAACTACAGTGAGATAATAATATATGTACTTAAGAGAAAATTTGAAAATCAGCAGTTCTGAGGTCTGCCTTTGTTAAGTCACAACCCCAAGTGTTTTCTTTGTCTCATATATAAAGTGATTTCTAGAATTGGTTCCAGTTTTACACATTTTTATGGTTTAGAGTGGAATTAGGAAGAGCAGTCTAATGGAGATTGGCAAGCTGGATGGAGGGCAAGAAATTAGCCACGAGATTTTTACAGAAGTTGAGAGAGAAAGAGGTCAGGGCAGAAGGAATGAAAAGAATGAGAGGGGATTAAAACATTTCAGAAAAAGAATTGATAAAACTGTGAGTGAATGAGTACCACTTTAAAATGAAGTACCTTTTATATTCACAGAACTGTATTTTATCCAAACTTAATGAATAATGCTCCAGAGGATTTTTGGTTTTGAAAACTTAGAGACAGTTAATTTCATTTGTGTGTATATGTATCTTTGCATGCACACTTAGCAAGCTCGGGTCAAAGGAAATCTGTCACTTCATAGTGGGTGTGATTTTTTTATTTTACCATGTCACACTAATGTATTTCTTTGTTACTGTAAAGCATAAATGTGTAATTCATGTTGAATCAGTATTTTGGCCTAGAAGGTTTTTTAGGAGACTAATAATGGTATAGAGGCTTCATTAATACATATGACTATATAAAACATTATTAATGTTAACAGATGTTGCACTTTAATCCCCTAGAATGATTGTTTGGTACCAGCAGGAAATTTAAGCCTGAATTGTGTGAAATTGTGTGCGCATAAGCTGCTACTTAGATTGTAAAAATGCTGTTGAAAACAGTTAAAAAGTTTTAACTGTAATTGGCAGAGAAGTATTAACTGTGCTCAAAGAAGTATGTGTGTATGGTTGGCCCATGCGCCTTAACCTTTTTATCATTTATCTTCTTGTATTAATGTCACTAAATTATTAATTCATGAGTCAGGGTGGGAAGTATGAAGGCACCATTTAAATGTGTGGCAGATCTATCCTTATCGCCAGAGACATGAAAAAAGTCATTTTGTGTTATCTGTAAAATGGAAAGGACATTTTAAAATTTCATTTACAGTAATCCACTTCACTTCCAGTAAAACACCTAGATTATTACTACCATAATATAATGCTCTTATTAAAAATTTGTAACCTCCACTCTTTTGTCTTATATATATATATATAGACACTCTTTTGTCTTTTATATATATATATATATATGTATGTATATATATATAGATAGAGAGAAAAGTTTAGCTGATGTGTTTTAAATGTGGTTACCTATTAATTGTAGCTTAGAAATATTATTCTTATGGCATGTTATAGTGTGACTATTCAATTTTAGGTAACATTAGCTTGCAGAAAGTAAAAATATTTATTATAATAGTAACAGTCAAATATTGATTGGGAAGAGCCTGGATATAAGGAATTGGAAAACTCTAAAAATTCTTTTGTTCTAACAGAAATGTATGCATTTATTGTGACTTCGTAATTTTTTTGGAGTAAGATTGGTGATTCTGGCCTTGTAGAATTTTTAGCTTTATAGCAGAAATTCAACAAATTAGAATTTAGTAGTCTCCTTTTGAATACAATGTGGGACTGGGATATATCCAGTGTTTCATATGGGTGAGTAGCAGTGATGACAGAAGTTTCACGAGTTTGAAGCCACTTTTACCAATAGCTATTTGAAACCATCATACTAATTGTAGAATACCTCAGGGGTCTTGTCCAAACCTCATTGCTTTTCAGCCTCCCATTACTTACTGTTTTGATTGGTTTTACATTCTCTCCTGCCAAAGTAGTAAGATAGGTTATTGTGGTAATGCCTTTTATTTTCTTTTCTGGAGTTTCTCCCCAAGCACTGTAAGCTGTACATATGGCTCTGTTATACACACACTGAAACACTAATTTGTTTTGGTCAGTATAATGCTGCTTTATTTTGTTTTTCTCATTCCAGCGTAGTTAACTTACCTTTACATTTACATTTAAATTAATTTCTTAAAATAACAGACTGAAGTTGGTTTGAATATTCTGGTAGATGTTGATGGTTATTGGTCAGTTCATTATTTGACCGAACTGCATTCAGTTATCTCCATCTTGTATCGGTTAATCTATAGCAGGAGTTAGTAAACTGCCTGGCTGGCAATTTTTGCAGTAAAGTTTATTGACACACAGCCATGCTTATTCATTACACATTGTCTATGGTGGGTTTCATGCTACAAAGGGAGAAGTGTATAGTTGTGACGGAGGCTCTATGGTCCTTAAAGCCTAAAATATTTACTTATATGGTCCTCTACAGAAAAAAGTTTCCTGATCTCTTCTGTATAGTATCAGTCTACATAATTCCTTGCTTCTAATTTTTCTAAACATAATGGGATATTATTGATAGTTTTTAGCTTAAGAGAGCTGAAGAATTACTGGTTGTTATCTTTGGAAGTTATTCTTATTAAGCTCAGTTTTTTGCTTTGTATGTGGAGTGGCAACGAGGGATATATTTTCCTCAAATATCAGTTTTCTAATTTGGAAAATTTATAAAAAATTAATGAAATACTGCAAAAATAACATGTCTTTTACCAAGTAAGAGAGTCTTGGCAAGTAATTCAAGCTTCTAGTCAATTTTTCTCAGCTTTTTATAACCTATGTTTCTTTTTATTAAACATTGCTTTTTTTTTTTGGTTTTTTTTTGGCTGTGTTGGGTCTTCATCGCTGCGTGTGGGCTTTCTCTAGTTGCGGCGAGTAAGGGCTACTCTTCGTTGCAGTGCATGGGCTTCTCACTGCAGTAGCTTCTCTTGTTGCGGAGCACGGGCTCTAGGCATGCGGGCTTCAGTTGTTGTGGCACATGGGCTTAGTGGTTGTGGTGCACAGGCTCAGTAGTTGTGGCTCATGGGCTCTAGAGCGCAGACTCAGTAGTTGTGGCACACGGGCTTAGTTGCTGTGTGGCATGTGGGATCTTCCCGGACCAGGGCTTGAACCTGTGTCCCCTGCATTGGCAGGCAGATTCTTAACAACTGAGCCACCAGGGAAGTCTTTGATATTTTAATAGAGGTTATAAAATTATATTTTAATGTTGAAAATCCCTTTTCTAAAAACCACATACCTCCCTCACTCCATGAATCACTAGTTAAGAAGCACTAGACATAAAACATGTTATATTTTAAGTTTTTAATGAACTATAGTTTTAAAATTTTTTAACAATCATTAAAAATGACTCAGTCCATTATGTTTTAAAATATTATCTATAAACATTTTTCTTGCCTTCCCATATGTCTTCTAATGCTCTTTAGAGGAATCAGACATGCTGACCACATAGAATATCAGTTGAACACTGGAAGTAAGAGTCTGTTCTTGTTCATTCACTTAAACTGAAACTTTATTTCTAATGTTGTTCATTAAGTTAATTTTCAGAAATAATTGATATATACTTTTTCTTTACCACTCAATAAAATAGTGTTATCTTGAGTTTTGCTTGTAGACACAGAGTGCATGGTATGGAATGTAGGGCTTAATGGAGACTAACGTGGGCTAAGGCACAGGAACTTGCTTTTTCTGGAAAAAGCATGTCGTCTTGCTGTTTGATCATGTGCGTTTTCCCACAAAGGCGGAGTGTGAAATATGTGAGCTGAATGAGTCTCAGGTTATTGTATTATGGCTGCTGATGTAATAATCTGTAATGTAATCTGTAGGTAGGTTTCAAAAAATGTTTTTTGTAATAGCAACTCTTCTAGATGTAATTTTAAAACTCTGAATTATTAAAGTAATTGCTGAGAGATATTTTGATAAGAGACAAGCTTTTAGTGAAACATATTGCAATAACCCTTAAAAATCTCCTTTAAGATTACTTAAGATGGAATCAGGACCATAAACATGTTATTGGAATAATTGAGAAAATAATGGAATAGTAAATTTATTGTGTATTCCTATCCTTGTATATAGTTGCTGAACTTGAGGCTTAGATGATTGTGATTTGTCCCAGCACTCATAGTGGTAGGTTAAACCAGGATTCTAGACTGTGTTCCTCATCTCAGTCTTGGGCTCTTGTCATTAAGATGATATTGGTTGACCTAAGTACACATCTCAAGGGAAACACAGGTCTATAAACTGCTTTTATTTCTCTTTTCTTTCATTATTTTGGTATAAAATATATTATCACTAACTTTTTGGGAGTTTAACAGTTATTAATTAATTCATATTTGGGGTCTTAATCATTTTCTTATGTATTTAATTCTCCTTAGAAGATTATTAACTTTTTGAAAGTGGCAGTCATATCTTCATCTGTTTATAATCCCTTTAGAGCCTAACACAGGGCCAGTATATAAAGTAAATATATTAAATGAATAGGTAATACTCATTTCAGTACTCTATCAAAAATATCTGGAATGTAATCACTAGATAGTCATTGACCTAAACTGACATACATGCAATTTTACTGTTAATATTATTTATTTTATTTTAGAATTGCAAGTTGAGATGACACTATATATATTGACATAGCTTGCAGCTGAGTTTTATCATTTATTGATTACAAAAGGCAATGTGCTATATACTTCAGAAAATTTTTTTCAGCTTCTTACCGTGTGTTCTTTGTAGTTAATTTTTCATTTTTAAGTTCATTTGACATATTTTACTCAGATTACCTCATTACCTTTAAGAAACTCCTGATGGTGATATTGATGATCTAATATACGACAGATCCTGGGTCATTATTATTTCATTTAGTGGTTGTACATAGAGACCAAGAGGGAATCTGAATATTGATTCAAAGAATGGCTAGTAACAATGATTTATGAACAAAGGATCCAGTGTAGTGAGCCAAGAATAAGAGTGCATCTCGTGAGCAACATTGGATTTTTTCTTTTCTATTTGCCTGAACAGTGAAGAGACCATAATATCACAGAAGTTGACATTAAAATGTTCTTTCCATTGTTAATTATATTTGAGGAAATACTTAGGTTTATAATTTTGACTTGTAAGCGACTTCTCAGGTATTTTGGCTCATAAGATTCATCTAGAATAATTTGTTAATTTATAACATATATCGTGAGCACTTTAAATAGCCCTGTAAATGAATAAAATTAAGATAGCTTAACTGGAAATACTAAAAATTAAGTTAACATTTAGCTATCATTACCTAAGGGATGTTAGTTTTACTCATGTAAACATTTTGAAAATCAACTCATTTTTTTTTTTGTATTTCGTCACTTTCATAATCCCAAAATGACTTTGTTCTGTTTGTATTTTTTATTCCAAAAGGAAAGATAATAAAACACATAAAGTGAGTAGGCTTATCTGAACTACTTAATTCGTGGCAATAGTGGTTTTAGAGCATGGTCTTATATCCCAGCCCTGCTGTTGTTTACTGTCCTTGTACAGGTTAGATATTCTCATTTTAAGGCAAATTGGGGATAATAATTTATATTTCGCAGGTTGATGTGAAGATTTCATGAGTAATATAAGTAAACTATTTAGTTTATCTGTGTAGCTTTATCATTTTGGAGGTACCTAACTCTGTGCCAGGCAATTGTAGCTTTCTATTTAGAAAGGGTTATTTTTGAGCTAGAATGTAATCTCCCTGCGGGTTAGGAGTTTTGTCTCTTAGGTTCCTCAGTACACAGCATGTAATAGATCCTCAGTAAATGTTTGCTGAATGAATAACTTAGCAACTAAGAAAGAATGTCCTTGTAATTAGCCTTGATTGGAATTCAAGCTTTGCTGCCTGCTAGCTGAGTAACTTCCAGTAAAGGAGTTAACTTTTCTGAACCTCAGACTTCTGACCTTTATGATATTGACCTTTTAAGGATTACTGATATGTGTCTGATATAGTATTTCACGTGCAGTAGGCACTCAGGAAATATTTTTGGCCTTGGTACCCATAATTTATATTCAACTCAAAAATACTGCACGAGAATTCTAGACCATTAGAAAGTTAAGAAGAAATCAAAAGTTTTAACTTTGGAGAGGAGTGCTATTTAAAAATAGCTTTCCCTTTCCCCCAAATGGGGAAAGAACTAAATTCTATATTGTAGGTGTATTGTAATTTAACAATAAATACAAAATATTTTAAACCAATGGATTTATGATTTTTTTTGATATAAAAGTTGGGGACGCCATCAACTTTCATGTTATATAAGGTAATATTTTGAACTGGGCATGTAGCTTCACTTTTTCCTTTTCTTTTGATACTTCATTTGCAGCTTTATGTTCAGTCATAAAATGTCCCCCATGTTGGTTTGAAAATGACAGCCATTTGTTTTTATTATTTCAACTGGAAGCATTTTAATGAAGAGAATGGCAGACTGCCCTGCATTGTGCCTCCAGAGTCCACAGCTACAAGCCTCTTTTGCATGCTCAGCATGACTCCTAGATATCATAGCAGATAGCAGATATAATTTACTGGGAGCATTCCTGAACTCCTTTCTACTCCTCCTCTAAGTCCTCTCACAGGAGAATTTATACCTTCACAATGATGAAGAAGTTTCAATAAAGGGTAAGATCAAAAATGAATGTTAAGGGGACTTTAGTATAAATGGTGTAATTAAAGTACTCTATATTTGATACCAATATCTGCAGAAATGAAACAGAAAGAGGGTGGCGACTATTGGTTGGCCACGTGGTTTTAAAATCGCTATTAGCATTTCCAACCCCAGCCCTATCTTCGTGAAGGGAAAGAAAATAAAGTCCAACACGAAAAGAACGTCAAATGTCTGGAGCTAAAAAAGGCTTTCTGATTAGTGATAACAAGGGTTTACTTAGGCAACTTACTGAAAGAAAAATCCCAAGGGTGTTGATGTTTTCTCCTATGTTAACAAGAAGGGGAAATTCTGCAATTTATTTTTTATTTTCTAAATCTTTGCAGTGGGGGCAGAGTGGGGTTAATATCATCCTGTTGCTGTTGTTATTGTTGTTTTGGTAAAACATAGAAAAGCAGCTTTCTTTAGTTAGTAAATTCTGTCCCATAGTGACTATAATTTTATAGCACAAATTAGATCAGAAAGACTGATTTTGTACAGCTGTCTTTAGCTCTCATTTAAAATTGACATACACTTAGTGCATAGAATTTTAGGCTGACACAAAGTGTGAATGTTTCATTTTATACAGCATTAGTGCATAGTAACAAGGATGGGTAACTTTGGTAGGTTTCCTGCTTAATATGTCTCTTTGCCTTTCCGGTTCTCATACTTATGGTTGTTTGGGTGTAATATCCGGTGTTCACAGTAGTTCAGTGTCCATGAGTAGAAATCAAAGATAAAGCTTTAGATATGAATTTTAGTGTCTTTGCACTTAGTAGAATATCAACTCAGTTAACCATTTTTAGAAAAAAAATTATCTTTTTCTCTCATTAATTTGAAGCATGCTGTATCCTACTTCTTTCATTGATGCTTTTCAACAAATGGGTTTTATTTTTTTTCTATTTTTGGAAGACAGATATCATATATAAGGTTAAATGTGATTTCTTAGTAATGTAACATAAATACACAAATATTAAAACTGATTAGTAATGGTTTCTTAATTTTGCTGACAGTTTAAGGCATGGGATGTTTAATGCAGCTAATAAATATAAGCAGGTTACTGTCTGAAAGGCTACAGCTAACTGTACATTGTAAGTAGTGTATAAAACATTGAGGACTGTTGGGATATAAACAATGCTGAGGCATGTTCCTGGAAGTCGTTGTTCAGCTTTGGAAGGTTTAGTATTAATGATGCATTAATTGACTTTTTACATGACAGAGTAATAGGATACTTACTCTAAAAAAAATCTTGACAGAGGTTTGGTAGACAATGGCAGGTGGTTATAGAAACAAAGTTAGGATGAAATAGTTTGAATCCCCTTATTTGAAGGATAAGAAAAGAAATAGTCACTTGTAGTTTGAGTAAAAATGTTGTTTCAGTTTTTATTAAGCAATGAACTGTTACTTAGCATTATGTGGGGTTTCATCTGTGCCTTTACCCTCCCAATTTTTCCCTGAAGTTCTTGGGAAGAGTTTTTCTAAAAATCTAAGGACAAACTGTTTTTTAATATGGGGAGTCACTTAATCTTTTCTGTTTGTTGAAAGAAAGTTTAATAGCCCTTTTCTGGTTTTGTTCCTTGTTTTTGTTCTTGTTTTGCATTGTGAGACACTTATACTGAGCTTCATTTTGCAGGTAGTTATATAGAGTCTGTTGGCTCCTTCTATGCCAGTGAGTGTCTTGTGGCTCCAGTTTGATTTAGGAGCAATGTTTTCTTGGGATTAGTTTCACCATGTTTGATTATTTATTCATTCTATCCTTAGCTGATTATGGTCTGCTAAGTATTTCAGTTTTCATTAATTTCTTTAATGGAAGGTTGTTTTTAATTTGGATCACAGCAGTAAAATCTTTTGACTGTTTTCAAAATTGCATTTAAAGCTTGAACTTTAGAAAATAATTTTATTTGATGTGAAAGTGATTTGATGTAGATAGCAGAATGAGAAAAATAAATTTGATATTCTTTTACTCATTGCACAGACAGATGGATGGACTTAAGCTTTATTTGGGCGAAAGAAGCCATGATTTTATTACATTCCAGAATCTCTTTCTGTTTGTTAGAAACAGTCATTTATACTAAGTCTCATAGTTGACCAGAGCGTATAGTTAAAATCAGTTCATAAAATATTCTATCCTGGCCAGAGACCACAAAAGAGGTCTGGGTTGTGTGGTTTCCTCCTCCTTTTCCCTTCACTAACAGAGGTTTTCCTATCTTGGCAGCTGTCTCTTACAAGGCAGTCGTCAGTCCCTGATTTCTTCCTTCTCTTTCTTCCCACAAACAAGGACTCTTTCAAATAGCGGATGACCAAAGACAGACCGATCTTGGATCGCTTTAAGAAAGTGGAAATGTGTTCAAGGGTTGTGCATGTGGGCACGCAGCCTGTATGCATTAGTTCATTGAAATGAAAGTACCCATTACAACCAAAACCTGGGTAGTCAGGATTCTTTGCTTAAATCGGGAGCATTCCAAAGGCTGACTTAATTACTACAAGTAAAATTAATGCACCTCTTCCACACATTAAATTTATTCTAATTGCTTGAGCCAATCATTGACCAGTCTGTGGGTAGTAAGAAATTGTTCACTGATTAGCCCTTTTGATATGACAGGCCATGAAATTATCTGACTTCTCTCTGTGCTTTATATAAAATAGCTTGCAGTTTTAAGGCAAGTATTGCACAGCAGTTGTAAATGGAAGGTTTACTTTTGATTTTGTCTTTTGAATAGTCTTTGGGAGCTCAGAGTGAAAAATGAATGGAGAGCCAGCCAGTTTTTCAGGGTTGTGTGCCATGTGTCTCCTCCGTCAGATTAATTTTTGATGTATCATTCTTCTTTTTATATTTTTTGGCATGCAGAGGAGGAAGCTTGCTTTTCCCTTTGTTTTTGTTTTATTTCTAAGAACATCTGAGGTGTTCTTAAAACTTGGTAATGCCAGTTCTGATTCCCTCATTATGATACGTAATTGTCTTCACAGGTTTCAGAGGGAGCTAAAAAAACTGGGCTGATTATGAATCATGGAGGTGTATATGGAAGCAGTTTTATCTCAGAAACTATAGGCATGATAAAATAAACTTCTTATGACAAAAATATCTTGCTAGTTCCTTTTGTGGTTTTATGGGTCTTCATATTTAAACACTAGATAATGACTTCAGATTAATTTTTTACCTTCTTTCTGTGTGTTGGTGAAGCAAGATAGTGACTTTGTAGCATAAGTGTTCCAAACCATTTAGCATCTGACCCCTTTTCCATTGAAGTTACATTGTAGGCAAGTGATAGCAGAATATAGTGACCTGCTAATAGAATCACATATGATGCATTAAGAATGTAGCAAATGCAGAGTAGCTCAGATAATGTGAAACAGAGAACTCAAAAGTTATCTAGGGAAATTTGGTTTTCTAAATTTTCTTTATGCTTTAGTGATAGCATCTAAATTATGTAAGAGTTCATTTGATTTGCGTTATAGACACAACCTCATGTAACTTTCAGTGCTCCACTTAAAAAAAACTCTTTATTTGCACCAGGTTAAGGATAGCATGGGAAAACTTTAAAGGAAGAATTTGTAATTTCTTTACCCTCAGAAGCTAGATCAGGAGGCTGTATATATTTTGGAACTGCCTTCATAGTATGTGTGTATTGTAAGGCTGGTATTTACTCTTTGATTCCTCATGCTACCCCAGAAAGCAGTAAAACACTTCAGTAGAACCCAGCAAATAACCTGGTTTCACTTGATTCTGGGAACTTAGAAATGCTGATTAAATCACTTCTGAAGTTTTTGTATCCTCTGCATTTGAAGAACTGTGTCCTTAAGGGCTAGTCAGAATTAAACTTGGCTCTTGGTTTTTATATTCTTTGCCACCCCTCCCTTGGTTTTTTAAAAATAGTGATGCAACCTTGGAGATATAATCATCATGGTCTGCGGTTTTATTTTCGTCCAGTGGATGGACTAAACTACTCAAGGATATGGGTTTGATCTTACTAAGTTTTGCTGTAAGAAAAACTGATACATGAAAATCTAAAAGTTTAAAATAAAATAGTTAAGAGCAATCATTTTATTAAACTGCTCCCTTTATGAATAACTAGTAGCCAGATAAATAACAGTTTGCTATGTGGTGTTTGGAATGCCATTATGATATAAAGTACAACCATATATTAAAAATTGTACACCCTTGAATAGAAGAATAAACTGTTTCATTATATCTGTAATGTACTTTGCAAGGTAACAGGATAAAAGAGTAGATAATACTGCTGTTACCATCACTAGAAACAAAGAAAGTGTATGTATTTATGAAATTTTGTTGGAGGTATTGTGTACCAAAGCTAGTACTTTGATAAAATGACTAATACGTGGCATTGAAAGGCAGATATACTATTCTAGAATAACTTTTTAATCTTTTCAAAGAAAAATTTATCTTTGGAAATTATGTAACTATTATGTGAATTCATATGTTCTGATTACCTTTAATTTCGGGGGGTTTTGATTGTTTCCAGAATGCTAAGCTCAGATATCCAGTGTATAGGAGCAACTTCCTGTTGCATACAGAATCAAAATATATGCCCTTTTTTTATACTTAGGAGAAGGAGGGAGGAAAGGAGGGAAAGAGAGGAGTTGTTATTATTATTTTTTCATCTTTTGTGACATTGCAGGACCATAGAGTAAATGATGGATTTGTTTGTTTTTCAGATATGAGGATCAATGATGCAGACTGCTGGGTTCGATGAAGCTGGACATTTATAACTAGATTCATTAAGGAATACAAAGAAAATATTTAAAGGGATCAATAATGGTGTCTTCTGGTTGCAGAATGCGAAGCCTGTGGTTTATCATTATAATCAGCTTCTTACCGAATACAGAAGGTAAGGTAACAGTTTAAATTTTATTTTTTAAGTTCAGGAGAACTTAAACTATGCAATCTTTTTTTTTTATGTAGAAGTGGCTCGAATGAGTATTTTTTTATTATTTTAGAATTAAGTGTTAAAAAGATTTCCTGAATGTCATATTCTTTTTCTGGTGGTTGAATTATTTTCATTACAAAGCTATATATTATAGAAAGTGATATAAATCTGAATTTGTATTTTACATACATTTGTAAATATAATCATTGTAAGTAATCCTGAGAGAACTAAATGAAAGCTTTGCTTTGGTATATATGTTACATTTGTTGACTGAATTTATGCCAGTAAAATTGAAAATATTTTGTGGCAACTCTTTGATTTCATCTTTAGTTTTGTGTGCTACTTAAGTGTGGTCATTGTTCTAAAACTTCTAAATACATTCTTTTTATATTTTCTGGAAAAAGTTATTTTTTGTAGTGCTTCCTTTCTAATGTTATCTTTATTGAAGACAGACCTGATTTTTAAAGAAGTAAAGACACTTTAGAGGGTTAATGAAATAGTTGAAACCACAATTACTATATGGATTTTCTGGTATCCGTTATTTCTTTAGTCTTAACATGTTATTTCCATGTGAAAATAACACCCTTCCAGGTGCTTTTTACAGAGCAGGTCAGAAGTTAATGTGGGGCTAAGATGTGTTAATTTTATAGCTAGTTGGTAGCGGCAGTCATTGTATTCAGCATGAAATTATATTAAACTTGTAAAATCTGTGAAAGAATGCAAAATCTCGGAGAAATGCATGTACAATATAATGGATTTTTTGGTCACAATTAAATATTCTTGAAGAAAATGTCTTGGAATTTTTAAATTGGCTATATATGTACTTTTAAATGATCCCATTTATACCTGTTAATAAAATCGGAGATGGAAAAAAAGGCATACTGTCAACTAATAGATAGAAGCTTATTATTCTAATGCCTTTGTAATAAGCTTCAAAATGTTAACATTTTTCCGAAAGAATTCTGTTTGAATTGCTTGTTCCAAAATTATGTTTCATCACTTCTCCTTGCTGTCCCAGTCCCCTACATTCAATATATTGACATAACTTAATAATATAATTCAGATAAATAACAAGTTGAGAAAAATTTTAACATAAGAACTTCTGTATTCAGAAAGTAAATAATGCTCACTTGGATTTGTCACACATGAAAGTTACAAATGGGTTAATATTTTATTTTCAGAAGATATTGCTCTTTGCATCAGAATTGAAAGATACATCAAATCTGACATTAAAATGTAATGTCTGAATGAATAGTACTGTAATGATAAACAACGAGCAGAAACTGAGTTAATAATATGAATCTCTGGCTTGGATTGTTATGAAAATCTTGTGTATAGTCTATAATTTTGCATCTGTTTTTTTAGAGGGAAAAACTAACTGAATTCCTGCTGTTATGTTTGAATGTTTTTATACATTGAAAAAGGTGTAGATCAATAGCTCATTAGTCCACATAATAAAAAATTTTCCAATCAAGATAGAGACTACTTTGCTGGCACAGTAGCTTAACTCAGCAGGGGGCTAGCAAACCAGAGACTTTTTCATGAGATACTGCAGTTTTATTTCTAGTGTCACCTATCAGGTCAGGATGCATATCTGTTGTTAAGAGAAATTTCATTTTTGGTGCATCAGGCCAGGGGGTGTTGCTTTTGAAGCAGTTCCCTCCTACAGGTAAAAAGAACCTAGGACGAACCCACACTACTAACTGTGAGGGTATACAGAGTTACTGTGCACTTCACTGTTAGAACATTGATCCAGCGTCACGTGGTTTTGTCTTAGAAAAGTTTTACGCGACATGATAGTCCTTTATTGCCAGCAAGCAGATAATGCTTTGTGAACACCTATAGAGAAAACCAATCAAAGTGGGGTATGAGAGCACAGGAAAGAAGATATAAATTTAATTATTCAGCCATTAAGTTTCTTCAGGGCCCTTACATGATTGTTACTTTTTCAAATCTTATAGCTATGAGCACTTTTTTTATCAGCTCCTGGATGTTTGCCGGTAAGCTCAGATAAGGTTTTCTAGATGGTTTCCTCCCTCCTTCCTCATTTATTGAGTGACTAAATTGAGCCAGGTGCTTGGGGTTCAAAAATGCACAAGGCACAGGTCCTGCTCTTCAGGAGCTTGTGGTCTTGTGCAGGGGTCAAAACCTCAAACACCTACCTATTTGGCCAAGCAGGCAAAGTAACTTGAGTGCAGCAGGCCAGTGGAGGTCTGCAGCAAGCAGGAAAGCGCTTGCTGGAGGAACCATGGTTGCCTTTCCAGTGTTTAGCCTGGTTTTGCCAGTCTTCTGACTTTTCAACAGAAACCAGTCGTTAGATTTTTAAGTAGTAGCAACTAAATAAGATTTTGTTTTTAAATAAAACAAGCCTGTGTATTGTATTCAGCCGTGGACCGTGCCTTCCTTTTCAGAGCTTTCTTTTCTCCTGTTTACAGTAGTGTTTTACCTTAGTGTATGATTTTAAAGGCTTAACATAATTTTGGATTTGTTTTACATCTGTATGTATGAGAGGTAAATTTCCATATATGCAAGGAGGAATTATGTATTTGTTCTAAGTCCAGGCAAACATTATAAATATGTCATGTTTTGTGTGCATGTTAAAGAGCAAATCACTAAACATTTTTTTTTTAAGTTTTACCATGGTAAAAGCTAATTATATAAAGGTTTAATTGTTAGAATTAGCTTATCTTCTCCATTTCTGTCAATTAGTGTTTAAGAATAAAGTCTTACCCGTTAAAATTTACTGGTTTTTGCAAAGTAGGAACAGTGTTTTATTTATTCTTAAAGTCTCTCCTGTGTTTTTTTGAAAATTATGTTTAGAATTTTCAAATAAAAAATGATTATAAAAAACCAAAATTCCACAATATTTTGTAAGTTTTTTTAGAATTTATTTTACTCTTAGAGGACTAATATCTAGCACTTTAAAAATCAGTTTTGTTGAGAAACTGGGGTGCTTTGATTCTTTTGGCCAATTTTTACAAGCCAAGTAACCCACTGTGGAAACATGTATCAGTAAGTAGGAAAGTAAATTGAATTTTTGTGTCCTAGAGAATTAAATTATGCTATATAATGGAGCCCTGGCCAGCATAAGTCAGATATATGAAGGCTTGCTCAAGTGACAAGTTACAAATAATAGCAGTTCTTCAGCGAAGTAGGTAATATGGATTTCAGGTTGAATTCTTTATGCAGTGAGTATGTAATTAGATTTCATTAGTCGAAATTTTAGTTAATTAACTTGAATTACATTGTTGCTTATCCTTATTTCAAAGAAAATATTATGCCAGGTAAAAATGCCACATAGATACAGCTTTACATATTTATTTATATACATCAAGAAAATTTAAGAACATAGCTGTAGAAATAGTATCTTAGCAGTTTTTACTGTGCTTTTAAATTCTCTAAGCACATTTTACAATGATTTTTGTGTTAATTATGTCTTAGTAAAAAATGATGTTTGGCTGTAGGATCTTTTTGCTAGTTGAGTGGCAGGAAAGTAGTAGATCTAGGGGTCACTTATGAATTTAAAAAACCTGTTTTGGCCTATAAATATTTTTTTCAGAATGGTCTATAATTTAGTGGAAGGAATAGTAACTTAGTTCTCCAAGGTTAAACTTAAGAAAGATTAGAATTCAGACCTATATTTATTCTTTATATCTTTCATTCTTTTATTGATGCATACATGTAATAAAATGTACAGAATTTATATTTACACACACACACGCACACACACACACACATACACAGAATGTCACCTTCACAAGGGCAGGGATCTTTTTTGTTGTTCATCAACATGCAAATGCCTAGAACAGTGCCTGGCTTATGGTAAGCACTTATTCTGTATCCGTCACTGAATAGCATAAATCTTTGAAGAGGGTCGTGGTCTTAATAGTTGGTAGAGGGACAATAAACAGTTGTAATAACAGGGTGATAAGTGCCATGATGGTGATACTCCAGAAGCATTGGGTGTGTGTCAAGAAATGCTTCCAGCCTGAAGTGATGATGATTCTTGAGCTGAATCTCAGTATGAGCTGCACAAGCTAGGTAAAGGCAGTGGTGAGCATGGTGGTGGAGAAAAAACCAACCGAGAGAGAACAGCATGGATGTGAAATAAAGTATTGCAGTAGTTCTCAAACTTGAGCATAAGAATCACCTAGAAGGTCTGGGGTGGGGCCCAAGCATTTGCATTTCTGAAGAATTTCTGGGATGAGGCTCATGTTGCTCAGCATCACACTTAAGAACCACTGTAACCTGGTGTACGGGTAGTTGAGGTGAGGTATATGGTTGCATGGCTGTGGCTATAAAGTAACTTTTTAAAAAGTTTTTCCAGAAAAAATTATGATTTAATTCACTGTGATTCAGAAGTTGTAACCAGTTATCTATGGTTCTTTTCATATGGTTCTTTATCCGTCTGATCAGGCTCCTTGGGCATAATTTTAGGCTTCAAAAAGGGATTTTTGTTTTTAGTCTTTCTAGACATTGTACTAAGAAAGAAAAAAATTGGAAAATTGGCTCCACATTGGAAAAAACAGAACGTATTTTCTGTGATGGGTAAATGTTGTTTTCCGCACTCCTAAACCACCCTTGCTTCAGTTTGTCTCTTCTCACTGTTATAACCTTGTTCTTTTTCTTGCTGGGATTAACTACGTGGCCATTGCCATCATAATGCTGAATTGACTTTACTGTAGGGACTTTACATTTCCCAGTCTAGCAAAATTGACTGCTTTTGTTCATTTCAGATTATTTGATTAGTTTAAAGCTAGGAGGTAAATTTTCAGCAAGGTACATGGGGATTTGGCCGTATGACTCCTATTAAACTTAATGGGGGTCACAACTCCCATTAAATTAATAGGAATTGTACGGTATATCCGTGTTTGCTGCAGGCAAATGTAACCTTATTTTTTAAATTTGCAAATTATGTAAATTAACATTGATATAAAACAAAGCATTTTTTAAAATGATTTATTTATATTTTTAGTGCAGATTAATGCGATTTTATTCCTTAAGAAAGTACCTAACTATATTGCTCTTAGGACACTAAATATTCTTTTGTGTTATATGAGTGCAATGTAGTTTGATTGCAGCAGCGTTCTTCTGCATAGGTTCTGATGTAATTCATTTTCAAAAATATAAATATTAATGCCACTTACATATTATATGACATTGCTTCTGATCTTGTAAAAACCAAATGCTTTACAGTACTACCAGGATTTAAGAGCAAGGTATATGAGTTCTGATTATGACTCAAAATTGAAAAAAAAATAAGATTAAACTTATTGGATACCCTGGCATCTTTAAAAAAGTTAATTTGGAGTATACTTTTGTCATTTTAGATACCAATATTCAGTGTTAATTATGCCATATTTAGTATATATGGAGATTAATTCTAGTGGTTGCTTGTTGATTTTTTTCTTCTCCCCACTTTTCCTCCCCACTTCCCACCCTATTTCGTCCTCTTTTGCTTCTTTTTCCAGTGTTTAGAAAGGTTGACTTATCCATAATCTCTGTTGATTCACTAATAGGTCTATTGCTGGTAGAAAAGTGTTATAAAATCAGTGTGTTACACACAGACCTTAATAACACTGTATTGCTTGGCTGCTTAATTTTTGCAAACCTCCATATTCTGACAGAAAAGACTGCATCAAATATTTATTTAATAAATCTGTTATGAAGTAATTTGCTAAAAGTAAAGAGGTCATAAACTTTTCCATACAGAAGTAAATTTTTGAAATACTGATTTTACATTCATATTAGACATTTATCACCGTTACTATTATACTTTGAAATAATCAATAGTGTATTAAAGGTGGCTTAATTAAAAGCACAGGAGACATGTAAAGCACCTTAATTTTTCTGAACGGTAATTGTGTTCATTACTCCTTACTAAGTAATTTCAATCGTGATGAATCTCTTGCCTCATTTCTGGAATTAATGTACCTTTTCACTTTTTTATATACTAGGTCGTGGTATTAGAGAATAAGATAATACAAATGATTGAGCACATCTGAGTATTAATGTAGAACTGGTAGTTCTCAAAGAACTTTTTTTTTTTTTTGCTGTATGCGGCCTCTCACTGTTGTGGCCTCTCGCGTTGCGGAGCACAGGCTCCGGACGCGCAGGCTCAGCGGCCATGGCTCACGGGCCCAGCCGCTCCGCGGCAGGTGGGATCTTCCCAGACCGGGGCACGAACCCGTGTCCCCTGCATCGGCAGGCGGACTCTCAACCACTGCGCCACCAGGGAAGCCCTCAAAGAACTATTTATCTGCCACATTACTAAGGGAGTCTTACTGAAACATACGCTTGGTACCCTATGGTAGTCTTTATTTTCTTTTCACCTCCTGCAAGACAGAGAACGACATATGACAGCCGTGCAGTCTACATGTATTAGACATCAATGTGGATTAGTGAATATCTCATGACATCTTTCAACCCTATTCTTTTACTCCTTTTGTCAAATTGACAGAAGTGATTCCAGGAGAATATCTAGCCTCGGCCCCGGGATGTTTTGGCTAAAATGTAAGGCTGAGAAGGGAATTCCATATAAGAGCTTCTGGAAGCAAAAACATTTATAATCCCTTCTTATGAGCATGGGACTCTCCTGAATGTGACTTTTATGTTTGCTATTATTCTTGCTTTGAGGGTTTATTTTTCCTAAAAGCTTTCCCCTCCTCCTGATTTTGAATGTAATACGTTCTTATGAGAAAAGATAAAACATAAGAAAATTAAGATAAGCATTTAAAATTTTTCATAATTCTAGACCTTGATATAACCACCATACATTTCCTTCTTTTTCCCCAACACACATGATAAAAACAAAATTACAATGTATAAAACAAAATTATGTTCTTCATTTCCATATACTTTTATATTCTGATTTTTCCCACTTTATTATCATAACTTGTATTACCCTGTCATTATATATTTAGATAATAGATTTTAACAGCTGCATTGTAATTTATCATGTATATGTCAAAACTGATTTAATCCTCCCTCTCTACCTGTTGGCCATTTGAACCTAATTTCTTTCAAGTATAAAATAAATATCTATATGTCTTTTTCATCATATTTGGTTGTTTCTTGGGACTGGAATTCTAGAACTCTGATTATTATATCAGGCATGTATACATCTTCCAAACTGGCTTTTTGGAAGGGTTATACCAATGGTCTCTTTGACGACTGTGTGAAAGTATCAATCTATATGCTTTACCAGCACTGATTTTAAATTTTTAAAAGAATTGACACTTAGATATGTGAAAAAGGATATCTGATTGTAATTTAAGTTTCTAATTTGGGGGATAATTGTGAGGACAAAAACATTTTCTATGGATTTACTTATTGGCCATTTGTAATTTTGATGTGAATTTTTTTGTTCACTACCTTTGCCAGTTTTTCTGTTTATGTTGTTACAGCTTTTCTTATTTTTTAAACCCTTTGATGATATCCTTTTGTGATTTTTATTATGAAAAATGTTTTTGTTTGCCTTTTAATTCATACTGATTTTTTAATGAAAATTTCAAACAGAAGAGAGAGTTTTGTGAAATAATACTAGTCACAGATTTAACAATTATCAATATTTTACTTGATTTGCTTTATTTACCCCCTTTTCCTCTTTCCTTACTTTTTGATGTTTAGTTCTTTTGTGAGATCTTCCATTATTTTTATCCTTAAAAATCTTGAGATTAGTTAAATATTTATTCACTTGCATTTCCCTGTAGTTCTTACGTGTTTTTATTTAAAATTTTAATCCATTAGGAATTAACTTTGTTATCAGGTGAGAGCCAAGGGAGTAAACTAATATTAATCATTTGGAATGAATCAGATTTTAACTAACACAGTAGATAAAGTTAGGACATACCTAAATTAAAAATGGATAATAGAAAACAGTTTTAAAAAAAAGAGAGGGAAATGAATATAATTTGTTTACACAGAATGAACTGTGCATGAAAATGTTACTGTTCTTTTGATTCCAATAATAATGCTAATGAAATGATTTTGTTTTGCATCTATTTAATAAAGTTTATTTTTAAGGTATTTTTGTTGTTGAGAGAAAGAGAGCTAGTGAGAGAGAGAGACAGAGACAGACAGAGACAGAGACAGAGAGACAGACAGAGAAGCAAAAAGCAGGACAATAGAGATTAAAATACCCTATAGTGAAGTTCTCCATTTTGGGAATTTTGGAATGTCAAGAAACACCACAATTTCTTGGAAAAAATGGAGGGATTCAGATAAAGTAGAGTTTTGTTTTGCATAAGGATTTAATCAAAAAAAGAGGTTAAGTAAAATTCTCATTTATTTTGCTGGTTATTTATAGAGTACTTCTTACTATGGCTTTTTATCTATCTCTTTGTATCTAATATATGTGTGTGTGTTTATATTAATAATCATTAGTTCTCTCTCCCCTTCCTGATTCTATTTTTTCTCTTTGTAGTATTAAAATCTAAACCAGGTTTTGATTAGAGTCAATATAATATGTTATTAAGAGTCAGGGACTTAATAACTTAGTCAAACACAATGAAAAGGATGGATAGGGGCATTGCTGGTGGTTGTGGGGAGAGAGCTCTCTGCTGGATTTTAAGACACCCACTTTTATATGACAGAATGCTGTAATGAGGTGATTGGTGGTAGCAGGTTGATTCCAAAGTTGTAAGTAAAGTGAAGGAGACAGGTGGTGCCGGTTAAGTGTATCCTATTGTTTAAGGAAAGTACTTTTTATAATTTTCTTTTTTGGTTGTTTGTAGTAGATAAGTTGAATACCTGAATTTGTTTCCAGGCAGAAAGAAAGGAAATGGGATCCAGTGCAAGGATAGAGAGGCTCATCAGCAAAGGAACATGTATATTTTGATAGAGGGAGAGGAAGATTCAGGAAGAGATGTTTACAGGAGAAGAAATTTAAGGGAGGTCATGCTGGATGTTTTTAATCTTCTTTATCTATAACAGTGCACCTCAAAATTTACATATAATTGGGGATCCTGTTAAAATGTAGATTCTGATTCAGTAATCTGGGATGGTCCTTGAGAGTCTGCATTTCTAATAACCTCCCACGTGATGCTGAGGCTGCTGGTCTGTGAGAGGACATCTGTATCAAGGAGTGTTAGGTATTAAAATGTTTAGTCTAGAAAATCAGATCTTGCATAATAGTGATTTCTACCTTTGCAAATTAGGGTTTATTTCTTACCTTAAGAACACAGTTGAAATATAGAAATAACATCACTTTCAGTTTTATAATTCAGTTTATTTAAAAAAGGAACTAAGCTACCTTGCAACATTTTACTAAACTTTTTTTTTTTGCGGTACGCGGGCCTCTCACTGTTGTGGTCTCTCCCGTTGCGGAGCACAGGCTCCGGACGCGCAGGCTCAGCGGCCATGGCTCACGCGCCCAGCCGCTCCGCGCCATGTGGGATCTTCCCGGACCGGGGCACGAGCCCGTGTCCCCTGCATCGGCAGGCGGACTCTCAACCACTGCGCCACCAGGGAAGCCCTTTACTGCACATTTTTGTATTTTGTTACACTTTCAGTCCTATTTTATATGCTTTCTATTGACCTTTTATCTGATGATTTGTATTGAAAAATCCCTGAGTAACAATGCAGCCTGACCCTTTCTCCCTAATATTTTCCTCTGTTCCCCATTGATCTGTCCTGCTTTCATTCTGTTACACGGAAACATCATTTGAATAGCATTTTACTATAAATGTTAGTACTTAAAGTAACATTACAAAATCATGTAATGCAAAGTGTATATTATTAACCCATTTAGGAAAAGTTTATATTTCACTGATTTTTCAAAGTCAGCATATTTTAAAAACTAAGAATTGCTGTCATTTTCACGTCAGTATTAATACCTTGATGTGTTAACACCATAAAAGGGTATAGGATGGGAGTACTTGAATGTAAATGGTTATCAAAAAACAGCTCTGCTTAAGATCTAGCAATTTTTCCACTTTATAGTATTATACTTAATCAAAGATTTTATTTATTATTAGTAGTGGACATGATTTTATTTTCTCTTCCTGTCAGAGATAAAGATAAGTTACTGATCTGATTTATTTTAGCTTTACTATAATACAAATCACAAATTACATTTATTTCTTCATGAAGTTCATTAGATTCATGATCTTTTTAAAGCCAAATAAAAAGTAAGTAAATAGCAAATTTTAAACATATACAGGTATCTTAGAGATCAAAATAGTTTTACAAAATTTTTTGGTAGAATTGAAGAATTTTAGACTTAGAATCTCAACTTGGAGATTAGCAGTGTAGAAGTTTTCAGTTTACTGATGCAGAAACAGGCCTGCCAAGATTGTTCCTTTGCCAAGCTCTCTTTACTACCGGTCCATTTTTCTTTCTGTAGAACTTAATGTTTAGCCTCAGATCATTGGTGTATTTTTCTTGCCTCATGAGGTTGTCACTCAGAGTATTTGATATAATTTAAAATATATTGCTTAATATTGTTTAACTTAATAGTGATCAGAAAAAATTCACTTATTTCAAAGCTTTTAAAATCATTACTATTTCAGATTAAAAACTGTATTAAGATTGACTGTATTTTGCAATATATGTAACATATGTATTACAGAAGGTCCAGTCTTGCTAACTCTCTGCAACTTTCAAATAATCTTCAGAAGTTATATAGCCACAGGCCTATATTTAAAAAAAAAAAATCAGTATTTCCCTTTGAAAGTACAAACGATTGCTGAGAATGATTAAACTACCCATAACACTGAAAAAACACAACAATAATTTTAACTTTTACTATATTTATCAGTTAACACTGATTAGCAGTCATCAATAAAGCAGTTAAAGGCATGCCTTTGCAGCCCCTCCTTCAGGTATGGGTTTTTGACATTATCTTTTCCCTTTTGTTTGCTTACCGCAGGAAGCTAGTTTAATCCTTCGCTTTGTTTTAGAGTTTAGGCAAATAGAGACTATCCCTGTTAGCTTTCAAAAGCTCTTACTTTTGTTGCATTAATGGCACTCACTGTAGATTCTGTGATCCTGGTTTATTTACCAGAAAGCTTACCTTTGAGAGCTGTCACTCCATTGCTTCAGCTGTGTTGTTAATTGAGTGATAGCAAAGATTGAGTAGAAAACCTTTAGTGACAAAAGACTGGATATAGGTGTGACTCCGGTCTAAAAGGCTGGTGAATCTTTGCGTCTTGATCCCATTTCTATTTGTACTAAAATACTAAACATGGACTAAAGGAACAAAGTACATTTAAAAGCATTCAGAAATGTTAAGTAACAATAAAACTCTGTAACCATTTAAATGACAGCAGCTGACTATTTGAATTAACTTTATGTTTGGCTTAATTTGGGGCCCTAATTATTCCTAACTTACTGTGAGTAGGTTTCAATTATAGTATCCTGCAGGGATTTGTAGGTAAGGCAACTAAAAGAATCATTTTACATGAAGTACTTTTGTTCAACTGATTAGGCAAGTTAAAACATAATGATGTAAAACTGAAACCTTCCTGACAAGGCCCAAACAAATGTTTCTAGTAATTTTGTTAAAAAGAAAAATTGAACTAAGTTTAATTTTAAATAATATTTTGGTCTTTTGGGAAGATTGTAAATCAATTGTACATTGTAAAACTGATCTAGATATCGATGTGTCTTAAGATTACATGTTTTAGTGAAGTAGTGAAGCATTAAAGATATGGACAGATTTGTCAGTGGAAACCTTCCTCAGTAATGTTTAGTTGCTTTATAATCCTTGATATACAGTTTGACAGCTTGAAATACATAGGCTTAAAAGAAAAATACAAATAAATAACTTGAATGAGTAGCACCTCTTCTGGATTTTGGAATGCATTTCAAGTGGACACAAATCAGAGACTCATTTATAGATTTGAAATGCTATATACCAAGAAGTGCAAGGACACAGAATATGGTTGACATTGTGCTACAGTCAGTAGACACAAGCCCTGTTTAACTCCTCTTCCTAAATACTGTCCCCATTACAGAGCCCACAATAATTTTGAATACCTTTATGAGACTGCAACCACTTTGTGACTGTTAGTGGTACATGCTACTTTGGTTCCTTACTAATCTGTGTTACAGAGCAAAGTATAAAAAAGCTTTTGTTGGTATCAATAAGACCATTTTGAAGCTTAACCATTAACATTTCATTAGAGTCTCATAGCTGCTTAATGTTAATCCAGCCTAGTGAAGAGAGTTAAGAGGCAGCAGTTCTGTTCTCATTCTTACCTTCTCAGTTCCCCTTTATCCCCCAGCCTTTCGACTCTTCTTCATCCTCTCTCTCCTCCCCCTTCTTTACCCTTTCTTTCAGTTTTTGAACATCTATTATATGTTAGTTACATACTTATATATGCATTATTCGATTGTCAGTTCTATGACCAGTTTTTCACAGAGTTAAAATCTAAAAAGTGTAGCATGTAATTCAAGGACCTTGGCTTTGACTTCAGAGTGGAGTTTTCCTCCCGTAGTTTCAGCTAAGCTATATCACTAAAAGTTCCTTAAAAACAATGCCAAGAAATCCATCCTTCCCCCTATTCAGTTCCTGTTTGTTCCTTAGGATACTACCTAGTACCTTTAGGAGGCTTTAAATGGGAGAATTTAAATGGGAATTTTCTGAATTTATATAGCAGCACAGTTCAGTAGAGTAGGTCACTAGCTACAAGTCATTACTGAGCCCGTGAACTATGACTAATGTGACTGGAGGGAAACATTTTTTGCAGTTTTTTTTTTTTTTGTCACTTCTTATATCTCCTTTTCATAGCACTTGGGCACTCAGAAAAATATTTCAGTTAGTTGAGAGGTGGTCAGGGAGTGTTAGTACCAAAGCAATATTTAAAATATATACTTCATGCATGGTACAGCAGTTTCACTGATTATCACCCAAAAACAATGTGGGGAGTTTGTGAATATGGAAAGCAAATTAATGTAGCTGTATCCATAGTATGTGGCTTGCAGGAATGGAGTCTGAGATTAACAGCTGAGTATATGTTAAGTATACTTTAAGACTTAACAGTTACAAACCCTAGTTGCTGACTGCAGCCTCAGTTCTTAGATGATTTTGATAGTTCTTAAATTATCTGGGTAGTAATAACTTACATCTAACTAAGTCAGCTAATGGTGGCTTCTATTCCCTAAATGGAGCTTCCTTCTTGAAATCCAATGATGAACCCAGCTGATATTGCCATTTGCTTTCTATGGTTTGAGAGCTTTAGAAAATAAGTAATTATGAAGGCCTCAGTTAAAAATGATGAGTAATGGATATCCCTCGTCATTTAGAACATTCTTGTGATTTTGGCTTGTGAACTTCTTCTTTTAGTAACTAGAAAATTCTTCTCTAATTTTAGCTTAGATATAAGAAGGAGGAAACTTTATCCTTATAATAGAAAATGGTGTTTCATTATAATGTTATTTTACATAGTCTTATACATCACACTTGAAAATATATTACTTTTTTGGTTAGTGTGTTCTTAATGATTTTATTATTAATATTAAATATTAATATTAAAATGTTTATAGCTTATAATAAAATTGATGGCTTTCTTGGAGAAATCTTGATAAGGTGCCTTTTAATTATATATATGTGTATATATATGTGTGTGTATGTTTATATATGTATATATGTGTGTACATATGTATACTGGCAGTCAGTATACAATATATTCTCTATTTAAATAGCATTTGCAGATGAATATCTGGTTTAACATACTGTCTGTGTCTCTGATTTAGAAAAACAATGACAAATTCTATATTTAGTAGAAATTGAGGTAAATGCACAGTACAACTACAGGAAGTATTTTCTATACTCATTAATTTTGGAAAAGAAAGCATTTGGTTTAGAATGGTGAGTTAAAAACCACTATATTCTATAGTTCTACTAAATAGTCTAGCTTTAAATACTTTGTAATTAAAAGGTTTGCTTAGAAAACTTAAGGAGTTTTCATTGACATGCTCAGCATTGATTTGTAGTTTCAGAAGTGCTAGTTTCTGAGCGTCACATCTAATAGTTCATTATCACCTCTTGTTTTATAACAATAATGGTGTCTCTCGAATTGAAGCATTATTTTATCAACTTCATTCCTGAATGATTTATTTTAGCAAGTCACTCCATTCTTTAAATGTAAGTTTGGCATCATTATTAAAAAAAGAATATGTTGCCATTTCATAGGGTAGATATGAGAGGGGAGTTCCAGAAATGGTTGAGCTGTGCCATGGCTGCATTATTAGAACAAATGAATAACCATCCACGTGACTACCTGGAAGGAGAGGGTATAGTTTGTTATAGGGAGAGATATTTATGAATATAATCTGGTATATATGTAGAAAAAATAAACAGTAGTATTTATAAGCACAGTTCATATGTTTGTTATTTAAATATGAAGGGAATAAGAATATAACATTTGACTTATTTGCCTGTTTATAGTTGTTCTTCAAAATATGATCATATGAAAGTATCTGGAAAATAAACCTGCATACATTTAAGTTAAATTTCTGTTTCTTTTTTATTTAGCATTTGCGAGTGAATATCCAGTTTACCGTGCTGTCTCTGTATGTCTGTCTCTCTCTCTTTCTCTTGCTTTCTTTCTGTGAATTTAGAAAAAAAAATTAGTTAACTCTATATTTAGTAGAAATATGTACTTTCATGGTTTTGGCAGCTGAAAAGTATCACACTATATAAATTAAGATACACTGACACAGTGAGTTTTTTATTTTACAACTTCATTAAATTATTTTTCTTAACTGCATAAGAACATTTTATTGGTATTTATTCTGCAGGAAGATCCAATACTTTAAATTTATCTTAAGAATTTCAATTTTTTTGTTGGTACAGTTGAAAAAAGTACTCAACTGTCAGTCCATTCCAAAAGTGAAAAAGGCAGATATAGCTGGTCCAGAGGAGTGAGGGTCTAGCTCATGTCAGCATTTTGACACTGCATTCTTTTGGGGTATCTGTTATCACTGAATAGGAAACTGTTTCAAATTGACAGGCAGACAGAATGTTGTGCTGAATGTGTAAATTGGAATTATCACATCTAGCAGTTCCCTTCACCAGGTGCCGGCTTGGAGCTCGGTTCTGCACTAATGTAGAGAGAGTGCCGGGAATAGTTTTATTTGCTAATTATCCCTTATCTCTTCCTATGTCTAGTTTTTTAGTAAACAGCTTGCCCAGGTGTTTTTAGGAATGCCTAGCAGGACAGTGCAAGACTGCAGGTGCTTATGAGGAAAGGAGATGCCATACAGAACACTGAAAACATCTATATCCATCTCTGTGAAGAAGATTATTGCTTTCAAGGGTTTTACTCCCTAAAGCACTGAAAACAATACTTGTCAGTATTTTGTTGGCCCTGAGATACTGGTGAGGGCAAAAAACTGGGGGTGGTGTTTTAAGCTAGAACATTTAATAAGGCTTTATGTTTGAGTCTTAAAAAAACTAAGCAGTGAAGTTTTCCAAGATTGTAAAAAATGAAAGCAAATCAAGTGTTAAAGGAATATTAAAGATTTTTTTGTTTGTTTCTTCAGACTTTTTGATCTTACTGGGAAGATTTACTACTACATGATATAACTTTTTTATTTTCTTTCACTTTTTAGAAGAAATTCTTGTGTATTATAGTACTCCGTTTGAAAGCAAAATTTAGAATTTTTTTGTTTTATGAATTTATATCACAAGCTCTTGCTAAGTACTGCTCAAATTAATTTGTGCTTGAAGCATTTATAATTTACTTTTCTTGAAATTTAATAACTTGAATCACAAAATTATTCATTAATTAGTTCTGTTAATTGTTTTTTTTTTTGATGTCATAAATAATTTTCTTAAAAGTTCATGATCTATCTTTTACCTATCCTTTGGGCATTGAATTTTCTTACTGCATTTTCCGTTGTAGATTGCTTTTTCATTTTCTTTTTTCTAATCATTTTTTCCATTATGGTAAGATAATGAAGTACTAAGTGCTCAAAATATGAAGATCTTTATGAAGTTTCTTCTAGTTTGTCTAGGACTGTGAATGTTGTCATGGCTTTTCGACAGCCAGTCACATTTCAGTGATACTGCTGAACCGTTCACAGGATTTATCCTGTCAGCTTTGATTTAGGATTAGACATTATTGTCTTTTGTATTGACTTGGTTTCTGTTTCCTTTCACTGATATATCCTGTAGTGAAATAACATTTATACCAGTTTCCCATGGAAGTGGAAAAGGCTTTATATATTCAAAGGGAGCAAATTTTAGTATAAAGTTTATTTATTCAAATTCTGACTTTTACTAGCTATGTGAATTTGTATGAATTATTTCACTTTTGAGTTTGCATTTTCTATTAATTATAAAATTGGAGAAATACCTGCTTTTTATAACTATTGACACTTAGAAAAGCGACGTTTAAAAAATCATTCATTAGTAATTATTGAACACCTGCCACATGCTGGGACTATGCTGTTTGCTAGGTATGGTTCTTGCTGTTAATGAAACTTACAAAAACTGTGGTATGTTATGACACCTGCAAGGGGACTAGAGAGAGCGGAAGGTTTTCTGGCAGAGATGCCTGAACACATAAGAATTGACCAGCTGAAGAATGAGGCATTCCAGGAGGGGGACTAGAGTATGCAAAAATATTGCCACTGAAAAATGTGAATTGCAAGTGGTCCAATGTGTTTGCAAGGTGAGAGGTGACAAGAGATAGGACTGTACGAAGAATATGGGCCAGATCATATGAAAGAGTTAGGATTTTATCAGCTAGGTAACAGATAATGAATAATTTCAAAGGTGATTATAGATTTTTATTTTAGAAGTATTTATTTAGTTTGCATGGGTTTACTGCTGAAAGCAGAGAGAACTTTGAATAAGTTCTTGTGGGGTCAGGCAATTAATATGAAAAGTGAAGCAGGCAGAGTATAAAGAAACAAAACAAAACTGGAAAATGCATCCTTGTCTAAAGTAGACAGATGCTACTTCAGGTGATTAATTTGTCATTATTTTGTTCCTTTGCCAAAGTGAGTATATTGTCAGTTGATCTTTTTTTTCCCCCCCAAGAAAACCCAAATTGGTTTTGAATGTTACATCCACATACTTTGAAATCTTGGCAACAAATTCAAGCACTGAGGGGGCAGATGAAATGTACCTGTGAGCTGGATTCATCCTATGGTCTGCCCATTTGTATCCTTTTTCTTTCTTTTTAATATTTATTCATTTATTTACTTGGCTGCACTGGGTCTTAGTTGCAGCATGCAGGATCTAGTTCCCTGACCAGGGATTGAACCCTGGCCCTCTGCATTGGGAGCGCAGAGTCTTCACTAGACCACCAGGGAATTTCCCGTACCCTTTTTTTTATGTAAGGCTGTCACAGTGATCTAGGTGAGAAAGAATGAGAGACTGGCAAAAATTGCAGTGGGACTACATAAAAAGGAATGAATTGATGAGATTTCAGAAGTAGAATTGATGAGGTTTGGTAAATCACTGATGAGGGAAAGAGTGATTTATTAAAGTTTGTTGGTGGTAAGGAATGGAGAATAATGGATGTTTCGGAATAAAATAAACTAGATTCTCCCAGGGATTCATGGGGAATAACACTGCCTGGCTGTCTTGCCCTTGTGGAGTTTGAAAGATGGAAGAAAACTGGTCATCATGTCCAGCGCTGACCCAGGATTTGGAGTAGCAGGAGTTTCTGGGACTGTTTACTTGCAGTGGGTTCCCTTTGTATCTGCCTGCTCTTCTCCCAAATACCAATTGGCATTCCTTTCCCTCTACTCCTTCTTTTCCTTATCTTTTCTCTCTTTGCCTTACTCATAGTTTCTGTTGCCTCACAGTTTTATCTTAGGATAGCTTCTAGTATACTCCATCCAGCCTTGTTGCATCATGCAACTTCAACTTTTTCTCTAATTCTGGAATTGCCCCGTTTCCCAATTCAGATTCTTGAGAAAGAGAGAAACTCATTTGCCTCACTCCTGTTTTTGCATGAAGCCACATCATACATTGCTCTTGGGATCATGGTCTGACTCCCTTGAGTTCAAGAACCATATCTTGATCCATTGTGTTGGGATGCTGGTAGGATCTCATAGTTGGGTTGGCCTTGCCTTCTCACCAGTGCCTATGAGCAGAGCATTTTCAGTTAGCGTGAACTCAGTGCTGGCAGAAATGGCAGTTTATATTTAGGAATGGTGAGTGATGAGTGTGGGGAGTCAGGGTGTGTCATGAATTCATCAAGATGAGAAATATAGGGCTTCCCTGGTGGCGCAGTGGTTGAGAGTCCGCCTGCCGATGCAGAGGACACGGGTTCGTGCCGCAGTCTGGGAAGATCCCACATGCCGCGGAGCGGCTGGGCCCGTGAGCCATGGCCGCTGAGCCTACGCGTCCGGAGCCTGTGCTCCGCAGCGGGAGAGGCCACAACAGTGAGAGGCCCGCGTACCGCAAAGAAAAAAAAAAAAAAAAAAGATGAGAAATATAAAAAGAGAAATGGATTTGGTGTGTAATTCATGTAGTCAGTTTAATAAAGTTACTACCATCAAAAACATAAGTAATGATAGGGAGCTGAGACTTAGACAAACTTGTCAGTGGCCCATACTTAAAGAATTTTAAAAATATAAGAATTAGAAATTTAGTATTAATATTTCATATGGCCTTAATATTCCATAATTTATAATAAGCATATAACATGAGGCTTGCTTTAATTATTAAATAATAAACATGAATAAAGTTTGGAAAACTTTTGTTATAGATACACAGAAACAATTAGTATTGAATTTCTCTCCCTAATTTGTACTTTTAATTTAAAACTAAAAGCAGTGGCTGTCCTTTGTTGGCCCTGTACTAGATATCAAGGACTGTGCTAGGTGTTTTCTCTTCATTGTCCTGGGTAATGCTCCCAGCAGCTGTATGGCGTTTGTATTGATTTAATGTACATGAGGAAACTTATGTACATTAAATCAATAGCATTAAATCAATAGTAAAGGCAGAGATGAGATTCATTCATCCCCATGACTGTCTGATACAACATTCTTGATGCTCTTTAGTTTGTGTAATAATGAAAATCCACTTTAAGTTTCAGTTTTGGAATGTTTCCATATGTATATAGCATGGTGCCTACAATTTAGCCATCCATAATTTAAGCAATGCATACGTGTAAAAAGGAAATGGCTTTTAAAAAGGTTCATAAATGAACATGCACTATTCACACTCAGGCTATGTCTGTTTGATGCCTGACAGCCTATTGAGAAAGTGGAAGATGTAGGCATTTACCATATGCTTTTTGTCTCTGGTGCCAGACATCTTACTTAGCTCTGTTTTTTCACTGCATTGACTACATATTTTGGCATTATGTCGACAATCAGTAGAAAAGCCTCTATCAGCCCACAGATGGTTCCTTCTGGTGGCAACCTTCTTCACTCAGATTCACTATCCATTGACAGCTTCTGTGCTGTGCTTTTGTTCCTAATCAGTAAACATACAACTGAAAGATTGTATTTGATTTGAATAAATTACTATTTTTAAAATGTGTGCTCTGGATATATGAGAGTATTTAAATAGTTAATGAATAAATGAATAAAAATTTTAAAAATCCATGTTGTGACATATTGAGAGAATATCATTGGCCAGATATGCCTTTGATCTAACCATATTTGGACCCCTTAGAAGAACTTTTCTTGCATTTATACAGCGATCAGTCTTTTTTCACTCTCACTACTGTCATCTAAATCTTTACTGTTATATTGGTATTTTGAGACTGGCCCTTGATAATGTATGGGAATGGTTAAATTAATGGTTAGTTTGGAACAAGGAAATAAGGAAATGTAAAGATTAATATGACTATATTTAGACTTAGGGAGATGAAACTGGAAATCAAGGAGGATGAAAGTTTGATATTATAATACTCTCTCTGAGGTATAAGCAGTTATTTTTAACCACTGAAACTTACTATTATTCTACTGGAATAATAGCAGTGTTGGTTTAAATGAGGCTACATATAGGAAATTTGAAATTCAGTACATGATATGTCAGAATGGAGAAACCCAGACCTAGTAACACTTAAGACATAGAACAAATGCCATTGAACCAATAGTACAACTACTCCTTAACTTGATTTATTCATAAAGTCATTTGTTATTTCTTCAGCAAATGCTGTATTTATTGAGTTCTTACTATGTGCAGCATACTTTTGTGGTTGGTGGTGTGAGGAACTGAAACTAAGAAGAATAAACCTCATTTTTCCTATTTTTATAAACTTACTCTTAGGGCAAGAACAGATGTATTATAAAAATATTTAGAGCTAAGACTTAAGACTACATATTCCTTAATCTTTCTTTGCTGCCTTTCAAAGCATGGCACATCCTCACCCCTTTTCACCCCTTTTGAGATTCAGCTTGAATAGATGGGAACAGGGTCAGTATTTGACCTAGTGTTCTTATTTCTTAAATTACTACAATTGGGGATGATTACTTATATCAGGGCCAGTAAAATTTTAGTACCTTTGAAAATGATAGCAAGTGTACAAAGACCTGAAAAAAAAATCATTTACAAAGTTTAAAAACACATTTCATAAACTAGAGACACATTTAACATTTTTTCCCTGAATGTAATGTAGAATGAGAGTGCTGTTTGTAATTGAGTGCTTATTTTTTAATTGGATATGACTTATTTTCAGTCTGCTATGGAGTTTTTATTTTAACATGCCATGGACTTTATAGGCATATAATGTTTATCATTGTTTATTTTTCCACATGTTGGAATGTGTTGACTGAATAAATACAGTTTTGATATAAACCTCTGAAATTAATTGTCCAGAGTTTATTAAGTAATTATGTTTGAGCATTCAGATTTTGATAATTAGGAAGAATTGAAATGATGCTACCAGTAAAGTTGTAAATAATGGACATGGTTTAAGACAGTAAAGTAAAATATAGTGACTGAGTTTTATGATATTTTAGTAATTTGAACATCAAATTATTCAAAAACATTTGCTACTTTCTGACATGATTGTGCATAAATGTTCTTTTATTTTTATGAAAAGATACTGTGTTTAAATCATTTGTGTCCATTGAACAGCATTATTTTTGTTTCTATTGTGTAGAATTTTTGAAATGTTTCATTCTTCTATCCCTATGATTAGAAATTCTCTTATTAGTAAAAATGACCACAAAAAGCAAAACTTTTAATATATTTTGATTAGTGCTCATTTTTTTGGTTGTAGTTGGTTTTTGGTCATTTGGACTGTAATACTGTGTGAGGCTTTTAAAAAATATAAAGTAAAAGTAGTTTAATGGTTTTATTGAATTCTAAGCAAATTCAAACTAGAAAACAAGAAAGAAAAAATTAAAAAGGATTTGAAATCCTGACATCCAGAAACTAACATTTTCTTGGAACATCTGTTAGTGTTTTTTTATAAAATTTTAAAAAATACTTGGTTTTCAGTATTTTAAAGAACAAATGACATGCTATTACTTTGAACACTTTTTTTTTACAGCATACATTAGAGTGTTAAATGTGCAATACATTTCTGTTAAATGTGCAAAATTTTATAATCACATATTGTATGGCTTAAGTCACTAGGGTCTTTATGTTACCTGGAAAAAAAAATGTCTTATGGTAACATGACAAAAGAGGTGGTTTGGGGAAAAAAATAATTTCTAGGAATCCAAGATTTTGGATCTTGGATCTGTGTCTATTAGTTAATTTCCCTGGTCCAGTTTCTTCATCTTAATAAGTTAGGAAATTATTAGATTGGAAGGAGGTGAATATGCTGAATCTAAACTATGAAGTAAAGGTGATTTCTGAGAGTATTTGTTTCTGACTTAAAAAATCTGCTTGCCTTTAGTGTACTTTTTCTTTTTTTTTTTAAATTTTGTCTTACAATACTGCTTTCAACATGTGATGGTGATGGTTAAATGTATGATTGCTTTCCAGTTGCCTCACTCATTTTTGTTACATAGCCTCATTAATTTTAGGAGTGCACATTTCACTGAGTAGTTACTAGGTAGCTACTCTTTTCATGTAATGAATAGATCTTGATTCAGAGCTCCTTTTTTTGTAGTTTTATTGTAGCCTCACGAGGGCAGGGATCATGTCTTCTGCCAGTGTGTATTCCTAGATCTCAGGAAAGTGCAAGGAACAGCAAATATTTTTAAATGAATACATATTTGATGAATGAATGGATAAATTAATGAATGAATGAATTTCCCAGGAGATGACTATATTAATAGAACATGAGTGAGTAAGCCTTTTTTAAAAAAGCTGGATTTGCTTTTTATAAACCCTAGAGAAAGAAAAGAAATATTTAATTTTTCATAGCACTTTTATTTTTTGACCAATCAAGGTCACCTTTCACTTTTCACTTCTACTGATGTCTCCCATGCAACCAGCACAGTGTATACATAGAGGAAATACAAAATAGGTATTTGTTGGAGAAGTGAATACATGAATGATCCTTTTTGTATTCACATTATTGTAAAAAAAAAAATCAGACTTTGTTTTGAAAACAAAAAAATTGCCCATAAAACCAAGTAACATAAAAACTATGCTGGGGGACTTTCTTGGTGGCGCAGTGGTTAAGAATCTGCCTGCCAATTCAGGGGACACGGGTTCGAGCCCTGGTCTGGGAAGATCCCACATGCCACGGAGCAACGAAGCCCATGCCTCACAACTACTGAGCCTGCGCTCTAGAGCCTGTGAGCCACAACTACTGAAGCCCACATGCCTAGAGCCCGTGCTCTGCAACAAGAGAAGCCACTGCAATGAGAAGCCTGTGCACCGCAATGAAGAGTAGCCCCCGCTCGCCACAGCTAGAGAAAGCATGTGCGCAGCAACGAAGACCCAACGCAGCCAAAAATACATAAATAAATAAAGTTATTTAAAAAAAACAAAAAACTATGCTGGTTTCTAAGTACTAAGTCACAAAGAAAAATGAGCAAACACTCGAAGGCTGGGAATATGATTTTTAATGTCATGTTTGTACTTTCTCATAAACAATATTCTGTATAGGTTTTACGAAGGCAAGGGGTTTCTTCATTTTATGGAGGGTCTAACAGTGAATTTAGATGATTTGTTTGTGATCAACAGCTAGGGCTAGCTGGTGTTAGAACATGAATTTGGGATTAACGTGTACATACTACTATATATGAAATAGATAACCAACAAGGACCTACTGTATAGCACAGGGGACTATACTCAGTATTTTGTAATAACCTATAAGGGAAAAGAATCTGGAAAAAATAGATATGTATGTATAACTGAATCACTTTGCTGTATACCTGAAACTAACACAACATTGTAAATCAATTACACTTCAAAAAAAACCAAATTAGTTTGTATGGTTCCCAGGCTATTGATCTTTGCCTTGTGTAGGATTGATTCCTTTTTGGCTGTAGGCTCCGTCACATATGAATTGAGGATGGGCAACAGGCAGCTCATGTCGGTCTTCATATTGTATTGCAAGCTGTTGAGGTTTCCAAACCACAGGAACCATTGGATGGGACTCAGAATTGCTTGATCATAGTATTTTCCTGTTGCCTCCTAAGTATTGCTTAGTGCCTGAGGAGCCTCAGGTTTTAAATGATAGTCCCAGAAAGAATCCTCCTCTAGAAAATGAAAAATCAACCAAAGCCCTGCTGACAGTCATTTTCTTACCCTAGCTGCCCTCCCTCCCCCATCCCCCAATTTGAGGAATGTGATATTTTGCTGTAAACAACAGTGACTCTCTCCTGTGATGATTCTCAAGTTGCTGAGAGTGGGTTGTAGTGAGCAGATTAAAAGATGGCAAGATGAGGGGGAAAACCTCAGTCTCTTGCTGTTATTTAAATTTGATGTAGTGTAAAGTGAGATTTAATTGTTTACATTAAGGCTAATTAAGGGGGGGACCAGATATCATATGTTGAGAGCCTACAACAGAATAAACGAGCATGTTTTCCCACACCAAAAGATTGGTAGTTGAGTTATATACATTAGTTGTAAAAAAAAAATAGTAATGAAGTTGTCTGAAAAGATTAGAAATCAATACATTTGACCCTAACTTATTGAATTATGTGTCACAAGTATTAAATCACCTCTAGACTTGTAGTTCCTTAGTACCAGGAATTAAATTTATCTGGAGAACAGTAGATATTTTATTTTTCAACAGTTTTAAGTATTTATAGGAACAACATCAAAAAATAATTACAATTTTCTGATGTAAATAGCAGTCTGTTGTGGAGGAAGAGCTAAAAATGCTGGAATTCAATTTTTCTTTATTACAAGTTACTAAAGCTATGAAAACAGTGTAACATTTTTAGCACTTCAGATCTTTTAATTTTATACATTTACTATGCGCTTACTTACCATAGATAGGGGTCAACAATGATATGACAACAATTATAAACATCCTAAATGGTAGGTTGTTAAATATGTTTCATGGCTGAATTCCATATATCCTTCTAACAAAAAGGCCTTCAGTGTGAGCCCCAGAACTGTCAAGAATGAAAATTTTGTCATATGCAAGATTAATTGCTAAGTAATGTGTCTGAGGACAGCATATCATTTGGCAAATGTGTATATATTTAGTGAGGACCTGCTTCTGATTCAGAAGAATTTCAGTGTGATTCCTATAGCATTGATACAGGGTGTAGAAGAATTTTTTCTTTTTCCTCCAAATAGCGGTATTGATATGTGTAGAATATTGCACCAGCAAATGCATGGATCAATGAATTGACCAGTAGCTCATTTATTAAGGGTAAAATTTAAATATATATATATATATATAATTGCATGATTATTACACTCTTTCTGTTTAATTTGACATTTAGCCTTATTTACATCTTTGTTAATATGGAAGTTTCAATTACTATAAATATATTTATAGGGAAGTAGGACAGTGAGATTTCCCCATCTCCTTAGATTTGATTGTCCATTTTACTTTATTTCTAAAACTTGTGAGAGCTCCCATGTACTGCTTTACAGATAGCAGGTTCTCCATATGTTAGCATCTCTACCCTTTTTCTCTATTCACTATTCATTCTAAACAATCAGGCTTAACTATTTAAAAGAGACATTAAGTTAGCTAAAGTGCTCTGTTGTCTTTCAGCTTCCCATCTATATTTCTAAAACTGTAACCTTGAATTAATGTTTTTCTGAAGTTTAATGTAATTTTAACTGAACAAAACTAGTTGTGACACTAGCCAAAATTTTTTACTTCCATGCCATCATTCAGTTCTGACTTGTTAGCTAAAATATGTTGAAATATTGAAAGTTGATGAGAATCCTGTATGATTCCCTAATTAGACTTTTACTGATATGAAGATAAATGTGAAGTATTAAAACTGGAAGCATTTTAGCAGCTTTCATTACATTGCAGCTATTTTTTGTCCCTTTTATTTGGGAATATGGAACATTCACATAGTTTCTACTTTAAAGATTATAATTTATTCAACCTTCTTTCTTTCCTTCATACCATCCTTCCAATGTGAAGAGATCACTTTTCTCTGAGCACGATTGTTCTAGGAATTAATCTCTGATTCTTCCTAACATATTTTTCTCAAATGTGAGATTTACAGTTTTAGCTACTAATCTTGAGCCATTGATTCATTCCTTTTGAGAGATAACCCACGGAAGTGAGGTAGCCTTTGTGAGTAACCTTTGCTGTATGCCCCACAGACAGTACTGAGAAAAGAATTCCCAGGGTGACAATTCATCACCCTAAGGGAGGGGAAGAGAGGGCTTACATCATCACTTGCCGTGAAAACTTGATTGTGTTAAGGGACATTGAAAATTTTGTTTTAAGGGTCATTTTAAGAGACATTTGAAATAATTTTATTTAAAATGTTCTACATAGATAGTGAAATTTAAAGAGAAAATGTGGTATTTGTTTAAAGTTCCAAAAGATAAAAGTGACACCAGTTTTGGAAGAAGCAAGGAACAATTTATTGGGTATTATTTGTTTATCGAAGATATTCTTGTCAAGAGTCATAAAGCATGGATCTTATTTTCTACACTATGTGGATTAGGGAAAAGGGGCTTAACATGTTTTGGTAACTTACTGCCCAAGAACATGCAGTTATTAAATTGGTAGAGCCGAGATTCAGATCCAAACTTATTATTGCATAGTCCATGTTCTTACTGTAATTCATGCTGATCTTAGAGGAATAGGAAAGAAATGTTAACGTTGAATGCATTTGCCTTCTTTCTGTTTCTGGAACATGTAGACTTTTTCTTTTGCCTGAAAGTCATTCCTCTGCTTGTCACATCACTGATTTTTTTCCTCATCCTTTAGGTCTTGGCTCTAATTAATGTTAACCCCCAGAGAGGCTTTTCGTAACTATCTTATGGGAAGCACCTTCCAAGTTACATCATCCTATTTATTTTCTTTCTTAATAGTTCTAGTATCTGTAAATATTTGTATGTCTCTCCCCCTATAAACTCTATGAGGACGAGGACCTGTCATTTCCTCTTTTGTTTCCTCAAGTTTTGTTTCACAGAATAGTACTTGGCACACATTAGCATATTTAGCAGCTGTGGTTCAGTGAATGAACACAACTCTTTATGTATTTGGCTCCCATATAAGTATGTAGAGATAAACTAAACAAGTACTATTTCCTCAAAAAATTTCTTAAAGAGATAATTAAAACTGCACTTCGGTTTTAATTTCCAGTTGTTACAGTGGCAGTCAAAAGTTATTTGAAAGAAATAATGAGTTATATGTAAATTTCCTTGAAAATTATTGGAAATTCTTAATTGAAACTGTGGTTTACTGGTAAAAGCCGTTTTGTAATTTTTACATTCATCTCCCATACAAGACCCACTTTTGCAAGCATATCTTAATGATTGAGTTATTAAGTAGATTGTGTATCTTACACAAAACAAGGTAATCTCTCACTGATTTGGGGGGTTTATATGATTTTTAGTGTTTTATGAAATAGATACTCTGAAGACCTGTGTATAGCATGCATCGGAATATTACGCATCTTAACGTTAACCAAGGGTGAACTTAAAGTACAGAATTGTTAGTGGCTAGTAAATGCTTCCATTGCTAGAATATAAATTGCTATCTGTGGCTATAAATAAATTATACAAAGTTATTTAAGAACTGCATTATGTTTCTAGATAGAAGAATTTGAGATCTGTGTTATATAGAATAGTGGTTACTTTTTAAACCTTGGGAAGCAGAAAAAAATTCCACTAATTTAAGTAGTTTTTCTTAAGTAAATTTAAGTAAGAACTTTTTCCCTTTTAGCCTAATAGTTAGAGAGGATAGAGGAGAGAAAATAAACCTAGTAAAATATTTTTAGTGACCTAATAGTAGCCAATTGATTCTGCTAGTATTTTCATGACAGAATTCTAATGCATCTTACTTGGCAATAAGTTACTATTATGATTAGTGTTTGATGATTACTAAGATCACAATGTTTTAAAATGTCTACTTTCCAAAAATAACAAAAAATAGCCTGGATGTAATAGTGTTTTGCTATACTGGGGGACAAAGTAGTGTTGTTGCTGAGCCCCCTGAGAAGAGGGGAGCACTGTTTTGGGTGTCTATAAAAACAAACCAAACTTCTTCCCTGGGGGGTTCTGACTTCCCTTGCTCTGTGCACATGGGCCTGTGCCATGTAGCTCTTTTTTAGAAAGTCAGAGGCAGAGGCAGCTCTATTGATGTATAAGAGAGAAATAAAAATGAGGCTGGTGAGTTTTTAATTTAATTCTACATTTGAAAGTAACTATTTAGTTTGTAAAATACTATTTGTTTATTTGCAGATTAATTTTTATCCACAAACATTTAAAAGTATGATTGTACACTGCTTTTCCTTACTTGGAATTGCTAATACTAAGTATTCAAATGAAATAGTCAGTCATAAAGGAAAACCAAATATTTAATTGAAAAGTAAAGAATAATGTTCTTTAAAATTTTAGTCCGTATGATATTTGCACTTCATTTGAGTGAATGTCAGGAATTAACTTATCCATCTATGAAGAACCAAGATTCTATTTCATTCCCTGTTCTGTTTTAGATTGTTATCTCTCTATGTTCTGTGACAACCCTACCTTCCAGATTTATGGTGAGATGTAGGCTTTAGTGGTTCTTAAAATTTTGGAGCTTGTAGACTCCTTGGAGAACCTGGTAAAAGCTGGGTAACAACTCCCAGGTAAATATGAAGGTTTATGTAGACACAAAGTATACCTGTGGAATCTACTTAATAAGAAAATTCAATTTTGGAATGGGGTGTGAGTGTGTGTGTGTGTGTGTGTGTGTGTGTGTGTGTGTGTGTGTATTATAAAAATTACTGACTTTGGGCTTCCCTGGTGGTGCAGCAGTTAAGAATCCACCTGCCAAGGCAGGGGACACGGGTTCGAGCCCTGGTCTGGGAAGATCCCACATGCCGAGGAGCGTTTAAGCCCATATGCCACAACTACTGAGCCTGTGCTCTAGAGCCCGCGAGCCACAACTACTGAGACCACGCACTGCAACTACTGAAGCCCACGTGCCTAGAGCCCGCGCTCCGCAACAAGAGAAGCCACCGCAATGAGAAGCCCGCGCATCGCAACCAAGAGTAGCCTCCGCTTGCTGCAATTAAAGAAGCCCACGCGCAGCAACGAAGACCCAATGCAGCCAAATAAATACATACATACATAAATTTACAAAAAAAAAATTACTGACTTTTTTTACTGTTTAAGGGTTTCATTGGTAATATTCATCTCTGCCACTGCTATATCCCAGAAACTGATGGTTTTGTTGAAGAAAAGCCGAACAAGGTTTAACTCACACTTAGTTAAAATGTGGGAGAGACATGCATTAACTAAAAAAAATGACAAATGGGGCTGGTTTTACAATGATGGTGCTTCGTGCAGTGGTCACTTTCATCCATGTCCCCCCCTTTCTCCATTTATTCTCCACAGTTTGACAAAAGTGAACTCAGTAAAAAGTAAATTAGGTCACTTTCTTTTCCTATTAAAAACCCTCTGGTGGCCTCGATTGGTATAAACCCCTAAGTGATCTAATTTAGGATTCTCTCTCCAACTTGCATGAAGCCAGTCTTCAGTAGGGTCCCTTGGCTTCAGGCATACTAATCTTATTACAGTTCCTGTAAACATCTGCCTTTACACCTGTAGTTTCTTTGTCCAGAATCATTTGCCTCTCCCCTACTCACAATTGCTTCTTTTCTTCCTGTTTTAGATTAAAATTTAAATGTCTTATCTCAGAGAAGGTACCTACCCTTGTGACCTTCGAGCTACATTACTTTAAAATACAGTATAAAGATATACATATCAGTTTTTTTTTTTTAAATGGAGACTGTAATCTTGCTGTTTCTTTTTTTTTTTTTTTTTTGCGGTGCGCGGGCCTCTCACCGTTGCGGCCTCTCCCGTTGCGGAGCACAGGCTCCGGACGTGCAGGCTCAGTGGCCATGGCTCACGGGCCCAGCCGCTCCGCAGCATGTGGGATCCTCCCGGACCGGGGCACGAACCCGTGTTCCCTGCACTGGCAGGCGGACTCTCAACCACTGCGCCACCAGGGAAGCCCTTGCTGTTTCTTTCTTAACAAAATTCAATTAATATTGGCCACCTCTATTGTTAATATTAGATCACTATGTATAATGACTCTACCATGTCCAAATTGGACAAGTAGGAAATGCACATTTTCCTTTATGAAATGATAGCAAAAAATTAATAACACTCATTATGAGATTTGTATGAAATTAAAGACTTGGCTTGTGCCAGACAATTATTGAGTTAATTTCATACATATCGGTGTGTGTATCTGCACATAAAACTTTTTATACATATTCATGAGAGTTTTTATTCATGTGAATAAAATGTAGTTAATTTATTAAAAATATATTTTTGATAGTCTAACATTTGTTGAAACTGAAGACTTGTACAAAAACTTTTATTTACTCCTAATTATCTAAATTGGAATACTTGGATTCCTTACTCAATCCAAAAAACAAGGAATAACCAGTGTTCCTTTTCTATTCATATTTGAAATGCTCTAAGAGAAAAACTAAATACTCCTGTTTATCCTTTCTTGAAACATTTTGATATATAAATACGACTTTATAAAGTAACATTTCTAATTATAAGAATCAGTTTTCAAGTAAAACAAAGGTAGAAATAGGTTTTTCAAATAATAGTTTCAAATAATAGTTTCATATTTTAGAAAGTACCTATAATGATAATCTAATTTTAGCTTATCTGAAAATTATGGACTATGAAATTATTTTCAAGATACAGGAATATAAACTACATTTTAAGTAGTTTGTATTCCTATATCTTCCAGAACTAGTTCTAATGAAGACATTCTTACATTTATTTGCAGACAGAGAATGTTATTAAATGATCAAGGTTCAGGTTTTTATTGGTGTTAGTACTGTTAAAATAAAAAAGGGTTTTGCCTGTGCTGTACTCATTTACATGTTAGCATAGATAAAACAACCAAAAACACATACTTTTTTGGGAGGGTTTTTCATTTTTCTGGTCATGAAAATTTTTATGTTTATATTGGTTGGCATTTATATAAAACTATTGTACTTTTTAAAAAACTTTGTACCGCTTTATTTAGTTAAAGCATTAGTAAATGATGATCTTCCCAACCTTTTTTTTTTAAGATGTTGGGAGTAGGAGTTTATTAATTAATTAATTAATTTTTGCTGTGTTGGGTCTTCGTTTCTGTGCGAGGGCTTTCTCTAGTTGTGGCAAGCGGGGGCCACTCTTCATCGTGGTGCGCGGGCCTCTCACTATGGCGGCCTCTCTTGTTGCGGAGCACAGGCTCCAGATGCGCAGGCTCAGTAGTTGTGGCTCACAGGCCTAGTTGCTCCGCGGCATGTGGGATCTTCCGAGATCAGAGCTTGAACCCGTGTCCCCTGCGTTAACAGGCAGATTCTCAACCACTGCACCACCAGGGAAGCCCCCCCAACCTTTTTAGAAGGCAATATTTTTATTGTCTGGTTGGGTGAGCTATAAAACATAAATAATAAATGACTATGTTATTGGTGGAGATTGAAAAATAATGAAAGAAAACTGTACTTTTCAACTTATGTTTCAATAAATCTTACTTTATTTCCCGTTGATTTTAAATATGAATTTGTCACTAGACACTGATACCCAGAGAAGTTAGAATTGTTTATATATTTAGCATCTTTTTAAGATTAGGATGTAGATTGGTTTGTTCCCTACCTATTTTGTAATTTCAAAGGAAATGCAGGTGCCACAGTAGTAATGAAAAACTTAGGTCACAACCTGCTGAATTTTAAGTTCTCTTGGATATGGAGACAGTGTTCTTTAGAAGTCTGACTTTAGTCTGAAAAATTTCAAGTAGTATCACCTCTCCTCCCTGAAAAGATTCTTATCAACTTACAAAATATGTAGTTTTAGTCTTCAGTATTTTTATTTTCAAAGTGCTTGTACTGCTGGTGATTTGAATAGTCTCTGTAACCTTTTTGAATTGACATATTCCTCTCACCAAGATTTAATTTATTCACACTGTGTTAAATATCGGATGTGATTGACTTTCGTGTTTCAGTCTGGCTCCTGTAATACTCATGTCAGGCTAAGTAGCAGGAGGCATATGTCCCTGGAAATTATTTTAAATATTAAGTATTTTTATTTCTGAAAAGTCATTGCCAACAGAAGACATGAAGATATTTTTATACATATATCTACGTAGATATATTCTGGACATCGTAGGGCTAGTACATAGCCAATATAATAATGACTTCCCCATTGTGATGGTGTAAAAAATGTTTTAGTGTTCATCAGCATAAAGGAGTACCGACAGGTCTATGGTGTGCAAAAATAAATAAAATAAGAATATAAGAAATGTAATTTCTTACTGGATCATTTGTTAGCTCTATTAGCTTAAATGCTTAGGTCTTCAGAGAACATGCAGGATTAAAATAAGCAAATTTATGGTATGAAACCAGTATGTGAAATGTAGATTAAAATAACAAACTAAGTACTATGTTTATTCTGTATTACTGCATCTTGTAGAGAAAATGATGAAGTTAAAGCTCAAGTTTATTTTTAATTCAGGATCTTGACTGAAAAGTAGAGGCATTTTAAGCCACCTACCTATTTCAAAGGTGGGATGGATAGATGCCTGCTGGTAACACGCTGTAAGGAAAATGGAGAGGTATAAATGAGTTTTGGTGATTTGCCTGCCTCTGAATATAAATGAAGCTGAAGATCTGTCCTGTGCTCTTAATAGTGAACTACTAGAATGTTCAGATTTTTGTGCAAAAAGTAAAGGTTGCTGTAAGGGATGACTATTAGCTTATTTTAATTTTTTTTTTATTATGTGAATACTTGTTAACACTGGATGATTCAATATAATTCAGTTACAATAAATATTTATATAATCTTTAATATTTCTCTAAATATAGTACTTTGTGAAAATGCTTTGACACATTCTGATTGAAATGTAGAAAAACCTATTTTATTTGAACATCATAAATGATAGGTCAGAGTTATGACTAAACATTAGAGAGAAAATAGAGTAGCCATTACAAGGCGTACCAAATCAACTTAGCTAAAGTAGTAAAAATGTTTTTAGAATTCGGATGCCTTCCACATGACCCAAAATTGGTGAAACTTGTCAAGTGTAATTAGATGGCAGGAAGCTGGAAATTTTCAAAAACATGGATAGTGTATTTTATGAATAGTATTGAAATCTTTGAGTAGAGAATGAGGGAACTTGAGATGGTCACATGATTCTTAGTTTTCCCCCTCAGCGTAGCAATGTCTAATTTCATACCAGTGGACACATCCAAAGTGCCAGTGTTGCTGAAAAGAATTTCAGTTTTGTTTTAGTTAACCCTTAATAAAGTTTGCTATAGGCTCACATTCCTTGTGATGGTTGTATATCAAGATGAGAAAAATATTCAAAACTCTGTAATTTTAAATGTAGGTAAAAAGATAGAGTAATGAGAAATTATATTTTTGACTAATTATTTAACTCCAGATTTCTATTGACATTTGGATGGTTCAGTCTTAAGAATGTATAAAGAGTTTCCTAGATCGTTCCCCACTCATAAACTTTCAGAACCACAAAGTCATGATTCATCTTGCGTGGTGGCTGCTCCCACATGCCCTCTTTGTTTTTGTCCATGGCATTGAAAACTGGCCATTCCACCCTTGCTGCATGCCTCTATTTGGAAACAACTTAATTGTATTATATTGTCCAAAGTAGCTTAGCCCTTTTGAAGATCATAGTTCAAGCTGAAAATTAGAGGTGAGCCTTGCTTTATAATGTTAGTTATACCTTTTGGAGCATTGGTGGAATATTGGTCAAATATTTTAATAAGTTTCAGTCCAGAGTAATTTACATTAAAGGTAACAATCAACACAGAATGAAATTGTGAAATGTTTGATCCTGGAGGTTCCTGTCTTTTACCCTTGCTGAAATTAGTCATAAATGAAATTAGTCATAAACGTTAAAATCGGGGAAAAACTATAAGATTTTATCCTCAAGTTTCCCTAGAATGGTTCTCCAGTTGCTATCTTCCAGATCTGAAGTCTCTCATTGTAAAACAACAGAAGAGCAACATCTTAGTATTTATTAATATGTGCTTGTAAATACCATTTTGTGATTAAATCTGTCTTTTATACAATGTCATGTAGATTTAAAGGAAAGAGGATCAACAGAAAAGTCATTTGCTTTTGTGATACAGCCTTAGATTTTAAAATTAGTATTAAAGGAAAAACATTTGACTTAGTGAGCAGAAAACTGCAGTCCTGATTTGCTCAAGCTACCAAAAGAAAACTACCTGCTTGCCTATGTTCTAAACTCTTAATTTTGTGGGCCGCACACACTTTCTTCCCCAAATCTCTGTAGCAAGTGACCTTGTTAAACGGAAGTGGGGAATAATGGGAGGCAGCCCAGGGAAGGTGGCTCATTTACAAGCAGCTGTTTGCTACTGTCAGAACAAAGGCAAATCAGAGTTGCATTAAGGGAATATGACAGGCAGAGTGAACAACTGTCCAACTGCCAGCCCACTTCCCTAATAATACTTATCTTCTGCTGTTTGGTTGAAAAACTGACTGGCTTGAGTAGTTGTTTCTCAGGGTATGGGATGAAAATGTATAAGAAAATAAAGATCCATTTTTATCATTAAAAAATACAGAATTATGAAGTAAAATTTATTAAAGCACCTCTCTAATGCTTTTGAGTAACAGAAACATTGTGAATAACATTACTTCCTATAGACTTTTAATGCAGTATTCATTGTTATGTAGTTTTTGCACTATGTTGTGATTAGATTATTGATGTACTTTTGGAAATTTGGAACAACAGTTAAATCTTATTCTTTAAAATAGTATTTGAGTGCAGTACCCTTCTTACATGTTCACATGGAAAAAGATTTGCCTTTTATTTGTGGCTTGATATATGATCTGCCCTTTTGTTACTGTTTTGGACAGGGACTTAGGGTTTACTGTGTGACATATGTGCTGATGTGAAATGGAGAGCATCACCTGTATCTGGCATTTGCAGTTTTTAAATATTGCTTTTAAAATGTTCCAGAGAGGTACACTTTCTTCCAACCAGCCTCTTTTATGCACAGTTAATAGTATGTCCTTCATTTGAACTTTTCCCCCCATAAATCAATTATTGATTTGCTGTAGTAGTTCAACTTTTTAAAGTACATAAAGGAAAATACTGTATATCAGGTGCTTGTGGAATGAGTCTTTATTCATTTGAGTAAGAATCTAAACCTTGAGAATTTTCACGTTTCTGTGTCTTTCAATGAACAGTTAAGGTAGTTCAAAAAGTTGACATTTCTAAAAAATTAGCATATTTGAGCTAATTTTTAGAATATTAAGAAAAGCTAAACTATCAAAACGCTTTCCAAATATGACTTTATATGATATAAATGCATTCAAAAATATGAAAAGTTTTAAGTGACTGCTCAAAGTGGAATTCAGGTTGATTTTATCATATGCTTTGAATATGTTCCTGAAATATTTTTAAAGCAGATACTTGTATATTGATCTCTTTTCTCATTTACTCCTATCATAACTTTGTATGTAGTCTACCATGAAACAATATTTAAGAATCCCAACATTTGTTTTTAAGGCTGTAGCTTATACGTATTATTTTCTTGAAAAGCTTTCAGTAATACTGAAGTGGACAATGTATGATCTTTTACACTCATTCAAATGTGCTATAAAATTACTTTTTCCGTTGATTAGACCATTTCAGATCATGAGAGAAATCCGTGATTTACTCTTTTTTTTAATGGATTATTTTTCTTTTTTAATAAATTTTTGCCTATTTATTTATTTATTTTTGGCTGCATTGGGTCTTCGTTGCTGCACGTGGGTTTTCTCTAGTTGTGGCGAGTGGGGGCTGCTCTTCGTTGCGGTGCATGGGCTTCTCATCGCAGTGGCTTCTGTTGTTGTGGAGCACGGGCTCTAGGCGCGCAGGCTTCAGTAGTTGTGGCACGTGGGTTCTAGAGCACAGGCTTAGTAGTTGTGGCACACGGGCTTAGTTGCTCTGCAGCATGTGGGATCTTCCTGGACCAGGGCTTGAACCCGTGTCCCCTGCATTGGCAGGCGGATTCTTAACCACTGTGCCACCAGGGAAGCCCCCTGATCTACTCTTAACAGAGCTTTTTGTGTAATAACAAGTAGAGTTATTTGACTATTAATAAATGCTTGTTTAACTTGAGTGACCAAGTTAAAGACTATAGAAGTTTAAAAGGGACTTTGGAGATAATTTAATCCACCACCTTCATTTTTGATTTGAAGAATGGTTCATGACTTGATGTTTATTCAGGTTAACGTAGTAAATTAGTGGCAGAATCAGGATAACTCAACCTCTCAGGCTGAGAGAAAAATTATTTCCTGCCTTTGGTTTATACAGCTAATCTACTGATGGAAGGTTGGCTTCAGAAGCTCTCAGCCCTAGTTTCCAAGTTATGGACTCGTGGGATATGTACCACTAAGCTCAGTCTCTTATGTAATAGAGTTGAAAGTGGAATTGATTCTTTTACTGAGACAGGATTCTCCAGATGCTCATCTTAACCACTCCTGCTCAACACCTCATCCTACAATGTTGAGTCTTAATTCCTACTCCTGTCTCTCTAATTATCACCCTTTAAAATGATTTTTTTGAGAGTGCCAGTGAAGTAACAACATTTTGTTATGATAGATATTCTCACTTTAAGTGACCTAAAATGGGATCATTCTCAGGATTCACTTCCAAACTAAAAAATGTTTGCTTTTATCTCTGTCCATCAGAATTTATTGCTGCAATTGACATGACTAAGGTGGCATGCCATAGTGCTTGAGCTCATAGGGGCCAGAGTAGTTGAGTGTGAATCTCAACTTGTTCAGTCTTTAATAGGAGTGTTCTGCTGTTCGTGACCTTGGGCCAGTTACTTAACCTCTCTGTGCCTTGTTTTACTTATCTTTAAAATGCGGATTATAATAGTACTTCTAGGAGGATTAAATAAATTAATATTTGTAAAGTACTGAGACCTTTGGTTTAAAAAAATAAAAACCACTTGCTATTTTGGGGAAAGAGGTTAGAGATAGAAGAAATTTTGCTACTGGCTTAAATAGATAGTTATATAGTTACCTTGCCCTTAGAGGTTGTTGAGCATGGCTTATAGCAATCAAAACCATTTAAAATGTTTGCCAGGTGTTAATCACGAGTCAGGCTTGACAAAGGCAGTTTAGTTGTGTTTGACAGAAAAAAAAAAATCCCTGTAAATCATGTTTACAGATTTAAAGAACAGACTGGGACTATTTATAAGAATGTAATTTTCCACTTGTTTACTGTATTAGAATATTATGTAGTTTTTTTTTTAATTGGGGTATAGTTGTTTTAACCATTTATGTAGTTTTAATGAATAAGCATTTACAGTTCCTGGTTCTAAAATTGTACTACAATTTGGGGGGAAGTTTTATTCTCCTTTGGTAAGCTTCCCTAGAGATTCAGGGAAGCCACAGTTTTCCAAGTGAGTAAATCTCTTCTGGTCAAAGCCCATCCCTTAGGCACAGGAAGACTATCATGGTGTCCTTCCTTGCCCTTCTTCTGTAACATAACTTAGCACGATGGAGTTTCTCATTAGGTACACAGCTTATGCACTTGCTGTAGGTTCCACATTACACATACATAGAGATTACTATACTAATTAGTACAATGTAGGTCAGAAATCTATTATTTGATCTGACATTCTTATAATAATTTATTTGTAAATAAACAAGTATCACTTTACCCAACTCATTGAATATTGACAACATACATCTTTGGAAAATGTTTCAGAATACATGAGAATGTAACAACCTGTGAAATTTAAGTTACTACGTGTGTGTTTTTTAAATTACATATTTGGAAGAGATGTATATTTGGGACATAACCTATCTATATATGAATAGATTTGAAGAAATCATGAGAAAATTTGATAGGAAGTTTGCATTTTAGTTGTTTGTTAATATATTTCTTGAATTAGTATAAAAGATAGATTGTAGAAGATTTATTTATACTTTTTTAAAAAGCATGCATTTACGACTTCCCCTGGACGTCCAGTGGTTAAGACTTCACCTTCCAGTGCAGGGGGTGCAGGTTCCATCCCTGGTCAGGGAGCTAAGATCCCACATGCCTAGCGTCCAAAAAAACCAAAACATAAAACAGAAGCAATATTGTAACAAATTCAGTAAAGACTTTTAAAATGATCCACATCAAAAAAAAAAAAATCTTAAAAAAAAAGAGCATGCATTGAAAGGTTATTCTTTTGTTTGAAAGTTGTAAATAATAAATGAAGAATGCTTTTTACATGGCCCTATATCAATCTGTTTCATTTTTCTTTTTTCTGAATTTCTGTCATTTAATGGTCCCCTTCTCGGAGCAAAGGAGGACATTTATTCATTACTTTGTCCAAATAATACTACCTCACTAGCAGATGGTCACTTTCCAACTGATTTGTCTTCAAAAAAGAAATTAAAATATTATAGTACCAGAGAGAGAGAGAGATGTTATAATGTGTCCCTTTTAAATTAATAGGTCGTTCTTTTCAGCTATTTTGTAATTATAAAATAGCTCAATGTCACATAAAAGACTAAAAGCTAGAGTAAATGGCATCATGGGAAACTTGAAATAAATACAGGCCTATGTGGTTACAGTCTTATTCTTGAACACACTAGAAATTATGATTTTCTTAAAAAGATACATATTATATACTATGGTAGCATTTTGGTTCTGTTGGATTCTGGTACAATTAATTCATATCAAAAGTTTGCAGTTTTAAAACATATATATACATTCTGAAAGAAGTTGCCTCCCCCCAAAACCATTTAATTAAAACAAATCTGTTAGCCTAACAATGAAATCACATATTTATCTGCTTCTTCTTTTTGCCCACACCTCAACCCTCTCAAGAAGTGATCTGTTCCTCTGACTGGCTTTGAGACATGAATTATCCCCAGTGTAGGACCAGACTGAACGTAGCATTGTAGGTTTAGAAATGCAACATATAGATGAATAGATCTGGAGTCAGTGGGATTAGGAAATGTCTGGAGAAAATGAACTGTTCTTAAAACCCAGAGTCATTATTGAACAAACTTGGGAAAATGTAAAAATACCTATGAGTAAATGTTTGAAAAAACTAGAATCATTACAGTTGAAAGTAAATCGTTTGTTTTGACTTTTCTCTGCCACTAAATTGCCACTAGATATTTATCCAAGGGCAGAGATTTAGATCTGGTCTATCATTTCATCATTTAGAACATAAGCCAATTGGATTAGATAAATCCTAAGGCCATTTTTTAAGCTTTGTAACTAACTGATGGGTGATTAATTACTCAATCCAGAATGAAATATTTAAAATGCATTTGACAAGTGAGCCAGGTATATCTGTAAAGGGGTGGGAGTTCTTACAAAGACTATTCTTTATACTTGTAGTAAAAAATCAAGTGTTACAGAAACTAAAATATGGAACAATTAAATTTGATTTTGAGTTCTAATTACTAGCACTGTGAACAAAACAAGTCCTTTAAATATGTTGAGATTTGGTTTCTCATCTGAACAATGGTAATAATAATACTTCAAGTTACCTCACTGTGTCTAAAGAGATACCCTGATGTTTGCTCTTTTCAAAGAGTGACCGTTTGAATATCCTTATGAGTGCTCTAGTTGGAAAGCTTTCTAGCATATTACTTGAGATTCAGATACTGTTGAGGGAGTTATTTCTCAAGTAGTTGGACATTCCTTGCCTCCCTAAGAGTAAAAGGTATGAAACAACCTTCTCTGATTTATACAGTCTCCCTTTACTCCCAGTTTTTACACCACACAGTTTATGCCATATAATTGAATATTTACTTATATATATTTCCTTGAATGGAGCTGTTTCTTTGCTCCCTCAGTAGACCTCAAACTATACAAGATGAAGACACAAGACATTGTCTTCATCTTGCCCTGAAGTTGCCTCGGACAGTGGTGGTCAGTGAATACTTGATTGATTCATTAGTATCAATGATACTAATCATTGATAAAGCACCAATGCACCTCAGTGGTGGTCAGTGAATACTTGATTGATTCATTAGTTTGTTCCTTTTTCTCATTATCCATTTTCTTTCATTGAGTGTGAAAGTTGCCTAGTGATCCACACTCCCTTTTTTTCCTGAGTCCACCATTTCAACTGACCTTCCTGCTTTTCTGCTGTGTCAACATAGATGTACTACGGAAGCCTTTAGGTTATACAGAATTTGCATAATTTATTTTATGATTTTTAGGTATCTGAGGAGAAATGGGAAGATAGAGAAATGATGATTCATAACATATGGTTCTAACTAGAAATGAGAAAGTTAAATATCCAAAAATCAGGTCGTTGCTAAGTAGTCAGAGGTGATTTTTTCCGCATTATCCTTGGGGCTTGCAGGGTTTACTGCTTTCTACTGTCACTAAGAAACACTGCTTTCCAGCAAACCTGTTGAAGGATTTTGTCATGCCAAAGATACTACTAATAATTAAAATGTACTGTGTAGATTCTGAGCCCTTTTGGTATTCATCAGAGTGAAAGTCATTTTTATCTGAAAAATTACAGTAAAAAAACGCTTTTTTAATTTTGCAGTAAAAAAAATCATGCTTTCTGCAAAGCATGTCCAAACAACCAGAGCTGTTTATGTGTATAATGACACAGCAAATGTAAAAGCAGTTTGAAAACTTAGAAACACTGTAAATATACAAGTTAGCTTTCTGGGTTAGAAGATACCCCTGAGGGAGATGTTAAATGCCTTTTGTATCCACAGCATCACAAACTGAAAACTATGGAGCCTGTTCTCATAAGGTGCTCTACTAGCCCCTTTCAACTAGTTCCAGTAGAAAATTTAAATCTAACGTATCCATTGTATGTAATGAATCAGTTTCTCTCCATTGTAGCTAGAAGAGCAGAGTTAGAAAAATAGACCCTCAGTCATTTTATGTAGAGCTTTATTCTTCTGTGGAATCCTCATTGAGAAAAACTATAAAATGATCTGTCTTAACCTTCATTTACATAAAACTTTATTTCCCCACATATATGTTTTTGTGAGCTTTCTCCTTCTACATTATTCTTATGTGACCCAATTGGTTAGTGGTTAAGATGTGTTGACTATACAATGTAGTCCAACTCTGGTTGGCTCTATTTGTTTTCAAAGTTTTTAATGTTGTAGCCGTGTTTTATTGACAGCATTTTTTCTACTTAATTATTTCTTTTGTTGGCAGCTCAAACTGTCTCTATTTACTCTTATTTAGAATGCAGCTGGCAACAGCAGTTGGTTTGTGAAACCAAAGAACACAATTAACTTCCCCAGTTACGGTATGGTGTATTTCATTGGGAGAGTAAGGATTTTATGGGGTATGCTGTTTTAGTCTGAGAAGTTATGCAGTTTATTTTCAGGATGATGTATTTTGTGTGAAGAGAACTTAAGCAGAGAATAAAAAAAGAAGTGTAACATTCTAATATTACCTGAGTACTAGTTAAAGTACTACAAAAGTACTTTAATTTTGTTTTTAAGTTAACAGTTGAATCAAGAAAATCAGATACCAATATTCAAAAGTCAGATTAACTTTATTGGAGCCAATAGGAACACTTGGGAACATGTTCTTCTCACATCTATTTGCATGAATAATCAAGGTTTGACTATATTGCTTTGATGTCAATTTTTGAAGAAACATAAATACCCTTCTCTTATTTTCAAGGACACTTTGTAGTTACTAATTCTAAAAAAAAATATAAGTAAATCCATTTATTTGAAATAAGATAAAAAATGGGGAGAAAATATTTAAGCAATAAATTTCATAGTATGAGATTACTATGTCCTGGCAACTTACTGGGTTTCTACTGATATTTGAACCAAACTTTGATTCTAGATCTTCTTCCAGGTATCTGCCAGTTCAATTTTATTATTTTTTCCATTTCTAACACTCTACCTGAATTCCCATAATTACTACACTTTCTTTATTAGTTTTAACTAGTTACTTTCCTTACTTAGCTGCTTAGGCAAGACACAGGTTTTCTTTGCTTTTGAAAAACTAAGGTACATGGTATTTTGGAGATCAGAATTATAGTAGTAGTGACACAGTACAAAGATTAAAAGAAAAAGTCTTTAGCTGTTATTTTTTATACTCACAAGTGTTTTGGATTGTTAAGACACTTTTTCTCTGTTTTCAGATGAAACTGTTTTCTTCATTGTTCACCCCAATTAAACAACCTCATGTTTGTGAATGATTTGTTAAAGAATCTTTATACCTTTTTCTTCCTGGAACTGTATGTTGAGAGAATATAGTTTCCTAGAGGCTACTGTGGAATCTTTTTTTACTAACATTTTACCAAACTTTATACCTGCTCTTCAGTTTACTCCAATAATAATAATAAAAAAATGGTACAATTTACTGCCTGATATTTTCATTTTAAATTAAAAATGTGGAAGTTGCTAATATATTGTTGAAAGCTAAAATTTATTGAATGCTTTCTGAGTAAACAGGTGTTGAACAGAGCTAAACACTATGTATGTGTTCTTTCATATAATACTCTATAGTCAATATTATTATCTTTATTGCTGGTTAAGTGCGACCAGCTCTAGAGAAATACGGTTTGTGTGTGACCCAATATTGAGTTTAAGTAAATAAAAGAGAAAAGAATGAATACATACCTTGAATTTTGGAAGTTGTCCTGCTGATGAGGAAGATAGTTTTGATTTCAGTGTAGATAAATAGCATTAAGAAGTACCCTGGTAATTTTACTTTTATACCATTTAGTACCTGAAGTGAGTAGAGAGAACTTCATGATTGAGTGGTCTGAGTATTCCAGAATATACAGCAAAATGAACTCAAGAAATACTTTTGAAAGCAAATTAGAATTATATTAGAAAACAAATGCTTTAAAAAATAATCTAGTTAAGGAAGTCAAAATAATTAATAGAAAACAATGGAAGCGGTGTATGGAATTAGAGACATAAAACTGCCCATTTATTTCAGTATTTTATTTTATAATAATTACTAAAAATGACCAATATACAAAAATAGAAGTAAGGAGGAGAAAGTTAAACCATTTGAGCTGGTGATACATATTTGGCACTGCTTTTATTGTTTTATTTACAATATTTGGTTTATAAATATTAAATGTAATGTTTTGATGTAAATATTTGTTTTATTAAACCTAATATTTGATCTTTATTATCAAAGGAATTAAAAAATTGATGTTTAACTTTAAAACATTAATGATTACTGGTTCACAAACACGTTTTCTGACAATAAATCAGTAACTTTGTAAAAACTTTCTACAAACACAGCTGCTAAAAGCTGCCAAGGCAACACGGTCCCATTACTTATCTAAAGCTTGATAGAAATATACTGCTGCTTACTAGTTAATTACTGTCTCCAGATAGAAGAGGAAAGGCCTTGAATTCAGCATTTGTATGGTCGCATGGCCCTGTTCAGTCGAGCTCAATGCATGTTACATGATTGCCTGAGAGGAATAGAAAAGCTACTTTCTCAGTCTCAGTCTCTGACCAGAATGCATGATAAGGCTTGGTGTCAAAGGGGGCAAGATGGGGATCACAGCAATTATGGCAAAGGCAAAGTAGTTTCCTTGACAACGAGATTGAGGATTCATTGTGATTTATTATTTACTACTTCAAAACCTCATTCTGTGATTTAATTAAGCATTGGGATTTCCATAAATTCTGTTTTTTTCCCCCCAAATTTGAATACCCTATTACTGTTGTTAAAATGTACACTGAAACAGTCCCAAACTGATGTTACTTGAAAACAGGGACAAATTAGGCTTACCCTATAGCTTTGTGAATTTCTAGGCCAGTCACTTAGTTAGCAGTTAACTGAAACTAAAAGGATCTTGTGTTGGGTGATGTTGTTAATCAACGCTAACTAAAAACTTAATAATGACGCCCCTGCGGATCTTCAAAGGAGCGTGTTTGCAACAAGTGGATTTTACCTTTTTTGTTGAAAGCATTTTAAAATAGTTTGTACATGATTTGTATTTCCTGTATCATTTTAGATGTAAAATACACATGTTATTTCTTTGCAATTACCTACATAATTACATACTTTTTATATTGCCCAAGTTACAGTGTTTGAAATTTGGTAGTAATCAGGTACTTCTTTGCTAGAAAGCAAAAGTTCAGCTTCTTAGAAGAAATTAACCATCAGATAAGTTTGTATTTCCTCTGTTTTCTCTTCCCAAATACTCCTCAGATACTTACTACCTTTGCAGATGAAGCGCTAAGTTTACTAGTTATTCTGCATTAATAATCAATGTGATAAGCTTTTTAAAATGTGGTTTTTATTTAAACAACAAAGCCTGCCAAATAAGAATAATTTTAAAACTCACTGAATTCCTATTCAAAATGAAATATTTGCATATACTCTTTTTAATTAAAATAGCATCTGCTTAGCTCATTTACATTCTTTCTGTCAGAATTTCTGCCTGAGGATCCATATATAATTAATGTAAGAAAAACAACACAGTAATCTCTTGGTGAAAAACTGGTAATGGATTGAAAGACCATAGCTCTGAAATTCCAGGAATTTGACACACTTTCTCAGAAAGATGCACTTAGTCCTGAAGTCTAGAGATATTGAAAATTGCCCCCTACTGTAATTAGTCAAAGGTAGACATTCTGAGTATATGTTTTATATGTTTAATAGGGATTATTTTATGTAAATTTGTAACTGGTATTAAATATGGTGAGAGGAGGATCATTACTTTATCCAGAATAGTTGAGTGTCCATTGGAAGCTTTAGATTTCTTACTGAACCAAGTGACAGAGTACAGAATGCATATTGAGAATGTGCAGAACAGTTGCCTAGGCAGTGTGACCAGTGTCTTAGAATATGGTGTCTGATGGTAGTTCAGGAACCTCTGGGAATTCACATAATGATCCTGGGCCCCTATTTCTTTATTTAAGGATTTGGACTAGATTGGTGCTTTTCAAATTGTAGAGTACCACCCATTATCAATTTGTGAAGATAGTATTTAGTGGGGTTATGATCAGCACTTAAGGAGAATAGCAAATGGAGGACATTATATATAATAAGAATACTTTTTCATGAAATTATTGATTATGTGTGAACCCAATAATTGTATTGTTTTGATATGGAGTATCATGCCCGTGGGCATAGTTTACGTGTGTGTGTGCGCGTGTGTGCGTGTGTTTGTGTAAAGAAATACTGGATGGTTCATCCTAAAAGTGTCTCCCAGTTACAGCGCCCCCACATGAAATTTTAAATGTTTAAATTTTTCTTAGATTGCAATTTTTAAAAAAAATAGAACTTATCACTTGCAGATACTTTTAGTAACGAAAAGATAAATAAGGAAGATGCAAGTCTCAATATTCTAAGAGAAATAGTACCTATGTAAACTGTAATTGTTCCTAATTACTAAATGTGATAATTTAGACCTTTCTAAAAACTGTGAGAGCATAGAGAGCAAGTGATTAGTTCTGATCGTCAAGTTCAGAAAATACCCCATGATGTTAGAATATATCCTTGAAAGTTGAGTATGATTTTATTCATTTGGGGTAGAGAATTGAAAGAGATGAGTCTAGAAACTTTGAATGTGACTAGAAAGTCAAGAGATCTTGCCTGCCGTACTTGGGCATTTGGAGTTTATTGTGAAGAACTGGGAGAGCTGTCAAACCTATTAAACCTGCTAGAATTAGATTGGTTTTTAGAAGGGTAAAGGTAAGCAGAGTGGTTGTTGAACTGAAGTAGAGAATGACTCAAAGTACGGAGATGATGAGTGATGAGAGAATTTCAGAAGAGCCATTCATGAAATGATGAGGGTGAGCACTGTAAACAGTGAGTCAGAAAGTCTTCTTTTGATAAACAGTAAAATAAAAATTAGTTGTACAGCCTTTATACACACATTAATTGAATTTTATTGAGTTTCTCAGTACATTGTTTTATTTTAGTGTTTTAGACATACTGAGCAGTTTTTGATACCTTTGCAAAATACCCAAGTAAACTTATGTGAAATGTTGAAAGACTGAAATGAGGCTCTAGCTTTGTTGATTAAACAAAAGCTATAGTGAAAAGAAATGTTTTGATGGGATGCTTTCAACTATGCCTTCCATATATTGCAGTTTCGTTTAAAAAAATGAAAGTTCTTACAATTAAAAATAGTAATAGTTTAAAAAGTGAACTTGATGTGGTCTTTCTGTCATTTCACTTCTGATCAGATCCTACCTATTTCAGTTGGTGTATTCTTGATATTGGAGATTTTAAAACATTGCCTTACCTGAAGAACCTTCCTGGACATCGCCCTGTTGAGATTGCTTTCTATCTTTTGTGAAATCATTCACCTTTCTCTCACTGTATGAGGTGCTCTGTGTCATACTTTTAAGACTGAAGTGCTTAAAACTAGAAATGGAAAAATTTATTTTTAGTATACTGTGTCTTGTTTATTTAGCACATGGTGACCACTCAATAAATGTTTCAGTGATGTATAAGTGACCAAAAAACTGAAATACAGTAAAAGCAGGGGAATTCATAGAAAACTGAGTTTAAAAGATTAAAAGTGGAATTATTACAAGAAATTTGATCTAACAGCATTTAGACATAGATTATGTTTGCATGTTAACATATACAATATTTATTAAGTACCCACCTTATTGGGTGCTGTAATTTTGCTTGTGAACAGAATAGAAACTATCTATACCCTCATACAGACTTTTCCATCTTTAATCAGAAAGCATATGAATTCAAATTATAGTATAATGGATGCTGGGAAGATATCGTGAAGAAATTCCTAATTATATCTGAAAAGGTAGTGGAGCTGCTATTAAAGATAGTTATATAATTTCTGTTACTGAAGTTATTGGCGTTAGATTTTTGACATCATGGTATCCCACTTTTGCAGATCATATAACATTTAACACATACTGAGTGTGAAAAAGTGAATGGTGAGAATATTTGGAAACAGTGGGTAACATCTGATTATTTTGGTTCAGGTAAAATTGTTAGTGCAATATAGGAGATTAAGATATAGGGGTCTAGGAAAGATGACAACCCCTACCTAAAAATATAAGCGGTTGTTTTCCAGCTCCAGAAAGCACACTCTGCTGTGTTCTGTATGGCTTAAGAAAACAGTCTGTGGCTCCTTATGTAGCACGATCTCTCTCCAATTTCTAGAGGGCACATCCATACAGACTTCCAATATACTTATTACAAAGTAATGTGTGGCCAAGCATGTTTCCTCAGACATAATGAAATGGAATTTTGGTAAGAGGATTAATTTATTCAACAGACTGCCTTTGTGCTGGACACTGAAAGCAAAGGTGAACCAGGTGACCAGGACACAGAACCTTTTAGTCTATTTCTTTTGAATCCTACAGAGGTTTCTTATAGTCTTCGATCATTTGGTTTGGGTAATAAAAAATGTTGACATCTGAATGCTCAGAAAAAATTGTAATAATGTTACATGTAACGAAGTTTTCATCATTAAAATGTTTGTTACTAACCTTTGGTTGACTTTGAAATTTTGCCTATCAGATTTCCAAATAAAATTTCGACTTGTGTTAACACACGGAAGTGTTACTAGGTGAGGGAATTACGTATTCAAACACATAGTTTACAAAACAAGTTTAATGTAACCTCTGGAAAATCTATGCCAAAACTTATTAGTGTGTCACTTTAATGTGCATTTGATGGGTTTATTTTAAATGCCTAGGAAAGGTTTTGAGGGATTTCTTAGAATTTCAGTGATGCCCATGGTAAAATAGGCTAAAAAGGTGCTGACGTGAAGTGGCCTCGAAGCTCAAAAATAACTACTGATAGGACTTGACAGAGGTACCATGGTATAGTGAGAGGAGCATTAAGGCCAGTCTTCATATTCCTTTTGTAGTAATGTGACCTTGGATAAATACCCCAGAGCCTCCGTTTCCTGAGCTGTAAAATTAACATGACATATGTATTAAGTGCTTACCATAACCAGGCACTGTGCTAGATGCTTGGGATAAAAACAGGAATAAGTATCCATTCCTGCCTTCAAGGAATATTTAGTCTTAAAAGGAGAGACATATAAACGGATACGTTTGAAACCATGTGATAGTGCAGAGAGTGTCGATGGACGTATTGTCAGAATTATGACACAGCTCAGGGGGTGAGGTGGGATAGCTGCAGAGAAAACTCGTCCGAGGAGGTTTTTCCTGTTTCTAATGTTAAAAAGGGATGTAAGAATCCACTAAACAGCCTGGATTCTGTGGATTCAGCTAAATCATAGTGAGGATTGATATAATGTACACTGTGTCTAGAATATTCTAAATCCTCGCAAGTCATGGTCCCTTTTCCTGACCTATTTACTAGTGTACTGTGCCTGTACACACACACACACACACACACACACACACACACACACACAGTTGGCAAATGAACTTTGTGCCCTCAAAGAACATATAGGAGAGACAGATGGGAACAACGGGACTAGCTTATTTCTCACTACCTATAATTATGATTTCATAATCTGAAAATTATCTACATATAATGAGTTATTCAATTATATCTGGTTTTTAATTTAGCCAATTAGGCTGTTTCCTTAGTTTACCGAAGATGGAACCCAGAGCTTATGACCAGGTGTCAAATGCAACACTTTTTAAGAAAAGTATGTTGACAAAATTGAGTACTTTACCTTGTCAGGCACTCTTCTGAATACTTTACATGTAGTTACTTATTTCATCCTCACAAAACCCTGTGAGACATAGGAGCTATTATCCTAATTTTACAGAGAAAGAAACTGAAATACAGAGTTTACCAAATTGCCTGTGGTTAAGAAGTTCCTAGAAGTAAAACTTCTTGTTCCAGAAGACTAAGACTTTCAAGATACATGTGCAGCCTCCCAACAACTAGGTTTTAAACACACAGGAAGCAAGCAAATTAGCCAGCCTATGGGATATAAGTGGGTACTTTTCTACAAGTGAATGTGGTTGACAAGCTTACAGAATACTGTTGCAGAGTAGAGCAGACACTGGAAGTCAGAAGTCCACATCACCAGGGAGATGGAGAGAGCATCTCTCTAAAGGGCAGGAGTGGTTCTTTGTCTCTGCATTCTTGGGGCATCCTTTGGAATCTGGATGTGCTGGCTCTACTGTTTGCCTTTTCAGTAAGACTCACTGTACAAGAGTGGTGCACGTGGGGCACTGTGATAACCAGTGACCCCTCCTTTAATGCTCTTCTCCTTTGACAATACATTACTTTTCTTTGAAAAACCTAACATTTGTTAGCGTGATTTGCACAGTCTTATGCACATTTGTATAAGTGCAATTTGTATAAGTGCAATTTGTATAAGTGCAAAAGTATCATCCTGTCTTGAATCAAGTCTGCTTTTTGTTAGTTTCATGATAGTTTTATGCTGTATCTTCTGCTAGGGAAGGTTTTAAGAGAAGGGCGCTTTTGAGCCCTTAAATGAGAGGGAGGCCCTGAAGCTGAGCATATAGGAGAGAATTCTAAGTGGGGAGAATGGCATGCAGAAAGTTGCAAAAGCAGGTACACATGTACTATATTTTAGATTATGAATAAATTATTGACTCAATTCCACAGTGTAAGCAGATTAACTATACATTTTAATAAATTGTATGAAAAAATAAATTATTGGAATTTCCTACGTAACACCTTGATGTCACAGGTATCATTTGCTTCTTTCTTTTATATAAATAGTTAATTCCATAAAAATAGATCGCTCACTCACCTTTCAACATGTAAGGGTTAACACAATAGCAAAGTGGGGCTTCCCTGGTGGCACAGTGGTTGGGAGTCCGCCTGCTGATGCAGGGGACGCGGGTTCGTGCCCCAGTTTGGGAAGATCCCACATGCCGCGGAGCGGCTGGGCCCGTGAGCCATGGCCGCTGAGCCTCCGCGTCCGGAGCCTGTGCTCTGCAATAGGATAGGCCACAACAGTGAGAGGCCCGCATACTGCAAAAACAACAACAACAACAACAAAAAATAGCAAAGTGACAACCATGGGATGTGCTGGTAAGAAGCCTGGATTGAGTTGGGGGAAATTTGCAGCAAACAGCAAGAAGGTCATTATGAGTTGGAAGAGGTGGGAAGGAGGAAATTCATGTAATCTATAAGGAGACAGGCCTTGTATTTCTTTCCTTATTGAATCAGTGTGTTTGGGCACAGACCACCCCAAGATAATGTATCTCAGATGCAATGAGGGAATTGATGTAAGGAGTAGGGATATATCCAGTCTTTGGGAAAAACCACCTTGTCCACATAGGCATCTGGTGTTCAGAGTCCGGTAGCTCGGAATCAGGAAGGTCTAGGAAACACTTTGATTCTCAGGGTGAGAGATGGTATATTTTCAGATCATTCCTCAAAAGGGGAATAGGATTTCATTATCCTACTTGGAAGAGTGCCGTTTTGTTCACTTGCTCCCTTTAACCCAAGTTCTGCTTCTTGGTACCTCAGTTTTGATGGCCAGTTTTCATCACCTCCCCAATTGCTGAGCCCAGTTGGTTTTGATGAGCTGCTCACTGTTATCCCAAAAAAGGGTTTCTGCCTCCTGGGTTTCTTTTTTTTCCTATATATTCATGTATATATTCTTTTGTATAATCCTCTAAGAATACATTCCCAAATCACTAAGTATTATTAAATTATTATTTATAATATTTATTATTACTTATTATTTATAATATGGTTTATTAGGATTGTATCATTCTATTTTATCAATGTACTTTTGAGCCATTTTACTATTTTGATTCTTTAGTTTGTCTCAAACTTATCATTATGAATATCTTTTTATCTAAATCTGTCAAATGTTGGATTCTTTTCAGAACATATATTTACAAAAGAAATTTGGTAAGAGTCTTTTCAGAAATATTGTATCAGTTTGTAATCTTAGAAATGTATGAATCTGTGTGTTTTACAATACTCATAGATATTTGGTAATTTGATAGGAGAAAATTTCATCATATTTTAATTTTTTGCCTCCTTTTGCTCTTACCAATTAAACTGAGCATTGTATATGTTTATTTTCCTGTTTTTTTTTCTTCACCTACTTTGAAATTGATATTCATGATTTGTGAGTACATCTTATATAAAGTATTTAAACTTAGTGGTATTTGTTTAGACAGTTTATCTTGGGAGATGTAATTTTCTGAAACATGCCTGTTGTCATTATAAATCAGATTCACCTAAACTTACTCTCATTTTCTGATAAGAAGCACTTGTTTTTGAGACTCTTATCAAGCCTTTCTTCTTCTTTTTTTATAGTAAGGGAGCTTTTTTATCTGGCAACATTCAGCTTCATAAGGGTGAAATTTAAAGTATTTGAGATTGTAAAGGGAAATAAACATTTAAAGCAGCAGTGCCCAACCTTTTTGTCACCAGGGACCGGTTTCGTGGAAGACAGTTTTTCCACGGACGGGAGTGGGGGGGGGGATGGTTCAGGAGGTAATGTGAGCGATGGGGAGTGATGGAGAGCGGCAGTTTATGAAGCTTCGCTCGCCCACTGCTCACCTCCTGCTGTGCGGCCCGATTCTGGTCCCTGGCCCGGGGGTTGGGGAGACCTGAGTTAAAGTAGAGGGAAGGGACATTAGAGTAGTACAATGAGACATAGCAACACGGGCTGAAACGGGGTTCCTAAGAGCCTTTTTTCCTTACAATTCCTTATAATTCATTAGAATGTCTGAATCCAGAAGTTGGAACTGCTCTGTTGCCTCTCTGCTGTTGGTACCTATACAAGGCAAGTATGAAAGATGACACTGGGCTGTGTATGTAAGGGCAGGGTCTATACACTTGGATCTGCTACCGTGCTTTTTCTTGTTCTCTTGATGTTCAACTTGGCAGTTAAATACAAGAAAGGATAAAATTTTAACTGCAGGCAAGTCGTACTGTTTGTTTTTTAAGGCAACATTTTCGCTGTGCAATGTCAGATTAAACTTATCCCTCCCACCTCCACCTCCCTCCCCGATGCTCTGGCGACACAGATTTGAGAATAGTTTGAGTGTGTTCTTTAAAACTTTATCTTTTCATCAAAAATTGAACAAACCTCAACATCACAATGCAAAAATAATAACACCGAAACCACCCATGAAATCAAGGTCATTATATTGTCATTTAAGGAATTATATGATAACCTTCATACCATTTGGGGAAGCAGTTTCTGTTTTCATTCAGAGTATCACAGTAGAATACTTCTATAAGTCATCTCTTTTGTCAGGGAGAACTTCTATCATTGAGTGGGCTTTCTGTAGTTTGTGGAAGTGGTGGAGTTGCCTCCAACCTGAGAATTTCAAGTTTCTTCTCTCTCTCTTTTTTTTTTTTGTTTTTGGGAATTATGAGTTTCTGTGGCTTATCTCTGAATAGCCTGATGGAGAAATTAGAATGTGCTAAGGACAGAAATACAAGTGGATGAATGAATGAGCAATAAATGTGTTTAGGTGGGGCTGCCAAAGATGTTAGTAAGAGATAACTTTGAAATGCTGTTTTCCATTTGGAGGTGGTTTTGATTATTTTGAGTTTGCATTTTGAATTGAAGTTCACAAAAATGGGTTCACGACTGCATTTGGTTTCATTTATTTTGCAGTTTTTAATTGGTCCAGGAGCATTGAAAAATGTAACAGCACAGTAGTACAGTGTTTACTGGAGTAAATCTTTTAATTTTTGTTTTATAGATCTTATTACCCACTTGGTTAGTTACTCCAATAGCTCTGTGTATCTTTCAGAAATTTATCTTTACAACTTGTTCATGAGATAAAAACTAGCCTTTATTTATAAAGAAAGAGTTACATCTTAGTAGTTACAGTCTAGTTTGGGGTTTCAAAAATTCCATGTATGTAGTATAATTTATTTTTTTAATTTATTTTTTTAATTTATTTTTTTTAAGTTTTTCTTGATTGGACCATTTTTAAAGTCTTTATTGAATTTGTTACAATATTGCTTCTGTTTTATGTTTTGTTTTCTTTGGCCATGAAGCATATGGGATCTTAGCTCCCCAACCAGGGATTAAACCCGCACCCCCTGTATTGGAAGGCGCAGTCTTAACCACTGGACCACCAGGGAAGTCCCTGTAGTATAATTTAGAATAAAATTTTAAGCATCATTTTGGGAAAAGGGGGGAAACTAAATAAGTCAACTTTGGTCTCATGAGTTATTTTTTTGAGATGGGAAAGGACCTCAGTAAGAATTTCTCTTTCTAGAACCGTATTGGAAGATGCCTTCTCACTTCTAGCAGAAAAGCATTTGTGTCATCTTCGATAGTTTTAGTGTGTTCAGTTAAATAAATATCTTCTAAAAAAGCCCTAACTTCCTAAAGTCATTTGAGGTTTTAGGGAAAGAGTGCCTTTTATGGCATGTAGGAAGAAAGACATGAAATTTCTCCCTTCTTCGGTGGGGAAAAGATTAAATGCCTGACATGTTTTAAATGATCCAAGTGTTAGTGGTTAGTGGGGGTAACAGTTTGTGAAAAGTCAAGATAAGAGTTGAGACTGGTTTCAGGCTGTGCTAATCTTTCCTACCTGAAGTGAGAAATAAATACCTCATAGGAATGTATGTGGAGATATAATGCCTTTCCCTTCTAGGACACTTGTTTGAGTCAGCAGTTGAATGTGATTACCTTTGGATTCCTGTTTGGGAAAGAGAGAAATGAGTGGGTGGTTTCCTGCAGTTTCTGTGTAGTTAAATAAGTTTTAGAATTGGTGTTAATTGGCCTCCTTATAGATGCCTTTAATGAGGAAGCCGGTTGTAACCCTGGTAAATTAACATCTTTAGAGTTCATTGTTACCAAATAAAAGTTAATTGACATGGAAGTCTTATATACATTGTTGTCCCTCTTGTGATTCAACTTAAATGTACCTTTTAAAAAATGAAATTATGGTTAATAGTTTTTTTGGGGTTTGGGTTTTTTTTAATATTGTTTATGTTTGAATACAAGATATTAACAAAAAGACTTAGAATCTGAATTTTGACTTTCTGATCTGGGAGACCTGCCTGGGGAATACTCTAAATGGGGTCTCCACTCCTAGGTAGTTGTATTCATCAGACTAATACCGTGACAGGAAAGGAATAGAATCCTTTAGCCGGTATGGCTTGGTGTGAGCCACTGGATGAAGGAACGAGACTCATATTTTTGTGTTGTTGCTTTGTGTAACCGCTTTTAAGAACATATGTTCTGAGGTTGGGTGGGTGAGGGGAAGTAGTGGAATTTCTGATAACAAGAAGGGTAATAAAAAAAATAATAATAAAATTGCTAGAAGATTATAGTAAATAATCAATGTGGAAGTAGAAATAAATTGTTGTACCAGAAGAGACGATGAAATTATTTTCTTATTCTGTGATTATTCTCTAGTTTTTTTTTTGTTGTTGTTGTCAGTGAATACTTTACACAGAATTACTTATGAATTTTGATTTGATAGTGCAATGTAAATGACTTGAGAAATTGCATTTCCAATAGTAAATTCTTAATGCTAAACTGGTTTTAACTAGTTATTAAAAATAATAAATACTAATATTAAATAAATAATAAATAAATATGTGTTTACTGTTTCCTTGAGGAAAGAAAAAGGGGAGTGGTAAAGTTGCTATTCTGGTTTTTGTGATGGTTTCACATGACCAATGACCACAACTCCTGGATGATTTTTAACTCTAGCAGGTGGTCAGTCTTTTAAGGGTGCATTTCATAGTTGAGTCCCACTGATTTGGAGACTCTGGTGAAGATGTCATCTTTGTTACATTTATATATATTTTTTTATCTCCCGACATAAAATGTTTTAAATACAACATTTCCTGATAATGTACATAGCTTAAACTTCAAAACTAGAAACTTTAAAACTAACATATATAAAAAGATAAAATTGTGGTGTGTGTGTTTTCTCCCCCTGTATAAAAACATCTTCATCTTGGGTATATTTGACAACTTTTTGTACAAAGAATTAAGGTATAAAATAATGCATAAAATAAAACTAAGCAAAAGGTGATTGCTGACTATGTACCATGCACTGTGTTGGAAACTAAGGACACAAAAGTAAATAAGCTTCACTTCTTTCTATTCAGCCTCTCAGTGTTCAGTAGGAGAGGAATATAAGTAAAGAACATGTTGCCTGCTCTGATAGTGGAGCTCATAATTGTTCATGCACTCATTTCATTCCTACACCTATTGTTTTAACATGTCTTTATTTTATGTCCGCTATAAAGAGACCACTGTAAACTGACTCTTTATCAGGCTTGGCATTGTAATGGTGGATGATATCTTTCCTCAAGGAGAACTCACTCCTTATGGAAGCTACGCAGACACAGGGATCATTGTCATTTTTTTCACTGTTACATCCCAAGTGTGTGGAAGAGTGCTAGGCACATAGTAGACGCCCATAAATATTTATTGGAAGAAAGAAAATAGATGACCCAAACCTGAGCTCAGGTTCTTCATTCCCCATTGTTAGGGAAGCTTTGAACTGGATTTTGGAGAATAATTGTTTCCTAAGAGAAAAACGAGTAGAACATCCTGTGCAGAGGGCATAGGCACTGAGTAGTAAGGGTAATATTGAGGCTTAATACAAAATTCACTAATATTTAAAAACAGATCAGAATGAAAGTATTGTATGTTTGTGAACTTTCAAGAAGTTATAGCTAGCTATATGCTGAGACTATTAAAAGCGTCTGTCTGTGGCATATATTATTCTTAATAGACATGCTTACCAGGAATTTTTCTTTTAAAGTTCAGTATTAAACTGAGAGTAATTTATAACTTTTAAATTGCTATATTTTAATGGCACTTGTGAATTATTAATCATTGCCAGATAATTTACAGGTTTTTAAGTGGGAGAGATCAATTTCTTTCTAATAAGGAATTTAATCTCCAAATGTTTTGAAGGACTTATAATGCATACTTTCTCCTTAAAATATTGAGAGGCTTTTCAGGAGTAGTCATATTTGAACCTAATAGCTGATGGCATTCTTGCAGTATATTTTTACGTTTTGAGTGTCCAAACTGTCCAGAATTTTGTTCCTTTTAACAAAACACAGAGGTAAAGTTTTTTCCCTTGCTGTTTATGTAATTGGATTTAATTATGTATTAATTTTTTTATCATGTATTTATTTATTAGGAATTTTTGTGTATTCCAATGTAAATCTTAGTATTTTGTGTATAAATTGATCTTACTTGAAACTGTAAACATTCTTCTAAAAATTTTTTTGTTTGAAGTGCTTCATAATTTAAAATATATCCAAAATAGAAAAAAATGTTTTGTAAACCAGAAAGACACAAGAAGCTAAGGCATGTCACACATATATGGTGAGTTGACTATTTTGTAGTTACATGACCTTAAATTGTTTGAACACTTTCTTTTGCAAGAACTTTATATTTTTGTAAGGATTTGATTTGTGTTTCATGCTAACCAAGTTTACTTAACACACAAATTGCTACATTTTCAAGGCCAGGGTGCTGGAAAATGACATTGCATTCCTTTATTTTTTTTGTTCTTGGCATGAACACAAGTTCAAAGGTGAAAGTAGTTTTTTTTTACTGTGCACATGCCATGGTTTAGGCTTCTCACATAATACTGACAGGTTAAAGAATTATATGTTAATGAACACAAAACATTAGATATTTTAGAGTTTGATTGATAAAGCTATCTCTTAAAATGGACTAAGAGTAACTAAAACAATAGAGTGACATTCTGCAAGCTTAAATGGAATGAGTTTTTAACATACTGCCTTTCAGTATACAAAGGTAAGTTTTTTTTTTTTTTTTACATCTTTATTGGAGTATAATTGCTTTATAATGGTGTGTCAGTTTCTGCTTTATAACAAAGTGAATCAGTTATACATATACATATGTTCCCATATCTCCTCCCTCTCGCGTCTCCCTCCCTCCCACCCTCCCTATCCCACCCCTCCAGGTGGTCACAAAGCACCAAGCTGATCTCCCTGTACTATGCGGCTGCTTCCCACTAGCTATCTACCTTACGTTTGGTAGTGTATATATGTCCATGCCTCTCTCTCACTTTGTCACAGCTCACCCTTCCCCCTCCCCATATCCTCAAGTCCATTCTCGAGTAGATCTGTGTCTTTATTCCTGTCTTACCCCTAGGTTCTTCATGACATTTTTTTTTCTTAAATTCCATATATATGTGTGTTAGCATACGGTATTTGTCTTTCTCTTTCTGACTTACTTCACTCTGTATGACAGACTCTAGGTCTATCCACCTCATTACAAATAGCTCAATTTCGTTTCTTTTTATGGCTGAGTAATATTCCATTGTATATATGTGCCACATCTTCTCTATCCATTCATCTGATGATGGACACTTAGGTTGTTTCCATCTTCAGGCTATTGTAAATAGAGCTGGAATGAACATTTTGGTACATGACTCTTTTTGAATTATGGTTTTCTCAGGGTATATGCCCAGTAGTGGGATTGCTGGGGCATATGGTAGTTCTATTTGTAGTTTTTTTAAGGAACCTCCATACTGTTCTCCACAGTGGCTGTATCAATTTATATTCCCACCAGCAGTGCAAGAGGGTTCCCTTTTCTCCACACCCTCTCCAGCATTTATTGTTTGTAGATTTTTTGATGATGGCCATACTGACTGGTGTGAGATGATATCTCATTGTAGTTTTGATTTGCATTTCTCTAATGATTAATGATGTTGAGCATTCTTTCATGTGTTTGTTGGCAGTCTGTATATCTTCTTTGGGGAAATGTCTATTTAGGTCTTCTGCCCATTCTTGGATTGGGTTGTTTGTTTTTTTGTTATTGAGCTGCATGAGCTGCTTATAAATTTTGGAGATTAATCCTTTGTCAGTTGCTTCATTTGCAAATATTTTCTCCTATTCTGAGGGTTGTCTTTTGGTCTTGTTTATGGTTTCCTTTGCTGTGCAAAAGCTTTGAAGTTTCATTAGGTCAAAGGTAAGTTTTATTATACATCCTTGATTTTAAAAATTTTGTTATAATAACCTCATGAATATGCAGAGATAAATTGAAAAAGTTGAACTATTAGTGAAATAATTTATCTTTTAGGTTTACTCTGAACACTGACTTTTCACCTAAATTAAAATGAAATGGTCATAAGTTTTCTGGAAGCTTCTGAACTAGAGTTCAGCCTGGTGGAAATCATGCCCCCCTTCTCATTAAGTATTTTTCTTATTTCCCTTTTAGGAAGAAATCTTATTAGCTTACGTAAACAGGAGTAAATCAGAGATTTCATATTCCACCACTGGTAATAGACTATGGTCTGAGTTAATGTTTCTGTAGAGGTTGAAGTCACAGCCTCAGTCCCATAGAGGACCATGATAATCAAAAGGAGTGGTTTTTACTGGGACCATAGCTGGCATGAGCAGGGCATACATGACAGGGTTCAGTTCAAAGTAATTAAGGAAAACAGTAGCAGAAAAGTTGAAGTTTTTATATTATAGCTTTAAAAAGTCTTTTATTGGAATGTATGATTTTACAGAAATGTCCAAAGAGCAGACTGAGGGAGACAATGTTAGAAAAGCAAAATGTTCCTACAAGCGTTTGAAGTCCACCACAGGCATAAGCTTATAGCAGTATACTATTTATTGCCAGAGTAACATATTTTCTTGCAAAAATGCTCATAAATGATGTGAAATCCAATGTTAGAATTCCAGTTCTGGTCTTACAAATTCCCATCTCATAGCAGTACATCTGTTTATTAGGAGTTATTCCCTGAATATGAAAGATTTCAATCCTAAGTCACTGCACCTGTTGACAGGAGGTGTTTATTCCAATCACTAGCCTAAAGCACAGACTTATTGCTTGACATTTTATAGCTTGGGAGGGAAAAAGTGTCTTCAAAGTCATTTGTTCAGAGTGCAGAAAATGGAGCAAAACAGTTCATTTTACTCTAAGCACCACTATTTGGCAGTGTTCACATTTGCACAGCACAAAGCTGCAATATTGATTTTTTGCTCACAGAGCCTCCCACAAGTTTTTTCTTCGATTGTCAGATGGATTGGATTACACTTTGCTTGTTGGGATGCTTTTTTTTTTCTTTGTTGAAATAGAAATATATTGAAAGTACAGCTTAGAATAAATGTCATAGTAATAGTGTGATTAAAGAGTTTTAATTTGGGCATTTCTTTATGTTGATTATGTTGACTGAGCAATTTCATTGACTACTTGACCATCAGACAACTATTTCCTTTCTTGCCCTTGTTCCTCAAGGACTAGAGGCACCCAGTACACCCTAACTATGTTCTGTACAACAGGAGTCCCCAACCTGCTGCTAAGTGTCATTATCATTTGGAGAGGCATTAAAGTAACATTGAAAAACACGAGTTTGGGAGCTGAAGTATTAGGTTTCAAACCTTGATTTCATTCTTATTGGATGTGTGATTTTGGAAAACATAATTTTTCTGTGCCTCAATTTCTTCCTTTGTAAAATAGTGACAATAATAATACGTATCTCATATGGTTGTTATGAGGATTTGTAGTCAGTATATATTTGTAAAGTCCTCAGAGGGACTTCTAGTGATGATGGGGTGGAGAGGATGGCAAATCCTCTTCCCCCAAACAAGTATAAAACTGAACAAAATTGTCAACAACCACCATTTTAGGGCTCTGGAAATTAACCAGAGCCAAATAAGAAATTGGGAACGATTTCTTTAAAAAACAAACAAAAAAAAGCTGATGGAACTTTTGGTACACACAGTTCAAGTTTAAAGCCTTCTAGCCTGGGGCTGCTTCTCCCTGCACCCTGCACTCTTTGGCTATGTCATTGTGGTTAGTTTAGTCAGAGCAAGGCTGGCCTTGAAAATCTGTGACTGAGCTGCCAGGGAGAGTTGGCTTGATTTAGAGTAGAGTGTGGGAACCCATGCCCAGCAGTGTTGTCAGTAAAAGTAGTAAACACTGTGGAAAACAGATGGGGAAGACCCCTAGCTCTTGCTAACCTGAGGTTGTGGTCCCAGGTGGGGAGACTGAGTGCCAGTCTGAAATATAACCAGGAAACCTTGGAAATGAAAGAGCCAAACGTTCTCTGCATTCTTGACTGACTGAGAAGCTACACACAGAGCAGAGGAGATGCGAGGGGACGTGGCAGAAAGTAAATAACCAAGGCTGACTTGAAAACTGCTTGAACTTTGAACTCTCCCTAACATACAGGTCAATCAGCAGAGGGTGGAGACCTTATTATGGGTTCATGGTTTTTGTGCAAAGTCTTTGCTCAATCATTGGCTGATCACTACGCTATGCAGAGACAGGTGTGATCCCTAGGAAGTCAAGCTAGAAAATAAAAATAAGAATTAAAATAACAACGACAACAATGAACAGAGACACACAGCAGCTGCAAAGTACAGGGGAAGACAGAGTCAGCAGATTAAATTCAGTCAGAATTCTAAAAAGAAAATATCACAACAGCAACAATTCTCAGGGGAAAGGAATCTAGAGTAGCTAACAGTGTATTATTTTAAATGTCTAGTTTTCAACAACAACAGAAAATTTGCAAGCTAATGCAGAGAAACAGGAAAGTTGACCCATACTTAGGAGAAAAAACATTCAATAGAAACTGCCTCTGTTGTGGGCCTGGATGTTAGATTTAGCAGATAAATATTTCAGAGTGGCCATTATGAATATGTTCAAAGATTAAAGTAAAACTATATTAGAGAATTAAGAGGAAATATGATGATGACTTAACAAATATGTAATAGAGAAAACCTATTTTAAAGGACCTTGGAGAAATTCTTGGCATGTCTTAGTTATTGTATCAGTGTGTTGCAAATAAATAAATTTTCTTCCCCAAATACAGATATCCTACCTTCATCTGAACCCAGATATTCTGATTCAGTAGGACTGGATTTGGGCTTGCAGATATGTCTTAAAAAATACTTACCAGATGACTCTGATGCAAAGTCATATTTGGGGGTCAGTCATATACTCTTAGTGATTTTGGGGGTCAGTCATATACTCTTAGTGATTTTAAAAAAGTCCTGGGGCTTCCCTGGTGGCAAAGTGGTTGAGAGTCCGCCTGCCAATGCAGGGGACACGGGTTCGTGCCCCGGTCCGGGAAGATCCTACATGCCGCGGAGCGGCTGGGCCCGTGAGCCATGGCCACTGAGCCTGCGCATACGGAGCCTGTGCTCTGCAACGGGAGAGGCCACAGCAGTGAGAGGCCCGCGTACCGCAAAAAAAAAGAAAAAAGTCCTGAAAAATGTGCCATTAAACAATTAAGGATGAATTCGTGTACAAAGGAAGAAAGTGCAATTAAGAAATGGTACTGATACCTGTGATGATTTCTTCCTGCGACTCAGTATAGTAAGTCATTAATGTGATATAAAGGTGTAAATAAGTGTTTTTAGGAATAAGTTTTGTTCTGACTTTTCATAAGATTTACTTAGTGAAAATGTTGAATTTTAAAAATTAATATTAATTGCAATAGTTTTATTTAAGACTTTCCAAACTTCTTTGAAGTCCCATTGCTGGTGGAAGAGTTCGAAGCCATACCCCTTGAAGTTTTCAGGAAAGTAGGGGAGAAGTGCCCAAAGAAAGCATAAGAATTTACATTTTTCTGAAAAATTTATGCTTTCTGCCATCCGCTGCTACCATGGCGCCCGTGATAAAGCTTGTGGCGAAGGGGGGCAAAAAAAAAAGAAGCAGGTCCTGAAGTTTACTCTTGACTGTACCCATCCTGTAGAAGATGGAATCATGGATGCCACCAATCTTGAGCAGTTTTTTCAGGAGAGAATCAAAGTGAATGGAAAAGCTGGGAATCTTGGTGGAGGTATTGTAACAGTCAAAAAAAGCAAAGCAAGATTACTGTAACTTCTGAGGTGACTTTTTCCAAAAGGTATTTGAAATATATCACCAAAAAAATATTTGAAGAAGAATAATCTATGTGACTGGTTAGGCCTATAGTTACTAACAGCAAAGAGTTACGAATTGCGTTACTTCTAGATTAATCAAGATGAAGAAGAGGAGGAAGATGAGGATTAAAACTCAATTATCTGTAATATTTTGTATGAGTTCTTGAATAAAACTTAGGAACCAAAAAAAAAAAGTTTATGTGGGTTTTTCTTTTGATTTAATAATTGGCCCGTGTTTATTTTCTCCCTTCCAGTAAGTCTTTGGTTAAAATAGTTAATCCAGAAAGAATCCTGACTAATTCATCCATGTACTTTTGAGAATTTTCTTGGCAGTACCATACAATCTACATTATTGTGCCATAGTCCATCCATGCTAACATTCTCATATGTTTATATTTTAAAGAAATAGAGCAACAAATGTCTTAATTGTTGACCACTTGAAAATGTTAGAATAGCATGTATACCTGATTAAAAGGAGCTTGCCTGTTTAGAATCATAGATTGGTGAAATTTGATAGGACTTTGAAATGACTTTAATCCTTCAGAAAAAGAAATTAAAACCCAGAAAAATAAAATGACTTAGCCAAGTTCACAAGACTGACCCAGACATCTGTACTGTTCAGTACTCTTTCTGTATGTCCATACTTGCACAGTATAGATTTTGCTCTCAATAAGTTTATGGCACACATCGCTACATTTCCACAAATACAATTTTCATCATTATCTATATGTTGTGTGAACCTTTAAAATAATTGTTTCCTGTCAAATTCACTAACATTTTTTGGTGAATTTCAGATGGTATGAAAAATTATAAAGTTAATCTTGTTTGTATTATCAACATGGTGGCTTAAGAAGTCACAGAATCCCTTTCTGTTCATGGCCATTACTAAAAGCATGGGCTCTGGAATCTGAGAACCCTGCATGCGTTAGAATCTAACTCACAGTAATCCTTGAGACCCTGAATTACTTACTATTTAATGCCTTAGTTTCATACTCTGTAAATGGGTATTGTTACAGTTAACTACTCCATTGTTTTTTGTTGTGTTGATAGTTGTTGATGATGCTGGTGATCGTAAAAAGGGTGATCCATAAAAAGCAGTTTGGACAGTATCTAAACACTGTAATTGCTATGTAAATGTTAGCTACTACAATATTTACTTTTTATTTTTTTCTTCATATTTGTTTTATATGGAGATATATATCTCTCCATATCCAGTTGGAAACACAGGATTTAAATAAAGGAAGGTTCATAAACGTCTGTCTTTGTGAGAAACACTAATGAACCCCAGTGGTACCTAGAAAATAATTAATTGACAGAATTTAAACATTTTTTTTCTTTTTTTGAGGATATAACAATTTTATTGATTATTAAGTATTTATCTGTTTCTTAATGCTCACTCTTTGTTTTCACTGCCAAAGGCAATAGATATTACAGAGGAAAACACATTGTAATTTATATTGTTTTAAACAGATACTAGTTGTTCAACTTGGCAATGTGGTTTGATAGCAGTTATTGGAATTATGTATCATGTACCAATCTAGGCATTAGAATTATAACTAACTATCATCAGAGTCTAGCAGGGAAGATATATATTAAAAATGAATATCCACAGTACCATGTGGTAATAACAAGCAATTTTTAAATTTTATACATAAGTATAAAGTTCAGTGGAAACATGTGAGAGAGCAAGAATTTAGTAAAGAGAACACATGATTTAAGGCAATAATATTATAGCATTAAATAAAGCAACATTCACCATTAAGAACTCATTCAGTTCTATGCAATGAAAGTATAAGTACCATGATCTGTTCTTCAGAAAATTCTATATTGGAAATCTACTACATTAGTAAAGTGTGCTGATCTTTCTATTTTTTTTCCTTTTCTTTTTCCATACTTTACCTTTTTGGATGACTAATATTAAGACTTTGAAAATCCTTTCTCTGAATTATCAAAACAGCAAGACTTCTGCAATTTCTCAAATATCTTTCAAAAGCAGAGGAAAATTTATTTAGAACCATAACTATAATCCTGCAAACTGTCAACAACAAAAATTAAGGAGCTCAAGTTAAAAACCACAGTGCTTCAGAATCAATTCTATATTTTTGACAAATACTACAACTTGTGAATTTTGACTCCAAGTCAGTCTTATAATAACATTTTCTCATATTTGTAATTCTCTAATAATATGATTTACAAGGTATTATAATTGCAAATCATCTCTGGCTTTAAAATATGCAGTGCTCCAAAATTTTATATGATGTCACTTGTTTGAATTTTCACACAGCTTTTTGCCACAGAAATGTGTCTGCTTCTTAAACCCTAAAACATATTTTCATTTAAAACAACTATAATACTAGTTTAAGCTGAATTATTTGTATAAGCAGTACAGTATCAGCAAATGGAAGAAAGCAATAACATATGTAAAAGTTTATTTATGAACTTGGGAAAAGGTTGAAAGGTTGGCCCCTTTACTGTTTTTCATGATATTGCCCAGCTCCGTTTCTGTATTCCTTCTTCATTGATAGTGCGCTTCTCTTTTTGTAATCTCGTAAGACCATAAATCTTCTTAGTGAAAACCTACCAAGGTTGGCGTTTGCCTCAATCCCCTGAAGATTTCTGTGCTCTAAGCTGTGTCTTTTTCTTCTCTCTCCATCCCAATTACATTTTTAGTTTTCTCAGTAGAACTGAGAACTCAGCCAAGTTTGAGAATTGCTGATTTTCTAAATCATACCAAGGTACAACCCACTAACTAATCCTTTCGCAGGATTGTTTGCATTTTAGAAAGAAGATGCATGTTTATCCAGGAGACTGTTTATTTTATTGTATTAGTGAGAGACATTGTGCAATAGTTAAAGAGAACAGGTTTTAGCATTGGATTGACCTGGACAGAACCTAGCTCTTCAACTTAGAAGCTTGTGTCTTGGAACAGTTTACTTCTGAATGTCATTTTTTTTTTTTTCCAGTAAAAAGGGATATAAGGGATGACTCGTGTGATGCAGAGTAATTAAAAGGATAGAGATACGAAAAAATACTGAAATTAATGCTAGTCTTTTATAAAAGAAACGCTATAGATGGCAACAAGTTAGAGAACTGAAATAAAAAATTGGGTCAGTGTAGAAGTTTTTGATACGGTAGGTAACCCATAGGTAGCACAGCAGCACACAGAGATGTGCTTCTCCCACACATAGTTGTTGTTGGCTGTTCTTGGCTTTCTCTGCTTTTACCTTTGTTCTATGCTCTGTTACTACTTTAGAGGACCCCTGCTTGAGAACCGTGATTAAAACCTAAAATTCTAATTTCTTATTCTGTTTGGAATCTTTTTTTATAGCACTCATGAACATTGGTTATCTACATGCCGCCTAATGCACCATATGGCACTTTCTATTAAGTGCTTTTCTGTACATTATCTCATTTTAGAGTCACACAGGTAGGAAAAAATAATAACATCATAGATGTTTCATCTCCATTTTGTAAATGACAAAACTGAATCTCAGAAATTTTGCCCCTTTTGGGGGTTTCAGCTTTTTGGACTGGATTGGAGCAGTGCTGGCTCCTTTGAATGCCCATCTGCTGAATCCTTTCATTTATGTCAGTTTTCAGTAAAGAGTCTACAAATTGAAATAAGTTATTGTGCCATAAGTATGATACTGTCATAGTGTCTTAGTTATTTTGGGAGACGCTAAGACAAATGTATTTTTAAGATAATTCTATTAACAGCAATTAATATGTCTACATTAAATGGGTAAGGCCAGTGTCCTGTATAGCAGAGCTTTGATTTCATTCATAAATGAAAACCGTTCTTGTTTTAATTGTTGCATTCTGTATTTGTATATCTTGTCACTCTTTATAAATCCATTGATCAAATGCGTCATTTTTCTTTGGGTTTACTCAAAAAGGGCCACTTAGTTTCTGATTGTGACTAGGTTATACAGAAAATATTTTATTAAAGTAATTTAAAATTGTCTTATAAAGATGAATAATCCAGCTAAAGATATATATTAAAAATTTAATAATACATTAGTGATTCATAGTAAAGATCCAGAGAATTATTGAATAAATGTATGAATGATGGCTTGAAAAACATACTTTGTATGACATCTCTTGGATATAGACATGACTCATATTACTTGAAAATGCCTTATTAAAATAATATACTTCATAAATGAGTTAATTTTTTTTTTTCTTTTTTAAGGTTTCAGCAGAGCAGCTTTACCATTTGGGTTAGTTCGTAGAGAATTATCCTGTGAAGGTTATTCTATAGATCTACGATGTCCCGGCAGTGATGTCATCATGATTGAGAGCGCTAACTATGGTCGGACAGACGACAAGATTTGTGATGCTGACCCATTTCAGATGGAGAATACAGACTGCTACCTCCCAGATGCCTTCAAAATTATGACTCAAAGGTAAATGTTCACGTGTTATTATCCCATTTTAGTTACTACATCCAAATTCATAAAAGTATTATCATAACTCCAGACTGGATAGATACAGTGCATATCTCAGCCTATTCATTAAAGTGAGTTAGGGTTTTACCTACTAATGTTGACTTCTACTTTATAATATTTCAACAACACTTAAATCTCTATATCATTTTTATACAGATTGACATATCAGAAGGAATATGTATTACAGGTTTTTTATACATCATAGAATAAAAGTAATTGAAATGTAATCTTGTTTTTTAAGCCTTCAAAATTTTGAAATATTTTATAATATCAAGAATGTTTAAATGTCTGGGTCTTTGGCAATAATTGTTCCTTAATTTTTTTAAATTAGTAAACTTTATTTTTTCAGCAAAAATGAGCAGAATGTACACAGAATTATCATACTCCATCTCCACACGTGCAAGACTTCCCTAACCATCGACATCCTGACATCCCCTACCATGGTGGTACATTCGTTATAGTAGATGACCTCACATTGACACATTATTATCCCCCGAAGTTCTCAGTTTGCGTTAGGGTTTACTCTTGTTGTTGTACATTCTGTGGGTTTTGACAGATTTATAATGACACTTATTCACCATTGTAATATCATACAGAATAGTTTCACTGACCTAAAAATCCTTTGTGTTCCACCTACTGATTCCTCCCTCCATCTAACCCCTGGCAACCACTGATCTTTTTATTTTCTTACAGTTTTGCCTCTTCTAGAATGTCACACAGTTGTAATCCTACAGAATGTAACCTTTTCAGATTGCTTTCTTTCACTTAGTAAATGTCTTTTCATGGCTTAATAGCTCATTTCTTTTTAGTGTTAAATAATATTCCATAGTCTGGATTTACCACAGTTTATCCATTTACCTACTGAAGGATTTCTTGATTGCTTCCAAATTTTGGCAATTATGAATAAAGCTGCTGTGAACATCTGTTCAGGTTTTTGTGTGAACATAAGTTTTCAGTTCATTTGGGCAACTACCAAGGAGCGTGATTTGTTGGATCATATGGTAAGAGTGTGTTTAGTTTTGTAAGAAACTGCCAAACTGTCTTCCAAAGTGACTGTACCATTTTGCATTCCCACTGGCAATGAATGAGAGTTACTGTTGCTCCACACCTTACCAGCATTTAGTATTGTCAGTGTTTTACATTTTGGGTAGTCTAATAGGTGTATAGTGATATCTCATTGTTTTAATTTACAATTCCCCAATGACATATCATGTTGAACACCTCTTAATATACTTACTTGCCATTTGTGTATCTTTATTGATGAGGTGTCTGTTCTGGTCTTTTGCCCCCTTTTGTAATTGGGTTGTTTTCTTATTGTTTAGCTTTAAGAGTTTTTTATTTTTATTTTTTTGACCATGCTGCATGGCTTGCAGGATCCCAGTTCCCTGACCAGGGATCGAACCTGTGCTTCCTGCAGTGGAAGCGCGTAATCCCAACCACCGGACTGCCAGGGAATTCCCTTTAAGAGTTTTTTAAAATATATTTTGGATAACAATCCTTTATCAGATATGTCTTTTGCAAATATTTCCTCTCAATCTGTGGCTTGTCTTCTATTGATCTTCAGTTTTAGAAAAACAAACAAAATAAAAACAACAGATTAAGAAAGTTAAAACATATAGCGCTCATTCTCTCTTTTTTTCTTCATATATAGATAATAGGAAGGAAGGGAGGAAGTGGGGTGAAGGAAGGAAGGAAGATAGAAAGTTATTTGGGTAATATACCAATTTTGGTTAATTTTGTTTTAAAAATGTTGTGTTGGAAAGTGTGTTATAAACTATAAAATATGTGAATGATATCTCTTAACTGGACAGTTGTGTTTCTACAAGTAAATAGAATACAAAAAACTGCTGACAATGGGTATGGACTTTCCTCTGCATTAACACAGAGCACCTAATTCTTGGCATCTTTTTTTTTTTTTTTAATCGTAAATTTTGGTACTCTTGGCACCTTAATTAGAGTTTTCTTACATGTAAGGTATTAAAATTGTGTTCGTTATGATTGAAAGTAATATCCAGCAATCCCAGTTATTTGGAACATAGAGACTCTCTGAAGGAACACAAGTTTCACAGTTATACAATGTTGATTTTGTATTTTGTTTACTGGGAAAACCCTTTATCTTTCTAGTCAAAGCTTACTCCCTCTCCTCTTGCCTCTTTTCCCCCTCTGAAAACAGTCCTCTGTCCAGTTTTGTAGCTTGTATGCTAGTCTACCTTAAAGTAGAGCAGGAAATTTTCTAGACTGAGGTCTGATCAGTGTAGGCACAGTGAAATCATCTAAAGGTGATAAGAGCGATTAAGGAAATAATGGAAAAATTTTTTAAAAATCCAGTCTATAAGAGTGTGGGTACAAATTGCTGTAAAATCTCTAATTTCAAACAGAATAGGTATTAGCATATTTTTATTGATAGCAGATTATAGTAAGTTTTTTGTTAATGTTGATACTGATCAAGATAATTTTAATAAACAAGAGGACATATATAATACTTTTGAAAGATTTCCATCAAAATGCTTTTATTTTTAGTTTTTAAAGGGTAGTTATTAAAAAATTAAGGTAAAATCTTATTTGCACAAGTGGCACTGGATAAAGTTTTTTTGTGTTTTTTTTTTTGTTTTGTATTTTGTTTTTTTTAAAAAAACAGAAGTCCTTTATGGACTATGTAGGATTTGAAATCTGGCTTGTGAAACAAACTACGTAGGATAATATACCTTCTTTAGAAGAATGGATTCTGTGCTCCAATAAAATTGTAATAGAACAATTTGCCCATAGTATTTAAAAAATTGAGAACTGCCTATAGCAGGCAGACAATAAAGGTAATCCCTGATACTTGACCATTTATTCATTCATAATATGTTGATCCGACTGTTCAGTGGTAGTGATATCACATGCGCATCTAGAACTAAGCCAGAGAGAAATAGGAAGTGAAAAATGATTATGTACAATTACCTGTTTTTATTAGACTGACAGGCAAAAAAGCAGTGGGAGTTAGTACAAAGAGAATTTGAAAAGAGCTGGCCCTGAGGAATTGTGCTTTTTAGGTAACTTACTTTTGTTTGTGGGGTTATACATTTAAATACATGGTTAAATATCTAGCACAACACATAAGCCTTATCATACTTGTTAATATAAATGTAATTGCATAGTATAGGAAATGTACACGATAAGATGGCAAGTTATTTTCATTGTTTCATTATGTTATAAAAGCAGGGCTACATTTTTGATAATACATTTTAAAGGAACTAGAGTTTGGGGTATTTAAATTCTGTGAACGCATACTGTAATTTCCTTGCTATCAAAATCTCTGAACAATTTACGGTGTGTTAGGGAAAATAAGGGGTTAGTTCCAAAACTGCCTGTAGAAACTCCATTTTTATATTGTTGTATTATACTAGTGGCTTATTATTATTTAATCAACACAATGACAATTTAAACATGAACACTTTATTGACAAGGAAGACGATGTTAAGATGACTTAAAAATGAGTTTCATAGTGGTAATTTATAAGTACTTCATTCTGTGTATGTCAGATTATAAACCCTAAAGGAAGTCCACCATATTTGACTATTACATAGTTTGAAATAGCTGTAAGGAAATTAGACAATATTTTTGCAGCTGAATTATTACAGAATAACTATTGAATGTGTAGAATACTTGTCCCTATTTTTTAAATTTAAAGATACTCTTTCAGTATTTACAAATAAAGTAAGAGTTATTTTCACCAAACTCCTAGTAATTTGACAAATTTTTCCATTTATAATCATCAGAAAAATGTATTAATAATGTAGAAAATCAGACTTCTTTTCTTTAATGTAGGAGATTTCTCTTTGGAAAAATTAAATAAAAGCACTAGATATTTTTCTATTAAATTTGAAACTCCCTGTTTTCTACATATAATAATGGATATAGGCACAGAAATTTCAATACCATAAAATATGTTTATATTATAATTCAAGGCTTTTCTACCCACCACCCCCCCCCCGCCCCAGTGTCATCACTTCATCAGTTGAGAGTCAAGTAAATAAACACACTTGTAATTCTTTTTTTTTTTTTAACATCTTTATTGGGGTATAATTGCTTTACAATGGTGTGTTAGTTTCTGCTTTATAACAAAGTGAATCAGTTATACATATACATATGTTCCCATATCTCTTCCCTCTTGCGTCTCCCCACACTTGTAATTCTTGACTGTGGTGATAGTAAAAGTATCAATAATTGTTATTTATTCTCTATTTTCTATTTCCTGCTCACTTAATGGTATGAAACCAAGACTCTATTACTAACTGATTCTACTTGTCTTTTAAGTACACTGAATGGCTCATCCTAAAAAGTGAGAAATGAAACTCCTTCCTAAAATGATACGTGTTTTAATACTCTATAAAATGATCACTATTAGAGGTAATTTTTTTAGCACTCTTTGAAGATAATTGTAGTGGGGTAACTTAAATATGAAACAGTTTCAACACTTTGAATTCATTAAAGCAAAGGAAAAAAAACACCTCTTATTACTACTCTGAAGTATTTGATGAATAAGTAAATTAGAATTTTGCTAACAATACTGTTTCTTTGTAGCATTGGGTACAATCTAGTTAAAGTGATGTGCTAAATTGTACCTGAGATCCTCTTCTGGTATTGCTTATAACTGTCCCTTTGTTCGTTTATTCACTCTAAGAACTTGCCAGTTCTCATCAAGGTGGTTTGGTGCCTTAGATTATGCTTCATAGTTGTCCTTAGGTTTTTCTTTTTTTATTAGCACTCCAGCCAAGAGATCTGAAAGTAAGCAAGTATGAAATGTTTACTGGGTTTTAAAAAAACATTAAATGTAAGGTTAATGGGCGTAGGTAGGTCCAGTTTTTCAGTCTTAACTCATACTATCAGATGTACATCAGTGTACCTCTGTCAGTGCAAAGAGGTTCTAAAAGTAATATGTGCTGCTCTCAAGAAGATGATAAGAATACATGCCTCAGTTTTTTCCCTGCAGTAGGAAAGGTATATTTTGTGTAATTGATTCAAAGATAGGCCCTTTTTTTGTGTGTTGAAATTGCCCAAGGAAAGTAAAATAGTGTCCTAGACTTAGGGAACTAGCCTGATTCCTTCAAAGATTTTAGCCAAGTTTTTTAGCCCACTTATGGATACCAACTGGCTAGAACCTCATAGCACAACTACAGTAGGTTACTTATTAAATAAAATACAGTATATTTTTGGTTGTTAAACTACCGATTTAAGTTCCTTTAAGTTATTTGGGAAACATGGTGGAATATAAATAAATAGTTCAGCAAACAGTTGTTTTTACAGATCTGGCACTCACAAGAGTGTTGAAAGGAGAACATACAGATGAAGCAAACATAAACATATACTTGGTAGTTACAGGTGAACAGATAATATTACCTACAGAAGTTATGTGGTTTGAGCGTGGGAAAAGCTCTAGAGAACACCTGCATTTAAGGGGCAGAGGTAAAGTTACCATCAAGGAAATCAGAACAAGAACAGGAGGGTAGTGTCTCATAAGCCAACAGTAAAGTATAAAAGAGATTCACTTTTTTCTCACTGCTGCTGAAGATTTTTATTCTATTTAGCTCAAATAAAAGAACGCATCAGGATTTTTCAGGAGAGGAGAGTTTCAGGATAGAAGTTACGAAAATAGCATTCAGCCTTGCATAGGCCATATGAATTAGATACCACCCTAGTCACAGTCATCCAGGCAAGGAATAAATACATAGTCTAGATTTATGAAGTAGGAGTACAATTCAGAGATTTTTTTTAACTTAAGGGGAAAAAAATCTAGCTTCTAGAACATGGGAACAATTTAATTAAATTAAGCTAAGTAAGAGCCAAAACTTATTGCAGAGCCTAGATCTTGTCCACAAAGGTTGGGATGATGGACATAAGCACAGAGTAGGGACCAGACCCATCCTATACCCCATTCAATAACTTCTCTATCCTTGAATTTTCCTTTTCTAAACCTATCAGTGTCCCAACTTATTATCTTCAAGTATAATAATTACATTTTATTTAACAATGTTAACCCAACAGCAATTCAAGTGGTGATAATTTCTTGTGTGCCTGAGGATTTGAAGAAATGTGTTATTTTATACATATGTGCATTACTTTTTTCTGTTCCGTCGTTCTTTACATTACAGTAGGTTATAGAGTGAGACTGGAAAAATGAGTGCATTGGCTTCTTCACCTCCCTTCTTGCTACGAAGCAAGGCACATAACTCTCATAAGGACTCTTTATGGGCAGGAAAAACCATAGGCCATTGCTTCTATTTTAAGAGAGTTATTGAATAACAGATTTTTGGAACTGCCGAGGAATTTGGGACTCATCATAGTATAGCTCTCTCTCGTTTCACTTGGAGAATCAACTGTCATTGCAGTCAAAACACTTCATCCACATTGCAGCATGTATATTCTCCTCACTTATTTTTAAAATATCTTTGAGAAGGAATGGCAACACGATATCCTTCTTTTTACTTTGTGAACCTTTAAGAAGGTAATTTATTTGCCACAGAGGCTGAAACCTCAAATCCTCTATACCTGAAACCTCATTAATTAATATCCTAGTTGCATGAAAATTGATTCTTAAATAATATTTAATAATTATTCTTAAAAAATTCTGTTATCTAGTTTTGTATATATACTTCTGTTATTTTCAAGTATACTGATAGATATTAAGTGTGTGTAAAATATCTAAAGAAAGGAGATACTTAAATACATGCACACATCCACACAAAACCTTCATATGACAACTGATGCATGTTCGAAGATTCTCAGAATTTAACCAAGAAAATCCATTAAAATGTAGTTACAGTTCTGCCAGTGTTCTCTGACAAACTTCATGATTACAGATTTCTGTGTGGGCATACTCTCCTTGACATACAACCCTTTCGACTTTTATATTGATGATTCAGTCTTCATAAAGAAACTTTGTATCCTAGTCAGAGCTATATAAAAGAGGTTTTTTTTTTTTTTTTTTTTTTTTTTTTGGAGTACGCGGGCCTCTCACTGTTGTGGCCTCTCCTGTTGCAGAGCACAGGCTCCAGATGCGCAGGCTCAGCAGCCATGGCTCACGGGCCTAGCAGCTCCGCAGCATGTGGGATCTTCCCGGACCGGGGCACGAATCCGTGTCCCCTGCATCGGCAGGCGGACTCTCAACCACTGTGCCACCAGGGGAGCCCAAAAGAAGTTTTACTTAGTTATTTTTTTGTTCCCTGACCTCTTTATAGGTATCAATAAACTTAAAACTTATCTTTCTAAGATATTCACATCCCTTCCTTATTAATCACATTTTTTAGAGGGAAAAGTTAGCTAAATCTGTTCCATCATCTAATTTGATGTTTTGTAATGTTTTAGGGGTTTACATATTTTATTCTTGCGTTATTATCAATAGTTGCTAGTCAAGGGGTACCCTTCTCTTGCCTAGTATTTATTCAGTGTACCTATTCATTCTCATAGGGTCTAAGCCTGCCATTTCTGAGAAACTGCAGCCTTACCTTTATGCTGTTTATCCCAAGTGCTTTTATCTATCTGTGGTGTCAGGTTTATCAACCATTTGTCCATTAAGAAAACATGCATCTGGGCAAAAATAAATAACTCAGATGCTGCTAACTCATCATCTCTGAGATGTATTTAGGTTATTTCCTGTTGGGTGATGGATTTGCACTAATTCTTTCACTCTTGGCTGAGTTGTTTTAAGACAGCTAACTGGAATTACAAGCACCTCTCTTTGGCCAAGGATTGGGAGGTTACTAGCACAAACTCTTGAACCTTAGTACAGTAATAAATAACAATTAAAGCTCTAATTGGTATATCTAATTGAGCACATACTTTGCATGTCACCTACTGATAGGCGTTTAAACCAAAGCACGCATTATAGAAAGGAAAGACTATTGGCAGTAATAAACACGAACCATATTAAACATTCACATTTAGTGTGTAAGAAAGACTAATAAATTATAAAATGGCTTAGAAGGCAAATCATCTTAATATCCCTTATGACCCTCCTTTTCAAATGTGGAAGAAAGAAACAGTCACATCAGAGATTCTGCCTTACAGGGTCCTCTGTTTCTCCTTTTAAGATGAAAATTAGTAAAATAATTCTGCTGGATAATGAACACTGAGAGTACAAGTGTGACCTGCTGGTTTTACTGGTGCTTAATATGTGGGTTTTACCTTTGTGTACTGGTGGTCAAGGAAGCCAGGACCATTTTCCCTAAGGACACTATATTTCCTAAGGATTATTCAGTGAAATTAAGAGCCTTAAAGAATACCATGAAAGTTTGAATTTGATTTTATTTTTGGACAGCTACTGTCAGATGAGAGATAGGGACTATAGTTTTTAAAAGTAAAGACATATCTCATTTAAACTCTGGTGTTTTTATGATTAGAAGTGGTTTTTATTTTTGAAACTAAAGAGAGGAGAATAAATAAAAGTGAATATGAATATCCATTTGAATTTTAATGTTATAATAATCTTCATAGTCTCAGTTATCACTTATGCCAGCTTTCTCATTTGAGAGGTGAGTGTTATGGATGAGATGACAGTGGTATTTCAGTAGTACCTGTATTGTCATATACCTTGTAGATTTTTACACTCTTAGAACATTCTCTGCTACACACTAAACATGAGTTTCTATTTACAAAGTAAATTTAAACAAATCAATTTATTAAGTGACAGAAACCAGGTCTAATTCAGCATTATATTACTACAGTGTATTGGACAATCAAATGTTAAATAACTAGATGAAAGCACGCTAAATCTGTTTACATAAGACTATTTTCAAATACTCATTTGAGTACTTTGTTTTGTACCTAAGTATGATTTCTTTTTAGTGTGTATCTGCTTTCTGAAGTCAGTACTACTAGCGTCAGTATATAAATCATACTTACAAGCATCCTTTTAAAAAGAGTTATACTTGGAACAAATAAATATAGTTGTTTAATCACAGTTGTAGAGAATAGAAATAGAATTTTATTTTAGAGTTTCAAATCAAGACATTGCCACTATCTTTCCTTTGGATATGGCTTTTTCTTCTGTTTTCTCCTCTTACGAAAAACTCATAGATAAATGCTACTGAACTGTAGTATAAAGCATATTTTCTACCAGTATAAAAAATTAAAACAAATTATGAATTGTAAGTTCACCTAAGAATTTGGAATTATTTATCTTATGCAGTTCATATAGGCATTTTTATTACCAGGAAATAAATTTATGTATTCATTGAAGCTTTGGAATAATTCCACTGTCTGAAAATATGCTGTTTATTATTTTATTATGTCATAAATAATAGCAAAATATAATTTTGAGTAAAGTTGAGAATTTTCCATTCTCATTATCCTTTTTACTTTACTGAGATTTCTAATTAAGTAAAAAATTGCCTATATGTTATTTGGTGGAGAAAATATTTTTAATTGTCAGTTTACTATAAATCCTTGTTTTATTTTCTTACTAGCAGTTTAGCTGCTTGACTTTGCCACATCAAAAACGGGATAGAAATTGTGAGTCAGTATCATTCATAATATACTCTATTGACTAATTTTATTAAATGAAGAGAGAAAAAGATTTGATATCAATTGTTTAAAAACAGCTTAAACTGTCATTTATTATGGCCCTATTAATTTTTCCATATATTATATAATGAGATTGCACACCTATACTATATTAACAACAACAGCAATATCAAAAAACACCAGTATGGATATCTACTTTGTATATTGCCTAAGAAAAATTATTGTGAGTAATTAGATTTCTGATAGCATTTTACTAATATTTATGTCTTGCAGATTTTAGAGACTTATTCTTTTTACTTATTATTTTCTTTAAATGTCTTATAGCAATTTAGTTACAGTTTTTAGTGCTGTTTGCTATTCCACAATTAGGATGAGAGCTAACATCTCTCAGATGGTTCTAGGAAAAGTCTAGTTTTGAAGAAATATAAAGAAGTGAGCAACTCTGTAATCTTAATATTTATTTCATATAAACCAATCAAGTGTATCGTGTAGCTAATATGTGTTGCAGTTCTCCCAATATTTCTTCGCTTGTCATATGCAACCAATAAAGACGTGGTTTTAGAATGCCCCACGGCCTTGAAGATAATGTCTGAAATGAGAGTCACTCTGTATAAGTTGTCAATCTCAAGACAATTTTCTGTTTTTCAGACTATAGGTCTGTCATTTTTAATGAATTCAACTGTAATTTGTGAAAAAGGTACTGTTTCTAAAGGTGGGTTTATCCTGAAGCTAGTAATGAATCTTTAATGTCGGAGCCTTTTGCTTGCACAGGCCTCTTCCAAGGCATTCTCAGGGCCCCTAGCAGTGGGCTCACAGGGTCATGTTTTTGTAAAATTTGCTGAAGTATGATATTTAAACACAATCTTTTAAGGTTTTGATTTCATTCTCTGACTTCTCTGTTACAATTCCTCTCATTTATGGCTGCTTAGGGGTAGCTAAGAGCATTTGGGGATTCTGTTAAGTGGAGGTTCAGTTGGTGATAAATTCAGTTTGAGTTTAGTGGGGGTATTTTTATGTGGTTTGTAGACACTCATGTACAGTTCAGTTATTGTTAGCTATTCTGGTGAAGAACTGGCCTCTAGAAGTACTCCTATTACTCATTATACTGCCTTACTGATTGTGACGTAAATATGCAAGGCCGGATGTCATATTACAGTTTAAAAGTGTTCCATGGCACCTGAGATATGTGGTCAGTGGTGGAGAAATAATGTTTGGAATATGTGGAACCAGAAGCTAGGCTGGAAAATTCTTTCAGTCATTAAAGGGTTCTTATAGATAACTAATCAAAACAGAAGTTCTCTCCTGTATATTCTTGGTGGATTATATACAGTAGTACACAGAGAACATATCCAAAGGTAGTACTTACAATTGTAAATGCCCCATTCTGTTCTACCCTTTTAATGAGTATCATATCAAATAGAATGTATCAGAATACCTGCGTTTGTGGAGCACAGGCTGTAGCACTTCAATGCACATGAGCACCTGTGACATTGTGCTAAAGTATGTGAACATGCCTAAAGTATCCAAACCATCAATAATGAAAAATAAATTTTGATCAGCTGTTTAGGAGGAAAAGCAAAATTATAGAAAGTGACACTATGAAATTGTGAAGAGACAATCCTAAGATATATGGTGAAAAAATTATTAAGGAAAGAATTGTAAAGGAATGGGAGGCAATTAAATTATTAAAATGTTTTTTAGTTTTCTGGGTTTTGTAACTTGTGATACTTTTAGGCTTTCTGAAAATTTGTGTTGTTTGTTGTGTTTTCCTTTTTTTTTTCCTAAATAAGTATTCACTTTGGTACCTCATTTTCTACTTGTAATTCTTTTCTATTTTTTCCTTAAATTGGTACCCCTAAGTATTATAAGCTGTAGACCTTACAAAACTTGAATCCACCCCTGCTATTTTTATTTATAATGTGTTAGTTTCTTGAAATTTAGAAACTAACTAAACTAACTAATTTTTGAAAGTTAGTTTCTTGAAATTGGCACAGTGTTCCACTAGACAGTCTTAGGTTGATATGTACATTTTAGGATATTTCTTTGTATCTTTTTAATTTTATCTCATTTTGTCTCCTTTATCTTTAATCTCCAAAAATTTAGGGTTTCAGAGAAGAAAGAGTGAAAAATTTTAAAAATTAACAAATCAATTTATTAATTTATTTAATTAAGTAGATAACAAAATATTTATTCATTCAGTAAAAGAGCTGAGATAGAAAAACCCATTTTCACAGTTTATATTAAATAAATGCTTGGTTTAAAACCTTACTATTATAATATAGACTAAACTAAGGGAGTTTTTAAACTACATGACTTTTAAACAAACTTTCAAGAAATTATACTAATGAGCTTTACTTTTATACTTTCTTCCCACTCTCCCAATTCCCCAGTTTGGGAAGTTTCCTTCACCCTCACCTCCCACTCCTATTAAAACCTTTATGTGGAGAAAAATATTATCTTTAAATTACTGTGTGATGATTTCATAGTAATCATTAATGATTAGTAAGTAATGATTTCAGTAAATTTCTATAACATTTATAATCCAAAAGTCTTAGTAAGTCAGAACCTTTTTTTATTATTACTCTTAGAACTTTCTAAAACAATACAGCAATAGGAGGAAAGAGAATGAATGCTGAATTTTCTAGGACATTTTAAAATTTGGTAATTTTATTCCATACATTAAATTATCTTATGACGCAGTCCTAAGATGTTCATTCTCATGGTGTTCATTCTCATCACTCTCACGATGAATGTCTCATCGTTCATTCATGGAATTCTGTATATATAATTTAAAAGACTGTTTATAAGTAACTTTTGAAATCTAACTGTGAGTTATTATGTGAATGAGACTATACCTTTTTAAAATGTATATAAACAGGTATGTTGGATTGAGATAGATAATGGTCATTACAGGTATATTATCTGATACATTGATTTAGAACCTTTATATGTGCATTGCCATTTATTTCAACCCTTGACAAGTAGACCTTTATTAAGCTGTGATGATCACTGAATATGAAATGTAACCAAGATTATTTTTTATTCAAACATAATTTAAATATTCATCAAAGAGAAGTTATGCTTGAGACTGACAGAGACTATTAACATCAAAAAATATAATTAACTGCATTGGGTCTCATGAAGCAGAGTTAGCCAAATAGCCGAGAGGTCTAATTGCTCTAGAATTTGAGAAGCAATGGTTTTATTTTATGCTGTAGCTGTGAAATTAATAGTAATGTGGTTTCCTATGTGGGCCAATTAAAAGCTGCCTGTTAAGGTTCATTGCTGTATAGGAAACCCACTGAATATCCCTTAGTAAACAGTGTTGACATGTCAGTATGTACAAGAAGATAAAATACAATAAAAACCGTGAAAATGAGAAGTGGTATTAAAAGACCTGTTTTTGAAAACAGTCCATTAAACTCTTTACACCATTACAGTGTTGCAGTGGATGTTGTGGTATGCCCTCCAGAGTCCCCCCTTCAGATCAGGCCCGTTTTCCCCCCCTGCCAAGGGTGTTGCCAGTGGATGGGCTCACAGTGAGTCCCTGCCCAGGAACTGCCATGGGCTGAAGGGATCTTAAATCCTTCTGCCCAGAGGCATCCCTCATTGAACGCCAGAGTACAAAGGCTTGGCCTTCTCATCTTTTGCTTCATTTTGAGACATCTCTGAAGGGTTCTGCCAGCCTCAGAGCTCCCTCCCTGAGGAGTTTGCTGGGTCTTTCTCACTCTACCCAATCCTGCTTTACTCATGGCAACACTGATAGTTCTAAGAGCGTTATAAGCCTCTCAGAGCTCCTGGCTTAAATTCTGCTTCCAGTGTTACCCAACCTAAGGAAGGTACTGATATAAAAACAAGTCCTGTCAGTGGTATTGGTTACATACATTATAGGAATCTGTAAATCAAAAACTAAAATGGTTTTAAAGCAAATTTTAAAAATGCCCAATGCAGGTCTAAAACATGGCATTTTACGTTGTAACGTTTATCTTTGTCATGTGGTCCTTTTTCTTTAATCAAGGTAATAGGCGGACCTTTGTGATGCTCTTCTGCTTTTTAGTTGAATACAAAAAGAAAGCATTCTTGATTGAACCCAAAAGATTTTGCCTTGCCCAGGCTGTAGAGATTTAAAAGTGGGCAGACATTCTAATGGCATTTTGACATTAATGAGGTTGCTGAAATGGAAAAGTTGAAGGGTCAAAGATAAGAGCGGTAGCAAGATCTTAACAGTGTTTCTTTTTCATAATAATGACATCAAATATACTTAAGAAATAACTGTCATTTCTAACATAAAATATGTAATGTTATGTGTGAGTGTACTACTTTATGTATTAGACTACTTTTTGTAAATAAAAATAGTGCTAAAATTAGCTATAAAATGTGCAACTTCAGATATGGTTTATTAAATTAGGATAATCTCATTTTTTTAGCTGTAATTTTTGTAAGGCATTAAAAATCTTAAAATAGCATAATAGATTTTAATGTGTGTAGTATAATTAGGTATACATTGTGTCTTTAATCTGCAGTGATAAAGATGTTTTCCTGGTCATTCATTCTTTAATATGCTTACCCTGTTTATATCTGTGGCTTAAGATTACATGTTAGTTTTCAGAAGAGCAGTGTTGCTGCTTCACAGCACACAGCGCTGTACTCCCAAGCCTGTACATGGTGTTAGTGGTATTTAAAGCTCTTGAGTCTAACATTTTATAGCTCACGATGAACTGAGCTTTTCAGACAAGTTACTGATTTGAAGCTAATTCAAGCTGGGAGTATTACGTGGACTGGAAGCCTTCTACCTTCAACTGTTAGAAACTTTTACAAACCACGTAAATCAGAGAAGTTTTACTTTGGTTTATATCCCGGTTATGGAACTGTGCTTGACTTCTGAAAATTATATCTTTATCTTTCATTCATTGATTTATGCCTCCAGATAATTACTGAGTTGTATGGTGGGCAAGCTAATGTGTCAAACACTCTAAAGATATTTGTGAACAACTGGTAAGAATATATATTTTTAAGTGTATGGACTGGTGTTTATGAAGTTAATACATTTTAGAATAAAGCACAGTGTTATACACGTGGTTCAAAGATTCTTAAAACAGACACCTCTCCAAGATATTATAATCTGGTGAAGAAGATGAAAAATATATATAGAAATAACTATGATACCAAATCTCTCAGATAGCACAGTAAATTTCTAAAAACTGATAGAGAAGGGAAAGCGATAAGCAATGGCATGAGGTGGGAAAATTATACTATTTGTTGAGGGAGTACTAAGTAACTGTTAAAGGATTTATTTAACTTCTGTCCTCACTCCTTTAAACTTTCCTTACCGTGTCCCATCTCATTAACTTTCTTCTTCCTTTTGGGTATTCTGAATTCTTTTCTTGCACTTAGACCTCGGAGGAAAGGATTTTCAAAGATTGTGTTCTTTATATTTCTCAAAATTATGGAATAGTTCTATAAGATACTATATTTTAAAAATTGTTTTTAACTCTGTAATGTCAATATAGAAGATAACACTAGGGTTTTAAGCCCTTCATACTGACTCTGAAAACAAGGAGTTCACTCTTTTCATAGCAGAGAACAGTAATACATAAGTTCACATCCATTTGTTTATTTTCTTCTGCTTAGATATTGTTTGGATGTGGTATAATTAGTGTATCACAATGCTTTCAAAGTTGTAGGTATTCCAAAACTAGGATATAGCAGTAGATAATGTCTTGTAGCACTGTTTCTAGTGCCAGGCCCACAGGGGGATATAAAATTATCATTTCCTCCTTCCTTCCATCCTTTCTTCCTTTCTGTCATTTATGTATCATTTATCTATCTGATTTTAGATAATTTCTTGCCTTTGTGACTGAGATGTAGCAGAGGACACTTCCCTTGATCTGTGCTTTTTAAAAAAGGAGCACTTTTGGTAGTACTCTGTAGACTGGATGCTTACGAGTAGGTATTCAGTTATCGAGAATGCCATCAGCAATGCCTTGTTGTTTTCTTATCAGCTTCTTCCTGCTGTCAGCTTGGCACTTGTTTCAGTAGAAAAGGATTTGCATCAAATGTAATACCTTATTATATACAGTTAACATGGGGTTTTTAATTGTGTAAACACATGAGACACCTGCAGTGATAGTTTGATAAAAGGGTTAGATTATGAATATTTTGTCACGATTAAAGATTAGTTCTGATTTATCAGAAGTAAGCCAGTGAAATTTGCCATATATTTATCATCAGGTGAGACTCCAGAGTGTATGAAACACAGAATATCCACCTCTTGGTTATTTATATTCAGATGATGGGTATTAAGGATTATTTTTAGCCTTCCACACCTGTTCTACTGCTAAGAGTATCCCAAGAGTCTGTGGTTCCAGTCTTTTGCCTTTATTGTTTCTCATCTCTTGTCTTACAGAACAGTTAGGCAAACATCTGTACAAAATTTCTGCAGTTTTTATTAAGGGAAACAATAGTGGTATAACAGGACATTTTGAGTTGTTCCTTCAATTAAAAAACCCTCAATAAAATATAGAAGAATGAGAATTCCAATTTAGGAATTATTTATTGAATGAGCACTTCTTGCCCTAAATAGGACTAGGCATTCCAAGGAATTTAAAAGAAGCCTAACAACATCTAACTGGAGAGGTAAGACTAGGGTCCTAGAAACAACTAAAGGCATTCATGGTATGAGACCTGTTACGATGAAGTGCCTAGCACTCTTTGGGGTGTTTGGAAAAGAATATAAACAAAAACGCAAGGAGTTTACAGCTTAATTTTAACAAGGAAAATACTTGGTGAGTTAAATAACAATTTTATGCAAAATATAGAAGAGAGCCACAAAGCAGAATATGATTAATTTCTTCTTTCTTAATTAAGAAGAAATCGTTCAAGAAATTATTGACAGTAATTTCCGTGGGAATTCAGTTCAGATACATCTTTTTAAGTTAGAAAGAACAACATAAGGAAAACACAGATAGATAGTGGTTTTTATGAGGCACAGTTAATATCAGATAATTGATAAAAAAGATTCATGACTTGCAGAATAATTGCATAGCATTTTGTTTTCCAAATGAGAGTTTTCACTTCGTCGACCATTAACTCTATGTATTTCCCTCTCCTCCAACATTAATTTATACTATTAAGTTCATACTGTTCATAGTATGAATACTATTAAGATATTGCTCACTTGATCATACTATTAAGATACTGCTCACTTGTCCTTTCACATCCCCTTTTACACAAAGCATTCCTATATACTTGTTTATAAACTATCTCACATATTTTACTACCAAAATATTTACAAGTTACATGAGGAAAATAAATTACTGTAAAACAAAAGTAATAATAATAAAAGTGCACTTAACTGAAAAACAAGTTTGATGAGGAAATAATAGTACTAAAAGTCATGAAAGATTTCATACTGAAATAATTCATTTTGGGTAAAGAATAGCCGTGCTTTCTTGCCTCTTGGTTAAAAAACCCAAGCACTTATAGAACGTTGTCATTTTAATAAAAACCGAAAAAAATTCCTGAATTGAATAAGGACTTAAACAAAAAGTTGTACTTTGTCTTAACTTTTGCATAGATGGTAAATTTTTAAAAGCTACATCACCAAAAGTCTTAAGATTTTATGTCTATGCTTTCATTTTGATTACATAGGAAGTTCTGTGAACATTCATTGCTGTGCTGTAATCAAAGTGAGGTCTGTGAAAGAGGAAATTATATTAGCTGTCAATTAGACTAGAGATGCATTTCTTTTATAGGCAGAGATTTATAATACTGACTAAATGACATCCCATGAAACATCTTGGGAGGCAGAAAAAAAATATTTATGGCATAATTTTCCTGTTTGTCAAAATCACATCTAAACCAAGGGAGTTATCTTTAAGGTGAATTTAAAATAGCAACAACAAAAATCTAGTTTACTCAGTTTTGCACTGTAAAACTCCTTTTAGTTGCAGGTTCTTTTACATTATTTCAAACTCTAATCTTCTAAGCGGGTAATTAATGGACCAGAAAAGCCATTTGTGGGAAAGAAGAGCCATAAGGGTGAACATATTTCTTCACAGAATGACCTTTAAGAAGTAAATAATTACAAAAGGAAAAGATTTGGGATGACCAATCTAAATCTGAGGATAATTAGAAGGAATAGAGTATGAAAATCAAAATGCTTGGCATGTACAATTCTCATATCATAACAAGACTAATTAAATATTTAGAAACCAAAAATCCCCTCACAATTTGAAGAAAAATAACCCACGACAAAAGGGTCTGTAACTTTGCCAATAATTAGCAAGGGTTATAGGAAGGAAAAGCGTCACAGATTGGCTCCAAGGCTCTGAAAGGTCATGTCTTATTATGGTGTGTCTTTTATATGGTCTGGTAACAAGTTTCTTGCTAATTTAATCTAACTAGGGCATCCCATAGCGATATCCCATTTCCCTTGTTAAAAATGTGATAGTTTCTGCAAGTGCAAACTGTAGTAGGTTAACATTTTTAAAAATAATTGCTCCTAATTGATACAGGTCATAATAATTTTTTAAATTATTAAAAGCAAAGGTCTTGAAAATTTGGACTCGGAAGCAATATTTTTGAAGTATTTCAAAATTTTATAGCTTTTATCCCCACTTGAATTATCTTGTTCCTTTCATTAAGTAGTTAGACCTGATGACCCTGTGAATGAAATTTAGTCTCAGTGGCATGCTTTGTAAATAAATATTTCTTATTTTGCTAATAAAAGCAAGTGCATTTATGTTGAATGTGCATTTCTGCAAACAAGAGATTTTGTACTGGATTAATAAGGCTGAGTGAGTCCAGCCTAATTTGCATTAAACTGACCCCAAGGTCCAGTAAAAACTGCAAGGAATTTCAAAGGTTTCTAAAACATAGAAGGTTGTTTTTAGAAAATCAGCATTGTCGTTTCAAAATCCTAATTTTAGTAATTAATGTGGAATTTTTGAGAATTTTTTTGAGTTTCTAAGATGCCAATTTAACTATAAATATTAAAGTATGCATACTTTGTGGTTTTAATTCCTGACACAAAATGGTTACGGAAGGTATCACTTTCATGTTATTCCTGTTTTCAACATACTGAAAACTAGAATGACAACAACCTTCTGCATATGAGCCTACACAGGGTTTTATTTCAAACTTTTGTTGATTTGCTGTAGGTTAGCTGATACTTATTTTTTTGGCTTTCTATTTGTTACATACTATACACTTTTTCAGTCAAATAGGTTTATGTTTATATATCAATAGTCCAGACATATTTTGTATTCTTGCTTATAGTTATTTAAATAATAAATTGGCTTTTTCTATACTCTTTTCAAATACAGTTGTAAAAATTTAATTACAGTTGCAATTTTTAAAAAATTAGGACTATATTTCAAATTTTTGAAAACACCAGTATATAGGAAACTGAATGGAATAAACTTAATATTATTTATTTTTTTCCAAATTATGTATCCATGCGTGTATCAGTACTCAAGAGTATTTTCCTAGAGATTTCGGGTAGCAACTTTAGTTCAATAATTCAACTTTGTTTCAAGGATTTTAAAACACTTTAAATAATACAATATTATAATGCTTAGAGTATAATATCCTAACATGCCTAAAGAATTAAATACTATATGATGAATAGAAATCTTCTACAATACACAAATTATTAAATAAATTATGAGAACATAGTTATGTGACAAATGGGAACATTACTTTAGAACACCTCTTTTTTACCACATTAATTACACATCATTTAGCTTCCTGATGTTATGTTTACCTAGCAATTAGTTAGGCTTACAAATCATCATTGATAAATATTTTAAAAATGCAGGACCCACTTTCCTTAGCTCTACAGAATGGAAGTTTAGATAATAAAAGGGGATTTCATTACACAGTTTTAAAAAAGGTTTGATTTAACATTCAACTCAGTTTCCCTCTTTCATCTGTGAAGATGATTGTAACGTTGTATCTTGGAGCATAACTTCTTTTTATCCCTCTAGTTTATTTGGTTACTTTGTTTGAGCAAATTTACTTAGGAACTTAACTATTCATGTTTTAAGATAATCTACTGTGTGTATAAAAATTTATTGTAAATTTGGACTAAAAAAAGACAGGGGTTCTAGTACCTAGCGTACTGCATTCATTCCTTGGTCATTTGGAATTGTTAGTGCATGAAAAAGTTATTTGGAAGCTAAAGGGTACTTTTTCCTCCACCCCTTAAATAGATCTGTCTCCTTAGTGTTGTATTATTGGCTTTCATGATACAAAACTGCTTCCAAATTGACAGAATTCTCTGAGAATCAGGTACAGCTGATTGAAGCAGAATTGGACGTCTGATACTTATTTTCTAATAACTGTGTTTATTTACAAGCAGCAGTAGTCAGGTTAACCATTCATCATTATTTCATTCATTCAAAAACAACCACTGAATTCCTGTTATGTGCCAGGCATATAGTCACCTCTAATAAAAATGTATAGGTTGACAGTGACCTTTTTTCTTTATTTTCCTTTTCTTTCTTGCCCTCTGTGGTAAATTTTAAAAATTTGTGTACTTGAGAATAAAATTTACTCATTGACATATGATTTTTTTTTTGGTAATTGAGGCTCAAGAATGAATATCATTTCTAGACCATTAGTTAGAGAATGGGTTTATAACATCAACTGTAGATGTTCTATTCAGTTAGAAGATATAGTTCCCCATGTGGATGTGGTTTTAAACTTCCACAGTACCCCTGTGAATGTTCTGTTTATATTTGACATTTTGGAAAGGGATATCATTACATGTTTCCCTAGTACCTTGAAAGCATTTATTTCATCTCCAAAAAGTAAGCAGTTTTAACTAAGACAGAAGGTAGCTCAGGAAAGAAACAGACCTGTTATTGCTAGTATTTTATAATTAAATTTTAAAAATAACAGATGCCACTAAGAGACTGAAATTATTGATGCAGTCTTCACTGAACAGACATTCTCAATAAAGAATTGGACTAATTGTAGAGGATGACTCCAAATTTCAGCAAACATTAATTTTTAGTTTCTGTCATGATATACTAGGCTTTTCTGTTGAATGCTGGAGTATTTGTTCAAGTTGGTAGATTTTGCATTTTTAATCTTCCTTAGAACTGTGGTGAATAATGGCCCCTGGCAGGAGATAATGAAATTTTCTTAATTTATATTTTCAAGCAGAAGCTTCAATTGAAAATGGCATCCTATGGCCTGGAGACATAGCTCTAGTGCAAGTTTCAGGGGAGATGCAATAATAATGCAGTGCCACCGAGATGAGGAAAGATGGGACAGTGAAGAAGTAATTTAAGGAAGAAGAAAGAATGTACCAAAGCTTTATTGTAGCATATCTAATGATCTGTTGAAGATTCCCAATGGTTTTTGGAGCATGACTGGAGAAACTAATGTTATCTTGCCAAAACAGAAGCCCCTGCTTAATCAGCAGAACAAGACTATTGATTAGAACACCTCTCACAATAGATTACACATGGAATCTCATCTCCATACTTTGCACTTGGTAAAGTGTAATAATGAGCGTAAGATAATCAAAACAAGAGTAAGGGGCTTCCCTGGTGGCGCAGTGGTTGGGAGTCTGCCTGTCGATGCAGGGGACACGGGTTCGTGCCCCGGTCTGGGAGGATCCCACGTGCCGCGGAGCGGCTGGGCCCAAGAGCCATGGCCGCTGAGCCTGCGCGTCCGGAGCCTGTGCTCCGCAACGGGAGAGGCCACGACAGTGAGAGGCCTGCATTAAAAAACAAAACAAAACAAAACAAACAAACAAAAAAAAACAAGAGTAAAAGCAATTTGTTGGGCATTGTACAATTCAAAATTAAAGTTGGAAAGGAAACAAATTTGCATGAATACTTCAGCCTGTTTTTAAAGCTGTACATAGTAAATCATATGGGAAATACAGGGAATACTCTGGAAGAACAAAAGATGTTCTGCCCCTTTAAGATTTGCAAATCTATGTCCATCTCATATAAAGGAGTAATGCTCTTATTACTGATATTTTTGTTGTTGGTAATTCATATTTGTTAAGGGATTGTGCAAAGAGTTTGCCTGCATTATCTTATTTAACCTTAACGACAAACTTCTAAAGAGGGTATTATGGTTTACAGATGAGAAAGCTAAGGTTGAAAGGTTTAATATGTTGCTTACGGACTCACAGTTAAGTAAGCAGCAGGGCTGGAACTAAAACCCCAATTCTTTTTTATTCTGAAGCCTCTGCTTTTAAACACTCATCTCCCCAGTTAGCAAATAATTTTGCTTCTGAACAGAGTCAAACGATATGCTATGCTGGTGATATTCATACAGCTTATTCTCAGCTTATAATAATGTGTGCATTGTTCCTTCTTTCATTTACAGTTTTAAAAGATTAAGGAAAAGCAGCATATTAATAGTTTGTTTGCATTATTAATATTTCATTAGTGATGAAGCACTACTGTCCCCTAAATAAAAAGATGTTTCTTCAAATTCTGCTGTTTAATCTCTGCATGATAATTTATACATAATTTCCATATACTAGTATGTAAATTAATGGTAATATACATTTGTAAAATGCATTTTTATCAATTACACATTTTTCTTGGCAATATTTAGATTAGAAAATTAGAGGAAGAAATATTTAATATGATAGAAAGTTGCAACCTAAAATAATGTATAGAAATAACATAGGTGATTTTTTTAATAGTGCTTTTAAACCAACGATGTAAAATAATGTTTAGCTTTTTATCTACACATGTCAACTTAGAAATTTTTGGAAATGTGGTTAGAATATTAAAAATGACCATACGCTTAGATCTGAGACTGAGTGCGTATGTAGTTTTACATTAACTTAGTAGGTGGTATTAAATCATACATTATATCCCAGAAATTGCTTAGAAGTAAATTTTTGCAAGGGCTGCCTTTATGTCCCTTGAGTTCTTTCTGAAAACAATTGTATAGTATAATGTTTTCCTATAGTTGAGCCACTTTATTAAAATGTATTTTAATAAATAAGTCAAAGGTTGACTATAGAAAAATTTGCAGTGATTATAGTGGATCTTGTTTTGGTTTGTTATTTTTAATGATACCTTCCTTCTAGGGAACACAGTATATTTTTATAGATTGCCAAAATTTTATTTCCAGATTTGTTTAGTGTTAGATATTTTCATTAGCTAGGAAAAGATTATACTTTCCTTCTGTTGTTGAAAATGGGCTTACATGTGATGTATACATGTACTTAGAAATTGTACTTATTTAGGTTAGGAATTTATAAATAACTAGCCTGCTGGCTCAACATTAGAGCAACTAAAACCCTTGATTCTTATGATTAAAATTAGCAAGAGAAGATATGTTAACATTGTAAGCTGTGTTATGTACTTGCTGCATAAATCATAGTCATCACTAAATGCTTTTCTATTTCACTTGTATTTTATTAAGGTTTATAGAGTAAAAGCATGTGTTCGCATATATAATTTATTCTTTACTAAAGTACCTAAACCTGTCTCTAACCCAGTGGTCCTCATAAATCAGAATCATCAGCAGAGCTAGTTAAAACACAGATTGCTGGGTACTAGCCTCCAGAGTTTCTGAGGCTGTTGGTCTTGGGTGGGACCTGAGAATGAATTTCTAACAAGTTCCCAGTTGGTGCTGGGGCTGCTGGCCTGAGGAACACATTTTGAGAACCCATGCTTTAACTATCCTCACTCATCTGTGCAGCCTTACAAACACCAAATAAAATAAAATCAATTATTTAAAAGTTGAAGTGTTTCTTTATAATGAACAGTAATTGCATTTCCTTCAAGTCATAATTAAAGGTCCACCTATTTAAAAAACCCTATTTATCCTTTTCTGCCTTATTCTCATTTATACTGAATTTTTATGTTTCACATTTAGGAAAAGTATAAATTTTTAACATCATGAATCCACATGGTATTACTAAAGTACACTGATACTTTAATTGTTAATGTAACCATATCTTTTTTTTTTTTTTTTTTGCGGTACGCGGGCCTCTCACTGTTGTGGCCTCTCCCGTTGCGGAGCACAGGCTCCGGACGCGCAGGCTCAGCGGCCATGGCTCACGGGCCCAGCCGCTATGCGGCATGTGGGATCTTCCCTTCCCGGACCGGGGCACGAACCTGTGTCCCCTGCATCGGACTCTCAACCACTGCGCCACCAGGGAAGCCCTTAATGTAACCATATCTTAACTGATAAATCTTTTTTTCTGGAGGAAGAGAGAAACTCATGAGGGGAACTTCGCTTAGGGCTGAGAATGCAAACAACTGAATGCCTTTCCTTTCTTGGCTTAGTTGTGACTTTTTATTTTCATTAGAGTGAAAACTTGAAGCTGAGCAGTTGATGGGAATTTACTTTGCTTCTGTGGCTAATTGCTTTCTCTTTCCCTATCTTGAATGATAGCAGTTTACAGTTTTATAGCCTTAACCAACAGTGTATTGGTTAAGGAATTTTCAGATTTTTCTTAGTACTAACAGCTCACATTGGGTATTTCCTTTTCCCTAGTTTCCTCACACTTTCTGTATATGGAAACCTAAGGCTACTTGCATACAGGAATTTACATAGTCTGTATTTTTAATAATTTCCATCATTTGGTCCTCTAAAATGTTAGGTTTTCTTATCCATGAATCAAGATACTAGTATGCAAATCTGATATTCTTATACCTTTGTGTTCCTCTTCTTGCTGACCCTTTACTATTTTAGCACCCAAATTCCTTTTTTTCTCAAGATTAATTTTTTGCACTTCTGATATATAAAATGAACCTTTTTGACATCTGAGAGGCCATGAATTCTAGAAATCTATATAATTGTTTTTGCAGGAACTCCATTAAGTTTCTTTACCTTCAATTTTTACTTAAGCGCACAGACCTAAAATGAATACTTTTTGCTGTCTTAGAGTGAATGCATTGTACAATGTGATTATTAAAAGAAATTTTAAAAATTACGTGGTTGATATAAATTATTATAATTGCTTTTGACATTAATTTGAACTTGTAATTGTGGTCAGGTGACTAATGCAGAGTTGTTCAGAAAAAGAGTAAATATGAGCAGTTATTTTTCATTTTATGGTGTTTGTCTTCTTTTAAACAAAATATAATGAAAACAGGACTACTTATCCCTTGTATACTTCCTGCCAACATACTGTGACATTGACTAAAAGATATTTCAAATCCCATTTTAAAGTCATATTTATTTATCTGATCTTACAGTGGGAAGAAACCTGGAAAATCGTCAGTATGTTCTTTAGTTTTGAAAAAATGATATAAATTTCCAAATCCTTTGAGCAACTTCCTTCTTCACCTTGGTCCAAAGTCCTTCGTGCTCTTGATCTATTTCAACCTTGAGTACAGTCCCCTTTCTCTCTCATCTGTTCCTGGTTTGGTGGGGAGGGAGGCTCCAATGGGAAGGGAAGGGTGATGAAGTATATGAAAAGTTTACTCACGAGTGGAATTGTTGTTTTATGGGATTTCTACCATGAATATATTTTGAATAAATATTAAAACCATTTACAACATGGCAGAGCTTCGTTAGTGGCTATAAAATATATATAGAAGGAGTGTATGAAAGGGATATCTAACTCATAAGAGTTTAGATTTCTTTGTTTCTAAGAAGTGTGAGGGTGAGATAAAGGGATGATCTTTGTAGGTATGAGTAAGTACAAGCAAGGAAATTAAAGTTTTTAATTTTTGATGGGGACCAGGTTAGAGGTTGAGAATTCCTGAGATCAAGAAACTTTAAAAAGAAGCAATGAACTCTTGTTACTGTAAAATTTAAGAAGAAAATGAAACATTAGTTCAAACAATAGACGTTGGTCTGTTGAGAAATCTTAAATCCATTTGCTGTTTAAGATTTTAGGATATAAAATTTGTTCCACTATTCATGTTAAAATAATTCATTTACACTAAATAGAGAACCATTGGCAAATTTTTATAAATGATTGAACTCACTTAAGAGAAACACGGAATAAGGGGAGTAAAACATGATGTTGCATAAGAATGTGGCACTGCATTGTTTACATTATCCGTGCTTTTGAAAATTATTTTATATGGTATGTTTAAAAAATATGGCATAAGGTATTACAGAGTATGATAAAAGTTATCATTAGTTTAATATTTGTACAAACAATTTTAGTTATAATTTATTTAAAATGTCCATTTGAAGTTCATTTATTGTAGCTTGACCTATAAAATTTACCTGTTTGATCCTATAGAAGTTTTCAGTTCAGGTCTTGCTGCTCAACGGGGAAGAATCAACCTGGTTTGAGTTGAAGTGGCTCTAAGGTGCATGACTTACATACCTACCCCTCTCTAACACAGTTCTCCTTCCACCCTCCGTGAATTAGTTGTGCTAAAAACTGGGCTACTTTTTGATTCTTTATTTGCCATGCTATAGTCTGGTTATTTAATGTACTATAGAATGTCTGGTATTCAAATTATCAAGTGAATTTTGTTAAAATGCTCTTACTCTCCTTGCTTTGTCTTCCTAATTTATATACTAGCAGAAAATACAGTAATAACCCTGAAAATATTACATTGCATTGGGTTGTAATCAAGTTAAATATAAAGGAAATGATTCTTGCCTTTATATAGCTTATAACAGGATCATTTGGACAAATTCATAGAACTCAAATAAATATCATCTTGCCTGGAATTCTAACTTAATTCTAATAATCTCAATGACAATGAATTAATGACAACACAAAACTAAGAAAATACTTCCGATAGGAATAAATAGGACATTCTAGACATCATGTTAGTGACATTCTTTTTAGTGTTGTATTTCAGGGAGTACTAATTTAGAAAAACCTAATTCATAGTCATATCATGTTGATAGTATAAGCCTATTGCTCTATGAAAATAGTAAGTGTAACACAATGCTTAAGACACTCAGTATTATGTACCACGCACTATGCTAAATGCTTTAAATTCATTCTGTCATTTATGCAGGCCATAGCACGGAAGGTGTGATCAATTAGCTTGGTATCTGGTATTCAAGAGTGTATAAATACCTGTAATAGAATGCTTAACACAAAATGGGATTTAGAGGATAAGCTTAAAACCTGGCTCTTCCTTTGTTTCAGTATGTTGTCAAAATTTACTTTCAAGCTATTCAGTTTATGACTGTCTTTGTTCAGTTCCATTCTTGTTCAGTACCATTTTAAAGTCAATTTTAATTCTTAAATATGGTGAGTATCCAGGTAAGTTTCTTTTTTTTCAGTACATGTTGAGCATGTCAAAAATTCCAATTAAAATGTAAAATGTATACTAAAAGAATAGAGAACTGTTAGTGATTTTCTTTTTATTTCCAGTTAAAATTCAGTGTGACCCATGCTACAGATATATTACAACATAAAGAAAATAGGACTTTTGTAACTCTTTACAGCAACCTAATATCAGTTGAATTTTTTAATTTATGGTACTAGTTGCTTGAAGAAAATACGGATCAGTTCTCTATTATATTTCTTTAGTAAAAATAAACAAATACATTATTGTTACACAAGTTTGATTTGTTTTGTTTTCCAGGTGCAACAATCGAACACAGTGTATAGTAGTTACTGGGTCAGATGTATTTCCTGATCCATGTCCTGGAACATACAAATATCTTGAGGTCCAATATGAATGTGTCCCTTACAGTAAGTATGAAGCTTGTATTTTTCACCTTCTACAGCATTCCTCGTTGATGCTGAAAGAGGACACATGTGAAAGAAGCATATGTTTATGGCCTACAAAACTATTATGCATGCAGAGCACTAACAGACTCGGGCCTCCAATTAGTTTCATGAAATGTGGAAGGAAGCCATAGTGTGATGCTGGCCAAGTGTCTGTCTGTGTTCTTAAGTGTTTGGCTTTTAAGGCTAGTGTTTTTCCAGAAAACAAACTTGAATTAGCTATTCAATAGGGCAGATAGAAATCTGTACTTTTGCCCAATACCAGTTGCTGACAAATTGGTTTGGCTCACAGTTTTCTAAAGAAGGAATTGACTTTGGTTTTAATCGTGAGCTACTTGAATGGCTACCTGCTGTTGTCGTAACTTTAATGCCTGGTGAAAGCTACCATTGCAGTAACTGAGGCAAGTGCTTTCCTTTTTGTCCCTTGTCCTTAAGAGAGTACTCCTTTACCAGATTCTGTGACTAAATCTTAACGCTAGATAAAACAAACGTAACAAAGCCTTGCACATATTTTTAATTTGCAGCATCCATTTTTAGTATTATCCTTTAGAGGAATATTAAAAATTCAGTTGGAAACTTCATAAGTAGGCTTCAGCTAATACTGTAATTCTGTGTAGTTTTCCTCCTAATCTCAGCATTCATATTTATGAATTGGATTCTGTATTTTCAACAGGAAAAAAACATTTTAGACAATTAAAAAGATTAAGTATATTACTTAATTTTCATCAGGTAATTTGGTTTCGTTCTTGACTTCTTTACTTCTTAAATTGGATAAACGTGTCATGCCACCTTAATTCACAAGCATTTGAATTAAAAATTCTTTAGCAGCAATTTTATGATTTGCTTCAGAGGACTTCCCTCCTTAAAAAAATATGGAATCAAACTAATAATGAAATTGCTTTTTCCAGAAGCTCAAAAACCAGATCACTAGCTCTGATAGATTCATATGTTCAAACTATCAATATTTCTGAAACCAAAAGGCTGATTTTAGATAGATATACTATGCCCAGTATGGTTGTAATACATACTTACACATCCTGTGAAGGCACTGTCGTCTCTCTCTTCTCTGCCCGCAGTTTTGATAAATTGGCTTTTTGTGGGGTATCAGTTAAAGGCCAAACACAGATTATCTTTTCATCCCTGCTCTGTGTTGTGTTACTGTGAAATGGAGGCTTTTTATGTTTTCAGTATTTTCTATATCATTTGAAGGATTGGAAGCCTACTGAGTGCACTGATCTTTATATCGTTTCTCCTGTGTGTAGTGTTGGTGGCTTACATAATCATTCTCCTTTGCCACTGGAGGAACATTGTATTCTTTTGAGCTAACCAAAGTTTTGTTCCATAAAGTCACTTGCAGTTGAATTTAGTATGGTTTCTGTCCTCAAATTAGAAAAGGAACACAGCATCCATTCCCAAACAGTGGAATCGGTCAGAGCTGCCAAGAATTATGTCTTTCTGGAGCCAGTTCCTGTAATCTAGTCTATAGATCAAGAACAGTGTTAAGAAAATATTATTTTCAGACTTTTAAGTTATTTCTTGCGCTGTTTAAGAAAGGAAAATGTGGATATCTTCTGGAACATCTAACTTTCAAAATTTACTTTTTCAGTTCTCCAGAAGTAATGTACACTGTGTAATAAACTTGCAAATAGCAATACTCAGAGAAGTATTTGTTCTTTTTAGTTTTTGTCCTTAAAAAAGAAAACAGTAATTTATTTGCTGTTACCTTTCTAGATGTTTGCAGGAGACGGAAATAAGTCTGGCTTTTTTAAACTACTCCTTGCTAAAGAGTAGAAGTAATTACAATTCCTATATACTGTTCAGTAGTGACACACTATAAATTGCATGATTTTCACTAATATTATAATTAATGCAAAGGATCTTTTTAGATTGTTCTGATCTTATTTAGGACTGTGTACCTTCTTAATCTCTTTTCCCCATTATCCTCTCCTTTTGTTTCTTTATGCTTCTGTCCTTTATAACCATCTCTTGTTTTTATTTTAAGTGTCTAGCTTTCACTTTTCCCTTGTTTTAATAGTATTTTGGTACTTTGTAATGTTTGCATACTCCTTTTACACTTAGTTGATAAAAACTGTCACTGTCAGATAACATTTATTATGTGTCTGTTACCACCTGGCTTTATGCCAGTTTCTATCCAGAGCAAGTTCTTCAGGAGTATATCCATCCCAAACTGTTTCCACTTATTTAAAAAAAATTTAGAAATTTTCCATGATCTCTGAAGATTTTATAATAAATTTACTCAGCAGAGTCCATTATAAATGCTGTTGTTTTTTAACTTTGTATGTTTATAGACAGGCACATATATTTGATTAGTAATTGAATGAATGTGTGTAGGATTCTTGTAGGATAAAGGAGAGTAATCAGATCTTGTAGGATCTTGTAGGATAAAGGAGAGTAATCAGATCAGAGTTTCCATATCCTACAGGTGCGATTTGGTTTTGATTTTTGTACCCTCCTATCTCAAATTATCATTAAGTTATTAAAGTTATACCATAAATTCAGCTATGTTTATTTTATGAGAAAAAAACTTTTACTATTGATTCAATCATTATTAATGAATAAACATAAGATTATTCAAAATGAAATAGTGTGTCACTGCAGATACAGAGTATGTAGGCTTTAGTTTGTTTGGGTCGATTTCTTGTCTTGCATAACCGTGTCCTCCACTGATGTTAGTGGGTCACGTATTTATGTTTGTTCTATAGCATAGTAAATGTATTGTTATGAATTAATTCATACAGTCTCTTAAGACAAGTTGCAATATATATTTGTGATGAAGAATGCTAATTTCATTAATTTTATTGTATTTTAATATTTTTCTCGGTTGAGTGAATTTTGGCTGATTTGACAAATACATATCCTTTGGGTTGTCATAAAAATCATAATGTAAGGTCTTTTGTTTTGAATATCCATATTTTATGCACTTCATCAATCATCAAAAGTTTTATTTAATTTTTTTTTACTTTTACATTTGAATGTTACTTCTCAGTTTTCATTAGAATTATAAATTATATACAATATATATCCATTTTATTTTCTTTAATATAAATATAAAAGTTAAATCATAAATGAAGTCATCCCTATTTAATATTTTGCTCAGTAACTGCCCTGTCATTTTAATGTATCAAATAATAAAACCCAGCCATTTTCAATTAATGGAAAACAAAATATATTTTCTACATCCTTTATTGAACTTGTTTTAAGTTCTGTTTTAAATGCGTAACATATTTTAAAATGTATTATTCCCATCTTTGCATTTAATTGATGTATTTCAGTATAATCATCCTTTCCTAAAAATAAAGAATATAGCTGTATATAAAGATAGTCTGAGCAGACTCAACACTAATGATTTATTTTATCCTCATTTTCCCACCATGCCCTTCCTTTATTGATTCTAAGCAGGTATAATATTGCTCTTCACTGAGCAGTAATTTTAGGACCAGTGGTTTATAAAAAAGAATTGTTCCACGTCAGTAACACTGAATTTCCTTTTTACTGGATGTAGTCAGGTTTACGCATTAATAGAGCAAGTATGTTTCCTGAAAGTGGTTAAGTAGACCAAGTTGGATGGGGGAGGTGGTGTCTTAATGTGGAAGGTTTCCTATGGCAAAAATATTTGTGTGATATGTTTCTCCCTAAGGTATTTCAGGAGGTCAGTATTTAATCTTGATGAATTATCATAATTAAAAAAAATTAATCAAGCTAAGACATCTTAATGAAATGTGCAACTACTACAGTATCTTTGAGTAGTCAGTTTGGAGACACAGTATTAGTACACCCTAATGCATTTTAATAAGGGAAGAGGGAGAATCACAGACATTAATCTGGTCACTTTATTAAATTCAGGCAACATACTTCAAAACCTGCATACAAAATCTAAAATAGTATTTTATGGTTTGTAATTATTAGAATACTATTTACCAGCAAGAATCTTATATAGCATACTTCCTAACTGCATAATCCATTTCTTTAAACTTCTTGGAGGGAGGATTTTTTTCTCCTATAACTCTACTAATCAGGTTTGTTTTATGAAAGCATTTACCTTTTATGGGGTCTGTGGAATCAAGGTATTTGCTTTGAATGCTTGGTATGATTGTTGTTGCATGCTAGCTTGCTTTTGTGTAAATTGATGATGGTAGACAATGTCATAATAAGCTAACCATAATTCTTTCTTCCTTTTTTCTCCTTGCCTACTGTGCTTGCTTTTTCCTTGTATGTATTTTGCTTACTTTTTTTTAATAGACTTTGTATTACAAGTTTGAGATATGTGATATAGAGAATTTAATAAGAATTTTATAATATAAAGTATATATAAATGTAAATAAGTAAATTTACTAATTATTAGTGGGGAAGAAAGGTACTACCTTAGCGTACCCTTCAAAATAACTATTGGGGTAAAGGGGGAGGCTTATATATTCCTGAAAAGGAGGCAGATTTTTTATAGTTAAGATAGATTTTTCTAGAAACAGAAAATTTAATAGAAAAAAATTGAAACATACTGAGATGCATAATTATATATTTCTTCTTACATCTTTGAAAAATGTAACAATATCAGTATTCATTAGCTTTGACCTGAGCTTCAAAATTGAGTTGCCATGTTTATAAATATATTTCCCTGTTGTTATGCTTACCTAATTTTAGTCAGCTTAATAATGAGTTTGCATAAGATAAATGGGGATGATACACCTATGCATGCATTTGTGTCTATAGCCTACCTATTTAAAGTAAAACTTGATAAGAATGCTGAGTGACTTGGGAAAGGCAAGAGTATGTACACCATGCATTAGTGAAGTTTCATTATTTATTCAGGTACACTAAGTGAAGCAACATGCCAACATATTTGTATTGCCTCCTTAATCTACTAAAATGATTGATCCATGTTCTTTTATGTAACTTTAGTATCTTTTCTCCTGCTAGGTTTTCCTGTTGTGTTTCTCTTTATCCAAAGTAGTGCAGCTCTTATTCTTCTTATATTTAGCATCTATTACGAATTCAGTCTTAGACTGTCAATTTATTTTAATCTTTTTTCTTTTTTCCTTGCACTTTTTTTTTTCTTCCGATGCTTAAAATAGAAGTGGAGCAAAAAGGTAAATAACGTATACAGTTTGAACCCCAGCTCCCTGTTATGTGCCTTATGGATGTTACCTTCTCCCTTCCCTTCCCCTACAACACTCCTGACATTAATATATAATCAGCAGGATCTCATAAATGCACCTCATAAAGAAGTCGACTGTTTACAGTGAAATTATATGACCGCTAAATCTGGTGCCGGGGTAAAATTTCTGAAGTCGGCGAGGGGGAGCTGTCCTTTCTCTGTTTCTTTTCACTCTTTATCTCTTTTTCTGATACCCTTGGATATTTTATTATTAAAGTGTCATCTTGCCTGGCTTCCAGAACCCTCTCCATAGCATGCCATGGTTACAGGGTCTCCTGGTCGTTTCATCACTCCTTTCCTCGTATTTACTTTTCTCTGCTTCTAATTGCATTTTCCGAATATTTATGTTCCTTCAATTGAAGCACTTTTGTTTTCAGTCTAAGTTCCATAGACGTTCTAAATAAGCCTTCACATTGGGTTTGTTTTATTTGCTTAATTTTGGTGTTCTGCTTTTGGGGGCTTATAAGTGGGCTAAGGAAGGGAGGGTACAAAGTTTGGTCTAAAAGTACTTTGTTCACCCTTATGTACAAAGCTCAGAGTTTTAAAGCATAAATTACCGAATTATAAGATAAAAACACATAGCAAAAATGTAAATTGTTAGCTCAATCATGAATGATCCTAAACTTAGGTTTGTATTTGTGAAAATAAACCCCAGCTGCTTTGTATGCTGGTACATCAATTATGGTAACTTAAGGAAAGAAAGGTAGTACTTGTGTTAAGTATAATTTCTGGTAAAATTGAATGCTAATAGAGTGAATTTTTCTCTTTTGATCTATGATCATTAAAACTTGGTTTGCCGGTATAGTCTTTTAACTTTGCTTAATTCTTGTTTTTTCTCTGTGACTGTTAGTTTTTGTGTGCCCTGGGACCTTGAAAGCAATTGTGGATTCACCATGTATATATGAAGCTGAACAAAAGGCAGGTGCTTGGTGCAAGGACCCTCTTCAGGCTGCAGATAAAATTTATTTCATGCCCTGGACTCCATATCGTACTGATACTTTAATAGAATATGCTTCTTTAGAAGATTTCCAAAACAGTCGCCAAACAACAACATACAAACTTCCAAATCGAGTAGATGGTACTGGATTTGTGGTATATGATGGTGCTGTCTTCTTTAACAAAGAAAGAACAAGGAATATTGTGAAATTTGACTTGAGGACTAGAATTAAGAGTGGAGAGGCCATAATTAACTATGCTAACTATCATGATACCTCACCATATAGATGGGGAGGAAAAACTGATATTGACCTAGCAGTTGATGAAAATGGCTTATGGGTCATTTATGCCACTGAACAGAACAATGGAATGATAGTTATTAGCCAACTGAATCCATACACTCTTCGCTTTGAAGCAACGTGGGAGACTGTGTATGACAAGCGAGCTGCATCAAATGCTTTTATGATCTGTGGAGTCCTTTATGTGGTCAGGTCAATTTATCAAGACAATGAGAGTGAAACAGGCAAGAATGCAATTGATTATATTTACAATACCCGATTAAACCGAGGAGAATATGTAGATGTTCCCTTCCCCAACCAGTATCAGTATATTGCTGCAGTGGATTACAATCCAAGAGATAACCAACTCTACGTGTGGAACAATAACTTCATTTTACGATATTCTCTGGAGTTTGGTCCACCTGATCCTGCCCAAGGTAAGAATGTTTGCTTGCTAATGCTTATATCTTTTATGAACAGTTTATTTTTAAGACTTCTTAATTTTTTTCCTATTTATTTTCTTTCCCTTTTCATAGTTCAAGGGCAAATGATAATATTGTGGCATTTCAAATTGTCACATACTGTGTACATTTTAGCCTTATATTGGTCCATTTTCTTTTTCTGAATTTCTTCGTTTAGATGTTGGTTTCAAAAAATTGTAGCATCCTTGGTCAGTTTAGATTTTCATTGCTAAAAATGTAATGCCAACTACAAACCTCTTAGCTTTGTGTGTTTTTTCTACCTGACTTCTGAATTGATTATGTGCAGACCTTTTAACTTCTTGGCGCCAGTGGTTAAAGGAAATTTTTGTTAGGAAGTCCCAGGAGAATTGCTAGGCTTGATGTACAATGCCAGGCATAAGTATTCTGAAGTTTTGGCCTCTGCTCTCTGGGTAGGAGAAGGAGTCATCTAACATCTTACTAGATCATCGTGTAAAATAACACATTTTTACTTCCCAATAAATTTGTGACTGTTTTAGGTCAGTATTTCTGTGACTTTAACTGTTACACATGGACTAAGCATTAAATGATCCCAAGTGTTGATTTATGAAGACAAATCCACTAGCATTTTTTGATTTGTGTTCTCTTCAGGTATCTTTATGTAGGATCATTACTTTATAAATCTTTGGAAATATATTTTAGTTTAGCAAATTAATTCAGTTCTGCAGTGAACAGTTTTTGAGGGTAAATGAAGTTTTGGATATTTCATTAAAGCAAGATTACCTCATACTCATATGAGGTAGAAGATAGAAGAATGACCTCTTAATATATTATTATAGAGCTTGCACTTATTATGTCTTTTCTATTTGAGCAATATTATTTGTGTTTTAAAGATCTGAATTATTTCAATTTTCTGAGTTAATTAGAATTATCATATTATTGAGTTACTTCAAAATTGTAGGAGCCAGAATGTTCCTTGGAGTGACTAAATCAGTCTCTTCAACAAGGTGGAACATAAATTAACATCTTTTTCTTCTGCTAAAGTAGTGTACATTCACACACTTAAACACAATTACATACACCCACACATAGTTTAGGGTATAATGTTACTAAGTTCTAAATATTGTCATAGGGTTAGGACCTCAAAAGCAGAAGCCTTTTGTAATTGAATTTCTAATTTGAGTTATAGAATACAAAAATATGTGATTTTTCTTCTTAACATAAGGGCAATAATGACATATGACTTAGTATAAGCCCCCTTTTTCTCTAATTCATGTATGTCTAGAATTTGTTGGGTGAAAATTGCAGCAATGTCCCATTGTTAAATTTTCAACAATGAAATCTGTTAGGACATAAAAATCTTTGTTGATAGTCTTAGTATTCTTTATTTTTAAATTCAGACCTATCTTTTTTCTCTTGAGGCTAGCAATTTGGGATGGTTCCTATATCTCAGTTGTTTTTCTAAACGCTAGTACTATGCTTCTCCTTTATCCTAGGTTTGTAAAAGGCAGAAGGTCAGTAATCGACAAAATTTGACACTGTGGAGATACATGTGTTAATCTTTTTTGTAACCTGTATTACCCTCACAGCTGTTAAATTTATCTTGGGTAGCAGTAAATCTCTTTCCCTCCATTAGAAAAAAATAGAAAATAAATTTTAAAAATGTAAATGCATAATCAGGCAGCACCTGAAGTTGAGTACAGATGCAGCTCAACAAGGAATCATTGCCTCCCTGATTGTCACAGAGTACTTCATAAAATACAAGATGAGTAAAAATGTCATTTTCCACATGTGGCTTATGTTCTAGTAAATAACTTGATCCATTTCAGATGAAAGAATCTTTGATAATTTGGATGCTTTTTGGAAAAAAGTTACCAGCTTCGAAAATGAGAAACTTAGCCGTATGTGGTAACTGCATTCCTACAGCTGTGTTGTGTTATCCAAAATAGTTAACCATTCTTATATATTCTCAGAAAGTGAAAATTCGTATTGACCCCTTATTAAACCCTTAGTGGTAAAAAGTTTTATCTGACCTAAATTTCTTGCTGATGTTTGAATTGTATTCTCTTATTCACGTGCTCTTTATAATTTACCTTCAAATGCTTTTAGAGAGACTCCTGCCTCGCTCATCTAAGATATGTGCTGCTATCTAATATGTGCTGCATGTAGATGGGGCATTGCAGAACTATTGTGGCTCATACATTTAGGTCAAACCAGTAAGCCACTGTCAGCAAGTCTTATGTACTGGCTTTGCTACCATGTATATAGCTGAAGTGTACATTGTGCTGTAAAATGGATAATTTTTCATTGTGGACTGTTTCACACTGTATTAGCTTCAATACTTTTCCCCATTTATAAATCCAAGCCTTTCATTCCTAACAGCACAAGTACATTATTGCTTGGCCTTGATAATGTTTTCAAATACATCTTTCTTTTTTTCTTTAAATTTTTAGCTTTTTGTGATCTCGGCATAGTTAATTTGCTCCATTTCCTTGAACTAGGTCTGTTTTTCCTCTTTTACTTTTTTTCTCTATAAAATGGGCTTAGAAAAATCCCATTTCAGTCATATATTAAGATATATCATATATATCTTTTCTATGTCTTAATCTGAATTGATTTATATATATACTTAATCTGTCTTCAGATTTGATATCCCAGACATTATCGAAAAATATTGGGTCTTGAGTGTTGACAGTTTCTGAATATCTGTCTTAGAGTAATAATGAAGTATGACACTTAAACAACATGAGGGAAATTTTTTATCAAGAGAGCCAGTTAGGTCTATTACTTAGGAAGTGTTCAGTGTAGAATACATATTTCTTAAAACATCTTCCCACTGATAATGGATGCTAATTAAAAGATGATCAGTGTTTGTAGACATCGAATAAGGGTAAATTTAATAAATCTGCAGTTTTGCCTTACCAGGCTACAGACTCACTGTAACTGGAGTTCATTCAGTGAATAATGGGTGAGTTTTGGGACTTGGAAGAGGGAAATAACAACCCATATTGTCCTTAAAATCTTTTCACACAGGAAAAAGCTGGTGATAATTAGCAAGTTCTTAGTAAATACTGTCGTAGTAAATTGAACCATTCTGTATGTGTTTGTTGAAATTTTCATGGGTACCTATTAAATATGTTTATTAGCATTATTAGCACCGTTTCTACATCTCTGTACTCAAATAATAAATGGTAGGTAGAATGTTAAGTCATTTAATCTGTGTGTTTGATATGGCACCTGATAATTTTGGGACAGGCTCTGTAAAGTAGGGTTTAGATTTATGACATAAGTCTATTGTGAGTTGCCATGTTTTCTGTTACCATTTATAGGATATTCTTGAGTTTTGAGCCTTTTGCCACATACGGTTCCTTACAAAACTTTTTATTGCTTCAGTATCTTATGTTCCCACATTTTTTCTTCTTTTAAAGATTTAAAAGTGTCAGTTAAATGCTCCAAAATAGGGGCAAATTGCTTAGTAGGGTGCCATACTTTCCCAGAGTCTCTGAAAATCTTTTATCTAGAAAAGTAAGATCATAACATTTAAGAGTATGGACAAGTGAACCTGAACAAATTGCTTAACCTCCTCCATGGCTCAGTCTTCTCTCTGTAAAAGGAAGATAATCATAGTGCCTACTTCATGGGGTTGTGGTAAGGATTAAATAAGATGATCTGATGATCCATGAATGGTGATTAGCACAGCATCTGGTACATAAATGCTGAATAAAGTGTAAGCTTTTATCATCATGGGGTGCCCTGTTGTGACCTGTCTTCACCTAGGGAAAGAAATATTAATTTTTAGAAATACCTCTTCATTTCTAGCTTCAACATTAGAAAAAAATGCTTTCCTTGAAGTTGTTAAGCTTTGGCCTTGCAAAATCTTATAGTTGTCCTCCTAAAGGGTTTCATTTTGCCACTTAAAGTTGACGTTCATGTTTATTTTCATGATACCCCAATATTTCATTGGTTTACCTTTGAAGAATGTGTTGCTTCCCTTTAAACTTCTTTTGATGAACAAAAGGTAAAAAGGTATGAAATTTTATTATCAATGACACATGCAAATATGGTATAGAATGTTGCATGAAATTTTGTGCATTTAATAAGTCATTTTATTGCCTACCTTCACTCACTTATTATGAATCTTTACTGATGCTCAGCAAACAGATCACTAATTGTAGTATTGTTAATACATATTTCAGTGATTAAATATGTACTAATTAGCACAGTGTCAAGGGATACATCAGAAGGTGTAGCACTAAACCATTTTGCTCTGCCCTTTTCTCTTTGTTCCGGATCCCCCCGCCCCCGGCTTTTAGATTTCATTCAGCAGCATTCACTTGACACTTCTGCAAAAGATTGTGATGCTTTTGACAAATGTTAATTGAGAAAGCACTGAAAGCCTGGCTGCATTGTAATCAAAAGAAAATTACGAGGTTTAACAGGATGTCAGGGAAGGGCTTTACAGAAAAAGATAAACAGGTTTGAATAGGTTTCTGCAGCAGCTGGCTAGGCATGATGCTTGGCTAATGTACACAGGCTTCTCTCATACGGTCAGTAACTGATGCCCTGGAAATAAAACATTGCTTAAGAAGTTTCTCTTGTGATAGAATGAAAAAAGGGTGTAAAAAGTGTGTCTTGCACTTATTGATAACAAGAAGTTTCTCACTACTAAAGAACTAGGAACAAGTACACACTACTTTTTCTGATAAACTTAGCATACTCTGTCATAGAGTCAGAATTATGTAAACTATTTATGGACCAGAGCTTAATATTATCAGTGATAATATGAACTTGTTTTCCAAGAAGTTTTAATGTTCTAATTTGTTTCTTATGTATAGCAAAGCCATAAATTGTTAATGTTTTATAAGATTATTTTAAAAAATAGTTATTTTTAGTTTGCTCTTCTCAATTTAAATTTAAGGCATCATATTTACAAGGTCTTAAGAGCCAGTAATCTAAATGTTGATAAAACTATAGTGTGATCACCTAATAGATTTTAAATGGTGCCATTAAAGTTGTACTGACAGAATTTTTGTTGTTTTTTTTAAATTAAGTGTTAATGAGGGAAACATTAAGCTCCATTATCATTTTAACCTAGTGGATTCAACAGTTTAAAAGTAATGTTGGAAGTCCAAAATAACCTTAAATTTTTTTTATTTTAAAATTTCTACGCTTAAATCCACTTTTATATTTTTAAATCCTTTTATGCTCTCTGTTAAAGGTCAGTAGGATATGTAGGGTTGTTTTCAAATGAGGCATTATTTGATCGAACCCGTTATCTTGCTATGAGATTGCATTGTAACCTCTGACCAGAAGTAGTTTCTTTTTCATACCTGTGTTTTCAAAAGTAAAAATGTCAAAGCCTCAGATGTTTCCTTATTGAAACAGCACAAGCATGCCCAGCTTATCTTCTGTTTGGATCTAATCAGGCATGCTCAAAAATCTCTCAAGCAAGAATGGCTGCTGGGTGGAAAGATATTACAGTATTTGTTTTCCTTCAAGATGCAGAGTGGGTGACTTGAAATTTTCTATTGTCCTAATTATATGTAATGGTTAGACTTTTGTTGATACTTTGAATTTTATTGTTTCAAAGTATGAATTTATATAAGAAACGGATTTTTCTAAATATTTGATATGACATAATGTATTTGATATGTACATTGAAATTTTCTATATGAAACTGCCCTTCATTTCCTGTTACATGATATATGATGAAATTGTACATAAAATTTATTATCAAATATTTCATTGAGAAGTAAGCCTAGCACAATTAGAGTCATAGAGCGAAATCTATGGTAAATCCTAAACTGCCATCGCTTAGCCAACAATATGAATAAATTGGAATAAATGAAGAGATTTATTCTTCCTCCCACTCTACGGATATTCTCATTAATTTCTGATTTTGTTGGTGTTGGGGTAGTTGGATGGGTAGGGGTTGTGTGTGTGTGTGTGTACACGTGCGTACACGTTCACATATGAGTGCAAGTGGGTGTTTGAGATTAACATACTCATCTTTTTTCCGTAGTGCCTACCACAGCTGTGACAGTAACTTCTTCAGCTGAGATGTTCAAAACCACAGTATCAACCACAAGCCCTTCACAGAAAGGCCCCATGAGCACAACTGTAGCTGGATCTCAGGAAGGAAGCAAAGGGACAAAACCACCTCCAGCAGTTTCTACAACCAAAATTCCTCCTGTAACAAATATTTTTCCCCTGCCAGAGAGATTCTGTGAAGCATTAGACGCAAGGGGGATAAGGTGGCCTCAGACACAAAGGGGAATGATGGTTGAACGACCATGTCCCAAGGGAACGAGAGGTATTTCCTGTCAAATACTATATATACATTTTAAAACTTATTTTAGGGGCTTCCCTGGTGGCGCAGTGGTTGAGAGTCCGCCTGCCGATGCAGGGGACACGGATTCGTGCCCCCGGTCTGAGAAGATCCCACGTGCCACGGAGCGGCTGGGCCGGTGAGCCATGGCCGCTGAGCCTGTGTGTCCGGATCCTGTGCTCCGCAGCGGGAGAGGCCACAACAGTGAAAGGCCTGGGTACAGCAAAAAAAAAAACCAAACAAACAAAAACTTACTTTAAGTAGGTTCTGAATTACACAGAAATGATTTTATTTGAGGAAAGAGATATTTACGATAGCTAACTTCATTGTTGTTTTTGTTACTTTGGTAATATAGCACATGTAGACAACTTAAAGGTTTTTAAACTGTAAAAGTCATTTAAGGTCAGGCACTGAATTAAATTCTCTCCCTCTTAAAGACCTAGGTCAAGCCTGAGATTTTTGCCCATGGATTCTCTAGTGAGGCTTCCTTACAGCTGTCTTTCTCATTGCAATGTATCATTTTGGATGAGTCCCAAGAAAATCAAGGGCTTTTTGTTTGTTTGCTGTAAATGTCTGATATTTCTGTGCTGACTTTATATTTACTGTTTATAGTCTGTATTATACCCTACTTTTCATCAGTTATTGTCAACTACTTCCATTAATGTTTATTCAAAATTTAACACACGGAGTAGGATCATCATAGCTGATTTCCCGAATGCATGCAGAAAAAAATGGTTTCAATTTCACTGTTGCTTTCTACATCTGTTGTAGGAACTGCCTCGTATCTCTGCATGCTTTCCACTGGAACATGGAACCCTAGGGGCCCCGATCTTAGCAACTGTACCTCACACTGGGTAAATCAGCTGGCTCAGAAGGTTGGTTGGAACCTTTTAATATGATACACATTGGTGATTAAGGGCTTTAACTTCTAACATAAATAATTTAACTTTGTATGTTAAAACCAGCTTCGTTGCTCTTTGTTCAGCGTAAAAGTAAAAAATTATGCATAGCTTTGTCTGTAAACTATTTATTCAAAGTTACATATGTTTTAGGGCATGCTGTTTTCTATGTTAAGCTTTTTAATGAGTACATAGTTGCTTAATTTCATTCATATTTAGTTCTGTTTCTTTTGATGTTTGTAAGACAAATAGTGTATTGGCCTAATAAATCAAGTATCATTAATTTGCAACTGAATCCACAGAATGCAAGCAGATGTTCATATTGCAGATGATTATGATAGAATAAGAAAAATGACTTTAAAAAGCATTAGTAACTTTAATATTACATTGTAATGCAGTGACATTTTAGTTTCTCCTTTGCCATCTACCTTTCTAAAATGCAAGCAGTAGATAATAGCCCTCAGTATTATATTGATTACATTCTCACTTAAATTTTTGGATCATTGGAATAAATAAGTAAGATTTTTAAATAGCAGTTTTAAATGGTTGCAGTGAAATGAGAGAACTATCTCAAAAATTTTTTAAACGATTTCTGATTTTTTTACCTTTTGTTTCTTTAAAATGTCTGATTAAGTATTTTTTTTGAGGATCTAAGAATCTTTAATCATCTGAAATGAAGAGAAATTATTGGTCTCAGTTGCAGATTTTGACATATTTGCAAATACTTTTCTCACCACAACAAAGATACTTGGGAAAAAAATAAGAAGCCACAAACAGAACAAGAAATCTTACTGAGATAATATAAACTGTCATTTCAGATCAGAAGTGGAGAAAACGCTGCCAGCCTTGCCAATGAACTGGCTAAACATACCAAAGGGCCAGTGTTTGCTGGGGACGTGAGTTCTTCAGTGAGGTTGATGGAGCAGTTGGTGGACATTCTTGATGCGCAGCTGCAGGAACTGAAACCTAGTGAAAAGGATTCAGCTGGACGGAGTTATAACAAGGTAGGTAGAAATTTTCCGTTGTTTCCAATTAGATGTTTTGTATGGCTGCTCTGGATTCTTCCAGCAGTTAACTGCCTAACTTTTGGCCCCCTGGACAAACGCATAGAAACAGAACTTCTAATTTGGTTCACATCTCAAGAAAGAATTATAGTTGGGAAAGGAGCAACGTGCACACCCATCCCCACCCCCCAAATGACGCTAATTACCTGAGGGAGATTTTCGTTGGTGGTAAACGTCATCTGCCTGGTTTTGGTCAGTACTCTCACTTTGGAAGGCCCACTAGGAGAGATTCTGTTACACAACTGATATACTAATACAGTCAACTCTTGTGATTGTAAGAAAATTGTGATGCATATAGGAATGTTAGCCACTGAAATACTGTTTTCAGTGGTAGGTTTTGAGAGAAGGACAAGTTTCCTTTGCTAGGAGTATAGTGTGTTAGTGCTACTAATTTTTCCTACCTTGACAAAAATTTGATAGTTATTTTAACCACACTGTAAAGTGTTTATATGAAATTCATATGAATCCGAAATCTGTGGCTGAAATGGTTTTATGGTTTTTTTCTTCCTTTTCATCACATACTTTGTCTCTAGGTTTATCAAGATACTTTGGATTATCATGTCTAGTAAAATACAGCTGAAAACTGAATACACAATCTTGGCAATCAGTATAGACTCACAAAAATCCAGAGGATTACGGTACATAATAAACGCTGAGCTCAGGACCACCAGCTTAATTTCTGAGGATTTCTTCTTTCCTCAATTTTCAACAGATAAAAATCTAACCTCTGATTTTCTTTTCTTTTACTAAAAAGCTCCAAAAACGAGAGAAGACATGCAGGGCTTACCTTAAGGTATCTCCCCTGTGCTGTCACCCTGCTTTCTCCCTTCTTCAGCTACCTGTTACGCTTTATCATCTTGCTGCATGATCCAATGTATTTCAGTCTTTGATAATTATATAATGTGCCCCATATCAGCTGTACAAATGTTGGCTTTTCACAGGTATATTACTCTCAGAATAAGCAAATAATTTATTTTTATAATTTTTGCTGTTTTTCCATTCATCCAAACATACAAGAATTTTAATGAAATATCCTTTGAATTGGAAAGTTATCATAAAGTCTCGTTATTTCCTGTTGTCATCTCTGTGGATTGAAAAACAACTTGAGTGAAACAGCTATGATATATTCCTGGCAGTTTATCATATCAAAGACTGTGTAGTCATAATGTATGTGCATGAAAAAGTCACTGCTTTCTTATCTCTGTGGTGTACTCTTAAATGAAACAGGCTTTGTCTTGAAATTTTTTGGAGTCATTTCTAGAATCAGGTTGATAAGGGGATGGGTTACTAGAAATAAAATATAAATAATGTGACAGTGCTCTCGATATATGTTATATGTTGGTTTTTATCGAGATGATAGAAACAGAAAGCCACTGTTTGGCTCAGAATCCTTGTCCACTGCAGCCAGTTTTTCTCACTGGTATATCCAAGTAAAATAGGAAACATGATGAGGCTAACAGTGGAATTATGCCAAGCCAGTTCTGTGTGGTAGATCCAAATAATAAAGAAGTTCCTTTTGCTGGGGATGGATACTTTCTAACCCTACTCATCTGGGGACCATATTCCTAGTCAATCAAACCTTGAAGAACTAATCTGTATATGTATGAAAACAAAACAAAAGAACTTTGTAAGTTTTGTACAATAGAGATTCAAAAGATATGACTTCACCAGTTTTAGTTGGCAAGATCTAGAAAAAAAGAACATTTCACTAACGAGTAATGGACATTGCTGCATCTGAGAACTTTACAAGAAAAGGCAGTGGGAAAGTCTGTTTTTAGGTGGTAATATTTTGAAAGTCCCTTATTAGCCTGTTTAAAGGGGGCAAAGAAATAGATACTGAAGTGTATAGAATTTGTTGTACGGAAATTTTCAGCTCACCTTTAAGGTATTAGTTAATGTGTGAAATGTAATAATTAGTATGTTGCCCAGGACATATATCTCAGTGGGAATAGAATAGCTTTTTTTCTTTGGCAGGGAGACTACTTCAGGAATATGATTAGGCTAATGATCATTTTGATTCCACTACAAAAATACAACTAGTAATAACTAAGGAGCATTACAAATTAATAAAAGCATGCCATCAGCGAGTTATGTGTATAGGTAGTAAATTTCAGCATGACCTCAATTTCTGACCAGTGTCATTTTCAGTATGTCTCAAGTGAGCTTCTGTGTTCAGATAAAACTAATAAAACTCCTTAAGTTACAAATCAGAAGCTGACTTACACTGTGCAAATGAAGCGAGTTCCTGCTTTGTGACAGAGGATTCATTTGTAACTTAGATTAGAGGCTCCAGTCTGTATTTCTTGGTGACTAATGAATCTGGCCTCAGCAGACCAATTTCTGTTCCATTCTAGTTAATGGCTGCAGCAGTATCAGTGTGAGCATTTTGACTATTCTATCTCCCATCAGAGAGAGAAAAAAAGCCTTTAATGCCACTTGCGAGTATCTTCTACCTGCTAGGAAGGTCGTGGTGGCTCACGTGGCAGACAGAACGAGGATATTAAGTTGGACTAAGCTAATTAATCTTAACTCTGACAGTAGCCTCAAACAACTTTTCCCCGTGCTCATTTCAATATAGTACCTCAAACTAGCAATTTTTGTTGTTCTTTGTAGAGTGTGTTTTTTTTTCTCAGTGATTATCAGTAGATCAAAACAATTGATATTTGGGCTTAATGACACATTATGGCTAGGTAAATGGGAAAGAGTAAATAAACTCAGTGATTTCAGTTATCCAAGCCATAGTCAGTGTACAGCTACAGTAAGTATCAGTACAAAAGCCTGCCTTCAATTGCTTAACTGACCGGGTTACATTTTTATTTAATGTTGTTTTACATGGTAATAAACTAAACCTACACATAGGAATATTTATAACTTGGATATTTATTAAGACTTTACTTTGCCTTTCTGTTTTTCTTAAATTATTAGTATAGGTTTTAAATATTTTGACTGTTCTCTTGATCTCCTTAAAAACAGATGATTGTTTATGAATTAAGGTATACTCTCGAGTGTTTTTTAGCTGGCCAGGAAATTGGAAGAGTTGAAAATGTTCACAGATAACTTATACACTTTGAAATCACCTTGTTTTTTCCCAATGATAATAAGTAGACAATGTTATAAGGCACAATTTTGGTTATTATTTTTAGTTCAGGTTCCAAAAAACAATATGGTTTAATTTTCAAGCATAAGTATTAGGCTACTCTAGAGACACCAGTGTTTTCTATTTAGAACATTTAAGTCTTGAGGTTTTATGTAGGAGTGACCATGCATGTAGGGGTAATACCTCAGATTAAGAGCTGACACTGGTTTTATTTCTTTGCAACAATTGAAATATGATTAGATAAACAGAAACGAGTCATCTCTTTATACTTAGTCTTTATAATCAAATAGTAGTCTACTGATCTTCAGCTAGTTCTATTTTGAAAGGGTCAGACATCAAGTTGGCCAGATATATGTTGTCCAGGTGTTCTTCCGTAAGAGTAAATCATCATGACAGATAAATATTACAGTTGTCACTAGTCAGTGATTGAAAATCACCTTGGTACTAGAAGTAGTCAAAACTAATGATAGTTTTCTAATGGATGCAGGCAATTGTTGACACAGTGGACAACCTTCTGAGACCTGAAGCTTTGGAATCATGGAAACACATGAATTCTTCTGAACAAGCGCATACTGCAACAATGCTACTGGATACATTAGAAGAAGGAGCTTTTGTCCTGGCTGACAATCTCGTAGAACCAACCAGGGTCTCAATGCCCACAGAAAATATTGGTGAGTGAATCTATTGTCAGGTTTAATTTTAATTTAGAAGATAGATGTTTAAGAGAATAATGCTTCCATTGAGTCTTGTGAGTTATTTCCCAGTGCCAAACTTCTATTTTGTCCAATTATTTTTGTCCCTTAATAAGAGATATTATTGATCACACTCATAAAATTAATGCAAAAGCCAAAATCTATCCTATGTCTTTCAAAAGTTGGTGTTTTTTTCCAACTGAAAAATCATTAAAGGAAAACAGTGTGTAGAGTACTTAACTGCAAGAATATGGACTGCTTACGTAATGAAAGTGCTTGCTGTGGAGCTGTGGCGAATGCCTTTCCATTTTATACAATACGTTCCTAATGAGGTTAAATTACTTTCTGAAATGCGTTCTCTCAAATATTTTAGGCACGCAGATATTTGAGCCAAACATTTATATTAAACAGAACTGCTTTCAGGTGAAAATGTGGTCAGTGAACTACATCACCCATAGAGCAGAATATCCATGCTTCATAGACTGTAAAACAGCTGCGGATAGTTTTGAAGCATCATTTAGAATTTAAATGCTGGCAGTGAGAGGTAGGAATTCACTTTTGATGGTATTTGAAAGAAGTACTACTGTAAGTACAGTGAAATTATATTAATATAGGCTTGACTGATTTAGAATTGTTATTCAGTGGGGTTGAGCTCAAATGAAATTTTAGTATCCCTTAGTAAAGTAAAAAAATTTCCAAAGCGTAAATGTAAAAAAAAACCCAAAGGGAACACAGACTACTTTTCCATCGAAAGAGTGCATTGGAGCAGCAGATATTGAATGAAGTTTTGCTATCTGGAATGCCATATCTTATTGCCTTATTGTGCCTACCTAAGTATGAGACTTTTATTTAAAAATACAGAGAAACAAGGTATATAGGAGAAATAGACATCAATCAGATTATGATACCTGGATTTAAATTCAGAGCCTTAAGCTTATTTTAAATAACTGAGTTTTTAGGAAAAAAGGTATATTAAAATCATGTTTTTATTTACTTTATGAGGTTTTGAAATGACAAATAACTTAATAACTTTAAGTGAAATCAAAATAATTTGGCCTGCTTTAATGTGGGAGACCAGTCATAAGGAAAGTGATATTCTACCATAGCTTAGTAGGAATAGACAATGAATAAAGCTCCTATTTTATGTCTAAAGCTTTTGTTATTTTGAGGTTTAATTTATTTAGTAGTCTAATAAAATTCCTAACATACGCATTAAACAGTTCTTCTCAAATGTTTCCAGGGACGTACCTGTAAGGTAAAGGAGTGTGGACTTGATTGTCTCAGAAGATGTCATAAAAAGTATTGTTTGAAGTGTTGTGTTGTGACCTCAATTTGTTTTCTAAATCTTCTGAAGGCTATTTTAAAAACAACCAAAAAACATAAAATTTCCCATTTAAGCTCCTTCCAAGAGTGCAAAGAAATTTTGATAGGCCAGGTCAACATCCTCTGCTCCCACCGGCTTTACGTATGCAGAACGCTCTATTATTATATGTCTGAGATATTTTTATCTCAGTTTGAGAATGGCCAGGAATCTTTTTTCCCTGATACTTGTGTTTTTCAGAGTTCTAAATGTTTATCCTTTACACTGGTTTTTTAAAAAAATTTAATTAAAGAAAGAACATTGTGGGTAGAGATTCTCATAGCGTGTAGTACACATTTTACTGCCTTCTCAAAAATAATACCCTGAACTTAATGTATGCATGTATTTATTACCCAAGAATTATCAAGATGAAGGCCATTTTACATATTCCAATATATTTCCATGTCTTTTATTTCACAATTTTGTGAAAAATAATATCTGTAATTTAATATGGCATTCAAGATTCAACTTTTTCCTAGGACTTGTTCTCTTTTTAGACATGAGAACTAAAATAGCCCATTATCCCTTTATGTCTTCACTTTATGTTCTTATCTAAATTTAGGGTGTGGATACAGTATCTTTGATTATTAAGACAATTTGATTCTCCTCCTTAGTGGTTTCTCCTTGAATCCTTATTTTCACTTGATTATATGATTTACCCTTATACATGACCTCGTAAAATGGTATAGTTATATGTTATAATTATACCTGATTATAGCTTTTTAAAATCAACTTTGAGGTATAATTTATATACAATAAGAGCAGCTGTTTTAATGGTACTCTTTGATGAGATTTGACAAATGTACACCCATTTAACCAACAGCATGGTCAGTATTTCAGCCACCTCAAAAGGGTCCTTTATAATCTTTGTCAGTCAGTCTTGTTATACCCCCAGCCCCAGGCAACCACTGATCTGCTTTATGTCACTATAGTTTAGTTTTGCTTTTTCTAGACCTTCCGTTGAATGGAATCATAGACTATATACTCCTTTTGATCTGGCCTCTTTTACACAGTATAATGTTATTGAGATTCATCTATGTTGGTGCCAACATCAGTAATTCTGTCCTTTTTATTGCTGAATTTCCATTATAAGGACACAACACTATTTGTATATCTATTTATACATTTAGGTCATTCCCACTTTTTGACTGTTATTAGTAAAGCTGCTATTTTCCCAAGTGATTGTACCATTTTATATTCCTAATAGCAATTAGAGTTCCAGTTGCTTCACATCCTCACCAGCATTTACAATTGTCTTTTCAAATGTCTTTTTAAATTTTAGCCGTTTTAGTGGTTTGTAGTGGAATCTCATTTTGGTTTTATTTTGCATTTGTATGGTTGCAAAGTTATGTTTTGCTGAAAACTGTTCCAACTTTTCATGTTCTTATTGGCCATTCATATATCTTTTTGTGAAGTATCTGATTTTTCCCATTTTGAGTTCTTTGTTTTATTATTGGATTATAAAGATTATTTATATATTCCTGATACAAATCTTTTGTCTCATATATGTATTCTGAATATATAGTCACTCAGCATGTGACTTTTCATTCTATTTTCTTAATGATATCTTGAGAGAAGCAGAAGTTTTTAATTTTGATAAAAAATCCTCATTACCCAGCTTCAACAACATCTAGCCAATCCTGTTTCACTTATTCCTCTCACCATTGTATTATTAAAGCAATCCCTAATATTATTACTTTAAATACTTTAATATGTATCTTAGACTTTAAAAAAAAAAACAAGCCATTCTCATACTTTAAAAAAATATCAAAAACAGGAAAGATAAAAAGGAGATTTCAGTTATTTGATTTTTGTAAATTTGTTAATACCTAATTTGTTTAACCAGGATACAAACAAGTTCATGTTGTACATTTGACTGATGCATTGCTCTTACTGGAAAGGAAGAGTTTTCCTTGTACCCTTCGAGGTTCTTTGGCTGGTCTAATAACCTCAGGTTTAAATACCACCCCCCAATACTTTCTGTTGCAGCTTATGAAAAGAAGCACATCATGTTTGATTGTCTTTCTTTGTGATCTTAAGATTGATTATGTGGTTTAGTTATTATCAGCCTAATCCAGCATAATAAAATTCCCTATCATTTATTTTCCCAATGGGCTTAGCAGCCAGCTTGATTGTATACCTCAATTTAAGCTTAGTTATACTGCAGTAACAAAAGCCCTAAAGTCACGGCAGCTCTCAACAACAAAGTTTATGACTGCTTTACTCCACGTCACCTGAGGCTTAGCTTTGCTTTGCTCCCTACCATCTTCAGTTGGCTCCATGTTGCTTTTACCCCGGGACTCAGGCTGATGGAACCTAGTACGCTGCGGGTCTGCTGGCAGAGGTCCTAGTTTTTCCATTGTACACTGTATTACTTTTCTTCCCCTTTCCTCTCACTGCAGCCACTACTCAGTGATGAATTTGACAAACAGAAGGACAGAGAAATATATTAAAATCCTATCTTCAGCACTGGCTGTGAGTGAGGCTCTGGGTGGCTCTTCTATGAATCACGTGTGTTCACTTTCAGGAAATCTGTTGAACAAAACATATATTATGTCGGCTATACAAAAGTATAGAGAAAACCATAAACATCTGTGTAGCAGTCACCCACTGAGCCACATCTTAGCATTTTACCATATTTGCTTCAGGTTTTGGGGAAAAGAAATAGGTATATATAATCTGGAAATCCCCTGGGTCCCCTCCTTCCTGATCAGATGAAAAAGAGGGTAACCATCATTCTTACTTTGTTAGCATTAGTAAGCTTTTATTTATTTATTTTTGCTCTACAGGTATGTACATTTAACTGTTATTTTTCATGTCTTTAATGTTAATGATTTCACACTATAAATGTAATTATATAATTTTCCCTTGCCATTATATTTTTCATATTTATGCACATTGATATGTGCATCTCTAGTTCATTCATTTGCTCTAAGAATGCACAATCATTCAACTATGCCTGTGATAGATATTTTAGTGGCTTACACTTTTTTGCTGATATTATGAAAACTGTGGTGAAAGTTTTTGTATGCCTCTTACTCATACATTTGTGACTTTCAAGATATATATGCGTGCACACACACACAACCTAGAAATAGTTTTTGAGTGGTAGAGCATGCCCATGTTTAACTTTACTAAATACTGCCACGTTGCTTTCTAATGTTGTTTTACCAATTTACATTCTCACCAGTAATATCATTGTTCCCCGTCACTCTCTTTGTCAACACTTTATTATTGACATAAATTTTGTCATTCTAGTAGATTTGAATTGATCACATTATTTGCAGTTCCCTGATTACTTAATGCATTTATTGGGTATTTTAATTTTCTCTCCTGTGAATTTCTTGTCCACAATTTTTTCCTGTCTATCTCTTTCTATGTAGGTAATGCATTCTGGAAACTAATTCTTTGAAGATTATATAGTTTGCAAATGTTTATTCTGTCTGTGCCTTCTCTTTTGTACCTTGTTTATTAATCTTTTGTTTGACGGAATAATGAACTCAAATTATCAATCCTTTCTTTTAGGATTGATACTTTTGGGATCTTGTTTAAAAAATATAGTGTTTTGGGGGGGTTTTTTGTCCCCTGATCAAGAAATTTTTCTCTACTTTGCAGTGATAAAGATTGTATACTTTCTTTAGAAATGATAAAGCTTTGCCTTTTTACATTTATGTTTTTAATCCAACCTGAAATTTATTTTGTTTATAATATTAATGAGGGAACTAATTTCATTTTTTTCTATACAGATAATCAGTTGTTTCAGCACTTTCAGTGCACAAGCCATTCCTGTCCCCAGTGGTTTGTAAAGATATCTCTGTCATATATCAAGTTTCTGTACATGTTGGGAGTGTCTGTTTTACATTGTTGCGTTTGTTTTTGTTTCAATACTATTAATATCTGGTGAGTGCTTTCAACCCTGCTTCTTGAGGAACCGGATTCCTCTGGACTGCTATTCGGCATGTCTCTTCCATGTGCATTTTAAAATCGTCTTGTCAAGTTCCACATACTCAAAAAAATCTTGTTGGAATTTTTATTAGAATTAGACTGAGTTTGTAGATAGATTTTGAAAGAAGTGTCACAGATTTATCTATTGAGTTCTCCCAGATTGGGCCATGATAGAATTCTCCATCTGTTGTTAGGTTTTCTAAGTTCTATATTTTTCCCAGTAATGTCTTGTACTTTTTCAATTAGGCTTATTCCTAGGAAACATACACTAATTTTTATCGTGAATAGTATTTTTTAAAAATTACATATTCCGGGGCTTCCCTGGTGGTGCAGTGGTTGAGAGTCCGCCTGCCGATGCAGGGGACACGGGTTCGTGCCCCAGTCCGGGAGGATCCCACGTGCCGCGGAGCGGCTGGGCCCGTGAGCCATGGCCGCTGAGCCTATGCGTCTGGAGCCTGTGCTCCGCAACGGGAGAGGCCACAGCAGTGGGAGGCCCACGTACCGCAAAAAAAAAAATAATAAATTAAAAAAAAAACATATTCCAATTGTTTGCTGATTGGTGTACAGTTGATTTTGCTGATTGCAGACTTGCTAAATTCTTTTCCTTCTGATAGTATAGAGTCTCCTGCCCATTACTATGTAGTTAAGTATATTTTCTATAAATAATGAACACATTGCTTTTTCCTCCCAGTCTTTGTACCTTTTATTTTTCTTGAATTACTGCCTTAGCTAGGTCCTTCAGTACAGTGCTAAATAAAACTTGTGATAAGAATGATACTGACTTAAAAAAAATTGCTTTTAGAGTTTTGCATCATTTTTTTCTGTAAGTTTGGATATATAACCATTACCTGATAACAAAACCTTTATTTAGGCAAGGAATTTTTCTTTTATTCTTACTGTTTCATAAAGATTTTTTATACTGAATGAGTGTTGAAATTTGTTGAATTCTTTCTGTTAATATTTTTCTTATTTAATTTCATAATTTGGTTAAAGACATTAATATATTTTCTAATGCATTAATTTCTATATGCCTTTTTGAGTTAAACTCAGTTTGTTCAGGATATTATATTTAAAGTGTATATATAATTCATTAACTATTTTTACATACTTTAAATAAGTAAGGATATCCTATAATTTCTCTCCTTTTACTGTTCTGTGCATCAAGAGTATATATTAGTTTTGTGAAATGAGTTGAAAAACATTCTCTTATATTCACTGGAGCAGTTTGTTAAAGATTCAGTATATATTTAACCATGAGTTCATTTTCTTAAATGGTCATAAAGTATTGGGGTTTCTATTTATTTAAGTCAGTTTTGTGTTTCAAGAAAATTTTCCCTTTTGTCTGTCTATTTATTTATTTATAGTATAAAGTTGATTGTTGCATCTCTACTAAGATCTATATTAATGATCCTGTTTTTAAAAATTCAAATTATTTTTTACTATGGACATGATTTTAAACTTTAATAAGTAAATATTTGTTGAATGAAATTAAGTCTTTGTACATGTGTATCTATATTTGGAACATTTACTGAAAACTTAAAGGATTTCCTTTTTTTACCCTGTCTTCTGTCTTGTTTTAAGAATAATTAATAATTGAGAACCCCTTTTAGTGTGAAGAAGAGAGAGGTATATATTAAATTTATATTTTTGTCACTCATTCCCTTCACCCACTACCCACAAACATGGAATCTGTTATGAGGACAGGTGATCATCCACATACCCACCTGCTTAATCTTTCTAAGCAAAGTATCTCTACCAGCTTCTGCAGCTGATAAAATTCTAGGAGTTATATGACTCATTATAAACTTATATTTCAGGTGCTTGACATGTGGTCTCATAGCTTATAAAAATTTCCAATGTTATGATTTCATATTTACAGCTGAATCTATATGTATTTTGCAAAACAAAGTTGAGAAAGATTTTTAAAAAATAGCATCCAAGAGTTACTCTGTAATGGTATGAGTCCATTTTGCTAAAAAGAGAGTGGGTGAATTCATCATACTCGTGTGTGTGTGCGTGCGTGCACACGCATGGCACATACAACACTTACACACATGTTTGTCTAAGTATAGAAATAGCTATTCAAGGGTATATGCCATCAGAGAGGGTGAAATTCAGAGAAAAATGTATGGACTGTATTTATTGAATTATGTGTTACTTTTTAAAATTCAAATACTGAAATGAAAAATTTTCATCCAGTTCCTCTCATTTCATCAATAAATGGCACATTCTAATTACTAATATGAAATAGTTTTCTTTAGTGGAAACAATGATACTTTTTCATTCTTTTAAATAATCATATGCTGATATAAAGTATTGCAGTCTTTATTGGAGTTACAGTAGACAGCATTTATGTTGAAGATGTTACTATTATATTTTTTAAACAAAGTTAAACAACATTGGTCTTGTTGATCACATAAATGTTCTTAATGTTTATGCATTGTCTTCTTTTTCTTACATGTTTTCCAGTGTTGCTACTTCATTTGAATTTTTGAACTTTGGATTATACTGCAGTGGTTGGCAAACTTTTTCTATAAAAGTCCAAGTAGTACACATTTTAAACTTTGCAGGCTATGTGGTCTAAGCTGCAAATACTTAACAGCCATAGACAATATGTTAATGGGTAATCATGGCTGTGTCCCAGTAAAACTTAATTTACCCAAACAAGTGGCAGGCCAGATTTGGCCTACAGGTCCTATTTTGCCCAACTTGAATATGTAAAAATTGATCATTGCTAGTGAGAATTAATGGGAAGTTTGAACATAATGCCAGACATTTTCTCTTGAATAATGCTATGCTGAGCTCCCTACTTTTAGAAACCAGAGAAAACCTATTACTGCAAAGTTGACCTATGTAATCTTATGTATTAAAATGTGTTATATACATAGAACTAGATGTCTACATGCAATAAAGGCATTCACATTTATAGTTCGTATTTTGTTTTACCATTACCAAGTGATGGTCATTGAAAATTACTTAACATAGAGTCAAAAATCATTTTGAAATATTTTTGTTTAACTTAATGATTTAAATGAAACTTTGATAGTCGTGTACTATAAATCAGACACTCATATTCGTAGGCTAACAGACTGGAATTAGTTGACAAAAGATATAAAACTATGAAGAAAATGTTAAAATGCTTACACCAAAATTTTTAGAGTAGTAAAGTTTAAGACCTCTTAGAATAAGTTGTTTGTTCATGATTTTGTTGGACTTGAACACTGAAGTTTTTTACGTAGAAAAAAAGGAAAACAGTGGTTTCTTTGCAATTATCATTTGCCTCTTTGTAGTTGAATTTAGAGAATACCCCATTTTTCCCCCTCCTTTATCTTCTGCCTCATCCAGTTCTGGAAGTTGCAGTGCTCAGTACAGAAGGACAGGTCCAAGACTTCAAATTTCCTCTGGGCATCAAAGGGGCAGGCAGCTCAATCCAACTCTCTGCGAATACCGTCAAACAGAACAGCAGGAATGGTAAGATGGAACAAAGTCTTTTAAAAATGGATAGGGTTTTTGTTCAGTTAAACCTATTAATTCTAAAATACTGAGTGTTTGACTCCTAATATAACAATTACAGCTTAGCATTTATAAGCAGATTTAAAGTAATGCCTTCTCTTTCCCAGTAAACTTAATCTGAATAAAGATTCCATAAGGATTTGTTTCATTTTATTCTTATTTTATTGTATCTCATCTTATTCGGAAGCATATTTTCTGTAAAGACATATGACTTTTTACCTTCCTAGGTCTTGCAAAGTTGGTGTTCATCATTTACCGGAGTCTGGGACAGTTCCTTAGTACAGAAAATGCAACCATAAAACTGGGTGCTGACTTTATCGGTCGAAATAGCACCATTGCAGTGAATTCCCATGTCATTTCAGTTTCAATCAATAAAGAATCCAGCCGAGTATACTTGACAGATCCTGTGCTTTTTACCCTACCACACATTGATGTAAGTTATGTATGCTAATGAAGTAGTGGAAAATTATAAAACCAGTGAGGAAGGAAAGCAAAACTAACATGCTAGAGATAGAGAGAGGGGGAATGGGGAGGTGGCAGAGAGGAAAGAAAAGACCTTCCCATTTGAATTTCAAATGTTGGACTAGGTCAGAGACACAAGTTTATTTAAGTCTGTGAACATAAAATTAAATGAGCCTGGTTCAGTGATTATTAGAATTTAAGTGTATTCTTAATGAAAGCTAATTCAGTAATCAACAGGAAAATGTAAATGACTATAATTTGTTTTAGAATGAAAATTAACTGTTACCTTAGCAGCACGATAGCTCTGCCTTTTTAGTATGACAGGTCTTTTTGGTTTGTTTGTTTGTTTGTTTACAGATCATATAAACACAATTGTTATCAAGCCCTGTGTTTTTAAAAATATAGAGTTGAAGAGATGCGATTCCTCTGCTGTGCCTTAGAATGCAAGTTGGTAGCTAAAAACACTGTGTTGGAAGATTGTCTGCAGAATTTGGCTGTTGTTATAGTAGAGAGAAAAAGTGCCCATAGATAGCCACGTGAATCTCCAGAATTCATTTGTGAACAATACATTTGTGTGGCTATTCTCGTCTTATATCTTCTGCAGTTGCTTCACTCTCTTAAGAGCTTGACATACTAACTACAGGATTCAAATTGTCCCTATTGGGTCATTTAGAGCAAAAATGGGCCCCAAACAAAATAGATTTTAAAACACTTGGTCCTTATAGAATTTTCTCAGAACAAATTCATGGCTTTAATTTTGTCAGAAAAGAAAAAAAAATGATTCTGATGGACCATCAGTATGTAAAATCATAAGATGGAAATTGTAATTGTGTAAAATGGGTCTTTGGTAATTTAGAGTACACTTTAGAGTGTTTTGGACTATAAAGCCCCTTTTAAGTTAGATATCTGCCTTGTATAACATAGTCTACAGTTCTGCTGATGAAAAACTTTATAGTCCGAAACATGAAAAGTTTAATCTAAATTACCTTTTACACATATTAAACAATGGCTATTGCCATCTTAGAGTGTAAAATCCTAATTTTATCTTGTCATTTTATTTCCCAGCCTGACAATTATTTCAATGCAAACTGCTCCTTCTGGAACTACTCAGAGAGAACTATGATGGGATATTGGTCTACCCAGGGCTGCAAGCTGGTTGACACTAATAAAACTCGTACAACGTGTGCGTGCAGCCACCTAACCAATTTTGCAATTCTTATGGCCCACAGGAAAATTTCAGTAAGTATTTGCACTTCGAATTAGTAGCAGAGAAAAACCTCAGAGATTCAAAACAGCTTGTGTAGTAGTCCCTTCTTTGGGTGTTTATTGTAACTAAAAAGCAAACAAAGTAATGTGGATTTCTAATTGCTTTTACATTGTCCATATATTTTAGGAAGTCTTGGCACTATATTTATTGCTACATCTCAAAATCATGTGCTTTATAGACTCGTTCTAAGTTTTCCCCTTTGGGCAGGTGTCAGGCAGAGGCGGTCAGGGATTTAAAAAATGAACAGCAATAGGTTATGCGAAAGAGACAGAAGGCTCTAAAGTTTAACATGCCCTCACCATCTTGAATGTTTGAATCTCATTTCAAAACTTTTGTTTTAAATTTCCTAACGACTTTGCACACTGTGCCAGACTGCAGATTTTGAAAGATCAGAATGGCTTCCGGAATATTTCTTAGTATTCATTTCTTCTTGTGATTAAGAGAACATAAGCCAGGAGATAAAAATATTTAAGAACTATAACATGAAAGCTCTCAGATCTATTATGTGCTTAACTTTTAGTATATATATATATATATATATATATAAAATATAAAAACTCAAGGAGAAACTTAAAATTTGACTACTTGTTAGCCTGGCAAGTCATTAAAATGCCAATTATTTTGAAATAACTAAGTAGTCTTTATTCTGTTGTAAAATGTTTTCTATATGTTTATGTAAGTAATTATTGTGGTCATAATTTTCTAGGTAAAATCTACTTTCATAGATCATTCTTTGAATATAAAAATCAATAAGATAATATTGAACTCTGTTATATGATCGTAATTTTTTTTTAGTATTGAGCCCTGTTTGAACACACATGAATATTTAGAGAGTTTAGTATTAAAAGTTGAGCTATCACATCTGAAACCTATCTTACCCTTAGTTAATGTAATGCAGGAATACTAAAGTTCCTCATTTTTTTAATTTTCAGTACAAAGATGGAGTTCACGAATTACTTCTTACAGTCATCACCTGGGTGGGAATTGTCATTTCCCTTGTTTGTCTGGCTATCTGCATCTTCACCTTCTGCTTTTTCCGTGGTCTACAGAGTGACCGGAATACTATTCACAAGAACCTTTGTATCAACCTTTTCATTGCTGAATTTATTTTCCTAATAGGCATTGATAAGACAAAATACATGGTAAGTACTCCTTCTGTTTGTTGACCTTGGATCTGAGAATTATTATTATAACAGGTGTATCCACATATGCTGCTGTTAATATTTGACCTTGTAACTTACAATAATTGACATGGCAATACTGAAGGATAATTTGTAATAAAACACAACCCAATCATTAAGTAATATTATTATGAGTTAATTCATTTCTTGTATTAAGGTACAGTTGCATTTTTCTGGGTTGTTATTAAAACACGTAATTTGAATAGAAGAATGCTGGGTATGCTAAAATGAAAAGATCCGATTTTTAAATTTTTCATTTTGTTTACATAGTCATTCTAACCAGTGATCATTTCCTCATATTCTGAGCAATTTATTCACCATCATGAGGTCTCAGTGTCGCAAAGAGAACTTAATAATTAGTTAATGCTTTACTCTGTATTCATCTGCACTGGGATGAATTTGAGAATGTTCCATGTATAACAAGAAAATAATGTTAAGTAATTAGAGCTGGGATATTTATCATTAAAGCAAATTTTAAAAAATTCTGTAGTAGAAAAAAATAGAAATAATATATTTGGAAACAACTGTTCTAAGGATTTGTAAAGCAACTTATCTACAAGTAGGATATTCAGATTTAAAAATGAATAGTTCTGGAAGAGAAATTAATATGTTTTCTTATTTGCACTTACTTTTGCTATAAATAATAATGTCTTACAATGATGATATTTCTAGCACACCTAGCATTACACTCCATAAGCATTAAGCCAAATTTGGCAGTATTTTCATTTATGGAAAAAAAAATTTTTTAAGAAGCAGTATTTTCTCTAAATAATGGTATATCTTAAAGACAGTAGTGAGTACTATCGGTGAATATTGTTTAGTTTTAGAGTGGGCTGTTTATATTCCCGTATTCTCTTGTGTTTTTTGCTTCTTTCCTTTATAGATAGCATGCCCAATATTTGCAGGACTTCTACACTTTTTCTTTCTGGCTGCTTTTGCTTGGATGTGCCTAGAAGGTGTGCAGCTCTATCTGATGTTAGTTGAAGTTTTTGAAAGTGAATATTCAAGGAAGAAATATTACTATGTTGCCGGTTACTTGTTTCCTGCCACAGTGGTTGGCGTTTCAGCTGCTATTGACTATAAGAGCTATGGAACAGAAAAAGCGTAAGTAATTGCAAGTGACCTGAGTGTTTTTCAAGTGAATAACTTTTTAAAGCCTGTTAGCTGTCAGTGAGGGTCCCTGACAGACTAAAATAGCATCTGAAAGCCTTATTGGTAAGAAAATGGGCATGCCATGCACAAGTTACAATCAAGTCTTTTGTAATTTTCTAGGTTGAGAGGATTTGTACTCTGGCAAGGCATATTCTAAATTATGGACTTCTTTTTAACACAAAAGATTGACCTCTAACAAATTGAAAAAGTAAATAACTTTTTGGCCTTAGAAAGATATTCGGTAAAAATTTTTCTGAACTTAAAGCATCTGACAGGTTTAACTATTCAGTTTTTAAGCTAATGTTTCATTAGCTCTCTTTGTGCAGCCGACCCTCTAGGTAACTCTCGTTCTGAGTTGTGACAGTACCACATTCCAGCCCATAGGTTTTACTTTGATAATATTTTATCAGGCAGTTTGAAAGGATTAAAATAAGTCACTGTCATTCATTTATAAAAAAATATTTTTATGGAAAGTGACAGAAGGTAGACCATGTTTCTAAGGATTTTATTTGCTAGAGGCATGGATTTGCTTTCCAATTCTGTTTATTTTTTCCTTTGATAAAATTAGTTATATAAAGATTCTTTGGACTAAAGAAAGCTTTTTGACTACACAGATGATGAAAGACAAATAAAAGAAATTCATTGGGGATTTGATGTTATATGAAAAATGAACCACTAAGTAAAATCTGTCTTAATAAGTTTATGCATCATTTACTCTAATACAGTATGAATTCTATGCTTTGATTTTTTTTTTCTAGTATTCATCCATTCCCAGTTGAGGTGTTATATTTGTGCTATACTGTTTTGCAACAAACATTACATCTGACTACTTATTTTTTTAATCTCTTATGTTCCATAGGGTTAAACATTTTAGCTCAGATACAGATCTAAAGGCAAATTTTGAAGATAAGAACTTTTTAAAAATGAGACAATTTGGAATACCAAGTTTCGCGTTTTTCTTAGTAAAGTCAGAGGTCTTAACCATCAGGATTGGGGTGGAGGGGAGTTATTGTTTTCCCCATATAAGCATAATTATGCATGTCTTTATCAAATTTAAAACCTAAAGTGAAGAACAGTAGAATTATTCAAATTGTTCTTGCCCATGATAAATTAATTTTTAAAGGTAAGTGTAAAGATACTTTTGCTTGTTAGATTTTTAAAATTTTGCTTTACTTGTGATATTGAGCATCCATTGAAGCTACTTAATATTCTTTTCTTTTCATAATAGTTGCTGGCTTCATGTTGATAACTATTTCATATGGAGTTTCATTGGACCTGTTACCTTCATTATTCTGGTAAGCAGACTCTATTTTTCCTTCATTTTTAGCTTGCTGCTTTAGCAGTACAATTGAAACAGGGATAATTTGTTTTACTGTTAATTTATCTGTGCATTCAAAGATTTATAAGCATGTCTAGCTTACAGAATAAAATTATGTAGTATATTTTACATTCGATATCATTATTGAGAGTTTATACACTTGCTAATTAGTACTATTTTTAAAAACACTCTTTCCTTTAAGAACTACTTTTCCCTCATTTGTAATTTAATTTGCAAAAATGTCAGGTCTTAATCTTTATGTTAAGATTGTATGATTTTAAAGTAGTTTGATAATTAGAAAGGAATAACTGATATGTATAGTATATTTTGGTTTTGAGTAGTGGAATTTTTTGTTAAGAGGTTTAGTTCACGAAGTTACATCTTTAAAATCTATAGTATTAGCTCTGCACGAAGCCTGTGTAGCATTTATGAATTGACTGTTTTATGGAAGTAAAAGAACATTAGCTTAATATTTATTATCTTCATGTCCACATGGTAATTTAGTACTTTTAAATAAATGTCCACACCCTAAATTCTTTTTAGGGCATAAAAAAGGTTTTTTTAAGCTTAGCGTAATAAATAAATATGAAATAAAGTTTAAACTCATTAGAAATAAAATTACTTTTCTAAGACTTAAAATACCAAATAAAAATATTGGTTTCTAAGAAATTTTATTTTAAAATAAACCTGATACAACTTAAGTTTAATGACATTAAGGTATTTTTTAACTTAAATTATCAGTAGTCAAATATTTCAAATATAGTTGAAATTTTTTTAAAAAGCTAAAATATTTGGATTTAAAACTTCACTCGGTTTTAGCATCATGCTGTTACAAATAAGTGTTATTGACCATTAGAAGATTGAAAATGAAACAATCAAGTTTATATATTGCCTATAACTGTTTATTCCTATTAAGGTTTTTTCTTTAAAAAAGGTGACACAAGTAAGCTTATTAAGATATTTCTACTGTTAATAGTATTACAATTCTAGTTACTAGTACGTCAGTAAAATTAAGAAAAAAATTTAGTAGTTCAAGGAAACTTAAAACTACTTTTGTCACTAAAATGAATTCTTTTATACAATTACTTATGAAAGCAAAATGAAAATTTGAGATGAATGCCTGTATGAATCGAACCAGTAAAAAACACTCTCAAGTGTTCTTAGGAAAGCTGATTTCTCATCAGAATTATTCAATCCAGATGATTGTCCCAATTTTTTGTTCTTTGCTTACTTATGCTAACACAGCCTAAGCCTATCTTGAATTAAATGACAAACAGCTGATATGAAAGGGGTATGATCCTTAAAAACTCAAGCTTTTTTTTTCTCCTTGACCCCTTGGCCGAACATACTGAGACTTTGAAAATTGTAAAAATCATTTTAGGGATATTTGATCTATACTTCTGTCCTATTGCAGTTTTGTTTATTTTCTATCTCTGAAGATAAATACTGTCTTTAGAGTATTAAAAAACATTTCACTGAGCGAAAGGAGTTAATGTTCATATATACTCAGCTTCCAGTAAGAAAAGAGGTAAAGGACATTTTATTATATTGCCCTTTTATAGTGAGAGCCTACCATTATTTTTTAGTCTTGTCATTATTATCCTTTACCAAGCCATTTACGTTGAGATGTGAAGGGCTTTGGTGTTCCCAACTTAAAAACAAAACAAAACAAAACAGCAGGTAGCAATCACAGTACAGATCCTGGGAGTAATTCTTCTCCTGCAATTGCTTTGCCCTCTAATCGTCCCAACACAGAAAGGCAGAGTGGTATTGAAGTGTAAAACATCATCTCAAATGTAACCTAAAGTGAGATATGTGATTGTACAGCACACGTTTGTTGAGTATTAATATATTTACCTGTATATATCCTTATGGTGATATAGGTCATTTAAAAGTCAGTTCAGACACAGTTTAAAAATTTATACAATATAAATTATATTGTATACTGTCCTTTTAAGGAATAACAAAAAGTACCTATTGATATTCCTAGAAAGCATAGTTTTGCATTTCCAGCTTTTCTGAATTGAAATCACATAACTTAGTAGTATTAAATAAGTGTACATTTTTAATAATTTTCAATGAAGGAAAAAAACATGTTATGGAACATAAAACTTCCTACTTCTGTATTTCTATAGAATGTCTTGCCTACAGGCACTAGAGTTATTATATCTATGAGAAAAGTGCTTGTAAGTAATGAGCAGTGGGAAACCATTAGTATGCCTGAAATGGTTTAATGAAAGCTTGGATCATGACACGTCAGGAGCTGTTCTTATCATTTGGACAGCTCCATCTGCATCGTTAATAATTAATTCAGTTCAGTAAGAGTTCAGCTCACACACTCACTTAAGAAGTCTTCCTCAGAGAACACCTCTCTGGCTGCTAGTCCCAGGGAGAAATAGGTTTCTGCTTGGCTAACAGCAAAGATCTGGAGATACAAGTGCAGTTTTAGAGTTGCATTTGCCAGGTAGCAAAAGCTCTAGGGAGGACAAAAAGGGTCAGAACATGTGCAGTTCAGTTAGGTTACTTCAGAGTGGTGTTTCTGTTCTTGTGTCTTATCATATCCATGTCAGGACGGCAAGCTTTGGAATGAATTTTAAGCTCCTAAGCTCAAATGGATATGACTCAATTGAGCAGGTCGATAACTATAAAATAAACTGTGCACTCCTATAATCTATGGTACTTTTTTCTTTCTTTAAACTCTTTGTATTTTCATGTTCATCAATATGGGTGAGGATTAGCTAAGCCGTATCATCAAGTAGTGATGAATTTTATCAGCAAATTACATGACATTATTTAAACAGTAATTTATGAAATTATTTTTGGGAATAGATAGAAGAGTATTATTTGTTATTGAAAGAGAAAGAATGCCCCATTTAGTGATTTAACTTTTTTTAGCTGAATAGGAGAATTCTTTTCTTTTTAATTTGGTCTCACTCTTTCACATAGAATTCTATTAAGAGGTACCCATCTACCTATTTACCTGTACACACACACACACACACACACACACACACACACACACACACACACACACACACACACACACAGCAGAGTTAAAATCTGATTAATTCCTGGATGAGTTGCCTCATCTTCAAACTTAATCTTCAGTGTGGGCATTTAGACTGGTGAGTTGACATACAACATGTAACACAATCCTGTTAACTTGTACTTACTAGAGGCTTCTACACGAATGATTAATGACATGTATACCAGCTGTAGACAATCTTTATGTACATAGCTGTAACTCCATCTTTTTCATTTCTCATTGATGCATAGCACCTTTCAACCTATCCCAAAATACTCTGTTTAACAGAAGTATATGGCTAGAAAGACCCATTTATGTCATAGGGAAAATGATAAGAAGAAAGAACTCAGTACGTCATTTGAAACTAAGGTTTTCAGTCTTCAAGTGACTATTTTGGACAATAGATTTTATCAAAGATTTTTTCTGCCCCCTCTATTTCTTGTTCTGATTCCCATAGTTACATTTTAAGAGAACAAGAGTAGAAGAGAAAAGAAGAAAATCTATTGAAATGTTTTATTATACAAAATTATAACTCTTATTAGAGTATATTGCCTCCTGAAAAAGATCATAGGAACAGTATTTATCCATGAAACTAAAAATTAGCATTTACATTTTTAGACACTGGAGAAAATCAGAGAACTTTAAAACCACAGTTTAAAGAATTTGTTAACACTTCAGTAAGTGTTCTATTTAATTCCAGAAAATATTTCACTCACATATATTTTGCTGGCAATGTATTAAAATGTTCAGTACCTAAATAATAGACATTTTTTTGGTAAATAATTTGTATTAGTAAAATTTTTTAATGTGGAGTTGAGGAAAAGAAAAATATCTCACGCTTAGCAGTTTTTGCTCTTACGCTGTGATTCACAATAAGTCTTGCATACCTTTTTTCGTAATTACTTTGTCTGACAATGATGTTATTTTCTCCCATTAAAGATACCATTGCCTCAGTAATTATATATCGTCGTTGTATTTCAAAGACTAAATTAGTGTTGGATTTAACTAAATTTCTTGGCAACTTAACCATTAGTGCGTTGGCTAAAATTTTATTTTCAGTTTCTGTAAATTGGAGAATTCACAGACACTTGTGAAACAGTCTGACTGCAAGAGTCCTTCTGTGGTTTTATGATTATTTTTCTAGGATTTTAAGTTGTTTTTAAAGAGACTCACTTTAAAACATCTTCTTGAAACATTTGATTTTAAATATACTAGAAACAATAGCTTTCTTTCCCCACTCGGGTTTTATGGGTTTGTGTAATATGTAGCTGTGTATGAATATAACTAGCACAGACAGGATTAAGAAAACACAAATAACTGTTCAAAGTACAATTTGGCTAGTGGGAATAGAAGTGTGTGGACGTTTTAGCTATTTGCTGATTATGGGATGGTAGTGTTTCACAAAGGAAATGGAGAATTGGTTGTTATGGCAAGCCCATCAAGTGGAAATCATTTGAAGAGCACACCTTTGTATGTCATTTAGGATTTCTTTGATAGTGTGTTCTATGTATTAATTTAATATTATATCTTCAACTCATTGGTCATCTCTGACTGAGTGGTAAATTAGATTACTCTTTATAGAAGTGGAACCTTTTTTAAAAAAATACAAAACTAGTATATCTTTTGTTTGTTAGAAGACTGCTAATTTTCTCAACCAGAATAAACTGGTTAATTTTGTTGACAAGACTGGGCCATGGAGCCAGAAGACAGTATATTGAATCTCAGCATTGACATTACAGTAGCTAAGTAGTCTTTGGCAAGATAATTAACATCATAGATTTGTAAAATGGTTATCCAAGTGCTACCTACTACCTCTGGAGATAGGATTATATGTTGTGGGTGGGGTATTTTTTTTCCTGTAATTTTCTGAGCTTTATATCTTGTGACTGTATTATCTTTGTAGCTAGGAAGAAACACTGAACACATATATAACATTAAAAACTTCAGTAGGGTGAGGAGAGATGCATCTAACAGTCTGTTTTTCAAGGATTAAATGAAATATGTTTTCTGTGGCATTTTCAAGTTGGTTAGTTCTGTCTTAACAAGAAACAAATGTCTTTGTATCATATTTAAGCTTTAATTCTATTTTGACATAGGTACACTTCATTTTCATTTCAATTTTATTGGAAAATAAGCTAGTTCTTAAATAACTGATTTTTTTTTTGTGGGGGCTGGTTTTTCTTCATTGAAAAATCTGTTTGGATGGATGTAACCCCCACAAGTTCACATTTTGTAATCATTTTCTTTTTATAGCATAATACTTGATACATCCACATTTTTTTCACATTCACATTCTTTATTTTCCTTGTGGTTTAGACATTGTGGTGGGTAATAACTTTTTTTCTTTTCTTGAATGTACTCCTACCACTACTATTATTTTATTCCTGAGGGGATAAGTAATATGCTTAGAAAATAATGAGCTCCAAATTGTGGCCCTTTTGTGCTTCAGAAAATTATTTAACAAAAGGTGTTGGGGTAGAGGGCAACCCTATGTCTGGAAGTTTGTAATAAAAGAAATAATGTTTTATCAGGACATTCAAAAAGAAGGGTTAGGAGGTTTAAAAGATTTTGATTCTGAGTCTGTTAGGGCAGCCATTCTTACATAAGTGTTGTAACTACTTTGTTTCCTTATATGGGTTTTGGTTGGTTGGTTTGTTTTTATGATTATTTGGAGTACTTGTTTTTAACCATTCTTAAATTGTCCTAGTTAAGACTTACTGTTATATAAAATAAAAAGTAAAAGCACTACTTTAAAAAAATTAGAGATAAACTGTACCATGCTTCTTTAAAATCAAATTAAGTATTCATTGTACTATCAGAAAGAACTCCCTAATTTCTCAAAGGCAAAAATTTGTGTCTTATCCCTATACAATAAGCACATTCTTGTGTGGAGCAGTAAGGTCAATAAATATTTGTTGAATGAAATGAATCATATTGTAATAGTCCTGAAAATGTAAGCCTTTATTTATGTATGACCAACTGGACTTTATAATCTTCAGAATATAAAGCTAGACTTTTTTTTTTTACCAGTTTATTTACTTTTTCTCTAGACAAGTATTTTAAGAAATTAATTTTTAAGTACTTTTTTAAGCAAAGAGCTTCTTTTGTCCTCAAGTAATTAATGGAATGCTGTCTGCCAGCACTTGCAAATTATGCCTATTTTAGTCCTTAAGAGGAAATTCTACATCTAAGAGAAATAACAAGGCACAGTAGACAAAATGACTGATACAGGGCTTAAAGCCTTTGCTCTGTTCCTTAAACTCGTTAGGAAGGACTTGGAAATTTTCTTTATTGCCTTACATCATTTTTCCTAATTATAAAATCAGAAGTGGTGATGAATGAGGAAAATAATGTTATCATTTTATCAGATGGTATTGTGACTCAGTAAAAATAATCGCGTTACTGTAACAAAGTTATGTGGATTATTTACTACCAAGGAATTGCTTTCGTCTCTACGTATAAACAGGTCCTTTTCTGAGTATACCCTTTGTGCCTTCACTAAATCACTTAATCCTCACAAAATAACTTCATTTTGTCTTTTTTAAAGTAATAATCTGAAGTAAATAAAATGTCAAAAAGAATCCAGGAGCGATTTAGCATAGTTTTATTTTTAGAGCATAAAAATGGAAGCTGCCTTCACTCCATCCAGCATTCTGCCAGGCTTCCGTAGAAGCAAATGCAAATTACAAACCTTTAACTTTCCTCAGTCAAAACACAACTCTTATCTTCTGAGTTCTCTCAAGTTGACCTGCCAGACTGTGCTTCCATGTCAGGTTCTTTCTTCCCCAGTTGGCATTTGTTGCATCTACATTCTTTGTACAACTGAGTGTTTAGAGGGACTCAAAACAGCCTTTGGAATTTACCTACTTCCATACAGTACAGAGACATCAGGAAGAAAGAAATGGTGGTCTTTAACACTTAAATAGCAAATACATTTATATATTTTAAAGTTTATCTTACTTTATATAACCAGCTAACATTTTTCATATATTTTATCTCATTTGATCTTCACCATTACCTTATAAAAAGAGTATGCAAATGCAAATGTTAATTTTCCTCATTTAATCAGTCAAAATCAAGAACTAGACTCTCAACTAATTCTTAGGGTCCCAAATTCAGGGATCTTTCCATTATAAGCTACATGATGTAAATGCCCCTTCTAAGGAATTCACTTCAGTGTTTTCATTAGATGGTTTTTAGGCCCTGGAGTACTTCTAGCTAAAGAAACTAATTTAGGCTGTCTAATTTATTTAATCATCACCACATGATACTGATTTAATGAGGTTTCAGTTTCATGTCAAATGATCTATTAAAAAATCGATCATATGTAGCCAGAGTATTTTTTATTTAGACTCAACTTGATCATTGCATAAGTAAACTAGAATTGAATCAGTGTCTACCATATACTCGTGTTATTCATATTTAACTGCATTAATCCATTAAATATATTTGCAAAAATGTATAATTCTTACTTTTTGTCATAGTGATCTAATTCTTTATTTGTTGTAACAGCTAAATATTATCTTCCTGGTGATCACATTGTGCAAAATGGTGAAGCACTCAAACACATTGAAACCAGATTCTAGCAGGTTGGAAAACATTAAGTAAGTATTTCGTATTTTAATTTTACTGCTTGACAAACTAAGTGAAAGGTATTCTCCACAGGGAATACATGAATACCATCTTTCACCTGTAGAAATTATTCAGAATGAAGTTTTACTGATCAAGGTTGAGTCTCACTGTTACCATGTCACAGACATTGGTCAAAAATTAGGTAATAATTTCTGTCTTGATCTAAAGCCAAGAAATTGTTTCAGTGGCTTTGTGGAAATTCCATATCACTGTAGCAATTTCATTTGAATTTAAAATGCAATTCAAAATGATGTTCCTGTTTGCATGACTGATATGATTATATTGTTTGTTTTGTTAAATGACTTTTTGATTTATTAAGGATTCTGAGCAGTTTCTACTTCTAATCCTGTTTTCCTAAGAGAATTTACTCCATTACTATTGTTAACTTGGAGATTGTCTGTTGTTTTCATGATAATTAAATAAATGTTTACTTTATTTCAGTGTTGAAAAAAACTGCAATATCCTATCAATGGAAAAATGTTATCTAATTAACAAAAAATTGATAGCTGTTGATTCATTGTCATCTTATAAAAGCATTTTCAGAGTAATTTTTTAAAATATGAGTTAATTTAAAATTTGAGGAGGTATTCAAGTTGGTTATAATGGGATGTGGAAAATATTTTTAATGTTAAAAATGGCAGATCTATAGTAAGGGTAATTTTTTTTTAATTAGATAAAGTTTTAGATAGGTTAGTGCCAGCTTCATTGCATGTTGCATGGTAAGAGAGAGAGCTAATCTTTAGCATCTCTCTCTTTTCTTCCTTTTCCTCTTTCTGTCTTCTCATCTACACCAGTAATTACCGTGTTTGTGATGGCTACTATAATACGGACTTACCTGGGTAAGGTAGAACCCTACATTAACAAATTTATGGCATGATTTATATTTTTTACAAATCCGTCAATATCATGAATTGCCCTTAATTTTTATAATTATTTTGGAATATCTTATTTGCTAGAATATTTTAAACTATAATGTGCCTTTATTTTTTAATTGTTTGCCTCTGCATTTTGACTTTCTTAATTTTGACTAATTTTATAAAATATATAAATGCTTTCTTATTACTTTCTATTTTAATTCTGTCTAATAATTTTGTTTCTCTTTTCTGCTTATAATGCTTTCTAGCTATGAAGATAATAAGCCATTTATCAAGTAAGATCATTAGTTAGACATGGAATGCACTGACTTTAAATCCTCTCATTCCGTCCTATTTTCTACAGTTCCTTTCTCCTTAAGCTATTCATGATGAAATCTCTCCCAAATTATTTTATTTTGAAGTTGTTCTCATGTTTTTGTCTCATTTCAGCTAGGCTTCTTCATGCTTCAGTTATAAAACCTTAGGTTCACCTAAGATCAGTTTCTTAGAATCTGAGGTTTAGGTGTTAAGTGATTATCTGCCATTTAACCTTTCTGTATGTGTCACATTATTCAGTGTCTTGAGTGCACCACAGGAATAAAAGTATAGGAGTAAACTAATTAAGGACTCCTTAATTTCTTTTACCAAAATGCACATAAAAGATAATAAAGTCATGGGGGATGTTTTACACCTTGTATTTTAATATAGTTTTCATACCTTGTTTATTCTGAGTAAGAAAAGGTCATACCTGCTGTTGCTGTTTTCACTGGAGACTGCAGTACTAAATGCTATTGTTCTTTCTTTAATCAATGAAAGGTTAAAGCCAAAATGCTGTTGAATTTGAATGCGAACATAAAGTCAACTGCTACTACTGATATGTTAATAGTTAAGTGTGATGTGTGTTGTTCTCTCATTGAACCTGTTGATGAAATTCACTTTATTTTTTCAGGTCTTGGGTGCTTGGCGCTTTCGCTCTTCTGTGTCTTCTTGGCCTAACCTGGTCATTTGGGTTGCTTTTTATTAATGAGGAGACTATTGTGATGGCTTATCTCTTCACCATCTTTAATGCTTTCCAGGGAGTGTTCATTTTCATCTTTCACTGTGCTCTCCAAAAGAAAGTAAGTGAAAACACTTAGAGGCTCTGCTTAACTTGTTCTTTGATTTGAAAATAATATATGTAATAGGGAAGATTTTAAGTTACAACTGGAATATTATTAATAGCATTATATTTTAATCATAAATTAATTGTAATGAAAGTCAGGAAGCTCAGGCTTCACATGTAAAATGTGTCAATACCAATCATCTCTTTAATGTCAGTTTGGGAATATTATAAACTAGATACTTACGTTAAGATTTCTTCTTTGGAGTCTACAAAAATGCTTTGTGCAAAGGGTATACAAGAAAAATAAAAAGTTAAATAATCTTGTTCTTTGCTCAATAAAAGGAATGCAGTGGTTCAAAACAAAATTGAGTATAAGGGTAAATGGTCTAAATTTTAAAAGCACAAGATATACAGAAAAATGAATATCAGTGTTGTCTTCTGAGTAATTTTGAAAGATCTTAAAACCCAGCAATTTCATATCTCACATCTTATTATTTTGTCCTGATTTAATGTTAAGTGGAGTCAGCAAAACTGACTCAAAAATTAAAGTTGAAGGTGAAAAAGTTTAATCTATTACAAGAAGATGTTAAACCTAAGAGAATAGCTTAGCTACCATTTAAGTTTAAAATGTCTATGCCTATCACCAGGTATCATCCTTTCCCTGTCTGCATATCTAATGTAGTCTTTTTATTCTGTTATTACTAGTTGGTCACTAAACTGAACAGAGAAATAGAGTTGTGAAAGTGAAAACTATTATGTTTTCAGTCCTGACAAGATGATAGTGTTGTTACTTCCATCAGTTCTGATAAGCTATAATTGTGAGATAATGACAGTGGAATGTGCAATGCTGACAGATAATAATGTACATTCACAGCAATATAGGCATTAGGCAAAACCAACACCGGAGGGTATTATTTGGATAAAATACCATTTTGATTGCCATTGTCTTGGTTATATAGGATTTCAGAGCAGTTAATAGACATTAAGTGTACAGAAATTTTTTGTGAGGTATCATGTATTATTTAATATGAACCTTAACTTTCTAAACATTATACAGGTATAACCTTGTAATTACTTTGGTTTTTATATATTTTCTGCATAGATGAGCATTTTATATACATGCACATAATCACATATTCATACCTTCTGTCAAATGTTTTTGACAAAGCATAAACTTAGCAGAAAAAGGATGAGGTCATCATTATTTCCTCATAGAGTTTGTATATTAATTTTACAGAGATTTTGCTATGCTTTTTAATTAGCAATTACATTTTAAAGTCATTGTGTTACATTTCTTTTGAACAAGTTCTACTTAGTCTTGGATATGTTCTATTGGATGCTGCCAGGATGAATTGTTAAGAATATAAGATGATTTAGTTAAAATCATGGTTCTAACTGCTTGAGTGAGCATATTTAGGCAGAGAAAATGCTTTGAAAGTTCACCCCCATTGTTATTTGTTCTAATAGATATAATTAAATAAAGCTAAGAGGATGAAAATTCAAGTGCACTTAGATTTAAAAGGTCATTAGTGACTTTAATTCTCTAATTTCCCAAGGAATAAGTGTCAAAGTTTTGGCCTTTGCAGGCAGATACTGAGCATAGAAATGGTGTTGGGGGGGAGCGGGGAGGGGGAAGCCTTTGAGTGTTTTTTGTAACCTACTAGAAAAAATAATTTCTTATGCAGCCTCTCCTTCTTCTGTCTTGAAATTTCAAAGTCTGGCTCTTAGCCTCAATGAAACCTGTTTATATGCCAGCAAAGCTGCACAGAATCCAGAACTCTCCCCCCTCCTCCCAATTCTTGACCACCTAAGTGGGGCACTATTATTTAGCAGTTGTTTGGACCTCACTTTTTACCGTTTCAACTTTCTTTTAGGCCTGACAACTTTTCTATCTATTCATATGTCCAAACTTCAGGGGAAAAGGGAAATTACCTGGGTAACTCATTAATGTGAATGGAAATTGCTTAAATAGTTCCCTTGTGTGCTAATGAAGTGAATAGGCATCTTAGACTCTGTACACTAAATGTTAGAGCTAGACATATCAGAAAATGAAGAAAACATTCCATCCTAATTAATGACATGTATCAAAGGACTTTTTTTCCTTTATTCTTGTGCCAAAGTAGTCTTTCATTATAAAGAGGTCACCTGCAACACCACGCAATCTAGTAAAAGACGTTTATGTACTGACCTACCTAAGAGGACACGAAGCATATAAACCTTAAATGACTGAATTACAGGTGGTTAAATGTAATTAAGCAGGGAAAATACTAAATTTTTATCTTATTTTCTTAGCATGAAATAGAAAATTGGGTTTGCTAAGGCTATAGCTAGAATAAGGCTTTTAAGATATTACCATTGTATTATTAATAAATAACATTTGCATAATGAAAACAGGGTATATAAAGCATTTCTACATATGATATCACCCTTTAAAGATCCTACTAGCCAGTCTAGTGGACAGAGGTGTTTTTCTGATTACCATTTCACCAGTTTCAATTGAACTTGACTTTGTAATCTCCACGGAAAAGTGTTAGTGGGACTTCTTGTCTCGTCTGCTCATTTAATTAGAGAGAGAGGAGCAAGCATGTTTATATTAATCCCTTGGTCTTGTGGTTATTCAATGCAGGTGCGAAAAGAATATGGCAAGTGCTTCAGACACTCGTATTGCTGCGGCAGCCTCCCAACTGAGAGCCCGCACAGCTCAGCGAAGGCGTCCACCACCAGAACCAGTGCTCGGTATTCCTCTGGCACACAGGTAACAGAGAGTTTGACAGCATCTTTAATTAATCTTCTTTATGGAAAGCCTTCTGAGACATGTTCTGTTCAGATGTACTAATTGTCTCCTCATTATAATGATCCAGGTAGCAAATACTTGCCTTCTTAGTATTTTGGTTTTAATTTCTTCCTAAGTATTTCTTCAAGGTGTTTCTTTAGGTGTAAACGTCCTTTTTTGAGAGGTATACTTTTTTAAGAAGTATGTCATAATCATTAGATATCCTAAGCTCACAAAGCACAGGACTCAGTAGGCATTCAGTAAACATTTGTTGACTAACTAGCCATCTCCACTTTAAAAAAAGACAATAAGTGAACACTCTTTTTAAGATTGGAAAATTAAATACTCCTTAGTAGAGAAGCAACAGAGGAGTATAGACTTCCTTCGTTCTAGAACAGAATCAATGCACATTTTTTTTAAAAAAGGTCAAAAGATAATTCTGCACAGATTGTTCAGGGTACATCTTTGTGTGTCTAATGTAAGGTAAGCTTGGGAAAACTAACCTAACATATGTCTTGCTATTTTATGTTAATAGAGTCGTATAAGAAGGATGTGGAATGACACTGTGAGAAAACAATCTGAATCGTCTTTTATCTCAGGTGACATCAATAGCACTTCAACACTTAATCAAGGTCAGTTACTAGGAAAATTTGAGTTTACAATTTAAATTTTGTGCCTTTTGCCAGTTTGCAATAATTCTAGAGAAAATGCTGAATTTTCCTCTCAAATGGGTTTATATCACAAGCTCTTAAACCTATTGAGTCATCTTTTATTAAAGTACATATAAATTCTTTTTATTCAATAATGTAATGCAAAAAGTATGATTTCAAATACCACGTTAACAGAGTGAGGCTGGAAAAAGTAATTTCTGAGAACGTGCTTTGCCACAGATTAAAATGGTTTCCTAGTGAATACAGATTTAGTCTTTCTAAACGTACATTTATGAAAGTTTTCTTCTTAAAACATTAATATAATTAGAATAACTACTCTTCACATTAAACAGTACCAGTTTTGCAGTGAAAATTCTTACTTGTAAAATTCTTCTGTTTTTACATTTGTTTCAAAAAGTAAAAAGTAAATGTCAAAACATTTATACTAACTCTTCATAAACACATAATTAAACTACATGATAATCTACAAAGTAATTTTTATATTTGAATTGTTATTATTTAATGTGTCTACAATTATAGCCTTAAACGTATCACATAATCAATATAATTCCAACTTAAAATAATATGGCAAATAAAATAATTTAGCCAGATAAGGGCACAAGTACATGTACAGACACATATTCCTGAGTACAAGTTTAGTAAATTTCAATTTATTTTGAAAAAAATCATATATTATTGTATATATTCTTGGAAAAGTAAATTATCCAGGTAATTTCAGTTTTGATGTACTGATTTGTAATATAATATGTTATATTTTATCACAATGTAGTATGAAAGACATTTTTCATTGTTGACATTGTTCGGATGAGATTCTGGTTTAAAATGAAAAAAAGCACATGGATGGCATCAAAACCAACTTGAATTTTAAAATATTTTTAGCCAAATTACATTAGTTATGCAAAACGCATGTTTGATAAGTATTGAAAGGTTTGTAATTTGTCAGTTAGAATGAGTGAAATGTGTGTTTATTCCATTGCTCTGATGTTTTACCTAATTCTGTTAAGATGACTATCAAAAAGGAAATGAATTATTCAATGATTCATTTTTGAAACCTGGCAAATAAGATTACAGAAGGAGAACTCTTGTTGGATAGAATTTGTGAATGGTCTAATAATTCATTATACACAGTCTCTTTTTCCCCTCAGCATGTGTGCTCTTGCATTTACTAAGAGAAGCTTGGTGCAGTGTGTCATACTTTTTACCTGTTTGTGAAAGTTGTTTTTCCTCCTGCTTGTATCAGAGTTGGTATTAACACCGATGTTTTCATGAGGGATAATCCCACACCTGTAAATTCTGAAAGTTTGAGATTCCCTCTTCTGGGCCTCAGTGGTTAGGTTTTTAATATTAAGCAGTAACATCTTGAAACATAATGTTGATCTCTGTGCATTTAATTGCCATTTTTGTTTAACAGTGATTTTGTATAAATTAGTAAATGTCATCCTCAGCAGGTGTTTACTTGGGGGACTTAGAAAGCACCTGTGAATTGCTGAAATTTAACTTCCCTCTTCCCTTTCTCCTTCAAATTAGTAGTTCAAATACAGTCAGATAATTTCAGCAGATTTTCCATTGCCAACTTATCCACTACCCTTGATGAATACGAAAAGTACTTTACTGCAACTGCAACACTAAAATAAGAGAACTGATGTATTTTTTTCTGTTTCTTTGCTTTAGGAATGACTGGCAATTACCTACTAACAAACCCTCTTCTTCGACCCCACGGCACTAACAACCCTTATAACACATTGCTCGCTGAAACAGTTGTATGTAATGCCCCTTCAGCTCCTGTGTTTAACTCACCAGGTGTGCTTATACTTACGAATACAACTACCTTTCTTTGCTGCTAAACAGAACTCTGATCTTTGCCCTCTTTCTAGAACACTCAAGTTGCCATATACTTACTATTACATCCTTAATTTCTCAGTTAAAAAGCATTATGGTATTGCCCATGCCAGGCTTCTAAAACTGCACTATATTATAGTAAAAATTCAGTCATGATAGTATTTACCAATAATTATCCATGTTTTTGACACAGGTGGCATAAATCTTAATATATTATTACAGGACTGACATCACATGGTCTGAGAGCCCATCTTCAAGATTTATATCATTTAGAGGTATCCTATCTATGTAATATACTATTCAGTTGACTCTAAAGCTTGCTGACGGAGTTTGCTTCTGGCATGACTTAGCTAATAATTTGGATGCCTAGGTATAGAAAACTACATCCAGCATTATCAATGTAACCAAACTATAGTATAGTGCAGCTTTATGGTAGTTTTTCTTTCTTCTTAAAAAACTAAGAATAAAGTTAATATTAGTCAGTTTATACCTATAGTTTTTTATTGGGGGAGGGGGAGAGATTGTCACTAACCCATCCTGTATTTTACTGTATTTTCTAATAGCTTGTTTATTTAAAAATATATATATATATATTTAATATTAACAGAATTTTCAAGAGTTTGGTGGAAGTTATTGCATAATTACAGTTAGCATATAATCTTTATTTGTGATTGATATTTGCCACTAAATTAAACACAGAACTTCGTTTCCGTTTTTTTTTTTCTTGACATTCTTTTTTAACGTAACTGCAGCTTCTCTTTTCATTCTCTTGTTTTTCTTACTTTCCTTATGCTTTCCTCTAGCAACCTACAGAGAGACAAGTATGGGAGTAAAACTTAACTTTGCCTATCAAATGTAAATTTTTTCAGCATGATTTTTAACCGGCACAATTAAAACATAACTAGCAGTCATGAAGTAGACTCAGCGGGCAAGTGGTTCACAATTTGCAACTCAAATGTTTCCAAATTCAAACAGTACATCTATATGTACTGCCTTTTGTCAGTAATAGAGGTCTGTAGCAAATGCTGTCCATACTTAAGTACATGCAATGCTGAAATAATTTGCTCTTTAAAGCCTGAGGTACTGTCAACCAGAATGCTTAATAATTGACTTATCATTTCTGCATTCCCACAGTAGTCTTGCTACAGGCTGTGGAAAGTCTTCCAGTGAATTACCTGAACTTGGGCAGAAAAAGTTGCCTCTTCAAAACCAGCCAAAGAAGTGCTTAAATCTGCAGTATATCGTAGAAAACACCTTTTGGATTACCCAGTATATATTTTTATATTTATTAAACAACAATAAAAAGAAAAATGACAAGATCAAACCTCGACAGAGGAAACAAACGCTACCAACTGATCCCCGTGTCACTTATAATTTAAAACAGCAAATGTTTCCTAGTAGTAGATCTTCTAAAGTTTGTGACACATATGTAAATTTATAAAGCTGGAGATTTGTGTCAGTGAGGCTAAAGGAAGCCATGCAAAGAACTATCATAACTTCATTTTGTCAAACATGCCTTGGAGCATGATACAAATCGAATTGTCAGCTTTTCAAAAGTAGAAGTTGGATCAGAATTTTCTACATAACATGAGTCAATAATAAATATGACCCACCCATTTTCTCATTTTCTGCTAATGATAATTAATTGAGCATTTATTAGGTATTTATTGGTCATGACATTGAGTTTTCTAGGATAATCTGCAGCTTTAAGAGTGGAGTGAGCACTAAAAAGGGAAATTTCCTATTTTTTCGAAGAATTCATTTTTTTCCTAAACTCCTCCAAGCCTTGCATACAATGCAGCAGCCTCACAGTGGTCAGTTTCATTTCAATAACATCATTTCATTCTTTTTTTTTCCAGACTTATCTGTAGACAAGTGATTTTTTTCTCTAGGATTTTGAGAATGAATAACCTAACTTTCCATGGTACAGACCATTTAATTTTCTCTAAAACTTTCTTTTCCATCTGCCTGAGAAGCACTGTGATGTCTTAGTTTACATGTTTATGTGTCTGTAGAAAACTACAACTCTGATTCAAAGAGAGCATGTTACCATATTTTTTTTCCTCCTGAACCTCTTTTCATATCTTCAGCAGACATATCCAGTCTTTCATTCCTTTAGAAATAAAAATATATTAGCCAAGGCTGACACCCTTTTCCCATTCCACAGTTGATATTTATTCTTGGTTTAATTTCTGTGACACATACTTAAGAAACCTCCTAACATTTCTGCGTTTAACCTCCATGCCCATGGTGTCTGTGGGCCAGTCTCGTACAGTAGTAGACTCTGCTGGTTCATTCGGTGCTGTCACTGTGACTGATGCAGACTGCAGGGCTGCAGGCAAACTTTGACCAATAGGAGCCTGGGGCCATTGCTATCAGAGAGAGTATTAGTACCAAATAAAAGTTCAAAATAATAAGAAATATTCAATGAAAAAGTAAAAGGCTGCTATTGCTGGTAATCTAATTTGTTGAACCCTTGCTCTAAGTTGCTGAGAAGCTTAGAAATTCTTCATCATGTTACAATAAATCATTTTACTTTCTTTTATATATCAGCTACTCTTAGGCCAGATAGCCTGAGCAGACAGACATGATGTGAGTTGTCCAAAGTGAGTCATTCCACCTGCTGTCTATCGTGTTGTTGGATGGTGCTTGTGGGCCCCTGGTCCAGTCAGTATGAGAGGCGGCTGTCTTTGTTTAACATGACTTCTTTGTGTCTGTCCATTTTTTCATTCTTTTTTTCACTTCATCTCCAGAAAAAGGAAATGTTAGAATGTTGTTTAAAGAGTTGCTTGCCAGTTACGTGGGTTTATGTTGTACATTTGCCTTCAGTTTTTGTATGTGACTTATTCCTTTTTAATTTAGTGTTGTTTAGGACAAATTCTGTTAATTTTATTTTTATAAACCATAGTCTCGTACTTTAAAATGTAAATGTCACTAATGAATTGCTTTGCATTAACTATGCAAGGGCATGGAGTGAAGTCTTTATAAGAGTGTCAGAGATTTGACCAAAAATCAATTCATAACTACTGTCTCCCCGAAATTGATAAAGCAACATTCTGTATACCATCTTCCCTCCCTGGAAAACAGTATTATTCTTTCACACTTGTTCCTGTTATCTAAGGGGTTGCAACTGTTTACAGTTGGGAATGCAGGAAAGCCTGGCACTTTCCAAGTGTTAGCTTTCAAATACAACTTTGTCCTGAACGACATTAAAAAGTTTTGTACAAAAGAAGTAAAGATTCTTGAGGAAGGAACAGAGGCAGTAACCGAACCCCTCCCTTTTCTGTTTCAGGACATTCACTGAACAATGCCAGGGATACAAGTGCCATGGATACTCTACCGCTAAATGGTAACTTTAACAACAGCTACTCACTACGCAAGGGGGACTATAATGACAGCGTGCAAGTCGTGGACTGTGGACTAAGTCTGAATGATTCCGCTTTTGAGAAAATGATCATTTCAGAATTAGTGCACAACAACCTGCGGGGCAGCAGCAAGGCTCACAACCTCGAGCTCACACTACCAGTCAAACCTGTGATTGGAGGGGGCAGCAGCGAAGATGATGCTATCGTGGCAGATGCTTCGTCTTTAATGCACAGTGACAACCCAGGGCTGGAGCTCCATCACAAAGAACTCGAGGCACCGCTCATTCCTCAGCGGACTCACTCCCTTCTGTACCAACCCCAGAAGAAAGCGAAGCCCGAGGGGACTGACAGCTACGTCTCCCAGCTGACAGCTGAGGCCGAGGACCACCTGCAGTCCCCCAACAGAGACTCTCTTTACACAAGCATGCCCAACCTTAGAGACTCTCCGTATCAGGAGAGCAGCCCCGACATGGAAGAAGACCTGTCTCCATCCAGGAGGAGTGAGAACGAGGACATTTACTATAAGAGCATGCCAAACCTTGGAGCTGGCCATCAGCTTCAGATGTGCTACCAGATCAGCAGGGGCAATAGTGATGGTTACATAATCCCCATTAACAAAGAAGGGTGTATTCCAGAAGGAGATGTCAGAGAAGGACAAATGCAGCTGGTGACAAGTCTTTAATAGTGCAGCTAAGGAATTCCAGCGGCCCCATGCAAGTGTTAGTAAATAAAGACAGGCTCCATGGCCTGATACAGCTCCCTCAAACTCTGCTTGAAGAGATGGCTCTGTTGACCTGTGGTTCTCCAGTGTAAAAAAGATGACTGAACCTTGCAGTTCTGTGAATTTTTATATAACATACAAAAACTTTGTATATACACAGAGTATACTAAAATGAATTATTTGTTACAAAGAAAAGAGATGCCAACCAGGTATTTTAAGTTTCTGCTGCTGTTTAGAGAAATTGTGAAACAAGCGAAACAAAACTTTCCAGCCATTTTACTGCAGCAGTTTGTGAACTAAATTTGTAAATATGGCTGCACCATTTTTGTAGGCCTGCATTGTATTATATACAAGACGTAGGCTTTAAAATCCTGTGGGACAAATTTACTGTACCTTACTGTTCCTGACAAGACTTGGAAAAGCAGGAGAGCTATTCTGCATCAGTTTGCAGTTAACTGCAAACCTTTTACATTAAGGCAAAGATTGAAAACATGTTTAACCACTAGCAATCAAGCCACAGGCCTTATTTCATATGTTTCCTCAACTGTACAATGACCTATTCAAAAATGGCTAAAGAAATTATATTTTGTTCTATTGCTAGGGTGAAATAAATACATTTGTGTCCAACGGAAATATAATTGTCATTAAAATAATTTTAGAGTTTGGAGAAAATATTATGTGAAGCTCATGGTTGCACATATGTTATCAAATGTTTTTTCTTACACTTTGTCATTGTAAGTTCTACCCATTTTCACTTATTTTCCACTGTATACGGTGTTCTGCTTTGACAAGTTAGTCCTTATTCTTACATTTTAATTTCTTATGGCCAAAAGAACGTGTTTTATGGGGAAAAAACTCTTTGAAGCCAGTTATGCCATGCCTTGCACAAATGTGGTGAAATCTAGAAAAGATTGTTTGTCACCCCTCTGTTTGTTCTTGAACAGGGGCCAAAGAGGGCACTGGGCACTTCTCACAAACTTTCTAGTGAACAAAAGGTGCCTATTCTTTTTTAAAAAGTAAAATTAAACATAAATATTACTCTTCCATATTCCTTCTGCCTATATTTAGTAATTAATTTATTTTATGATAAAGTTCTAGTGAAATGTAAATTGTTTCAGCAAAATTCTGCTTTTCTTTTCATCCCTTTGTGTAAACCTGTTAATAATGAACCCATCACTAATATCCAGTGTAAAGTTTAACACGGTTTGACAGTAAATAAATGTGAATTTTTTCAAGTAGCTAATGTGCACTTTTATGTACGATACATAATTGGCTTTAACACACCGGTCCTTTGCCACCCCGCTCCCCTTGGGTATACTAGGTTCCTTCACAATATAACCCACGGGTATGCAAAAGAATACAGTTCAGCTGCCTGATGGTTCTATATCCTGAAAAGAATATATTTGTATTCTAATTACCATTACCTATGCACAAAATCTGGCAGATAGGTTTCAATAGGGAAATATACTGAAAGTATTTGTGTCTGTTGCATTGCACCAGAGCCAAAAAACAAATAAAAATGAAAAAAAGAAGACGTGTTGGAAATCTCAAGTCAAATTTGGGCATCGTTAAAAAAAACTGACTTTTCAGCAGTATTGAGAAGCAAATCCTAAAACATACTTTTACACTTTGAGGATTATAAGTAGCCCTATAGGCAGCTGCAAATGGCAATGTTTGTTATCATGGAAAGGTTCAAAAATCATATAATTGAATCTCAACATGCAGATTTTCTCCTGTCTACATCATCAGCATTTATACCAAATTCTTCTAAAGCTTACTGGTTCTCTCAAGGCCTTCCACCATATTAGAAATCACTTTATTTCATGTGGACACAGCCTATTTAAAAAGAGTAATAAGAGGGCTTCCCTGGTGGCACAGTGGTTGAGAGGTCTGCCTGCTGATGCAGGAGACACGGGTTCGTGCCCCGGTCCGGGAAGATCCCACATGCCGCGGGGCGGCTGGGCCCATGAGCCATGGCCACTGAGCCTGCGCGTACGGAGCCTGTGCTCCACAATGGGAGAGGCCACAACAGTGAGAGGTCCGCGTACTACAAAAAAAAATTAATAGTAGGGTGACAATGGAGGAGTGTAATCACATATAGTTAATACCTAACAAGTTGGAAATTGACTATAAGAAATTATTAATATTCAAACAGATTTAACAATCGTCTGAGAAGGGTATTCATCCTTGGGTAAAATTCTGCAGGAATTTACAAAACTTTATTTACTAGAAGGGGGCATTATATAATCGAGCATTTTCATTTTCTATTATGTTATATTTTTTGCTGTCCAAGCCTGAAACTCTACAATGTTATGTGATCTGTACTTCCTAGTATACAGGCTAACTAGGGTTAGGCTGGATCAGTGATGAATTGCCAAAAAAAAAAAAAAAAAAAGGCAACATTGATTGTTTAATTTGTGGCATCTCTTTCTGTTGAGGCTGTTCTTAAAACTGGCATGATGTGAACAAGTGCAGAAGTACCTAGTACCTAAATAGTTAATGTTCTCTTCAGAATAGGTAATTTACAAGTCTTCACATTAGAGAATACAATTTGGAAGCTATGGTTCATCTTTGCCACTGAAAGAAGTATCGCTTTTAAAACGGATTTCTTTTTAAAAATATATAAATGTTGCCTTAAATTCTATCCAGCATTCCCCCTAGTACAGATAATTTCTTAGGTTTAAAATTATTAATCTATTGGCTAGTGCATTACTCTATTTATTAACCCAGTAGTTTCTTTGACTCTGTCCAGACTTCACTTGCATATGCAATTTCCACCTTCTTAGTTGTTTCTCTTTGTAATAATCACAACCGTGACTTTTTATAAAGTCACATTATTATACCTTATCTCAGGGACAGTTAGTCAACAGGTCTATTAATAATAAGGAGTGGTTGTTTCCATTTATTTTAGATGCAGCTTGATAAATGTTAGTCCAGATTGATCTCTTTTATTTTAAGATATAGGCTTGTGTTTGTTCTATTCACCAACAGAAAAAATTATAGCTTATACATCTGTATATATTCATCTTATAGGCTTTTAAAATCATTTATGTGGAAGAGAATCCATTAAAATCCATAAATTGCTTAAATATGTCATCAGCTCAACTCATCCACGTTCATTTGAGGGTAGTTTATATTAATATTTTAACCAGTAAAACAACAGCAACAATTATTTGACAGAAAATCACTGTCACTATCCTTTCCCCCAAAAGAAGTATTAGGCACAAATTCACTGCCCAATATCAAAAGAAAAATTCATGTGTACTTGTTACAGGGGGTATTCAGGATGCTTGCTTTATGTATTTATTTAAATGAGAAAAGAGAATATGTAATTTTCCATCAATTCAACTTTGAACCTTCTTAAAACTGACCTTTAAGATGTTCTCGTGGGATAGAGTGTTTTGTAAAAAACTTCAACTCAGTAAAATTTTTACTGTGGTTATACCTTTCTAAGTAGAAAAACTTGAAAGAATGCATACAAGTTGAATTTCTGAAATGAAAGCAGCTCTTCATATTTTATTGATACTGAATTTTTTTTAGAAGACAGTAATCCCTGAGTGTTTTACAAATAAAACTTAGTACCAAGAGTTCACATGATCCTATGTTCCACATATTTTTCTTTCCATGAAATTGTTGCATTAAATCTCAAATGTCAGTATGAAAAGTTACTGACGTGTTGAATATAGATGAGGATTGCTTCACTGGGTAATAAAATTAGTATGCTTCTGGGTGAAAATGCCATATCACATGCTTCCTGCTAGTGAACATCAAGTTCATTGTGAGTAGTCCTTAAATAGCATGTATTGGCAGACTGGAAGCATTAGTGCTAAAGGATGAGTGAATGGTAGTGGGTTTGGAGATTAATTTATGATGGTCTTATCATTTGAATGGTATAACATGCGAATTTTCTGTTATGTCACTTTGAGTCTTTTTCCCAACAATCATAGAGACACATTATGTTAGCTAAATGCACCAAGCAGAAAAACTTGAATGTTGAAGGATACCACGTTTTTAACCAACATGTACTTTGTGCACATTACTAGTGCTTTGTTCCAAAATGTGTGGGACTGATGGAAATTCCTGGACATTATCCAAGTTCATTTCAAGGCACTATGGGCACTGAGCTTTCAAGGCCAGGATAACATATCTCTGTCAGAGGACACTGATAATAAGCTGTAAGTGCACCATGTAATTAGGCTAATTAAATATACTCTGAGTGTTTTTCAAATATTGGCAATAGACCACCCCACATCTCTTAATAAGGCTTCTTTGGAGTCTTCATCCTTTTCCTGGTGGCATTACTGTTTACTGAATGTGCAATTTCTCAGCAAGAAATCTTCAGAGGTCAGTTTCATTTTTAAAGCCTATTATTTTAACTTGTGAATTTTTTCTGAATTCATGCATTGTGAAATGCTGTTAGGCATGCTGGCACTTAACGTTATAAATCACTGTATGAAATAAGAAACAACAAAACAGGTAACCCAGTACAATCGAGCTAACCAAAGTCTTCAGTATGGAAAAAAGTTGCCCCATGAATCGTTCACACATTTCTCTATCATGTGTTTATTGAAGCTCTTAGAAATATTTAAAAGGCATAGTTAATCTTAAGTAAACCAGTGTTGGGTGAGCATAAGAGACTAGTGATGAATGATCAATCTTTGAATGGTTTTCTGAATATGTTTTTCATAAGCATTTTTAAATCATATGTCAGAACTAAGCTTTTTAAAAAGCAACATGGCTTTCTCGTTTGATTTTATTAGGCAAAAAATGACTGATCTTTTTTTGATCTTTCCTTAGAAAGACTGACAGCTACTATATAGAATACCCAGGAACAATGATAGGTATCAGAGGTATTGATCAGGTGAAGGATTCATTTATGTTTGCTGAAATATCAGTCTTTTTTTTTTTTTTTTGGCTGCGTTGGGTCTTCGTTGCTCTGTGTGGGCTTTCCCTAGTTGCAGCGAGTGGGGGCTTCTCTTCGTTGTGGTGCCCAGGCTTCTCATTGCAGTGGCTTCTCTTGTTGCGGAGCACAGGCTCTAGGCGCGCAGGCTTCAGTAGTTGTGGCACAAGGGCTCAGTAATTGTGGCTCGCGGGCTCTAGAGCACAGGCTCAATAGTTGTGGTGCACAAGCTTAGTTGCTCCACGGTACGTGGGAATCTTCCCGGAGCAGGGCTTGAACCCATGTCCCCTGCATTGGCAGGTGGATTCTTAACTGCTGTGCCACCAGGGAAGTCCCTGAAATATCAGTCTTAATAAATAGATGGCTTTTAATCAAAACATAGCAGTAGCACATAGTAAATTCTTTTAACACTCTAATAAAGGAACTACAAGACAAGAATTGCTGTCTAATTTTTAAAAATATCTCAGACTAAATGATTTGGTCCCATTTAATAATTTGCTAATATTGCAACAAGAATAAAAGTTCTAGCACCTACCATTTAATAGATGCTCATACATGCCAGACTCCGCACTAAATACTGTGTGCTTTGTTGCACTTAATCCACTCAACAATCCTCTAAGAAGGGTGCTCATTATCTACTTTTGCGAAAGAAGAAAAATAATTTGCCCAAGGTCTCACAGCTGGTGTGTGGCCGAGCCTTCACTAGCATCATGTTCAGCCCCAGAGTTCTGAGCATTTAACCAACATGTGTCACCTCTGGTTTTACTCAGAGTCCCAAGAATGTCTCTTGTACCTCATGGACTCTTTCTCTGCTGGTGGTTAGAGAAGGTTTGTTTGTTTTGAGTCCATAGAGCTGTAAAAGAAAATGAAGTTAAAAAGTCAGTTTAAATAAGTCAAAGAGTTTCAGAAGAAGATATCCCTCCTAAAAGATAATTATTTACCTCAAATCTTAGCATAAGCGGGCCTGTTAGCTGGGTGGTAGTCAAATGTAAAGTTTATTGGTTACTGATTTGCCCCCTTTGGAAGTAACTTAAAACGTAGTCATGAGGCAGTTGTAATAGGGGAAAAAAAAAAAGATTTTGAGTCAGGATGTTGAATTTCTAGTCCTCCCCTGACCAATAAAATAATATTGGTTTACCCAGTCAATATGATCAACAACCACAAAAACTGAGAAACAATTCATTCACGTATAATGTTTTTTATTTTCCTTCACAACTGAGACATAACAATGGTGGAAAAGTCATGTGAAGGATCCCAATATTTGAGTTCCCTTTAACTTTTAAAAATTAATATTTGTGTTAAAGCTAAATGGGGTGTGTGTGAGGTGGGGGGAGGGAGGGAGTGTGTGTGTGTGTGTGTGCGCGTGCGTGTATATGTGTGCATTTCAGTATTTAGGGCATTTCAAGTTCATAGTCTAGCTTTGTCTTTAACATTTGGCTGGAGACCTTTTCTCTGAACAATGAAAAGTTTGAACTAAAATAGTAGTGTATTTTTTTTCCCCCAAAAAAGTGTTCTTCAGAGCCCTGGAGTTAGGGTGTGGAGCTCAGAAGGGCAAGCAGATCAGGGGTTCTCCATGAGTTAAGTTGTTGGAAATGTAGTCCATTAAGGCAGGCATTACACTGAGCTTTATGATTTATTGCATTTATTCTCACAACTGTGGAGGGTAAATGTTGTTACAAGGGAAACTGAGTACTTCAACTTAACTGACTGCACAGCAGTGGGTGGGAATTGGACCTTAGCTGGGTGCCTGAGCCAGGCTCGTTGGATTCTGCCTCTGGGGACAACCTGGCCCACGGAGAGCCCCCAAGGGCTCTACAGTAGTCAGTGCCACAAAGCCGTGTGCTCCAACTTTCTAAGGAACAGCTCATTACCTAGCTGGCCCTGGGCGACAGAGGTAAGAGAGAAAGCACAGGGGACATGAGACCTTGTACTCTGGGTTCCTGTCCCTTGCCCTGGCTGCTGCACCTGAGTATGGTCTGCACCGCCTTGTTGGTCCTCACTTCTGTCCCTGGCTGCTTCCTGCCCTACTTCATCTCTCTCTCCCCTCTATTCCTTTCCTCTTCAAGCCTTTTGTTTTTCTTTTTGTTTTAATTTTCCTCGCATTTTTTTGGTGTGTTATTTATTTGATTTAAAAAAACGTTTTAGTTCTTAATCATATCTACTTTTATATAACACCTTTTCATTTCATGGATTTTAGCCTTTTTCCTTACTGGAGTGTATTTTAGTCTGGATTTCCTCTTTCATCTCTAGATCTTGTCTTCTAGATTCTTATGCTTTTAAAAAAATCTCATATATTTTAAATAATATTTTAGTATTAACCTTTAATCTTTTATGGAATATAAACCTGCTTATATTTGAATTTCTCCTTAATTTTACTTTTCAATTTCCTTCTAGTTTTCTTCTTATTCTTCACATTCTTTAAAAATTTTTGAAAATCCTTCTGTTTCTTTTTAATTTTTCTCACTTTTTTTTTCTTCCTTAACAGTTAGCTAGAGTTATGGCCACAAAGATGGTAGCATTGAAAAAAAAAGTTCCAGCATTTCAAACTTACTTGTAATTCTTATATATTATCCAAATTTTAGTGTTCATTTTATATGATAAGGTATTCATATAAATTATTTAATGAAGTACAGGTATTTATTATGGTTATGGAAACTTTGGATTCACATAGACATAGGTTTAAGCCTTTGCTCTCTCGTGGGCAAATTACTTAACCTCTCTCAAATTGTTTCCTCCTCCGTAAAATTGGAATCAGCCTACCTTGCCAAGGGTTGCTCTATGGATTAGAAGTAATGTATGTAAAGTGCCTTAGTGCAGCTTCTGGCATGTGATAGGCACTCAATAGATAGTAGCCTTTTTTTTCTTTCAGAAGATACTGTGAGTAGCATAAACACCTCATGACTTTGAGTTTTATGATCAGTCATTGGGACTTCAACTGGATTGCCATTATCTGCCTCAAGCCGTTTGGCCAGAGTATATCAGTAAAATTTTTATGAACACAGCAGGTACAGACACCAGGCTCCCCCGTCTAGGGGACAGGTGACCCTAGGGAGTGCTCAGGGCTGCAGGGACACAGGTTAATGAGAGCCAAAGGCAGTGAGCCTCTGAGTCTCCTCTGTAGTATTACAAAGCAGTCTCTTGCTTTGTTTGTTTAGTTCATCTTTCTTTAATAAATATTAGTTATCTACTTCATGTTCCATGTATAAAAGTAGGTGGTGGAACAATGCAGAAATGAAGGATGTCCCTGCCCTTAAATTAATAATGGTAATGCCTAACATATATTGATCACCTACTGTTTGCTAAGCTCTGTATTTAAACCCTCCATGAATATTATTTCATTATAAAAAATTCTAATTTTTGTAACAATTCCATGACATAAAAACTATTATTATCTGCATTTTATAGGTGAGAAAAGTGAGGCTTAGCATAGTGAAGCAACATGCTTGAAACAGAAGGGGATATTTAAAAGGATAATTACAACACAGTAAGATAAAGGCTTAACTATTGTGAAAGCACAGCAGAGAGAGTGATTGACTGAAAGGACTACTGAGAAAGGCTTTATTGAAGAGATAGTGTTGGAGCTGAGTCTTGAAGGATAAGTAGGAGTTTGCTAAGTGAACAAAGTAGAAAGGGAGAATTCTAGGTGAATGGAAAATTATGTGAAAGGCAAACAGATGTGAAAAGACAAGAGATGATTTGAGTGAGAAGTTCAGTGAGGCTGGACAAATATAATGTGTCTGATGGACTGTTGTGGACCAAAACTCTGGAGATAGATTAAAGCCAGATTGAGAGGGGCCTTGAATGCCCCTTGGGTGCTGGACCTGATATCTGCTGTTTTATGCCCATGTTGGAAGAAGGAAAGGGAATTTGTACTAGTGTGTAGTGAGTTCTCTTATGTGCTTTATTTATATTATTTCATGCCTTATTTACATTATTTCACTTAATTTTCACAATCATACAGGGAAGTAGTCCATTATTATTATTATTGGTGTTATTATTATTATCATCATCACTTAAAATATACAAATTACAAGAGTAGCTCTTCCTGAATTTTCACAGAATGAATATACCAATGTAATTAACACCCAAAACAGGAAACAATATGGAACTTCAGAAGCTGCCTTGTGTCCTCTTCCAGTCATTACATCCGCAAGGGTAACACTACCTGACTTCTCACCCCATAGTTTAACCTGTTTTTGAACAGTGTAAAGTAGAATATTGCAAAATAGAATATTTTATTTTGATTTCTTTCCTTCAGCACTATGCTTGTGAAGTGCACTCATGCAGCTGTAGTCCATTCCTTTTCATTGCTACATAATGTTCCATTGATGACTATAGCATAAATTATTCATCCAGCCTTAGAGTAGTTACTATTATCTGTCTTTCACAAATCATAAAACTTGGATAAGGTAAATAACCAGTTTTAAAGCATGGAGCTAGAGAGTGGCAGACCTAAGACTTTGATCCAGTATCATCTTATTCTAAAGCCCAAAAGGCAGTATAATATGGGATTTGAATCATTCAATCTCGAGGCACCAATAATTTATTGAATGCATTACACAATAATCTACTGTTTTCCAGGTGCATTTCTACCTACTGAGGGCATAGTAAGGAACAGAGCAGACTCCATCCTAATAAACATTTAGACAAGAAGATAACATCAGCTACCTAAAGGTACTATGAAGAAGACAGTAATAAACACGTATAGAATGCTGAGTCTATAGCAGGCCCTGTTCTAAGTGTTTTGCCTGTATTACTGCATGTAATTTCAAAACACACCCATGAGATAGGTATGATAGCTGTTCTCATGATCCTAATTTTACAGATGAGGATGCTGAAGCATGGAGAGTCCAAGTATACTTCCTTCTGCCCCACAGTTGGTAAACAGAGGAATTGGGGTTCAAATCCAGACATTCTGGCTCCAGAGCCTGTGCACGTAACACAGAGCTATGAAGGGTAAATGATAGAGAACAGTGCAGCGAGAAGGCAGGGGTAGCTAGGATGCTGGGAGAGGCCTCCCTGCAGAAGGCCCTCCTGATACGGAAACCCAGCTAGCAAAGAGGAGGTATTTGGTTGCAGATCCAGAGGGAGAAGTTCCCAAGCATAGGAGCACCAAGTCAAAAGGCTCTGAGTCATGGCGTGTATGACGTCAGAAAGAAGGAGGACAGTGGAGGCAACTGAGGTCCTCGCCAAGTACAGGTTGGGAACTATAGAGACGAGGGTTGAAATATCACCTTCAACACATTTTTCTAGATGTTGTTATTCTTTCTAACGTGCTGTTTCCTAATCCACTGCAAGGGTCTCTTCTGTGGAATAAATGTAGTGATCCATCATATAACGGCTTAGAACTTTGACAAGGCAAATAGTAAGCGTTCAAACGTTGTTCTTCTTTTTTGTCCTTGCTCTCCCATGCCATTCCCGCCCCGATGGCAGTGGTGCAACCAGGAATTGCTGGACATGTCAGTAGCTTGTGAAAGAATGTGACTGACTCATATTTTCTAGGAGTTTCCTGCCTGCTATTTGTCATTACTGATTGCAAAGCACCAACTGGGATTTGAATTGTCACGAAGGGCATTTCAGGTCGGAATCTTTTCCATGTTCGGGTAGCAGATGTGACAAGGGTTACAGGGAAAGGAGAAGAGGACAGAAAGACCAGGAGGCCCAGTGCAACTTTACCAGGACAACTCTGAAGCCCGGAATTGCTAGAAGTCTGTCAGGGCGCATTTCAAAGGAGACCACGGCCTCTGTTTGGGATTAGTTCTTACTTTTGAGACAGGACGCTCTGCACTGTTTCAAGGTGAGACAATGTTATGTGTGGCTCGTCGGATGAGCCTGTTCTAATTATATGCCTCCTTGATTATTGTTCAGCAGATTGATTAGAACCGTATTCAAGACATTTGTAGATCATAGTTCCTGGACACTTCTATATGTTAGCAAATCAAGTGTGATTTAGCCCTGGAATTACTGGTTAGGGACGGCTTCTTTTTTTTCAATGCATGTTCTCTCTAGCTTATAATTTTAATTAGCGCTTGCTCCCAGTTCACACGGAGAATAGGGATGATTGTCACTTCAGCACTGAAGCACAGCCTTAGCTTGTAATGCAGCTTTGACTTTTTGCATTCAGATTCCTTAATCAATGCTGGATGGAGGATAAGGGAAACTGCTGCATTAAAGTCCCAGCACAATAGGAAATTGACTAGCCCTTCAGTTTAGGAGGTGAATTTGAATTAGATTCCTCCTAGGCAAAGCTGGATCTGACAGTCCAGGTGTCCTTATCTACCAGGCCCAATTCTGGATAGATCCTATTCCTGCCCTCTGACGCAACTACAAGGGACTAGACCCCCATGCTGGAGAGGGCCCAGTAACACTGGGGACACTCTGATGTCAGCCTTCGCTGTTGCTTGAAGCTTCTTGAGAAAATGAATTGCGGCCGTCACTGCTGTGCTATTGCAGCAGCTTTTCCTGCTTAGGCTGCCTCCCCATCTTTCCTCCTGCCACACAGAGACATCGAGTGTTTTCCCTTTTTGTTTTTTACACTGAGAGAAATAAGCAGAGCCTTCCTTGGCCTTTATCTTCTGCGGCAAACATCTGTGTATGAGGGAAGTACAATTCCTCCCCGAAAATGTAAAATAACACGAAAAACCTGCTTTGAATTTCTGATTATCCTCTTTCTACCCAAGATAATATTGTGCTGTTTCTTGAAAGATCTAGTATCTTGAACGAGATAATTATACTTCTCCCGATATTCAAGTAGAATTTTCCCTCTATGAAATACAAGAGAGCTACCTATTTCAGAAAGGTTTAAGTTCAAATTTAATCACTTCATCTCTGAACTTCAAGTGAAATTTAATTATCATCGCCTTGACATACATTGACGAATATACAAACAGTGCCAATGAGAGCAGAAAAGTGAGAATGCATGCTAAAGGAAAGAAAAGACCTGAGAGGAGTTTGACGGAAGTTTGGAAGTTTCAAGAAAACAATCTGCTTCTCCAAGTTCAAGCTCTTTTCCTCCTGAAAATGTAATTGGTATTAAAATACAATATTTCTTGGCAGTGCAAATATGAATATTTAACGGTAACAAGTTGATGCAGTTTAAATGTTCCTGGGCCCAGGTTTAGCAGAATTTTGTAAGGAAGGTTTACTTTCATAAAACGAAAGGAGGTGTTTGAAATGAAGTAGAATATCCTTGAGGATTTTTATTACCCACTAAAACTTAGAGAAGGCTGTCTTATCATAGAGTTGAGTTTAATCATCAGAAAATCACTATTAACTTTGCCCTAAACAAACAGTCCAGGTAAGGAAGGAATTTTTCTAAATAAAATGAATGCTTTGATATTTGTTGTATTAGTCAAGATTCTCCAGAAAAACAGAACCAATAGGATGTGTATATACAGAGAAAGAGATTTACTTTAAGGCGTTATGTCCTATGATTTTGGAAGCTGGCAAGTCCAAAATCAACAGGGTGGGCAGGCAACCGGGACACCCAGGGGGGAATTGATGCTGCAGTTTAAATCTGAAGGTCATTAGGCTCAAGAATCCCCTCTTGCTTGGGAGAGGTCCGTTTTCTGTTCTGTTCACAGCTTCAACTGAGGCGTATGGAGCCCACTTCCCTGACTTCTCAGTGACAGTAAAATAAAATTTTCATTCTTGACGTTCAAAGGTCTCTATGATCTGACCCCATCCAACTCAGACAAACTATTGACATGACCTCCATGCTTGCATCCACTAGTTTCTAGTTCAGCTGGGCTATTCAGTGTCTCATCCCTAGCCTGGGATGCTGCCTTACCCTAAATCTTACCCACCATTCCTACTTCTAAAGATTCTCTGACTTCCTGACACCATGATCTACAATTTGATGAATGCTTTAACCAATTATTAACTGTGCCAGGCATTTTGTCCCAGTGTAAGCGAAAATTAAGCACTTTCATATCTGTATTTCTTATTTGTGATTTTAACTCCAATAGGGCAAGTAACTTGCCTGCCTTTTCTTCACGGTATCCCCAGTTTCTAGCAGAGTTCTGATGCATACTAAGCACACATTAAATATCTGTATATATAGAACATATATATTAATAAACTTTGGTTTCTGGCAGTAGAGGTCTAGTTATCCTGACTGATTCTCTCACTGAATATACTTCAAAACGCTAAACAAAATATTTTAAAATGTCATTTAAAATGCATGGATGAGCTAGCTAGAAAGTAAAACAAAAAGCTAAGAGAGGGCTTCCCTGGTGGTGCAGTGGTTGAGAGTCCGCCTGCCGATGCAGGGGACACAGGTTCGTGCCCCGGTCCGGAAAGATTCCATATGCTGTGGAGCAGCTGGGCCCGTGAGCCATGGCTGCTGAGCCTGCGTGTCCGGAGCCTGTGCTCCACAACGGGAGAGGCCACAACAGTGAGAGGCCCGCGTACCGAAAACAAGACAAAACAAAACAAAAAAAGCTAAGAGAAAGATAGAATCTATAGAGATAAACTAACCTAAGCTGAACACTGAAAACAAGGGCTTATACTGAATCTGGGCCATTCGGTTATCATGGTGTACGGAGTCATAGGCATCAGAAGCCAGTGCCCAGGGACCTCTCCTGAAAATGGATAACTTTAAGTTTGCTCTTATGCGGGTTTGCACCTCAAATTCATATTGGGAAATCTCAAGTTTATAATTATTTTAGAGGGGGCCTGAGTACATAAAAGAATAGTAAAAAGTTGACATTTCCTGAATATGCATCCCTAAACTACTCAGAATACCAAGGGGCTTATTGTCTAATGCTCAGGCCTTGCTTTTGGATGCATCTTGAGAACTAGATGCGCGTTTATTTCTCTTTCTAAATCCATTAAGTAAAGCAAATAGCAAAGAGAACATTGAAATGACCAGTACATTGCATTCTGGGAGATACAAGGTCATAAGTCATGCACTTTTTGTGGCCGGAGTCAGGAAGAACCATGGCATCAGTGCATCCTGGAAGCTGTTGCTTTTCATGAACCCCACCAAACTGAAACAGCAGAGGTCCTGGTGTTGTCTGGTCTTGCCTTGGTCAGGAGAGTTGTTTCCCAAGAATACATGGAATCATTGGTATTTGGGCTAGGAATTATTTATATCAACCTGCCCACCAGCTGAGGAGCTCAAGAGATTGTTCTAGGAAGACAAATGACAGTGACCAAGAACAATCATACATACTAGTGAGTAAACGAGAAGAATAATGTTGCACTATGACAAAATGTTATAGCAAAAGGGAAAGAAAATATCAGCATTCTCTCTTATTAAAAAGTTATCTGCTTCAGTTTTGGAAAGTGAGAAAAGTTCGGGAGATGGAATTGGTGATGGTTGTTCAACAGTGTGAATCTGCTTAATGTCACTGAACTGTATACTTCAAAATGGTTAAAATGGTAAAACTTATGTCATGTATATTTTATAATTTTCAAAATTTCTCTGGGCTATCATCCCATGTTCAACTCCCTGTTTATCATAAAATATCAGTTATTTAATTCAACATTTATTTAACCTATCTACATACAACTGATATAAAATAGACCCAGAGACCAACTAAAAACAGTTTTTCCTAAAGCAGACTCTTGGTCTTTATAATACTTTAATGTATAAAAAGGAATATCATAAAACTGTAGGAAATAATTTTACTTTTTGGGGAAGATGGATAGCAACTCATCTGAGGGGACATGAAAAAATAAGCAAACAAAACAAAACAAAAGCGTGAACGTTAAAGAGTTAAGTATAAAAATTGGGATTTTTAAAGTTTAAAAATGTAGATAAAGAGGTTTGGGTATAGAAAGATCTTATAATCATAAGAGCAATGAAGCCCAAACAATATATATATGATTAGATCACATGAAACATAAAACTATCCATATAAATAATTTTAAAATTATCAATCAATGCTTAATAAAAATATTAAAATATATTCAAGTTTACTAGTGTCAAACAGATATAAATTATTACCAGGAGGAACTGGTTAGTTCTAAAATCATAGCAAAATGTCTAACTAATGAACCTGACTTACTCTTTTTACTAAGTTTATCAATAGTGAAACCAGAATTCTTCGTACTGTTTTGGCCTTCATAAGTTTATGTGGGAAATTTCTGGGCAAGTTTATGAAGAGGAACATAGATATTTAGGCTGCAGCAAACCCAAAGAAGTTTTTTTTTTTTTTTTTTTTTTTCCTGTACGCGGGCCTCTCACTGTTGTGGCCTCTCCAGCTGCGGAGCCCCGGCTCCGGACGCGCAGGCTCAGCGGCCATGGCTCTAGGGCCCAGCCGCTCCGCGGTATGTGGGATCTTCCCAGAGCGGGGCACGAACCCGTGTCCCCTGCATCGGTAGGCGGACTCTCAACCACTGCGCCACCAGGTAAGCCCAGAAGCTGGTATTTCTTTAATCTAGAAAAAGAGGTGCTTAAAATAGTAAAAGTAGAATTATTATTATATCAAGGGGCACTAATTGGTTTCATTTCTACAAAAGAAAGAAAAACAGAAAGTAGATCTTGCAGAATAATTTATATTACAGCAAACACATTTGGGATATTCTGAGACACCAATTTTGCAGTAGGTTATGAAAGATAATTCAAAAATCTTTTCAGATGATATTTAAAAACAGAAGAGATTTTCTTCTATCTCAGGTGCTTCTCTTTTAGGTTAGAAGCTCTACTAAAAGCCTTCTCAAGGACCTCTTTGGTTGCGATTCCAAATCCAGTCTTTATGCAATACAGCTGTAAAAAACCATGTTTTAAATAGATCTCACTTCGTGATGAAACCAGCTTTCAGGCTCTAGGCTGAAATATTCCTCTAATGTTATGGAGTCCACTTACACACGGGAATTGATTTGTTACAAGATCAAGCAAATGGAGCAAGTTATTCACTCCACGGAAAGAGCTCTCTTCGGGGTTTGAAAATTAGGTGTTCCCTCAGGGTTCATATAAAGTGGATTAAATGAAATACCAATGTGAAAATGCCTAACCCAGGGCCTGATCATAGGAGACACCTCAGCAAATAAGACTTGGTACATTAACAGAAAATATAGTTGAGAATTGGAAAATATATACTGATACATTCAAATATTCAAAGTTGGGCTTACATTAGTGCTACAAATAATAATATTTATGGCCTTAATGCAGATAATGCTTATTATGTACCAGACACTTATTTAATCCTTCGATATTGCTGCGAAGGAGGTACCATTATTATCCAGTCCTAAGATGTAGAAACTGAGGCACAGAATGGTTATGAGCAACGTGGAATGTAAAAAGAGGAGGGGGACGATCCTGTTGGAAAACAGTCTGAGGACAGATTGTGGGAGATTTAGGACACTGTGAAAAAAGTTCGTGTTTTATTTTACGTAGACCGATCTGTGTTTCTGAGGAGAGGAATGACTAACCGCAGGTGTGCATAGAGAATTGTGTGTGGTTCTTATTCCAGCGATGAAAGGTGGCGGAGGGGAGAAGTGTAGTCTTGAGATGTTAAAGTGGTTTAGATATTAGATGGGAGAGAGATAAAGGGGAATGGGGAGGAGAGCTTAGTTTGAGGGGTTATGGAGGAAGGATTCACAGGACTGATTGCTAATGGTACATCTGGGAGAGACAAAGGGAAGTTGAGGGTATTTTCTCTTTATTAACAATTTTTTAAAAGTAGAATTTTTTTTTTTTAATTTTATTTATTTATTTATTTTTGGCTGTGTTGGGTCTTCGTTTCTGTGCGAGGGCTTTCTCTAGTTGTGGCAAGCGGGGGCCACTCTTCATCGCGGTGCGCGGGCCTCTCACTGTCGCAGTCTCTCTCGTTGCGGAGCATAGGCTCCAGATGCGCAGGCTCAGTAGTTGTGGCTCACAGGCCCAGTTGCTCCGCGGCATGTGGGATCTTCCCAGACCAGGGCTTGAACCCATGTCACCTGCATTGGCAGGCAGACTCTCAACCACTGTGCCACCAGGGAAGCCCCAAAAGTAGAATTTTTCATGAATAGTATCCACACATAGATGACTGTAATTTCTGAAATGCATTGATTATCCACGTCATTAACTTCCATAATTTTAACATTTGTTTATTCAGATTTTAAATATCCTGCCAAAAACCCAGGTCTCTTCATACATAAAAAACAAAGCCAAGCATATTTTTGAATTTGTGACTAAATAACCAAGAGATTCAAATAGACTCGGGCAGTTAATTAAATAGAGTAGCTCAATAAATGTTTCTTGAAAACTGACCGTCTTATCCAGATTATGGTGAATTCTTCTAAAGTTGAGGACTTTTTGGCAAGAGCCTAATCAAAAGTTCAAACAACAAAAACACTAGTCACCGTGTATGTAATATGCTCATAACTGCCAACAAAGTACAGGAACAGAAGAATTTTGAGAATCAGTACTTCCAGTTGTGCACGCGAGGAAATAGCACCATACAGATTGGTAGTGCAGGCAAAGCAGCAAGACTCTCTCTTGACTTCTTTCATTCATTCTAGTTATTCTTGGCATCCTGATCTCTCGAACCATTCTCCTCTCTCCTCCCATACTAACCTTCTTATCACTCAATTCAATTTTTTGCCCTTCCTTCAGTTCCTGCTCTCCATTCTGGAGGCATCTTAATTTTCTCCTAATTGCATACTTTTCTGCCTTCCCCTCCCTGTTTCTAGAGTGTTTCCCCTGCTCGATCTGCCAAATACCTTCCCTTACAGCCTTCAGAGATCTCTTTCATTTTTCCTTGCCCCTGGTAGCCCATCACAACTAAGTGTGTGTGATTTTGAATCTCTCTTTTATTCTAATGTGCTACTGACTCACTCCACAAAAACCACAACTGCTGAACTCAAAACATAATGTAATCCTTATTTAGAATAGCCTTGCTTTTGCTGTAATATCACCCAGGTTGGATAATTCTATTTTGACCACATTAATATTGTGTAGTCTGAAATGCAGGCATGTAGACAACAGGAATTGATTCTATTTAACTCGCTTAGAAAAGCATAAGCACAGCGCAATGAGACTAAATGCACTACTAATAAGTACTGCAGTGGATGGGCTTGGAGGGTATTATGCTTAGTGAAATAAGTCAGAGAAAGACAAATACAGTACGATATCACTTATCCATGGAATATAAAAAATGAAACAAACTAATGAAGGTAACAAAAAAGAAACAGACTCACAGGTATAGAAAACAAACTAGTGGTTACCAGTGGGGAGAGAGAGGAGAGGGGCAAGATAGGAGTGGGGATTAAGAGGTACAAACTACTATGCATAATTTTTTTTTTAAGTACTGCAGTGAGTACCATTTTGTAACACACATACTAGGAATCAGATGAAGGCTGTGTACAGAATGACCATATTCTGAATGTGTGTATTTGTGTTTCATGATGCAAGGCTTGAACCACAGGCATAAAGATTCTCTGGAAGTCAGAGATTGTGGACAAGAAAAAGAAAAAAAAAAGAAAAAAATCATGTTTATTTCATGAAACTCTTCAAGTCAGTCTGCCCTTTCATCCCAATGGGAATGTGTTAGTACCCCCTGTATCCTGGTTTGGGCTGCTGTCATTATTTCTTCTCATACACTCTCCCCTCTGCTTCATTAGCTAATCATAGAGCAGGAGCTGTTCCACCAGCATGCACTGTTTCATCTCACTCTGCAAGTAAAACTAACACTCACTGCTTAATCACTTTTCTCTCAATAGGTAAGGATAATAAAACAGTGGGGAAAATGACAAAATTTACTGCACCATTTTCCACGTTAAGAGTCACACACTAAGTTTTTCTTTGACATTCAATCACTCGTGGTAGCACAGTGAGAAACTCATGCAGGTGCGACCTCAGCATCCTCAGTCCTGAAATATGAATCAGCAGTACCTTCCAGTTCAAACCCTGGGCTTACGGCGCCTGCAGAACTGACTGCGAGATAGCAGTAGAGGTCTGAGCAAAAACCTTGGGCCATATCTTCTGTAGGACTTCTATAGTCCCCCATGCAATTGAGGAAAAAAACATGAAATGGAGATCTGGAAGGGACACTTATCAATAGCACCTAGCTCAGGGTCCTGTTTATAGATTAAGAAACCAAGGCCCATGAGTAGAAGTAACTTCCCCAAGTGACTTTGGGAATTGAGTTAAAAATGGGAATTGAGTAATTTGACTCCTGTGATACATGGCTGGGTTAAGCAGTACCTGTGAACTCGGATAAACATTTCAGGTTTTGATTTTATTGTATCTCTGGTAAACACTATTTTTTCTTTTTTGCATAAAACATTTTTGCATAAAACATTGACAAGCAGTAGCCACCTCATACGTGTGAGTTAGAAATAGATTAGGGTAGACATTACCAGTGTTTTTCAATATGAAATTTTCTTCTCTTCCTAAGACCACTGAACACTACCCTTACTAGCCTTCTTGCAGTTCAGTGAAGCTAAAAGTCACGTGTGTCTCCTCTGAGGTTAGGCAGTGAAAATTTGCATGATTGTTCTAGCACATTCTCTCTCTGCCTTCATTGTCTAGCATGGAGGCAATGGGTTGAGGTGGCTGAACCGCAGGACTGAAGCAGCCTGGATCCCTTAGGCATCACATGGATGACGAGCTGCTCTGGAGAACTCTCTGAAGGAGAAAAAAGCTCTTTATGTTTTAAGGCACAGGTTTGTTCCTGTACCATAAGTATAGTGCATTCTAAGTAATAGGAAGATACTGATATTTTCATGAACTTGTTTGCTATTATTCTCACTCTTCAATATTATGTTATGCAGACAGGATATATTATTATTTATGACAGATAAATTGTGATTTGAAAGAAATTTTCCTTGACATACGATTTGTCTTCCGTGGTACTCTACCAAACAGATCCTCTACCTGTGATTCTGTGATTCCCATTCTGGGCTGTTGGTGATGGCTTTCTCTCTTAGGATGGCTTTTCTAGAAGACAAGCCTAAAGTGAAAGTTTAAGTGCTGATAGGTTATGAAAGTGGAAACCCAGTGACAAAGAAATGAGGTAAAAGGAAGGTAAGAGCAGGACAGGAGAAGAAATATTTAGGAAGTAATTTATGGAGCTGGCCATAGGTTTGTGATCTACTGGTGGCTTGGTTTCTTAGGATGTCTTCAGAGAAGATGAATGAAGCTATTGTGCCTTCAAACAGTATGAATCGTGGACAGGAAGACAGAAAAAGATATTCTCTCATCTTCATCTCCCAGTGGTCAACCTTTGACCCATGGAATTCCCTGACATTTCTTTCTGCTTTGCATATGTACGGATGTGGCGCATCTCATGCATCAGTCATGAAAGGGAAGTCCCCAAGTGTGAGGTGAGGTTGCTGTGCTGCACCTGTGAGCCACATGTGTCGCCGGGACCATCCACCACAGCTGCCAGCAGACACTGGCTCCACAATGGAGGATCAATGGAGTGGTTGCTTTAGTCACCCCAGTGGGATAGCACGGCAGATGTGCAGACCTTGGAAGATGAATAAACTGCTTTGGTTAAAGTATTGTAACTCTGAAAAGACAATAATACCATGGCTTATTTAAGGATTAAAAGATATAACATGCTTAGCACAGGGCCTGGCACAAACTAATTGATAATTGGAGGCCAAAAAAAACGATGTGGTAATAATATAGCTTGTTAAATATGCATAGGACTTTTGCATATTTATTATCCATTGTCCTTTATTAGATTCCTGAGCAATAGGAAGGGCAGCTCTTCTTCCTTTTTCATTGTTGGGGAAATAGAGGCAACAAAGGAGTTATATTATTTTCCCAAGGCCAGTCTGGACTGGGTGGTAGAGCTGGAAGATCCAAGAACAGAAGCCAAATTTCCTAAGACCAATATGTCCAGTTCTCTTTCTTTTAGACGCTTTTGTTCTTAAGTCACCATATTTTTTTTCCCAGTAACTTAATTGAGAACTGAAAGAGCTAGACAAGGAACCAAAACCCAGTATGACTGTTAGGCCAGCATTGCATCTTTTACTTGATACCTGGCTTTTGGTAGCCGTAACAAGCTGAACGTTCCTAGCAAGAAAGAATTTTTTTATTCCTTTTACAACTGAAGAACGGGTGAACCATTAATTCATATCTAATATATAAGGCTGAACCACCTGGAGAGATTAATACAGTAAATATTGTGGAAAAGTAAAATTCAGTTTTATTTTCAAGTCACTTTTTCATGAGGAAAACTAAAGAAATCAATAACTATCGTTTTGGGCAAGGAAACAGATTGGAAATCTTAGGTCTCTGGCAAAAATGGGTGATGAGAAATCTGACACTCTGGACATTTCTAAATAAAAATATTCATAAAATATAAATTTTGGCTTGTAAGACATGTATTATATGAAATATAAGGAAAAAGAAAAGAAATTGATATACAATGTCAATAGCCAGAATTAACTTTATCTAAATATCTCAAAATCAATTTTCTCTTTCACTCTCCCTTACTTCCTCCTTCTCTCCTTTCCTTTCCTCTTCTTTCCCTCAAGCTCTCCCTCCTTCCTTGCTTCTTTCCATTTTTTCTTTTCCCCATGCAAACTATTTTGTTTTTAACTGGCTTTTTATTTTCAATATTATAATCTCAAATAATATTTGGAATTCGAAGGAAAATTTTATTCCGACAAATTTCTACTGCTTCGATGATTTTATCTGGTCATTCTCAGAACATTCCTAATTAGAGGATTCCACTTGACAGTTGTACAACCTCCACCCAGGGATGTTTTCCCAAAGGTCATGTAGTCTGATATCCTAAGAACTTGGCTGCACTTGTTCATTCAGTGAGAGTCATCGGTTTGCTTGACTCTGCCCTCCCCATGTGTACTGTGTAGTGACACACAGAAGCACTGGCTCTAGTCACACACCATTAGGGATTGTCCCGGGGATTTACATTCTTCATGATGAAATGTTGATTTGCACAATCACAGTATTGTAAAGTTGCAGGTGTATTATTTTTTAGAATTTCACAGATTTCAAGAATGCTCCTAAAATTGACTGAGTTACTAATAAAAATTATCATGTCCTTAGAAGATTTGGTTACTAAGAGCCATCAGCCCTGCAGAATGGGAATCATTCAGGAAAAAATTCAAAAAAAAAAAGACTCCTAGAATAAATTTAGAATAACACATTTTCTACACTATTTTCATAGCCCATGCCATTCTGTTCAGTGTCTGTGCAGACAAGCAGCATCAGGAGAAAACAGCTCTTTCACTGAAAAGGTACAGAGATGCAATTTATGACACCTTTGCAAACACACTGGGGACTGGGGCATCATTTCACTTTCAGCTACTCGTGCGTAGGAAAAACAAAGGAAAGTATTAATGTGATACATCATTGCCTTTGGAAATTGGGAGAATAATTAAGTTCCTCCCTGATTCCCGTTAACACAGTTTGCCACTTGCAATAACCATCCAGCCACTACACACACCTTGGAATGCTTACTTTATGAAAGAAAACAATGAGAAACCCCAAAATTTGAGACAAAAATTCTATAAAATGTGCCCTGGGAGCGCCATTAGTAGCACAGCAACATTTTTGGTGGCCCTCACTGGATATCACTTCATGGTTTCAAACTACAAATGTTAACGGCAATTGGATTTTGTATAGTCGATTCAGTGTATCAATCAGTCACATTGTTCAAAAAAAGCAATTTCGTTAAGCGATTTTGTAGATTCAGTCAAAAGGATCAAACTAGTTGTGATATAACCACGATCATGGTCATATTTCTTAAGGAGGAATTTAGAAGCAGGTGAGAACAGATAGTGTGGAGAGGTCAGAAAAACTTCCCCCAAGCGTGAGATCTGAGTAGTAGTTGGGCTGGTCCTTAAATTATGATCATAGCTCAGAGAGGAGAAGTAGTGGTGCAGAGTGGAGGGAAGAGGTCAAATGAAAAAACAAGAGGGAACAGGGCATATTTTAGTTTATTCAATTAATTTAGCAAATATTTGTGGAGTGACGTATATGTGCCCCACGTTCTGCTGGAGAGTTAGGCTAACAGGACAGGCATCGTTTCATTTCTTGTGGAGATTTCAGGTAACCTTGACAAAGTCATGCTGGCTGTAGAGTAGAATGAGATGATGGTAGGAGAATGCATTGAAGGTCAGAAAAAATCCTGTCCTCTCATATTATATTTCATCCCCCCGTCCACAGCCATGCAAGACATGCCTGAATGGTTTATAAAAAAGTAAGTTGGTGTTGGCACTGGGGGCAGACCTACCTTGCCGAGGTTCAGTGATGTGTGTATGTAGACGGAGTGGCTTAGGGTGGAATACATTGCGTCATGATCTTATGTGAATTGGTTCTCTTTAGAGCAGGTAGGCCTCAATTCTGGTGTGCAATGGTGGGTGAAGGTGAAGGAAAGAAGGGGACCTACTATGTGCAAGACCCTGTGCTGGATTTCATCTTTACAACAATCTAATTATTAATATGATCACAACAAAACTATTATTGCCATTATGTAGATGAAGAAACTGAGCCTTAGAGACATTCAGTGGCCTTTCCAAAAGCATACAACCAGTTAAAAGGGGAGCCACACTTGTAACATACATGCAATTAATTCCTCTGCTTCTCTCCTCTCCTCTCCTCTCCTCTTGTCTTCCCGCTATTGCTTTTCTGCTATATTGCTACTGAGAAAAATGAGGGTGTTAGGATCAGAAGCCATTTTAGGAAGGAATATAATGAATGTAGCAATAGATTTAGAATCCTATTCTCTGTTCTCAGATGTAAACTTCTGTTGTAAGGGATCTGGGTTAATAATAATAGGTATGTAGGAGGAAATAAAAAGAAAAATTAAGGAAAGGCCACCCTAAGGGTAGTAATAATTAAATTTTAACAAGAAAGGCCTATGTAGACAGAAACCAATTACATTTAGCAAAATATATTTGTGCCTTTTGAAATGATTTCAGAGTATGGCTTTGGCTTTGAACGCAAACCTAGTGGAGGCTACGGCTTTTGAGTGTTCTTCCACTGGCAAAAGCCATTTGTGGTAGGTAGAGTAATGGCTCAAAATATGCCCACTTCCTAATCCCCAAAACCTGTGAATTTGTTAACTTACATGGCCAAGGAGACTTTGCAGATGTGATTAAGGTAAGGCTCTTGAGGTGGGAGATTATCCTGGATTATCCGAATAGGCCCAATGCAATTGCAAGAGATATTATAAGAAGGCTACGGAAGGGTCAAAGTCAGAGAAGGTGACGTGGCAATAGAAGCAGAGTGTTGGAGAACTTCATTGAGAGAATGTACCCTCCAGTTGACCCACCAAGTGGACCTGGGCAATCGGAGTCTCCTGACCCTCTCCTCTGTCCTTGGAATGTGCATCCTACTTGCCTACCCTGTGCTAGAAGCAACCCCAAGGACACAGCCTTGAAATAGTAGTGTGTTGTTGAGACCATCTGAGTGGTACACATGATACACCCATTTAAGACTTCTACATAAACTTTTATGATTTGGCAGACATGTGCAGAGATCTACTCATCTTGTGGCAGACCAAGACAAGCCTTGTAAGTTCCCTTGATTGTTAAATCTGCCGCCTACCAATCTGAAGTGGTCTACCTCTTTCTTTGATCTCGCCTTGCCCTGTGTGTATGGGGGACAGTTTTCAAACCAGCAGAGAAGGAGTGAAGGAAATACGATGACATTATGTGGTACCCTGAGCCAAGGAATGCAAACCTCCTCTAGAAGCTGCAACAGACAAGGAAATGGATTCTCCCCCAGAGCCTCCAGAAGAAATGCAGCACTTGTCAACCTATGTTAGACGTCTAAGCTCCAAAACTGTAAGATAATAAATTTGTGTTGCTTTTAGCCATTTAGTTTGTGGTGATTTGTGACAGCAGCAATAGGAAATTAATACATTATATGAAATACCTGGTACAAGTAGTGACTTTGGAGCTCAGTGATTTCTTTCACCAACTACCAGGAGTTGGGCCAAACTTCACAGTTAAGATCCTGGTCCTCTACAAGATTACCCTCACTTCAGCTGCAAGCTTGGGGTTCACAGGTCACTCTCACATCTGACCAACTGATACAATTCAGGGGTTCTCATTAATTCCTCAGTTTTGATAATTTGCTGGAAAAACACATAGAACTCAGGAAAGTACTATGATTACAATTTTATTATAGCAAAAATATGCAAATTAGAACCACTAAAGGGAAAGATGCACAGGGTGAAGCCTGGGACGGTCCCAAATGTGAAGTTTCTGTTGTCTTCTCCCACTGGAGTCAGGGTGCATCACCCCCAGCACATCGACGTGTGACAATAGCAAAGCATCACCAGCCAGGGAAGCTCACCCAAGCTTCAGTATTCAGGGCTTATGTTGGGTCCTCATTACATAGGCACAATTGATTGAATCAATGGCTCTGTGGTTAAACTCAATCTCTAGTAGCCTTCAGAGGTTGGGCTAATATCATATGGTTCAAAGCCCCAATCCTCTAATCACATGGTTGGTCTTTCTGGCGTGGCTATCCCCCATCCTGAGTCATCTTGTTAGTATGAACTATCTAGGGGCCCACCAGCCTATCATGAGTCATCTCATTAACATAAACTCAGGTGTGGTCAGGCTTACCATGAGTAACTCAGAAAATTCTAAGAATTTAGAAGTTACCTGTCAGGAACCAGGGACAAAGGCCAGCCACATTCTTCATTACACAGGAACTCTGTCTAAAATTACTCCTGAAATACCAAGCCTATGTTGACATGGAGATGAGATAGATGCTGTGCCTACAAGGTCTAGGGCAATGTGGCAGATGAGGAATGTTGTGCCTATCTCAGGAATAGTGAAACTTGGTTTATCGCAGCGAGGTTAATTCTGAAGTTGGGGAGCTTACTGATCTGCCATCCTTGGCTAGGATTGGCTAAGAGCTTGGGAGGAAAGAGATGACGAGTTAAATCTTTGGGAGCTATGAGGTGGACAGATAGGACTACGCTTACCTGCCCTCTGTCTTATATATCAATCCTTAGAGACAAGTCCCTTCCTTGAAAATGTCCTGAGATATAAATAAAATGCAGTAAAATCTTTTAGTAGTAAACTACATAAGTGAAAAACGTTGAACTCTCTCTCTCTCTTTTTTTTTTTTTTTGCGGTACGCGGGGCTCTCACTGTTGTGGCCTCTCCTGTTGCGTAGCACAGTCTCCAGACGTGCAGGCTCAGCAGCCATGGCTCACGGGCCCAGCCACTCCGCAGCATGTGGAATCTTCCCAGACCGGGGCACGAATCCGTGTCCCCCGCATCAGCAGGCGGACTCTCAACCACTGCGCCACCAGGGGAGCCCTGAACTCTCTCTTTTTTAAAAAAAATTTTACCTGCTTTAGGCTCATGAAAAATCCTTAAGTTTGAACAAATGCTGTAGATTTTTTCCAATGCAAGTTCTTTATTTAAAGAAGAGGTGACAGTACTTCTAAAGGACTTGTCAACATGGGAAAATGTCCCAGAATAGTGAGGGCTTCCTGATATCTGACAGAAGCCCAGACTTGTGGGAGAAAAAATAAAAACAAAAAACAACACAAAACTGAAAAAAAAATCGCAAACCAACCTAATAGGAGAAAGATACTTTCAAGGGAGGAACAAGTAACGGAGGACATGATTTCAATAGTTGCTCCTGAGGGATCCCATAATAAAAGACTCATGTAGCTGGTAAAAGTCCTGGGTAAAATTTGTGCCAAAATAAGAAACCAGGAGTGATCGCTGCCTCAGGACATTAGCAGTCTGACACTGGGTATTCTTCAACAAGACTGTGACAAACGTAAATTATGGTTTGCTCTTCACAGAGCTCTTTCTTCCCTGTCACGTGATCACTGTGATTGGATTTTGTAATGGAATCAGTGACTCAAGTGTTCTTGCTCCTATCTCTCCAGTAATTGTACAGAATAACCATTGAATGACCATGACTGTGTGAGTGGAAATCTTGGGAAGGTGACTGTAGCAGGTTGAATGGTGCGTCCCCAAAGATATGTCTATATTGTAACCCCTGGAATCTGTGAACGTGATCTTATTTGGAAAAAGGGTCTTTGCAGACGTAGTTAATTTAAAGGATCTTGAGACCCTCCTAGATTATCCAGGTGGGCCCTAAATCCAATGACAAGTGTCCTTATAAGAGACACACAGAGGAGAGAAGCACAGAGAGATGAAGGCCATGTGAAGAATGGAACAAAGATTGGAGTGATGCAGCCACAAGCCAAGCAATGCCTGGAGCTGCCAAAACTGGAAGAGGCAAGGAAGCGTTTTCCTCTCGACACTTTGAAGGGAGCAGGGCCCTGCTGACACCTTGATTTGAAACTTCTGCCCTCTAGAAATGTGAGAGAATAAATTTCTCTTATTTTAAGCCACTAGGTTTGTGCTATTTTTTTATGGCAGCCCGAGGAACTAATGCAGTGACCATATAAATACATGAGTGCAAGGGATTTTTTACACATCCCCCTTATATTATAAAATGTATTAATGAATTTGCTTTTACAGATTTCTTGTGGCAGTTGCCCCTTCAGCCCTAGATACTAACTCTTTAGATAATTGTCATTAGGAACAGCACAAAGAACACAATGTGCTGTCAAAAATGAAAAGCTGTAACAAAAAGACAAGAAGTCTACTGTTTACTTATTACACACAAGATTTTACCTTTATAATATCTTTTTTTTAAAAGTATTATTTATTTATTTATTTGGCTGCGTCCGGTCTCCATTGTGGCACGAGGGATCTTAGTTGCCACAAGCAGGATCTTTAGTTGCTGCATGTGAGATTTTTTTTTTTTTCATATGCAGCACGCAGGGTCTAGTTCCCTGACCAGGGATTGAACCTGGGCACCCTGTATTGGGAGCGCAGAGTCTTAGCCGCTGGACCACCAGGGAAGTCCCCCTTTATAATATCTTAAAAGAGCTTTAAAAATATTTTTAGTGGATTTGAATTTACTTCTCAAATAAGTGCTTTCTTAATGTGGAATAAAGGACCACGGATTATTTAAATAGTGGTGATGTATTTACTTTTCAACCTTGGAACCAAAAGTAATGTTTAAAGCTTGTTAAAGATGAAGCTTTAAAATTCACAATTTGTGTCAAGCATAAATATATGAAACAAAAATAAGTACAACTTTGACAATTATTTAATAAATGCAAAATAAAACATGAATCTGAATAATTAATGCTGCCAGGAATATATGGGTTATTTTGGTAACCCAAATTATGAACATTCATTATCTACTTGAGCTATGCTTCTTTGCTGACTGTTTCTAATTTTGCATGTCAATTAATTATTTTTTCTATTTTAACAGAAGTAGTCATTTCCTTTCATTTTCCAAATATTTGTTAAACATTATAGATAAGAGTTTACCAGCTTCTTTCTAGGGCAGCCTCAGAATATCTCCACGCTCTGAGTTATATTGTCAATTGCAGATCATTCCATTGTATGCAACTTGCAAAAAACATCAAACCTTACATGCAGAAGAAAAGTAGATTAAGTCAGTGGATAATCTTCAATTTCATGTAATATGGAATTAGATATGAAATAGTTCCAATTATATTTAAAAGTTTGCACTTGGAAAAGCTCTGCATAGCTTTTTTGTATGACGGATATACCTTAGAATGGAGGCTCAAATGATAGGTTTAGGAATATGGACCCTGGTAATTTTGCCACTGATAATCCAGGTTGATTTAGGCAAATCATCAAAACTTTCCGCATTGTTAAATGGCAGTAATAGTACCATCTTCCTAGCTTCCAGGAATTTGTTTTCAGCCTCTAAGAGTGGAATGAATGTGACAGCACTATTGAATATTAGGGTTTATTGTCATTTGACAGCTAATCTGACTGTAACCAAAATGCACTTGTACTTATCCTTCAGAACACTCTCGATGCAGATTATTTCATTCTCGAGTGTGATGATCTTTTGTATTTAATGTCAATTGTAGTTCATTAAGAAACTAATCAGAAGTACCTAGTTGAGTTTTCATTTAAGCTCGTTTGGCATCAGTGAGTGACTAAAATTTCAATAGGACAAATTAGGCCTTGGATAAAAAGTTTTTTGCCAAAATCTATGGTATTCTCCATTACCTTTAATACTCACCCTTAAGTGAGAGTTGGTGGATTTTTCAGAGAAAGTCTTGGTGCCTAGAAAGGAAAGTCTAGGCTTCCTCAATGTCCTAGACATCTTCAGATACGTGAACCAGAGGAGATGAACTCTGTTGTCACTGCAGGTGCCTTTCACAAGCACAGCTTTAGGAAGGGAGAATGGACCCTTGGGGGTGGATTATGTGACTTGTGTATCCTCTCCATGGGGTGCCATGTTCCTCCTCTTCCACCTCCTCAATTGTTGGTCTGTCAGGCTCAGCTGTGATCCCTTGTTCCTTAAGCAGCTTTTGCTTTTGGAATTAGGACCTCATGCCCCTTGGTGTTCCCATCACTTCTCATGATGCCCTGGTGTACCACTTATAAACTTGATTGTAATCATTCCTTTTTGTTTGTTTGTTTTTGTTTTGCGGTATGCGGGCCTCTCACTGTTGTGGCTTCTCCCATTGCGGAGCACAGGCTCCGGACTCGCAGGCTCAGTGGCCGTGGCTCACGGGCCCAGCCGCTCTGCGGCACGTGGGATCTTCCCAGACCGGGCACTAACCCGTGTACCCTGCGTCGGCAGGCAGACTCTCAACCACTGTGCCCCGTAATCATTCCTTTTCATCCTGCTTCTCCCCTTACTCTTGAGCTCAGGGGCTGTGTCCTTTGTTTGTTTCCTGATAGTGACTCTCCAGGGATGAACTCAAAACTGAATGTTGAATGCATGAATGGATTACTTTGTTTTTATAGTAGCAATGTATTAGGGCAAATCTTTGATTTCGCTTTTATTTAAATTCATTTAATGAATAGCTAAAAGAAAACATTTCACTGGCTTCTGATATTTTTAAATTAAACTATAACTATGGAGGTAATTTTTCTAAAAATCAATGTAGTAAAATTCCCCAAAGTAATGACTTTGATTTTGTGATATTTTAGAGTACAGCTTCAGAAATAGCTAATGTATCACCTTAATTTCTTCAGCCAGGAAGGAAGATAATTTCTATCCCTGATAAGTTACAAAAAAAAAAAAAATCAAAGAAACAACACCACCCTATGTTCCCAAACAAACGAGATAAGGTTTTCCCAGACATGGAAAAATTGGAGGCTGGCTGTCTTCAGGGCCGGTGAAGAGTGAGATAATCCTTATAAACCTGTTGGCAGCTTTCTTTCTGACTTGAGGGCCAGCTGGGGCTCCTCTCTACCTCCCTTCCCCAGTAACCCTGCCATGACCTGTGGTCGCCCTCACTGTTCCGAGACCCGGAAGATTTATTTTCTTCCCTTCTCTGTCAGTCACATCCTGGGTCCCAGTCAACATTCATCTGCCTTCCCCCATATTCACTCTCCTCTGTCCTTTCTGGCCTCTGCATTCACATGCCTGTGTGTAGGTGAAACTTTCAGACTTAGGACTGCACCTACCGGGAGGGACACACAGCTTCTCCCCCGGCCTGAGTGATGTCTGCAGTGGCTCTGGATGAATCCGTGGGTGAAATCAGATGGAACCAGGGCTCTAAGTGAGCTGCCCATTTGCTCTCTGAAATACAAAACCCAATCCATGGAAGGCAAGAATGTCCTAAAAAATTAAGAAATTTCTCAGACAGCAGACGTAATTTCCTAAATTTCTATTGAGCTTACTGGAATGTGTATAAGCCTGACTTAAGCCATTTGGAACACACCATCCCCATCTCCTAATAGGTTTTAAACTCGTTTTTCATATTAGAATGTATAATATTCTATAGGAAAAAGGCAGCCTTGCCAATATAATTTCAAGGCGACTGCATCTTTTATGTAACATATGTTTAACACCCTGGGTATAATAAATACCACAGTGAAACATCCCCTAAATTTCCATGGGCAATTAATTGATAACTGCTCTGTGGATGTTATATAAACCTTTTATTAAAACACATAATTCAATAAAGAGAGATTTAAATCGAAAGCAAGTGAAGGACAGCATTTGGGCTTCTTTGCTTCTATGTGTGGCTAAATTGGGGCCACCAGGTGGGGACCATTGCCCTCTTCAAGGATGGGGTGATCAGTCCTGGAGGAAAGAAAGAAACAAGCAACCATCAGTCCTTTTATGTCACAACTTCAAATTAAACTGTGAAAAGCACTGCCATCCGTGAGGCCTGTCTTCTGGCTGGGGTTAGCCTCTGTGGTTGGCACTGGAACTTTCTGTAATGAAAGACAAATTAGCACACTGCACATACAAACAGGGGAATCGACGAAACCAAAAAGAAGCTGCCACAGGAAAACAAAAATTAAACGGGAGACAAAGAATGATGTCCTCAAATATTGGAAATGCTCCTCATGCAACAAAAGTCTCCTTTGTATTGTTTTGCTAAAGCAGACCGTAATTTTGATGTTTCATAAAAATTTAAGTGGAGATTTTCTTGCCATGGTAGACATAACTCTCCTGGAGGAAAGATTTTATATGTAATTCCCATTTTGTGATGCTAAGGAAACAAAGAACAGGTGAAGATTTTACTGCAGGTAATTTTGTAAATTATTAAAGAAAAAGCCTCCCACAGCCATGCCAGAAACACACTCTCTATCAAAAGCCAAAGTAGCAAATCAACACTGCCTATTTTAGGTATTGTAAGATACGATACTCAAACCCTAAACTAGAAATAAAACAGCCTATAAAAATTTACTGGTGAGATGACTCTGTGATAATAAATAGCTCTTTCAAACCAATGCAGAGAATATCAAAATACTGAAATGTACCTGTGACTGAATGTGTAAAAAAAGGACAATCTAATATATGTTGCATGTATGAATGTGTATGTTAAGGCTTTGCTGAAAACTGCATCCATGGGATTTTGAATTATTTAAGGAGCATAAAATAGTTCCTTACATAACTATTTTTAAGGAAGTACAGAATTAAGTGTATAATGGGTTCATTCATAAAGTTTGAGGCAAGTTTAAGAAATTTTACATTATTTTTTTTAATGTGGCATGTGTACAGCTCAAGAAAGTTCTTTTTCATGTGTGGGAAACAGTGTCGGCACTCGGCAGTTTGCTAACTTCCACCTTTTCAAAGAAAGCAAAAGAAAATTTGACCTGAAGAAATATTGCTTGAAAGAAATGGGAAAGCTCTGTAACATTGTTTGATCAACATCTTTATCTTTTGACACAAAATCCATTGTCGTAGATTGTTTATTTCCTTTGATAACCATACAAAGAAATTATGTTTGAGGCTCATTTTATTGCTAGAAATAGTTTAATTCTGAGAGTGTGTATCTGAATTTGGTCGAGAACCTACTGGCAAGTTTCTATCAAATGAAGCTGCTGTTCTAATGACATAAACCTAGAAACATCTTATAGGATTGTAGCAGAATTCTAGAGAAATTAAACATATAGTGAGAGAAAGAAAGAGAGGCAAGGGAAGGCAGAGTGACGGAGAAAAAAAACAATAGCAGAGAGATAGAGAGGGAGAAAAGGAGAGTAGGTAGAGAGGGGCAAGGGCGGCAAAGAGATGGAGACAGAGAGAGAGACAGGGAATGGAAAAAAATGTTCCTGGTGAGCTGCTGAGAGTCCAGTTGTTGTTTTCAAGGTAAATTGAACAATCCTTGCCAAGTTAGCATGAATTTAACGTGATTGGTGTCCTGATTCCCATTTTTGGTTATCGTATGATTATGAATATACATTTGGACAATTTGTTATGGCCGTCTGTTGCTCACCACTCTTCATCTATGGGTTCATCTGCACAGCATAAGATTCTTAAAAGAAAAAGTGGAAAAGAAGCTCATTCTGCATCCCTGTGCCACCCAGCCCCAGAATGAAGGGCATTACTCAGTGGTTTACCTAAAAACCCAGAAGCTACAGCTCATTAATATGAAATCTATCTAATGCCTGGCTCACTCGGGCAGACCCCTGGGAATTTCATCAGAGGTTGGCAGTCATGGTATTTGAAGAGAATGTTGCAGCAGCTTCTGGTAAGGATCCCGTGGAGCCAATTTGAATCAATCTGTCAGTGGTTTCTTCAATCTGGGGTTCCATTCAGAGCATCCTAATCAGGATACTTCACCTTATTCTTTCTTCCTATCACATGCCAATGCATAGGTTAAGCTGAAAGACCAAGAGGGAGTCCTGCAGGCTACTATGGACTGTCTCTGTGGAGCTGGCTCTAGGGCATGTCGCAGAGTAACTAGTGTCATGCTGGGATGGAATTGCTCTTTGCACACCTTAGAGAGAGTGGTTTAGAGCCTAGAAATAGGAATGCAACACTATATACAACCTTTATGGGTCTTCGCTGGTTCCAGTGATGTGTTCATATGACCCAAGTGACTCCCTCAAAGCCAATCCAGCCCTCACTAAAATCTCAGGGTACTCTGATGCTAAGACCATGTGCTCAGACTGTGCACAGGGTCAGTAGATCCAATTTTAATACAAGAAGGTTAATCTGCTCCATGCTTTCCATGTAGACAATGTTTTTTAACTTTATCCTCTGACCAGTTTTACTGGATGATTGATTTTATTTGCTTTTTCTCATACAGATTTCACTGCTTTATGAACTGTCTACTTCTTTGTGTGGGAAAGACATTTGAGAACTTTCTCATGTTCTTATCAACCAAAAAACTTTTGGCCACCAACCTAATCCAACTTGTGAACTCTCTCCCAACTCCCCATACACCTTTTTGAACATTATATTCTAGAAATTTCTCCTAAATTTAAAATTTCAGGCTAGTCTGCCTTTGCCCACGCTACTCTATCTGTCTGTGAAGGCTTCTCCTCTTGGCCTGTCTGACCACACTTACTCATATTTGAAGACTAGGTTTCAGTTTCACCTTCTCTAACATCTGTTCTGACCAGCCCTCCCTCTTTACTCCTTGCCTTGTAGCATAAACACTTCTACGTCCTATAGCACTTCCCAGGATGGAACTCCTGACCCCCTAAGGCACTGACTATTATTTTAGAAGTCTTTGCATTCCCAGAATATGATCAGGAACATAGTATGTGTTCAACAAAATAAATGAATGAATAAAATAGTGGAAAGAACTTAGACTTGGTCTCAATCAGATCTGTGCATGAAAATCTAATTCTCTCACTTATTAGTCATGTGACATTGGGCAAATTACTGAGTGTTTCTTAGTTTCACAATAGGCATTTGTAAAATGGGGCTAATAAAAATAGCTGCTTCCTAGTGTTCTTATAAAGATTAAGTTAGATAAATATATCAAGAGTCTAGCACCTAAAAATAACTAACTAACGTATAGTCCTCTCCCACCCCATGAATGTATAAATGTGCAAATTAAAGATTGAAATAACCAAAGTCAGTAGAAGGAAGCATCTATAAACCTGGCATTTTGGTCTTTTCAAGAAATCTTTCCTTCTCCCTATCTTCTAACTCACCATAGGAGTCCTTTCTCATGATTATGTGTAACTGGATTCAGTAACTTATCATTAATGCTTGAAACAGCTCTGATTGGCTCTTCCATTTCCTAAAATAGTTAGTTTAAAAATTAATGTATTTAACCATCTTCACTCATTTATTTCAAAGAAGATATTTAACGAGTATGTTTTTACTTTTACAATTGTCATGATCAATTTTCTTGTCACCTCCAGACTTATTCTATCGGGTGTGGCTTCTGGAAATGTTCATTATTTGACTGACAGTATTTAGAAGGTAATAATAATAATAATCAGTAATACTTGAGATGAAGCTAGAGAGGGGGTGTTTTAAAAGAAACAATAATAAATGAATGTGAATTTTAAAAATGTTTCATTCAACAACTAACACATCTGAACTATCTCAGAGATTTAATAGTTCGTCTTAGAGCTGCTGAGAAGAAAGAAATAATCTGTTCGTATGTGGCCCTGAATACAGAATGGTAAACACACAAAGGTCTGTAGTAATTCAAACATCTTTAGTTTGTGTTCTGGAAGACAGAGATGGGGCTTTATATTGTCCGTCTAAAATGGGAAATACGGGAAAACGAGAGTCTGCACAATAATAATTAATAATAAATTCTTGCAATTACAAAACATCTTTCATCCCAGCATCCTCAGGAGTTTAGCATTTTTCCCAAAGGCACTGTTCAATGCTCCTCTCATGCAATTGACCTCCAGCACACTGACATGGGGAATCAAAGGCCAAATAGCACTTAACTTTGAAAGATTGAGCCACTGCAGCAAGACCAAACACGCAGCTCATTCTGGTAAACTCTGCTTTTTTTCCTTTAAAAAATGTTGTTTTTTTAGAAGCTAATAAAGCCAGCCAAAGCTTTTGGCCTCTTCCCACAGTCAGTGCTCTGAAACTTGGACTAGCCCTTTTCGTGGCCATGATAGGTCAAATTAATTCTTCATTTTTATGCACAATCATGGCCCTTCTCTTTGCTGGCCCACTGGGACATATATTAATCATTTTTTAATAGCCCATTAGGTGTAGTCGTATCCTGTGGCAAACAGGTCTCTATTAATTTCGAAGTCTTTAGCTTTATGCAGCATATCCAATAATACATTTCTTCATCTGCTCAGGTTAAGAGCGAGCTTGGAAAAAATGGTCAAAACAGTCCTTTGTAAGTTTTCATTGCATCATATGCTTTTGGTGGGGGGAGATGGAGGCAATACACTGAATTATATGTGTTAACTGTACAGCATGTAATAGGATCACTATTACCAGTAAACGCCAGTAGATTATTCAAATCAGAGTGGCTAGTCCACCGTCTATGTAATAGATACAAAGCATGAATAAATATACATACATTACATTCCTGTTTGGACCTCAATAAACCTGTTACTAATAAATAGCAATCTTGCTGCATCTTGATGGCTCCTTTTTTCTGAAACCTGATTCCTGGACTGCATAATGTTTAATATTTACACGTGGGATATGGTACATATTAACTTTGGACATGGTAGTAACAATTTGGTTCTAAAGAGAATTGGCATTTATTGAACATCAATATGCCTGGCACATCATCTCAGATAATTGTAGCAATGAGTCGTAGGGATTATTTTCAAACTTTGAGATAAGAAACTTGAGCCTCAGAGCAGCAAATGATCTAACTGACTGAAGGATGTGCCCAAGATTATTTAGTTAATAAATTAAGATTAGCTGAAATTTTACACTGTGGTGGAGGAATTTCCTATTTATTTAAAATAAATAAAATTTAAACTCTTTAAACAAATCTAAATTTAAAATACTTTAGAGTTTTGCTATATAACAACTAGTCTGCAATCTCCAAAATGGCAAGGATTGTGTTCTTCTTATTTATCATTGTATCCACATGCTTACGTAGTGTCTGACACAGATTAGGTGAATAAATATAAGTAGAAGAAATGAATGAGTGGAAGCCATCTTTCATGGTCATGCCTGTCACCTTATAAAATGACCACACATGTGGGCATTTCCTAGGTTGAGCTATGCCTTGATTTTATCTTCTAGGGAGAAATAAAGCTCATTTATTATGTTAGAAATATCAGAAGACATCAACCTTCATAAATTATAAGAAACACTGTTGCTCTTTGTGAGAATGCTCAACGTGTTTCTGATGGATTGCACACTTGCACAATTTTGATTTCATGAATTCAGCAGATACTGCTTTGTTGCTATACTGAATAGTAGATATATGAAGATGAATAAAATCGTGGCCCTATCCTCAGTAACTGGCATGATATAATGGGAAACAGTTGGAGGCTGGGGTCAGGATAAAGCACTAGAAACCTGTGACCTTGGACATATTATTTAGTTTATTTCAGACTTGGTTCTCTTATTTGTATTATTAACTGTTCACTTTCTGTTTCTTTATGTTTTAGGAATGTCTCGTGTAAATTGCATATCTCTGGATTTTAATTCACATGATATTTTAATTTTATTTGGAGAGTTTAGGCAATGTATATTACATTAGTATATTTGAATTGTTTCTTTTCCTTGTTTTGTGCTATTTGCCCTGTTTTTCTGTTACTTTTTTTTTTTTTTTAAGACTTTACTTTTTTTAAAGCAGTTTTAGGTTCACAGCAAAATTCGGGGAAAGATACAGAGATATCCCATACAACCCCTGTTCCCACACAGGCATAGCCTCTCCCTTTATCAGCATTTCCTATCAGATTGATACATTTGTTACAATTGATGTTACATTAACACATTATAATCACCCAAGTCCGTGGTTTACATTATTGTTCACTCTTGCTGTTGTAGATTCTGAGTTTGGACAAATGTATAATGATATGCATCCACTTGTTACTTTTTTCCTACTCCTTTATTGCCTTATTTTGTATTGGATGAGTCTCCAATCTGCTCTGCTCACCCCTTCCTGCAATCTTTTTCCTCTCTCCCTTCTTCAGAAATTGTAAGTTTTATGTCTATTCCTTTAGTGGTTTCATAGCTATTGTAAAATGCATTAACCAAATCTAAAGTTGTTCAATATTTTACCCATTGTTCAAGGAATAAAAGGACTTGAGAAAGCATTATTTATTTTGAAATATTTTCAACCTAATTTGTTCTTTGATGTCCCCACCTTCAGCAAATTAGTTATTATCATTGTTTTATATAACTTTGTATTAGCCTGGAAAGCAGAACCTCAGACAAAGATTTACAAGAAAGTAGTTTATCTAGGAGTATGTTAACTGAGGGATAGTGGAGGGAAATAGGGAAGGAGGGAGAGCCAGTACAAAGATGGGTTGTTGAGTTAACCACGATTAGAGGTGACTGGGTTAGGACCATGACATGAACCTTAATAGATGAGTCTCAGACTGTCCACTTTGGGGAAGAAGTGGGGGGCATTATTAATTGGCTCCCAGTTCCTATTGGTCAAAAGCTCTGGTTATTCTTTGAGATATTAATTACTTGCTAGTCCTAGGTTGGGCATGTGTGAGACTTCCTAGGGAAGATAGTGAAAAGTGCAGTGCTGTCAGGCTGAAGCTGTGTAAAGCTGATTGAAGTCTGTATGCAGACTTGGCTGGTGCATCTGTGGCTGGAATCAAAAGGTACAGCCAAGAGAATTTGAAAAGGCATAGAAGAAATGTCCAATTCAACATTTTTCTTCTTGCTTCTTAGATCATTTCCTTCTGCTAGAAGATGATCCTTTGTAGTTTCCCTGAGTGAAGGTCTTTTTGTGGTAAAAATATCAATTTTTTTTTTAATCAAGAATGTCTATTTTTCCCATCCTCCTCAGTTTTTGAAAGATTCCTTCCGGGTTTCAACTAGATAAAGCTCTATGCTGAAAGCTATTTTTTTTCTCAAAACATTGAAGATTTTGTTTCACTGTCTCTGACTTCTATTGATGGTATGGAGAAGTCAGCCATCAGTTTAATTGCCTTGTTCCTTTGTAGAGGAGCTGCCATTTTTCTCTGGCTCTATTTAGGTTCCTCTTTTTTGCTTTGTACCCTACGGTTTCATTCTGATTTATCTAGGTATGCTGTCCTTATAATTTCTTGTTTGGGATTTTTTGAGCTTCCTGTGTATGATAATTAGTGTTGTTTCATTAATCCTGGAGATTTCTCAGCCATTATCCCTTTGAATATTGCCTCTTTCCTACTTTCTCCATTAATTCCAACTGGAATTTGATTAGGTTGTCTCCTTTTTATTTCTGTAAATCTGTGTCCATATTTTATATTTCTTTGTTCCTCTGTTTCTTTTTTATCTTCCAGTTCACTAATTCTCTCTTCAGTGCTGTCTATTTTTTAATGCATTGATTGGTTCCCTTAACCTAAATCATTGTATTTTTCAGTTATAGAAGTTCTGTTTTGATTCTTTTTCAAATATATTTAGTGATTCTTTTAAATTTCTCATTCAGCGATCAATTTTTATGCTTTCTTTAAAAAATGTAAACAGATCAATATTATTCATTTTATATTCTCTATATGACGGTCAATTTCTGAAGTCCTTAGAGGTTTATATTTTCTTTATGTTGTTTCTTCCCTTCTCTTCAGATTTGTTTTGTAGTTGTTTTTTCCTTTCTCTGTCTTTTTCTTTTTTTTTTCTTCTGTGAGTGTTCTATTTTCCTTAATCCTTATATGTTCGGTGCTATTCTTCAAGAACCAGGCTGAATTTTAATTCTTTTAGAAGATTTATGTTTGCTTCTGGCATTTATCTGTTTTTGTTGGCACTACCAACTCTGAATCACTTTATATTTCATAAATTACCCACTTCTTTATTTTATGACCATTTAGGTGACACAAATTTGGATCACTAATATTTATGTGGGCCAGTTGCCTTTACAAATTATTAGGAAAAATTTTTTTATTTCCTCCACCAAGAACCAAGATTAGGCAAAAAAATTCTCTTTGCTAATCACTAGTATATGGCATATTTTATTCCAAGTTTACTCTTACATTGAGAATAGAGACCTTTGGGATTTCATTCAATGCAGACATCTTCTACTAGATACTCCATCTTGAACCACCTTTGATTTTTGTCTCCTGTCTGCTGCTCACACTGTATCTGTCAAGGATGAAGCTCAAGATTTCCAAAGCTTGGAAGAAACTCTTAGCGCAAAAGCTAAATTTGGAATCCGTTTCACTCCAGGATCTTGTTACTTTGTTTTTAGTTCTATGGATTCCTTAATATAATCATGCTGCTTCAGAATACATTTTAAAAAATTCTTTTGTATTTTATCTAGCATCTTGATTGTTTCAATCAGGAAAATTTAGGAACCAGGAATACAGTTTTTAATGTTGGCCTCCCATTTTTCCCTCTAAACTTATCTTTTAATCCTTTAAATCCTTTAAACTACTTAAGCATTCTCATTCTCCTATTTCTGGTACCCTTTCTTCTCCAGGTTTTTATTCCTTTCTTTACTTTCTTCTATTTCCCTACTTTTTTTTTTTTTTTTTTTTTTTTTTGCGGTACGTGGGCCACTCACTGTGTGGCCTCTCCTGTTGCGGAGCACAGGCTCTGGACGCGCAGGCTCAGTGGCCATGGCTCACGGGCCCAGCTGCTCCGCGGCACGTGGGATCTTCCCAGACCAGGGCACGAACCCGTGTCCTCTGCATCGGCAGGTGGACTCTCAACCACTGCGCCACCAGGGAAGCCCTATTTCCCTACTTTTACTGTCCTTTCTCTTCCTTGGTAAAATAAAAATCGAAAAGAATCTAGTATCAACGATTTACATTTGATGATTGATTTATTACATTTTAATGTAGTTTTAATCTTTCAGTCACTTACCTTTTAAGTATCATTTTCTGCTCTATAGAAAGAGTACTTTCCCCCTCTTGTTTGCTGACATTTGAAATTCTTTTACTAGGGGACCAATAGCTTTGGGGCATAAATTCTACTGAATGTCATTTTCCTTCGAGTCTGTGCTGATGGTAAATGTAATTTAATATTTTAGCTAATAATAATTCTCTTCTATTGAACACTTGGTATTTTTTGGGCACCATGCTAAGTGCTTTATCTACATAATCTCAAATCTTAAACCACCTGATGAGGTAAATACTATCGCCTTTAATATATTGATGAGGAAGACTGAGGCTCCAGTGGGTGAGGTGATTTAGCCAAGTTTTCACAGTTAGTGAGAGTCTCACTCTGGCTTGTCTGGTCCTGAAACCTGTTTTTCCCTTCCACTGTCCCACACACTCTCTCTTTAGTAGCTGGACTTAACAAAAACTGCCTCATGACCTCTCCCCTTGGATGACTAATAACTTTATGGGAAAAAATGAGAAGGCTTAGTTCTAATTGTGTTTCTGGGTGACTTATTTTCAGATTCTGGGTGGAGGCTGGAGATCTTAAGATGGGGATATTGGGCCATATATATACTTGCTTCTCACACACATTTCTTCTAACATCTGGAAGCCTATCTTAAACTTTTTTATTTTCAGACTCTCCAAACCCAAAGTTTACCCTTCCTTTTTTCCATAAGACTCTCTGAATCATACTTTTATTCTCTAAAACATCTGATATTATTTCCGTTAGTGTTGATGATATAATCAGACCATAATTGGCTCCTTTACTGACACACTAGAATATTTCCCTAATGCCTCATATATTTTGAGCTCTGGTAATAAAATTTCTGACAGTAAAGTGTGCTATTTGAGCATAGCTTCCTTAATAATAGATGTATTACTCTACTTCCCTAACAAAACCTTTTTTGGATGAAAACCAAGATGGACCAGCCTTGTGCTGAAATCTGCTATATTCACTCCAGAAGGCTTCCAGAGCACTGCTTTTTAAACTCAGTCATTGACTCAGGCTCTCTTTTCCCCTCAGGCAAATGAGGACAATGTCTTTCCTCTTATCTCCTTAGATGATGAGGGTATGAAGTGAGTAGATGGAAAAGCCAATTAAATGCTTTGACTTCCTAAGACAAAACTATTATAAGTCAAGCTACCATGATTGCAAAGTTTATTCCATTTTGCAAAGAGCAAATTAAATAGAGTTGAAATAATGTTTAGCATGCATAGTTTATATAAATGTGGTTTTAAACTATGTGTATATAAACAACAGTATAATATAAAATACTGTATGGTTGCAGCTCCCAAGTTTTAAAATAACCTCTTTTAAGCTGCTTACCTAATTAGCTATTTTCTGTGTACTAAGGAATAGTTCCCCATGAAGAAGACTTGCAAAAAAAGCAAAGGTGAGAAAGCCTGGGATTGGGTGACAGGAGAGCATTCTCTAGGTGGCCAAACCTGCGCTCCTTTGTGTTATCAGCAATCACATGGAGGAGTATTGGTACAACTGTCAGGATAAGCAGTGATTAGCTGAAATGGCAAGTTTATCTCGGCAGTGTTGTGGTTGTCCAAGATGTGTACTATTCATTAATCTAGGAAGAATTAATGGTATATCTATTCTGTGTTGGGAGCTGGAGATTCAAAATGATTAAGATGCTGTTGTTGCCTTGCGAGAGGTGTGACACTAAGTTATAATAAAGTGTGGTAAGCTCTTCACTCAACTATGGACAAAAATTCATGGGAAAGTTCTATCCTGGGGTATTAAGGAAGGTGAATACAGATTACTATGAGTAAAATATTACTGTAATACTAAAGTAAAGTTCACTGCTGTTAGGATGCTGTGCAGTTGTGTGCTGCACCTAGCACTCTACCCACATTTAATTTTTTTTAGCTTCAATGCAGAGAAAACAAAATTCAAATCCAGCATGTGTAGTGGGAGGACACGCAATCAATTTTCTGCACCCACCCCTTTCTCCTCCAGACTTCACTCTCTCAAAAGGGAGTTTAATCTGAATAAAGAAGGTGAAACATGACACCTTTGCTCGAAACAGACTCAGTCACGAAACTGTAAAATGAAGCATTGCAGACATTTGATTCTTTATTGGCATAAATTCTCTGTTGTGTTTCCACAAGGCAGCTCCTCTCATTAAGGTGACGTCCACCCACATCAAAGGAAAAAAGGAAGACTTTGAGTGTTCGCACACCTTCCTGAAGGGTGTCACCTCCTTTCCAATCCCTTTCTCAGTTCTGTTGAACTGTGGCACTTTGAAGCCTTGCCTCACTCACCAGACTTCCCCAGTTTGGTGGATCATAGGAGCTTTTTTTCCGTTCAGGCGTCTAGCAGGAAATGCACTAAGCTGGACTTTATGGGAAGTCTGCTAAAAATATCTTCTTTAGTGTGGGGATATTTCAAAGAAGTATTTAAGCTGCTAATTTTAGCCCATTTTTAAGGGAACATGTTTGCATGGTCCAGGGTGATGGCCTCACGTGTCTCTTTACAAAGCAGAAGGTGATAGGGCTGTTTGTGGGCTGAGTGTCAGGGTTTTTGCTCCCCTTGTCTTGTGGCCATGCTGGCGTCTGCCCTCCCTTAGATGAAATTGACACAGTGTCTTGTATATCTGGCTGGAGTAGATCTGGACCAGGAAAGGACATTCCAGGATGTAAATCAAGGTCCACTTATCTGATATTTGTTTCCAGGGGGATCCTTGAGACAGTTCATTCCTTGTCTGCAGAGTCCCGGTGTCTTCTTTCAACAAGATTTGGGTGTTTGGATGAACTTTAAAGCCTCCTCAGTTTTGATGTGGTGTTGAAACAGAAGCTTTGAATATTCAAGCTGCTGACTGCAGAGGAAATGCAGGGTTTTACAGATTATCAGCAGATGTACAGAACATACAATAGCCAGAAACTTTTCCCTCCATAGTAGAAACGCTGGGGATTCCACAGCTTCCATGATAGCAAAGGGCAGACTAAGTATATTATACAGAGTAGTCCAGAGCTGGTGTCTGACTCCTGTCACGTCCCAGCTCGAGGCTGTTCCTGTTCCCACTCTCAGGTTTTCATCATAAGTGAACTCAAACCAGCCATGGGGGAACGTTTTGTCTCTAGGCATTTCCGCCTTCCATCTTCCTTGCCTAGAATGCTCCTTTGTTTTCTTTTCGTACTGGTGTATTAGTTTTGTAGGACTTCTTTGACAAAGTATGGCAAATCGGGTGGCTTAAAACAACAGAAATAGATCGCTCACAGTCTGGAGGCTAGAAGTCTGAGATCAAGGTGTTGGCAGGGCCACGCTGCCTCTGAAACCTGTGGGGGAATTCTTTGACTCTGCCTAGCTTTTGGTGGTTTGCTGGCAATCTTTGGTGTTCCTTGGTTTATAGATGCAACACTTCACTTGGTGTTTTCTCTGTGTGTCTTTACATCATCTTCCCTCTGTGCCCATCTGTCTCTGTGTCTAAAATTTCCCCTTTTTATAAGGACACCGGTCACTTTGGATAAGGGTCCACCCTAATGACCTCATTTTAACTTGATTGTCTCTGTGAAGACTCTACTACCAAATAAGGTCAAATTCTGAGGTACTGGGAGTTAGCACTTCAACATATCTTTTTTAAGGGTGGGGCTGGGAGTGCTAGGGCACAGTTCAACTCGTAACACCTGGCTAGTATCTTCTCTGAGAACTCACCTTCTGAGCAGTCTTTGTGATCCCCACACTGAGATGAAATACCCTTGCTGTGAACTTGGGATTTCCCCCTATGATGGGCTTAATATACTGTGTCGTCTGCTTCATTGTTCGTTACAATAAATGGTAAACTGCTTGAAGCTGTTTTGTATCCCTAATAGTTGGCAACATGCCTGGCGTAGGGAGCACTTGCTGAACTCACACCAGTAAGATATGAAGTGGGAAAAAAATTCCACCCCTGTGATTTTGCAAAATGTTTAGCACTTGCAGTGAAGTTTTATATTAAATAAGAACACAGCCTCTCCGTTTACTAAATAGATTTTTTTGCCCTGAAAATGACCAAATGGTTATAGTTTGCTTTGGTCAGGAGACTTTGCAATGAATCAGACTCAAATCTGAGAAGTGAGAGGGGTGGTTTGAGCATGTTCACAGACCCCTTTATAGAAGATGAATTGGACAGGGGCCTGGGACAAGTATCTCTAATAATGGGGTGTGTGGGAAAGGATGCTGTTGAGGTGATTAGAGCGTGGGGCAGCTAATCCAAACAGTTGGCTTCTATTCCTGACTCAGTGCAGGTTCACTGTGACCTCCGGCAAATCTCTTACCTTTTAAGTGAGCTTTAGAGTAAGAATGGCAATTATGAACATGTAAACATATGGAATGTGATGAGGACTAATTTTAGGATAGAGTTTAAAGAGATTTTCCTGAAATCTCTTACTTACTTTAAATGTTGTGAGGGTTATGAACGGGCAAACTGGTTTTAACTAAGACCACAAAAAGGTAAACTCATTTGAATAAGTAGATTCAACTTCAGTAAGTTTAGAAGCAAATGTCTTTCTTTCCTCTGGTAAGTAAGCCAGGTGTATAGAAGACAAACTGTTTTACAGGAAAGAAAAAAAAGATTCATCTTAACCGTTTTTTCCTCCTGAATCCATTTTGTTTCTTTCTGTAGAGAGTTAACTGGAAACCTGATCCTTGGAGAGAGGCTGGATGGGAACCAAAATGGCAGAAGTGAAGAGTTTAAGGGAAGTAGAGTTGACTACACCAGTCTCTGGTGGATTTTGATGGAGAAAATAGAACTAGAGACTACACTCTATTATCTGCATGAATTTTAAAGGAAAGCAGTGGAAGCAGCTCCAGAATTTCTGTTTGTGCTGTTTAATGATGGTAGTGTTGTTGGAAGGGATACTGGTGGCCAGGATGCTCGAAGTTTTGCTTGTGGAGAAATTTACATTAAATTATAGAATTAAAGTTAAACACTTCAGAGGATGGTGGAATGGACATTTCTATAATCTCTATCAAACTGAAGTGTTTGATGGAGATTAGAGACATGATTCTAAAACCTCTAGTTTCCCTCTTAGATACCCTCTAAGCTGCCAGTGGGTTCTGGGGCCAATAGAAGGAATATAGGCCAAAGAAACATACAGTTACATACACAGCCATATCCCAACTGAGAATGATGTGCACCCCTTTCTTTTGGAGGATCAATGGTAAAGGAAACAAAGAGTACATCCGAACTTCCGCAGCAAGTTTTCCCAATTGATCCGCATAATAAACCGCATAACCAAACGTAGACACTGACCACCTACTGTCTTCTCTGCAGTGTAAGTGGTGTGGGGCTATTCAAGAAGGGCAGGGTGAGAAAATATGAGACATTGTCTCTGTGACAAATGGTCTCTAGTTTGGTTATTGAGATGAGATATAATAAAAGAATACAATTGCAGGATAATATATAACATGTAAATTCTGTAATAAATTATGAGAAGGTAAGAAATGTTGTTGCTGGTTATAAAAGGAGAGACCTTTAGGGGCAGAAGTATTCAAGAAAATTATGAAAAATATGCGACTTCAGCTGAACCTTGAGGAAGATTTGAGTTGGCCAAGGGGATGGGGTAGGCAGCGATGGCAAGTATGTGTGTCTGCTTGCTTACTGTCTCCTCTTTTGTCCATGGCGGACACTGTTAATCGACTACCCGAGAGCAGACTTTTCTGTCCTTAGAGAACTATCTACCTACTTTCTTAAATTAGTAATTGATAATTGGGTTTATTTTTCTATTATACTGCAGTCTAGTGTAAAAGTTAAGCTTTGTTTATCTCTGAACCTACTGAGGCACGTAGAAGCAGCTCACTGTAGCGATGATAGAGGTGTGCTGCAGACCCTTGCTTCAATAAAAAACTTTCTTTTCAGCTGCAAGGAAGTAGACTCTACTTGCAGTGATTTAGGGATCTGCCATCACTGTGGCATTTCAAGGTCTTCTGGGCAACCCCAGTCAATGACTGAGCACTTTGAGGGTAGGAGGATGGGGGGCTAGTGCTTGACCATTTCTGCTGTTTGCAAGATACTGCTTCAGGGCAGCGTTTGCTCTGGAGCTCCCCATTAGCTTGGCTGGGTATCAGATACGCATTGTAGTCCAAGACTTCTCCTGTCCAATCCTGCTTCCTCCCCCTTTGTCTTTCACAGTCAATACCTGCTAGTTAACCGCTTGCACTCCTACTGCAGTTTCAGTGTCTGCTTCTAGAAGGATTTGCATCGACTTAGAAAAAGTTTATGAGATTGAATCAAGTTGGTGACAAGTTTTCCCTGGATCAACTGTTTCACGTTGTCTAGTTCCAAGCTGAGCCTTCATTCTGTCATCTACAAGCATTCTGAGCACCAACAAAGTTTTAGGCTCTGAGGTAGACGTTGGAAATTCAAAGATGAATAAGGCTGATCCCTATCTTTGACAAGACAGACTCGTAAAGATGTACGTAGACACTGAGACTTAAAAGATGAGCAACATGTTCAAGACTTTTCTCCTAAGTGGCCAGCTGAGTTTTGAATCCAAAAAAGGGGTCTTCATACAAAGTAGGAATCTGAAACTGGTACAGTTTCAGAGGTGTTCACATTACTTTGTCTTAGTTTATATTCCCCTAGGGAATTCTTTGGAACACTAATCCCTCAAGTGTGAATGAACCTGTTAAATATATTAAAATAGCTTTCTTGACTGCAGTTTGGGGGATCCTTTTATATGCTAAGGTGTGCTGTGCATTTGCAAGAACAGGTCAAGTAGTTGATGTTTTCTAAGCTTCTTTGGTTCAGGAATTGTTTTACAGTACTTCTTTAGGAATGCTATCCTACCCAGTGAAATCGATTGGTGGTATATTACTTACTACAAGCAATAACTGACATCTATTCAACATTTTCTATTTGCTACTCGCTGTAAAGCACCATTAATGACCCCATTTTTAGGACAAGGAATCTGAGACAGCACAGAGGGTTATGAAACTTGCCCTAAGCTACAGAGATGGGCACAGGACCCATGCCCTGCCCCACTCCCTGTACTCTCCTGCCTCCCAGTGTCTTTGATGTGTTGAAGCCAGTGAGCCTGCCTCTTTCAGAGAGCAAGAGGCATGTGACTCAAATTCACCAAGGACACAGAAAAGTACATGTGAAAAAATTACAGCTACCTTGCTCATCCACAGGGACTGTGAGTTTTGTACCATTTAGTGAGACATATGTACAAAGAACTGAAAAGAAGGCTGGCTTGGATGAAGTTTAGTGGGAAGGATGAGAGGCTGGGCATTAATGCTTCCATCTGGCGGTCTGGGTTCTCCCTCTGAGAATCAGCACCTCTAGGACTGATTCTCCGTTCTCTCCAATGTTCTTTCACCTCCCTGTTTTGTACCCTCTTTTGTTTTTTAATGCCCAGCACCCTGTCCCTTGCACCCCAACACATAATATCAGATAGAAGCCGACAGATATAGTAAGAACCAGGGCTTTGCAATCAGACACCTGGACTGAGATCTTCCCTGTATCACTTGCCAATTGTTCAAGTTACTTTATCTTTCTAGGCTTTGGTTTTCATTTGAGTAACATGGTGCTATAAAAAATGTCTACATCATAAGATTATTGTAATGATTCAAGAAAATAATATATGTAAAGTACTTAGTACAGAGTGGGCACTTAATAAATGGTGTTGGCTGTAAAGTTTTCTGTCTCTAGCTGTTTCTGAAATTAAATAGTGACCTCTTAAACTGAATATCCTCCCAGATGTAAGGGGAAAAATATCTAATTTCAGGCACGATGCAGGTATTAGGGAAGGGAGGAAATATTTTGCAGGGGGATGGTGGTTTTAGACCCTCTCTAAATAAACCCCCTAAGTGCATGATTACTGCATATAACTCTCCACTGTAAAGGAGACCAGCTCTGGTTTATTTTGTGCTAACTTCTGGCACCACAGGACCAGGTCATCTGCATATGTTCAGCGGTTTGCTGGCCATTGGCCTGTGTTTTCTTAAGACTTTCTCTTGTCACCTCAGTACCTTGCTGGTAATTTGAGTCTTTGAAGAGGCAGACAATGAGGGTTGTAGTTGGCTCGATGTCTATTCTGTGGCTTTATTTGCCTCTTTCCCAGAGATTGAGCATTTATGTATACGGGCATAAGATCGATTACTGCATTGTGCAGCAGAAATGAAAAGGAAACATTCTTTCTTACCTCTCCAGCTCTGCCTGGTGTTGGCTGCAGCAAACAGCCCTGTCTGAGCAGTCACATGTCCTGAGTGCGTGGACACAGCAACGGTAATTGCACACTTATCTCTGAGACAAAAAATAAAAGAAGTTGCTATCTAATTTATTCAGATGGCTCTCAAGATGCAGCATTTCATGTATGGATTTGATTTCCAGAAGTAACTATGAATGCTTTGTCAGGAAAATTACTTCAGCACAAACGAGTCCTCTTGTTTTTTCTTTTCCAGCCGTAGTAACTAATAGCTTAAGATATAAGATAAATTATAAAGTATTTTGTAATTAATATTTTAATTTACTAAGAAGAGAGCTAAATGGTGACCAGACTTCTCTTCCCCTTGATAATAATGAACGCAGGCAGTTTCAAATGAAGGAGAGCAGTTTAATACCTTTGATTAAGAACATGTTTCCACAGTGGCTATTATGTTCCTATTTAAAAGAGCAAAACAAAACTCAGGCTTATTTTATTTTGCAACTGCAGGGTGTCCTATGGCATCAAAAGAAGATGAGAAAATGTTTAAGGATAATTAAAGGCAATTTGCCTCATCGGGATTTTTTCCTCCTCCCTTTTTCTCTTCCCCGTCTTCTCCCCACAATACTTGCTAATTGCTGCTTCAGAGACCTGAGGATTTTTTTCTTTTTCCCTTCAAGAAACTTGCCTATTTGGCTGTTGTCCACACTTATAATTGACTGCATAAATCAGTGAATCTCCATTTGTTCATTTAAAAAACAGAACATGAGTTACTCGCTGTCTTATCATGCTGGCTAGTTAGACATTAGGAAAGCTAAAGGCAAGAAATGAATTACACGTGTTAATTCATTTCATCTCTGAAAGAATGTCATGATGTCCCTGTGACTGAATAGGAAACCAGAGTAGCTTGATTGGGGTCCCGCTGCTTAGGGTGAGCTAGGAACTCTAAGCTTTGTTTCCACTCTATTACCTCTTTAAGTTAAGGCTTCCCTGTTTCTTTATTCATTTAAAGACTTTCTATTTAGAATTTTCATTCATTCCTTCGATTTGTATGCCCCTGACCAGCATTTAAGCCTATAACGCTTAGGTTGTAAAGAGGGAACTTGGTGACTCTCAGAAAAATGAATTGTGGAAAGTCATTCACAGCAGCTTCCCCCAGGGACTGAGGAAACTCAGTCACCTCTGGAAAAATTTTAGCTAAAGTTTTTTTTTTTGTTTTTTTTTTTTTTGCGATACGCGGGCCTCTCACTGTTGTGGCCTCTCCCATTGCGGAGCACAGGCTCCAGACACGCAGGCTCAGTGGCCATGGCTCACGGGCCCAGCCACTCCGCAGCATGTGGGATCTTCCCGGACCGGGGCACGAACCCGTGTCCCCTGCATTGGCAGGCGGACTCTCAACCACTGCGCCACCAGGGAAGCCCCTTAGCTAAAGTTTTAAAGTAACAGAACTCAGGGTAGGAACTGAGCGCCTAAAATGAGAAGGGTTTTAATTTGACATTATGCTTTCAACTCTGGAAGTTGACAGTAAAAGGCATCACACTCCAGATAAAGTGACTTCCTGGGAAAAAGAATGATCCGTAAATGTTTGACCTCAAAGTTTGCACAGGTTTTCTTTAAACTCAGGTGAATTGAACAATGTGGACCAAAGTGTCGTATGCTGAGTAAGTGCAGAAAGAATGATGCTGAGTTAAGGAAAGGATTGAGGTGTGTGTTATGGGTGGGAAACCCCACAATGGCCATGAGTCTAGGATAGGGTGGTTGTACCGACTGCACATTTGTTCTTTGGCTAGAAAAAATATTGGGGAAAAGTGGGGGGAAATCTCAATCTGATTGAATATGTGAGCCTCTGAGTAGTGAGAAGTGGTTTAATTCATCTTCCCAGTTTGCTTTCTGCCAATAACACTCTGCCATCCCCAAAAGTACAACGGTGTGCGCACTCCTGACCAGTGTGTGGATGGAGTTTAGGTTTTTGAGATTTTCTATTTTTATAGTTTTGATTTTCAAGTACATTTTACACATAGAAATAGCCAAATATTTGCATATGAAGCAGATTTTCTCCAAGTTCTAATTTCAAAAAAATTTAAAACAGAATAATAGAGATAAAGAAAGGCTTTGGAAAGTAGCATAGAAAAGAAGATTGGAGAGTGCCCTTGGGGTTAACCTAACCTCCTTAGATTCTAAGGATAATAAGGTAGGGCATAACTTTTAGCTTGAACATCGTCAAAGAGAAAGAAAGCAAAGTGAACCAGATTCTAGCTCTGTTCCTCTGCCACCCTTTATTCTATGCCCAGGGAGATGGTTTCGATCCCTAGAATCATGTACAACATTTTATATCCTGGAAATTCTACTCAGTTTCTGACTGTATCAAAGTTAACCCAACCTTATTTTAAAGAAATATTCAAGAAACTGGAATTAGTTAGAATTGGAGATGAACCTGTGTATTGAGAAATTAAGATACTCTTTGAATGATAAACTGCAAATGAAATAGAAAATTATGAAGTTTGAGTTAATCTGAAGTCACATGAATCCTAGGTTTGACATGGTTTTGGAGAAAACTATGTTTAAGCAGAGTGGTGGATCCAGCCCTGCATGCTAGCTATTTTCTTGTCCTTATTTCCAGCACCATCACTATGATTCTCCTCCTTACTTACTAGGCACTAGCCACACTGGACATTGTTATGTTCCTCCACATTGCCAGGCTCCTTCACACCCAGCCCTGACACACACCATGTCTTCAGCTTAAGACATTTTTCTTGGATCCTTCCAATTCACTTTTGGGATAAACTTCTGCTCATCTGTCCGATGACTAATTAAAACGTTTCTTGTTTTGTTCTCATACTACTTTATATTTTTCTTTCTTTCTTTCTTTCTTTTTTTTTTTTTGTGGTACGCGGGCCTCTTCCTGCTGTGGCCTCTCCCGTTGCGGAGCACAGGCTCCGGACGCGCAGGCTCAGCGGCCATGGCTCACGGGCCCAGCCGCTCCGTGGCATGTGGGATCCTCCTGGACCGGGGCACGAACCCGCGTCCCCTGCATTGGCAGGCGGACTCTCAACCACTGCGCCACCAGGGAAGCCCTATATTTTTCTTTATAGGACATATAAACATAATTGAAAATCACTTGTGTAATTCCTGCTTTAATATCAGTCTCTCCTTACATATTATGAGTCATAAGAATAGAGGCTGTAATTATCTTATTTACCATTATATAGTAGTTCTAGGCTATAGCCAGACCTTAACAAATTGTTGTTGTATGAATGAATGTATGAATGATATTGGACCTCAAAAAGAGGATGAATACTGAGCTGCTCAAAGCAACTGATGTAGAAGTCACATCTCAGTATTGAGAATGAGCTAGCCTAGGATTCGAAATGCCAAAAATAGAGGAGCAAGGGTCGAACAGATACTGAGTGGTGAGGCGCGCTGGGGAGACCAAAAGCAAGCAATGTTGATTATCTGATGTTGAAGCAGAGAATAAAAATGAAGGTTTACCTGGGATGATTACCTGACAAGTGATGGAAGTGGTCTGGTATGCTAAACCACTTTTATGGTAGTTAAAAAAAAAAAAGTTTTTTTTTTTTTTTTTGAAAGTTCCTGGTATCAAACATGCTATTCATGGTAACACAAGTCTGTCAGTGAACTAATTTCTTGACCTGTGACAAAGCTAGGAGATACGGATTCAGTGCTAACTGTCCACACACAGAGAATGCACTATTTCTCATCCTTCTGGATTTCTCTGATACCTGACATTCCACAATATTCTCCAGGAAATTTTCTCTGAGTCATGTACCGTTTCCTTATAACCTCATAGTGCCCTCTCCATCTATCATTGCATATATTTACCTATTTATTTCCTCTACTAGACTGCAAGCTTCTTAATGGCAGTGATTTTTTAATTTGTCTATATATTTCCATGACTGGCTCAGTGCCTAGAATTAGACACCTGAGTAATATTTGGCAAATTCAATGGAATTAAACTCGTTTTATTTAAATTCTTGTTTCCTTTTACCGAGTAAATACATTCGTTGAGAAATGGTTAAAGGTATATTCATGTTAGGAGCCTAGCAGAGTAGGTCATGTAGTCAGACAATAAAGTTTGTTGTTTGACCAACTTTAGTTATAGATACTTTGTTTAACTTTAGTTAACTTTAGTTATAGATACTTTGACAGATTGATGCAAAAATCACCTCATCTCTGCAATGTGACTTTGCAGCATCTCCCATCATGAGATGGAGTCTCTTTACCCAATCCTTGAAACTTGGCTGGCCTTGGAATTTGCTTTGGCCAATAGAATATGACAGAAATGATGTTGTGCTCTTTCCATGCCTTGATTTTCCCTCTGCTCCCTTGAAACTCTTGCATGCTTTATGAACAAGTCTAGACAGTCCTTCCAGATGAAGCCATCCTAGACCAACTAGTTCCCAGCTGCACAGATGTATTGATTGAGCTCAGCCAAGACCAGAACTGCTCACATTGCTGACTTACAGAATTTTGAGCTAAATAAATTGTTGTTGCTTTAAATCATTACATTTTGGGGGTATTATGTAGCAGAAGTTAATTATTGTAGATATGCTAATTTTATTAGGTTAAGTTAAAATAGCTGATACTATATTTTGCTAAGAAGATGGGTAGTGAGATCCGATCCATGAATAGAGCATATCTTGGAAAGGACAGCCAGAGGTCCTTTCTCTAATGACAGGACAATTTGTAAGCTCCTCAGCGATAGAAGAATGATGTTGGGGAAAACCTGGAATTTGACTATCTAAAAGAGATGAAGCTTAAAAATGAAAGGTCTAAGTTACCATGAAATAGGAAGATCTAGTTTTTGCTTCTGCTATCAATGAACATGAAGGCTCACAAGTATGATGAGTCTGGTTCTGTATCATATATAAGTTTGGACCCCACGATACCACTATTCAAGGGCTGTGTGGGACGTATATCAATTTGGCCCACTGATGTGGGTTAAGCCCTTCTCTTTTTGTGTTCTGTCTAAAACCACTCTCTGCATTGAATTATTTGTGTACACGTCTGTCTCCCCTATTGGATTGCAATCATTATGATTGTAAGGACCCGATCTCATTCCTTTTTATATCCTCAGCTCTGGCACAGGGTCTAGCACATTGATATTTCTCAAGAAATATCTGTTGAATGAATGCATGATGACAAACCAATTGGGTATATTGTGAACAGTTTTACAAAAAAACTATCTGTAGGATTCTAGAAAATCTGATGATTCTTGATTGAAGTTATCAGAATCAACTGAGGATTTTGTCTGTGTTGGGGAAACATATCCCATTTATTAATAATTGTGGAATGCCTACTATGTGCATTACTCTAAGCACCTTTCACGTAGAAATCCTTTAATACTCCCAAGGATCCTATGATGTTGGTCTTGTTGCCCTCCGTTTATTGATGAGGAGACTGAAACATGAAGAAGTTAAAAAACTGATCCAAGATTCCATAGCTACCAAGAGGACCAGCCAAGATATGAGTCTGGCTCTAGCCTATGTTCTCAGCTACTATAATACAACTGTCTCTAAATGCATACAAGAACGTCCTCGTATGAAAGTAGTCAGAAAATTTGTATTAGCGAGCAGCGACAGAAGAGCATTCTCCTGTACAGTGCATAAGATTTCATACATATGTGTACTCAAAACATGGTTGGAATGTTCCAGTAAATGATGAGATTTCTCTCCAGCAATGTGGAAAGGGGGATATCTATGTTCCTTAGCAATAAAAAAAAGTACTACTAGGAACTTGTCAGTGTTGCTTGTTTGTTCTTTCAGGTATGGAAAGTCCTAGTGAGGTTAGACAGGGGCACGGAACCCTCTCCCATAGTCCCCTTTGTGACATTCCTCATGCCTGGAAAGTGACCCTGGGCCCTTACACCACTGTGATTCTGGGAAGAGCCCATTGAGTGGGGCTTTTGGGGAGGAAGAAGAGGGGGCAAGGAACCCTTGAAGGTGAAACTGCAGTGCTGGGTGCCTGTCCTTGACCCGGTCCCTTTCAGGAATGCAGGAGTGGAGAGGGACGCCTGGTGGGTGGGCTCTTAGATCACGTGACTTCTTTGCTCCTTAGCAGAGTGTGGAGTCGGGTGAATCTCTCTCTCTTTCTCAACAAATCCAGGGGCAGAGTGTCATTCTGAGGGATTGCTTTACCTTTGTGAGTGCTGAAGACGACTGGGACAGTGAATGGTCGGCAAAGGCTTGGGCATCCCTGTAATTATGAAACTGCAGCAGGCACTACAGGGACATTCGGCAAATTTCGATTCTGGAAAACAAAACGAGCTCTTTGGGATTACCCCAATAACAGAGTAGAAAATCGGTCTCTAGTATTTGGGGGTTACCTCCGCGGGGCTTCAGGCTGTGCTGTGCCAGTAGGCACCAGTATGGCTGAGTTGATTTTATGCGGTTTGATTGGTCTGTACCTGTGCCACGCTGGCTGTTTCATATGGTAAATGTCACCCATGACCTTAGGAGAAGAAAGAATGTTCCCAAAACAGCACTAGTTCTATGAGACTATATTGAGACCTAGTCTTTGTTGCACTCCTAAAATATTTTTCATAATTTTTCTAGCTTCACTGTAGGAAGGTAATAAACATCAAAACTAGCATAGTCAATGATCCCTTTCCAGAGATATGACCAGTCAAGCCTCCTTTCACTGGGATCCTGGGGAAAGTACATTCCCAGGTGGGGAGAGGAACATTAAACCATGTGTCACTCATTCTGCAGGAATGAAAATGTTGGTTTCCCTGGCTGTAATAATTTAGAGATTAAATATTGGACATGTGACTGCAGGAAGGCTGTGATTTCTTTCCTAAATCATAAAATCTCGTTTCCATTTCTCATCCTGTATGTATCTCCTTTGGAAAGCCGTATAACTTGTCCAACTTGCCATTGTGTAGAATTGTGTCAGTGAGTCTGTGGGCCTCTCGATACATCATGTCAAATAAGCCAATCCCCCACCTGGCCACAATCCCCAGGAAAAAAACTATGCTTTGTTGCATGAGATTGGAAGCTTCAAAATCGGTCTTGGCTATTTTCTATTACTTAGGTCCTTCTAACTTTCCCTTAGCTATTGTAGAAAAGTTGTCTTTGCTAGACTAACCAGCTTTTGGTGCCCTGAAACTTTATCAGAGCAAATACCCTCTAATCATTTTCAATTGTGTGGCAGTTTGGGACCTGACTTCTGATCACCTGTAATACTCAGAACCATGACTGCCTTTTATTTCCTGCTTGCTTGTCACATCTTACTTATAGGAATAGAGTATTTGTAGCTTGCAGAATCCCAAACCTGACCAAGTGATGGATGTACTGTAGATGATTAATCCATATCCTTATGTAGTTTTGAGTCTATTCCTTTTCAATTGTTTTGTGTTGAGGGTTAAACAATTAATTGAATGACTGCTAAGACTTGAGTCTGAACCCTAATACTTTTCCTACATGTTTGGGTCTACATTCTCTCTCTTTTTTCTAAAGAAGATGTTGGGGGTAGGAGTTTATTAATTAATTTATTTATTTTTGCTGTGTTGCATCTTCGTTTCTGCGTGAGGGCTTTCTCTAGTTGTGGCAAGCGGGGGCCACTCTTCATCGTGGTGTTCAGGCCTCTCGCTATCGCGCCTCTCTTGTTGCGGAGCACAGGCTCCAGACACGCAGGCTCAGTAGTTGTGGTTCACGGGCCTAGTTGCTCCGTGGCATGTGGGATCCTCCCAGACCAGGGCTCGAACCCGTGCTCCCTGCATTAGCAGGCAGATTCTCAACCACTGCGCCACCAGGGAAGCCCGAGTCTACATTCTCTTGAACCTGCTGATGGTCAGGTGGGCTATTATTATAGACGAAACAAAACAAAAAACTCCATATAAACTGACAATATACAGTCTAGTTAAACATGTCGTTATGATCAGAGAGTGCTATCTCTCTCTGTGTCTCTCTGGCTCTTTTGGGTCTCAGAGGCTGTTTAATTATACTCCTTAGCTCCTGACAGACAAATTAACATCTGTGTGGTGCGGAGACTCACATATTTGTTTGTTTCAACTTTATCCCCTTTTATCTCTACTCCACCCATTCCCCTCAGAACAGAGGCAGCCAGAATGGAAGGGTTTCCAGAGCCTTAGTTCAGAAATCTTACCCCCAGGTTCTGGGACCTTGAAAATGGCATGTAGGATAGGCTAAATGGGACTCAGCAAATTTTCTTGTGTCATTTGGATATTTTATTGAAAAGTATTTGTTCTATTGTCATAGGCAACAATTTTGACTTGCATCTTTTTGTTTCATATTGTGTTTTTACATTTTTAAAATCATGTAAATATTATCGGATGATTTGTATCTCATTTTGTTTCTTTTTTCTCTTTCTTTCTTTTTTGGATCCATCCATGTTGCCATGACCAAATCTCATATGTTGTTTCTAATTGCCACATGGTACTCCACACTGTGCGTACAGTACACATGACTTATCTACTTTCCCAGGGGTGAACTCAGGTTCCTTCCAATATCCTCTCCCCCAGTCACAACCTGGGTAAATAAGTTTACTAATTCACTAATGGGTTTTCCTCTTTAGTGTGTCTTTCTTATGTCTATGGCTAAAGCTGAATATGAGATAAATTTTAGTTTTTGTTTTAATTATTTTTTACCCTTAAAAAAGATCCTTTAATATTTTACATAAAGCTCCACAGTATAAAGGTGACTTATAGATTAGTCATGCCCTTTCCTTAAAATTGATCTGTTTTGTTGCTTAAATTTACAATTATCATAGTTTTCCATTGTGCTCACTGGGTGACATATATGTTTGACAGAATAACTCAGTTTGTGTTTTTGTCATGGTAACGGTACCATTTATATAATAATTCAAAACGAAAGTTAAAAAAATTCAATATTACAATAGTTAGTGAAAATCTTAGTAGGGTGTAAGCACCATTAAAAAAAATCCTGTGTGTGACAGAAATGGGATGAGTAGAAGATCTGTTTTTCACATATTTTTCTTTGTCTTGAAGAACCCATCTGGCAGCAGTGCCATGGTGGCTAAACCTGTGGTTCAATACTTTCCTACCTTCTTGAATACTAAGCCAACACTAAACTAAAAATGATGAGTATAGCTTTATTCATAAAAAAACAAAAAAGTTTTTTCACAAGGCTATTTTGGAGAGGAATCCATGGCTGCGAGACTGTCTCACCCAAAGATATCTTCTGAGCTAAGCTTCCAGAGGTGAGTTACAGAGCACATGGGGTCATATGCTCTTCAGCAATTTTGGCTGTGGTGAATTATCTTATAACTATGTGCCAGACCAAAGCAACCGTGTATAGACCGAGTTGTGATCTATCAAGGAGTCTGTATGAGAAGTTGGTCCCAAAGAGGTGCTACATTTAGAAAATGATTAACTAAACCAATTAGATGACCTGTTTGGGGGCTCTTGAAGCATACAGAAAGACACTCAAAATGGAATAGGAAGAAGCAGCTGATAGAAAGAGAAAGTTGTTAAAAAGGGAATAATAGATTGACTTAATTTCTGTGGATTTCTAGAAGAGATTTCAGTTTTATTTAGACCTAATTGAATATTGAGACAGTTTTCTGTGTGTGATTCTGTTCCTAGAATATAAATTTTTTTAAAAAACCCAAACAATCCCAAATAAAAGCATACAAGAAGCCAAAAACCAAAGTTGAAAGCAGTAATAAGAATGAAGTAGATTCTAACTTTAGTAATTTATATTGTATGTATAAGTAAGTAAAGAGGTTATTGAACCAATAAAAATATATTGGAGCTCTGAGTGGCTGTAAAGGGAATGACAGCTCTGATTGTGTCCATGTGTTTAAAATGGAAGGAATGATTCACAACTGATTTTTCCAATACAGTAGCTATTGAACTTTGCACTTGGGCCACTATAAAATGCTGATGGCAAATATCCATGAACTCCACTATGTTTTACTGCCTTCTTTGTAGTTAGGTTATATGATGAGTTCTGGTCAATGGCCTGTGGAAGGACATGATATGTGTCACCTCCTGACTATGATACTCACGATCAGTTGTGAATTCTTTCTTCTCTCTCTTTGCCTGTCTTGGAGGCCCTGGAAGCCATGTGCTGAGATGGTGAAGCCACAAAATAGAACCTGGAAGAATCCATGATTCACTGCTGGGAAGTGAGCTGCCCTGGAGAGTATCTAGACTTGCTTGTGAGAATGGATAATAAATTTTATGTGTAAAGTGACTGAGATTCTTGTGGTTGCTTTTTACTGCCAGACTCGTACTGGGTAGGATTTGAATCTGGCCAATCTATTTTACTAGAAGTATTACAACTTTTCCCACCACAGTATATTCGCTTAAACAAAGTGGAAGGCTCTGAGATCGAAGAGTCTCAGCTTTGTCATCTCAAAAAATGGGGAGACACTTTATAAGAGTGTTACAAAAGCTAAATGAGGTAACCGTTTTAAAATGTAGCTTTTATTTTTATTCATATGTGGTGGGGGCCAACAGATCAGGAGATGACTGCCACTGAAAGGATATCTTGTTACAATTCCCAAGAGGAGCAGGGGAACCACACCATGAGGGCCAAATGGGGAAGCACCAGGGTTGGCCAGGCAGCAGAGGGAATGAGGGGAGAATGTGGGCAAGAGCCTTTATTGTTGCTTCAGCTGGAAGACATGAACAAGGCAGAGTGAGCAGGCTGGCTAGTTCAAAAAATTTCAGCAGGCTCTGGGGTATAGGAACTGTCTTTAGTCGTACTGATCCTGGGGTGACTAGGCAGTGGGATAGTAGATTGGTGTGTGAAAGAGTCTGATAAAGGAGGTGGTTGGGGGCAGGGACTCTGAATTGATTTATTTGCATATGAAAGGTGAGTCATTTATGACCTCTAGGAATTGGCTAGCCCTCGGAGGGCCAGTCTCTTCATGTGTCAAAGCATTAGAATAGAAAGACATGCTTAATAAAATATCATATAGGAAAATACCTGAGTGTCTGACCCAGAGTAGCAGCATGGAGATGAATTCAAAAGCAGGTTGAATGGGAGCAAGTCGGAGACCTAGGAGAACAGGTAGAGGCATTTACAGGATGCACCATCAATCCAGTCTACTTCTATAATGCAAAGACATTCTTCAAAAATGTGTTGTTAATCATGTCACTTCCTTTTTTTAAAACCCTAAATTAGTTCATGCTCTTCTCCTTGTTTGTGTCACTCTAAACTCCACATTTGTCAGCATCAAAGCTACTTGTTTTGAAAGGCTCGCAAGTGACATTTCTTCTGGGAGAACTTCCCTTAGTCCCACCCCTCCCATCCTCATCCTGTGTCCCCTTCCCCAAGGGGGAACTTCAGTGAGGCAGCTTGGACCATGGGTGATTCACAGAGAGGACCTCAGGGTGGGCAATCAGTAGTCCTCAGGCCCAGAAGCTGGGAAATGGGAGCCTCAGCACAGAGGGGCTGCCACAGCATTGATTACACACATTGTTCCTAGAACTTAGGCAGTTCTAATAAATATCTTCAGTGCTATCTCTAGGATTTGTAAATGTTGTCCCGCAGACTGTTCAGAGAAACAGACTTCTTTGATACAAAGGGCTGGAAATCACTAGAAAACAGAGAGAGTTAGAAAGACAGCAGATTCTATTACCTAGATCTACTGTTTGCTGTATTCAGAGCCCTCTGAAATAATTGTGACTATAAAATTTCATTAAACTTACATGTCAGTTGGATCCACCCACATATCTGCTTCTTATATTTTTCTAGCTCTTTCCTTCTCAGTTTCTTCAATATAAAATGTGGAGTTTTGAACACATGATCCATAAAATCCCAGACAGTTTTAATAAAATTCTGATTACATAAATTTTTCTTCTTTTAAATCCCTGCCCTTACCAACTGGCTCAGAGAACAGAATCTTGGCCTAATCCAAAGATGTTTTTTGCCCACAAACAACTATTCCAAGATGCAAGAAATACCTAAAAAGAAAAAGGAACAATTGCAATAAATATGAGTTCCCTTACATCACAGATCTCTTTTAAACTAAAAGATTAAATTAAGACTTATTTTAACTTTATAGAAAATTTGGAATATAGAAAAAACAAAAGAAAACAACTATCTTAACTAATCTCTTAACATTTAATTGTATTTCTACTTTTTATAATTTTTACTTTCTGCTTATTTTTACTTTCTAATCTTAGTCATATAGTTATGCAATTTTTTATCCTATTTTTTCATTTAACATTGAATATCCAAAGCATTCCCACAGGTACTGAATGTTCTTTGTAATTTTAAATATCTCTATATTATTTCAAACAAAATGAATTAGAATTTACTTAACACTTTTAATTTGGGAGATTTCTCATATTATTATTTTTTAAAATTTATGCTTAATTGATATAGCTTTTTCCACAACTTTTTTCTAAAATTTGGATGATGTCTTAAGATAGAATCCCAGAAATAGAAAATGAAGCAGGTTTCAAGGTCAAGGGAAAGCAGTTAGGATGATCAGAGCAAGAGAAGAGACCAAATCTGGAAAGATATTGGTTTATTAACAGGGACCACCTTCTTCTTTATGTCAGATTAAGGGCAACATTTATTAACGACTAGACCACATTCTGATTGTTTTAGAAGGTCCAGTATTGGCAGTACATACCATAAAAATTAATAAAAAAGAAAAGAAAAGAAGGAAGGGAGGGAAGGACGAAGAAAGTGTAAAAGAATGAACAAACCTGGGTTATTCTTACACATTTATGGGTTTTGTAAATTGATCTTTTATTTTCCACCCTAATGAAATGATATTTACCTCATCTGGGGGGAACATAGTCAAACAATATCTCTTTATACTCTATTGCGAAAGTCTTGGTGTGGTGAACAGAGAGGTAGATTATGGAAGTCATTCCTCGCCTCAGGCAGAATATTATTATTCTAATATGTGGTTTGGATCTGGGGTGTGAAATTCTCCTTCATTGGAGATTTAGAGGAGAATGGAATGTTGTTTCATTTGGGAAACACAGTTTTGGAAGAAGGATGATGAACTCTTCAAAGCCTCTTCCACTATTAAACATAAAAAAAAAAACTAAATGAAAAGGGTAAACTCTTAGATTGTATCTTGTATTTTTTTTTCTTTTATCAAAACTGTACTTTTTTTGAAGGATATCTATATCCTCATTTCTCAGTTTCCTCATTTCTCTGCCTCTTGTATTTCTGTTTGGCAAGGGTGACCAGCAATACCAGATAACTTTCGAAAAATAGCCTAGGAAAATTTCCAGGGTGCCTAGCCATAGATAATTTCAGGGATTCCCTCTGTCTAACTGGTATAAATAACAGATTAAACCCAGGGCCACTGAGCAATGTCTAATTGCTTTTGGGCATAACTCGACCAAGGAATAAACACTCCTATCAGGATTTGGACTTGGTGTTCATGGATGCACTATTTCTTCTGCATAAATATTCTCAAATTCAGGTTAATGCAAGTCAGCCCAGAGAAGTAAAATCAGTATCAGAAAAAAAAAAAAAAAAAAAAGTAATGGTCAACTACTGTTGCTGGTGATCATCCAACCATCAACTCTTCCATTCTGTGGCTCTTAGAGGGATGGTTGACTTAGGCGGGCTAAGAAAAGCAGACAGCATGATTGTGAATTCTTTTTCTGCAGCTGCAGGTAAGTTCCTCTGTGTGGAGCACCTAATCAGCTAATCTCTTAGAGAAGCGGTCGCCAACGTTTTTGGCACCAGGGACCAGTTTTGTGGAAGACAATTTTTCCACGGATGGGGGTGGTGGTGGATGGTTCAGGCGGTAATGAGAGCGATGGGGAGCCGCAGATGAAGCTTTTCTTGCTAGCCCGCCTGCAGCTTACCTCCTGCTGTGCGGCCCAGTTCCTAACAGGCTGTGGACCTATGGTGGTCCGTGGCCCAGCGGTTGGGGACCCCTATCTTAGAGGATCAGTTTACAGCTCAGTAAAAATGGGCCTAACAGGGCTTCCCTGGTGGCGCAGTGGTTGAGAGTCCGCCTGCCGATGCAGGGAACACGGGTTCGTGCCCCGGTTCAGGAAGATCCCACATGCCGCGGAGCGGCTAGGCCCGTGAGCCATAGCCGCTGAGCCAGCGTGTCCGGAGCCTGTGCTCCGCAACGGGAGAGGCCAGAACAGTGAGAGACCCGCGTACCGCAAAAAAAAAAAAAAAATGACCTAACAATACTAACTGACCTCTGAAGTGATTTGGTGGAGTACTAATAAAAATTATGGGAAGCAAACATCAAGTGCTAGACAAACATTTAAGGATAATTTTCTCTTATTTAATGGTTTTGAATTCCAGGGCTTTTCTCTGTTTTCTGACTGATCATTTCCTTCTCTGTACCCCCCTTTGTACGCCACGTGCAGTGCCGGTGAGACTAGCTGGACTTTTTGTGTTGGAGATACCTGCTCTCGTTCTGTAATGCCCATAGTCTGCAACCTATAACGTGCCCACGAGTATCTAATTCACTATTACAAAACTTTCCGGAGTGTACATTTTCAATAGAGCAGGTAATAAAGGCACAACTATCCACATACTTTAATACCTGTATGAATAACTCTAGAAAGATACTTGAGACTGGTAATATCACATTTGAAATCATTTGGGTTCTTGGAAGTGCTTGTTTCTGAAGTGTTCATTGATTCATTTATTTAACAATTACATATTGAGCCGCTATTTGTATTCTCTGCTTTTCAGTTATGGGGATAAAGGATGTAGCAGTAAAGAAGAGAAGGAAGGTCTACGCTGTTAGTTGGGAAATGTATACATAACCAATTAAACAAATTATACAACAGTGTTTTTAAAAAGGACATAAGTGCTATAGAGATAGTAAAATTGGGTTGTATGGGACCCTATGGAAAGGAGTGCTACTTAGATTTGGTGCTTAAGGAAGGCTCTTTGAGTGGTAGCAGCTGCTCTGAGACCTGAATGATAAGAAAACATAAGCCATCAGATGAGAAACTTCCATCTGCTGCCGCCACCACATCTATCCACCTCGTGAACTCTGCCCTCCTCCCTGGTGCTATTGATGAACTCCCCCTGCTTGTCTGCCTCACCTGTCAACTGGATTCCATCCTCTTCCCTACTTAAGGGAATCACACAGCAATTATTTCTTTGCTCTACTGCAAAACCAAACTTTCACTTTCTAATGGTTCATTCCCATTGATACATAAGCATATTGTGTGATTTTTTTTCTATCTTAAAAAAATACTCTGACTCAATATCCCTCTCCAGTTACCATCTCAATTATCCACTCCTTTTTACTGGAGATTTCTTACAATCTGTCCTCTTTGTCTTTGCCACTCCACTTTTAGAGCCACTCCAATCATGTTTTCACCCTCAGCACTCACTGAAACAGCTTTTATCAAGTTCACTGATAATCACGATGTTAATAAAGTCATCGGTTAACTATCTAAACCTGACCTATCGGGCTTCCCTGGTGGCGCAGTGGTTGAGAGTCCACCTGCCGATGCAGGGACATGGGTTTGTGCCCCGGTTCGGGAAGATCCCACGTGCCGCGGAGCGGCTGAGTCCGTGAGCCATGGCCGCTGAGCCTGCGCGTCCGGAGCCTGTGCTCCACAACGGGAGAGGCCACAACAGTGAGAGGCCCGTGTACCGCAAAAAAAAAAAAAAAAAAAAAAAAAAGATATTCTCAATAAACCTGACCTATCAGTAGCTGACAGAGTTGATCATGTTCCTTCTTGAAACACCTGCTGCACTTGAAATACAGGCTCCCACACTAGCCAGGATGCCTGCCCACCTCACTCTCTGCTTCTTCCTATGTCCTCTCATAGCTTCCTCTCCTCTCCTCTAGATTATGGAGTTCTCCCTCTGTAGCTCAGTTCTCACACTTTTTCTCTTCTTCATCTATATTCACCGCATAGGTAATTTCATGGATTAAATCCCAGCTCTATATTAGTGATTCCCTAATTTATTTCTCCAGCCTGGAGGCTAACACTCATATCCAAATGGTTACCTGATACACCCAAATGCAAGCCTAATAGTCTTTCAATTTAACACATCCAAAAAATCCCTGTGGCCTTAGAAAATGACTCTTCCTTTTCACCTAAAGGGGAAACATGGGAGAAGAAACAGTTTTACAATAGAAACTAAAGCATTCAATTTTGGGCCGTTGTCTCCAGGGTCATTGGTCACGTTGGGCAAAAGTTCAAGAGATTGTCTGGGCCAGAGTTAAAGAGTTGGGGGAATATTTCTGATTTTCACAGCAGTACGGCTGTCAGAGATACGATTTTTGTTCTTTCACTGGCTATCTACCAGTGTGATCTTTGGAAACTTGTAAAGAACAAAAATTTTTTGTTTGTTTTTGTTTTCGGTGTGTTTACATTCCAATTTTGTAATAGCCTGTGTCATTTGGGAGAGACAATATATGATAAATAGATATGCTTATCCTATTTATGTTATAATAAGCATTTATATCATATAAGAAGTACTCAAGAAATAATAATCCAAATAATCATTAACAATGTTATAGATATTGGAAAATCAAATACTCTGGTGATGTATCTGATATTGTAAAGATTATAGTCTTTGAGACTATGACCTGTAGGGCAAATAGTGTTATAAACAGAGCAAATAGGAGTACATATTTCAGATATGTTATCAAGTACGATATGATATGAATAAGCTTTTGCCCTAAATAATTATATCAGGGGCTACAGTCTTATATTACTTGAAGGATTATGAAATTTGCTGTTTTAACTCAGTTTAACTAAAATATCACCTGAAATAATTCAACAGAGACAAAAAACTGTCTGATATGCCAAATTTAGATATTCTCTTCGTTCTTTGTAAAAATTAAATTGCTTTTTATTGGTTAGATTGATATTGACTATGATATTCAATTTGAAAATGGCAGGGGTAATTCAGAAAATCAAACTTGTAAGGCATACACCCCATGTAATCTGAATTAGAGAATTGTTTTGTATCTTATTTCTATTTAGTACAAAACAAAGCAAAGAACATTAACAGTTTCTTGCATGAAAGATTTAAGGTAAATAAAGAAATGAGAAATTTCTAAATAGGTGAGCTTATTCCTTTTAATTACATTTTTTTTAAAGGGAAGAGCCAATTAAAGTGCATTGAGCTTAGGAAAAACAAAACATTTGGATACCACACTTGTGTGTTTTTTAAATGCTTCAAGTTCCCTGTTTATGAGCCCAGAACAAACACAATTAAAATCATTGGGGAAAAACCCTAAGGAGCTATTCTAAGATAATACAACTTTTAATAAGTCAACGTTTGATATATTCAGGAAATGTAGCTTATAGGGACACGTGGTTTTAAGGAGATAAAATGGGGAATGAGGAAATATGGGGATAGAAGAGTTTGTGACCATTGATCAGCATATACATTACTCCTTTCATCCTTGATACTGAGTCCATGGTTTATATTTACAAAAATCTTAGCCTCTTGCCTAAATGAAGAATCACCTGCTAATCCAGGTACACTGTCTAACTTTGGTCTTCTGGTAGAATCCTGATCGTGTTTGTTTTCTGGATGTCTTCCTCAACTTTCTTCTTGCTCCTCGCAGGTTTGTGAATGATTCTGAGCTCTCTTAGAAATGGTTTCTGTAGCTCTCAGCCAGCAGCGAGGACACCCAAATTTCCCTTGTGATAAATGTCTTCCTTTGTCCTCTTTAGCGCCTTCTCATCTCTGGCGCCCTCCTGGCAGCTCTCTTGACATCTGCTTCAGGCCACAGCTTCCTGTCTTAGGAGGGAAGCCTGGAATTTTGATTTGTAAAGGGATGCTTTTCATTGAAGGCAGAGTTCCTTTGTGACTTTCCTATACAATATTATCTATCTCTGGAAATGAAATCTGCATGAAAGATGAGAACAAATGAGTTAAGTGATCTGCTTTTTCTCCTCTCTGGATCATCAGTTTTTATCTAGTTGACTGGCAAATTTGCAGATTTCAAGAGAGCTGACACTTTTCGGAAGAAGTGAGTCCCAAGTAATGACTGGCTAGAAGCCTGTCGTGGGTCAAATATGACAATATATGTTGGAAATACATAATATAAGAGAAGAACGTTCTTCTCTCTGGGTTGTGCTTTTATTAAATTGCCATTAGCCTCTCTCACTGTCCTGTCCCACTTCTGTTTAAAGCTCTATTTCTGAAATAGTGTCCTTCTTCTCTTTTGGCTCAGAGAGTCATAGTCAAACATCATGAAAAAGCATTGGGAAATAAAAATGTCTTTAAATGAGAGGGCTAATGATCAGGGATCCAAGATTTCAAGTCTCTGCCAAGAAGTGGCTTCAGACACTTGGAGCCTGAAGATGGAAAATCCTAACCTTTGGTGTCGCTTCAGCTTCTGGCAAGGAGGGAGAGAGTTCCCATAAGATGGAGCTGAGGTCACTGCAGAGTACAAAGGGTTAAGCTGACATGACGGGAAGTGACCAGCGTGCACTTCTGATCCCATCTCAGAAACAGGGTAATTAACAAATCCTGTTCCAAGTCTCTTCTCTGTCTTCGTGACTTTCTGTGCTTAATTGTAAATTATCCTTCCTTCTCTCATTTTCCATTTTCCTTGTGTCAGTGAAGCGATTCAAAGAAAAGTGCTGGGGCTGAGCTTCCCACGGAAGCAGTGCTCAGTGCCTATGAGGGCTCGCTCACGCCCGGCACTGGAGCTGGTGACATTATGGAGCTTGTTAACTTCAAATCTTTTCGTTTTACATTATTTTTGTGATACATTTTACAGAAACCCACCCCGGGGAGAGAAGGGCCAGTTGCCTCTTTATTACACTGTAGAAGAGTCACATTAGCGTTCCAGTCTATATATTATGAAATTAAGTGGATACCCTTGGGGTTAATTCCTTGTTGTAATTGTAATGAAAAGAAACAATTTCTAACACTCCATTTAAGATCTATAACTATTAAAATCCACTAGTCTTAGTGACTCCTGGGGCCAGTGGAATGCTTCAATGTGTATGAAAAAGGGCACTCCTACAGTGTCCAATATCAGTAATTTAAAAAATAACAACCTCCAAGTGGGAAAACTAACAAATGAGTTTTCCATTTAGCCCCTCCCTGCTGTTTATCCATGGTGTGTTATACTCATCAGCCATGTGAAAATTATATGCATATTAAAATTATGGGCCTGGGTTCTAGGATTTTGGTTGGACCAGAGGTGGGGAAGGGTACAGCATGATGCTCCTTAGGATGAAACTTAGAGGGAATTATCATAAAGGATGAAGTTGAAAAAATTGGGGAAAAGGACCACGTTTGAGGCAACCAGCACCTTTGCTTGCTCCCTCGCTGCCTCCAAAGCCTTGTCCGCTTAGAATAGTTTCAACACATGCTTTCAATTGCTAATGGATACATGTTTTGCTTCGTAATATTTAGCCTGCTATAATTCAAGTTATTGTTGGAGGCAAAAAAAAGTACATTTCGCATATGACATCTGATTTAATTTCTTTATTAGAGTTATTATAGCCATTAAAACACCAAATTTACTAGTGTATTGTCATCTGACACAGAGTAAATACTGGTTGGTATATGCACAGGGGACAATTACAATAATTTAAAATAAAAGAAAGGGAAGTTTCAGTTCATGATAGAGTTAGTATGTGGAAAAAAATGAGACTTTGTGAGGCTTCTAAGATTTCTGGTGGGAGTTCTTTTTAATAGATGTATTTGTTCAGTTGTGGTTGACACAATCATAGCTCTTTTTATTTCTCTCATTCATCATAATATGAACTACTTCAGAAGAAAGGAAAAGCAGTTGCATGCTTGACAGAAAAAGAGCAAACTAAGAAATAATTGTGTTAAAAAAATTCATTCTGTTGCCTTAAGAAATGTGATGAAAAGTACTATTTAGAGTTTTGGTTTTTTTTTTTTATAACATATTGCATTACATGTCACAACTTACTGGGGAAAAGTTTTCTTTTGGGTGAATAGTCTCTGTTAATTCATGCAGCATAGCTCCTGGTGACTTAATGGATGTGTGTGTGAGAGGTGTCTCAGAATGCTCATGAAAAGTCATTACTCCTCTGCTGTTCCCATGCCATTTGCAAATCTCATCACTCCCAGATTTGTCTCCTATGTAGTCATTTCAGAATGCCAGCAGAGGGCTGGTAATGGCCCATCATGTTTAGGTCACTGGCTTGTATCCGAAACAAGCAGGTGGTCTGAGTGAAATTGGTAGGCCTGTCTCAATTCAGTTCCTCTTTTTCTCCAGTCCACTCAATCAAAACACTTCACCAGTCTTGGGACTGAGCCTCCCACTTGTTCCTAATTGGCTACTTTGCAGACAAGCTTGTGGCATGCTCAAACATGAATATGGCAATATGAGGGAGACCTGCTTTGCATTGAAGTCTACCTGGGAGTATCTAACTCCCGATATGGTAGATTATTTTTTATTTTTAACTTTTTATTTGGAAACAATTTTAGACTTACACAAATTTACAAAAACTGCGGAACTCAGCTTCCCCTTTCATTAAAATTTACATAACCATAGCACAATGCTCAAAACCAGAAAATTAAAAGTGCTATAATACTATTAAATGAATTGTTGTTTATTTAAATTTCTGCAAATTCAAGATAATTCAGATTCTTTTCCCTTATAGGTTATTACAAAATATTCAGTATTGTTCCCTGTGCTATACAGTAGACCCTTGCTGGTTATCTATTTTACATATAATAGTGTGTATATGTTAATCCCAGACTCCTAATTTATCTGAAAAAGGATATATGTGTATATTGGAGCTTCCCTGATGGTGCAGTGGTTAAGAATCCGCCTGCCAATGCAGGGGACATGGGTTCAAACCCTGGTCCAGGAAGATTCCACATGCCGTGGAGCAACTAAGCCCATGCACCACAATTACTGAGCCTGTGCTCTAGAGCCCACGAGCCACAACTACTGAGCCCGTGTGCTGCAAGTACTGAAGCCCGTGTGCCTAGAGCCCATGCTCTGCAACAAGAGAAGCCACCGCAATGAGAAGCCCTCAACGAAGAGCAGCCCCTACTCGCCACAACTAGAGAAAGCCAGCACGCAGTAACGAAGACCCAACATAGCCAGAAAAAAAGTTAAAAAAAAAGAATATATGTGCATATATATATAATATATATATAACTAAATCACTTTGTTGTACACCTGAAACTAATACATTGTAAATCAATTATACTTCAATTTAAAAATAATAATAATAAAAGATAATTCACATTTCATCAGTTTGTCCAGTTTGTGTCTTATTTTTTCATCATTAGATTAAGGTTATGCATTTTCGGCAAGAAATGATCTGTGCGTCATATGCAGAGTACATAATGAAGTTAAGTCTTATTACTGGTGATGTTGACCATGATCACTTGGTTAAGATGGTGTCTTCTGGGGTCATCCACTGGAAATTTACCATTTTTTTCTGATACAGTAATTTTAACATTCAATATTTTAAGGTCTTTGCATAGTGGTATGCCTTTTTGTTTGTATTTCAAGGAGAAAAAAAGGAAGAGCCCCCCTTCTCTTTGTTTGTATTCAAATAAGCCCAACTTATTTTTTTACAATATCCATTTTGCAATCCAGTTAGTATTGAAAAAGATCGAATACTTGGTGCTATGACCCCATGACGAGAACCATAATAGTGGAGCAAGGCAATGTGGCCAATGTTTGGAGGCAAGGAATCTGTGAATTTGGTCAGTAGCAGATGTTGGCATTAATTGCTGGGCTAGGCATATAAGTGAAATATAAAGTATGATTTGAGATCTGAGATCACTTTTTTATTTCACTAGTTTGTATAATTTTTAAAAATTGGTTTGTGTCTGTCTATCCCACTGTACTGTGACCACCGGAAAACTGGGGATTGTAAGCCAATGTGGTCCATAACCTTAATTTCATCTGCAATGTTCCTTTAACCATGTAACATAACATATTCACAGGTTCCAGAGAATAGGGTGTAGGCATCTGGAGGCCTACCACATTTGCTGAAGGACTGAAGGAGATTAACATTGTTAGTAGGAGACTAACAATACGAGTAATAGAAATAATGGCAGGAAACAGTGATCTTTGTCGACTGTATTTGAGGGCTTGTTACATGCTAGGCACTTGTGCTTGGTATTTTATATATTATAAATATTTTGGTTTCATTCTATTTTTCAGATGTAGAAACTAAGGACCTGAGGATTTAAGAAATGTATGCAAACAAATAGATGGCAGAGTTAGAATTTTATTTTTAGATTTTCAATCGTAACTCCTTCTCTCCACTTTAAAAAAAATTGTTTTAATACTTATGGCAAAGAAAACAAATAGAAGGGCAAAGTTCCCTCTAGCTCAATCCCCTTTCTGCTTTTCTGTTATCTATCATCTGCTTTCCTATTAAACAATAGTCTTTGAAGGCTTGGAATGGCAAATCTGGACCAAAATGTAAAAATGTCCATGAAGAGGGCTTCCCTGGTGGCACAGTGGTTGAGAGTCCGCCTGCCGATGCAGGGGACACGGGTTCGTGCCCAGGTCCGGGAAGATCCCACATGCTGCGGAGCAGCTAGGCCCGTGAGCCATGGCAGCTGAGCCTGCGCGTCTGGAGCCTGTGCTCCGCAACAGGAGAGGCCACAGCATTGAGAGGCCCGCGTACCGCAAAAAAAAAAAAAAAAAAAAAAGTCCATGAAGAGAAGAAGTGAACTATAAATTTAGAAAGTAAAAATAAATACTTTTATGAATATTTTAAAATGAAAAATAAATATGAGAGCAATAGAAACAGTGAATTTCCCTTCTCATGGTTGTAAAGTTTTCAACAGTTATGTTTCTTCTTTAAATTACATAGATCGCCTTGGCACTGAAATAGATCTGCAACTAAGCTAGCAAAGGAGGCTCATTATAAAATTAATGTTATTGCAATTGAGTACTGCTGAGCCAAGGGGAGGAAAAAATTCTGAGATCATAAATCCAGAGAAAGTTATAACCATATTAAAAACCTGTATCAAGTTGTTATGGAAACTTGAACCAATGTTCCCAAAGGGAGTTACAACCATACAATCATGTAATTATTACAACAAAGTTATATTTATTAGGATCAGCAAAGATTTTCTTCCTTTTAGACTAGAGCACTGAGACATCAAGGCTTCTCCCTTAGTCTTTCCTGTTTCAGCTGGACTATGGATTCTCTATCTACGTGGCACTATTGACATCCTCAGGGGCCAGCAATCAGTGAAATCCATCCAACCACTGAACAAAGATCCTTCTGAGAGCAACTAACAGATTATGTGTCAGATCATTCCTGCCTCTGATATTCTGCCAGATGCACTATATAGGAGACTTTAGGTATCTGAAGACTGCCTTTCATTCGTGGTCCCTTTATTCAGAACATAATATTTTTGACATGTACTTCAGCTATTGGAAATTTTCTCAGTCCAAATACTAGGGGTACAAAGTTCTAGTGCAGTTTTTCTAACTGCCTCTTATTCCCCAGTGGTGTTTTTTTAATCTTCAGACCTACTTAAATGAAATTTTGATAAATGCACTTTTTTTCATATTGAAGTTTAAAAACTGTCTGTGTATATTTTAGATTGATCCCCGCCTCCCTTTTCAGGTGTATGTGTCTGATATGGAAGGATATTATTGCTTACAGAATATGTGAAGTTGAGCCTAACTTAGGATTCCTTGAGCCTGGCCAAGAGATCCAAGAGAGGGGCTTCCCTGGTGGCGCAGTGGTTGAGAGTCCATCTGCCGATGCAGGGGACGCGGGTTTGTGCCCCAGTCCAGGAAGATCCCACATGCTGTGGAGCAGCTGGGCCCATGAGCCATGGCCGCTGAGCCTGTGCGTCCGGAGCCTGTGCTCTGCAGCGGGAGAGGCCACAACAGTGAGAGGCCTGCGTACCGTAAAAAAAAAAAAAAAAAAAAAAAAGAGATACAGGAGAATAGAAAAACTTCTTTAGAGCTTGTGATTTGTGATCATCTTCAACAAATATTTGTATGTTGGGAATAACATGTGTTTAATCCACTCAGAATTACTGCTTCTATAGTCATCCTTGAGTGGTTCAATTCCTCTCCTTGCTAGTCATCCACTTTTCTCAGAAATGCTGTTTGTGGACTTACAGACAATTCAAGAGAATAAGAAGGTCACAAATAATATTACTGGCTAAGTATATATTGAGAAATTGGGGACTTTTCAATTTGTGTTATAATTTCTGCAAGAGTTTACAAACCAGAATATATCTTCTGGGCTTGTCTCTGAGCACAGCTTGTTTTACCTTTAAACTGTCCACGTCATTCAACAAAACCGAGTGGTTGATGATTATATTTTTCTAAATTGACTGGTCAACTCAGTTAAACGATATGTATGTCCACTGTACATCCAGACACTGCCCAACAAATATATAAAATTAGGAGAGCCAAATCCCTTTCCTATGCAAAGGTGTCTGCATTAGTCAGGTTTCTCCAGAGAAAGAGAACCAATAAGATAGATAGATAAATTTATTTATTTACTTATATTATTTATTTATTTAATTTTAAGGAATTGGTTCACACAGTCGTGAAGGCTGGCAAGTCCCAAGACCTGCACTTGACAAGCTGGAGACCCATGAGAGCCAATGGTGCAGTTTCAGTTAGAAGGTGGAGGCTTGAGACCTAGGAAATGCTGATGTTTCAGTCTGAGTTCAACAGTAGGAAAAAAGCCAGTGTTCTAGTTCAAAACTTGTCAGGCAGGAAGAATTTTGTTATTCAAGGGAAGGTCAGCCTTTTTGTCCTATTCAGGCCTTCAAATGATTGGATGAAGCCCACCCACATTGGGGAGGGCAATCTGCTCTACTCAGTCTTCCAATTCAGATGTTAATTTCATTCAAAAACACTCTCACAGACACAACCAGATTTATGCTTGACCAAATATCTGGACACTATGTGGCCCACTCAAGTTGACAAAATTAACCATTGCAGTGTCCACAGGGTAGAGTAATTTTAAAGTGTTTAAAAACCTTACATTTTGGCAACTAAGAATTCAATCTCAGTAGACTCTCCAAGGTACTCCTTTTTTTCTTAAAACATTAAAATACCTGACAACATTCAGGTAAGATCAGTAACTGAAAGAGTGAATGGCAAGATATTTTCTTCCACATTCTACAGGAATCTCAAAGACTCACACAGGTTTTGCACTGCTTGATGAAAACCCCAGAGGCAAGGTATCTGAAGTCTACAGCCAGTGAATTTCCTAGTTGATAATTCCTCCTCAGCATCCCACTGTATTCTTGAAGAGCCACATTTGTTTGGTAACTTTCTTTTGCTGCCTGGAAGTCCTCTTGCGTCCACTTGTGAAGGATGCCCTCAACGTTTTCTCTGCGGTCACTAGGGCAGTCACACAGCTTCTGACTGTGACTTTATCTGCTCATGTTGCTGACTCATTGTCATTCTGTTGGCATCTGAAGAGAGGACACCACGCATCTTGTACCTAAATGCTGCAGAAATGATGATTAGAGGGAGAGGCATCAGAGAGTCATTGTGGAAGTGATTTTCCTGTAAGTAATAAGAAGTGTATTGTTGCAAATTATAAACCCGACTGTAGCATCGAGACCCCCACTATTTAAAGTACATCTGACAGTTTTCAAAAGAAGAGATGAGCTCAGTGGGATTTCTAGGTGTTATGCATTTGATTTCAAATGGATTTTTGTGGAGACAAAAATGCCATTTTGTTAAAGAGTTTAAAGTGCTAAGGAAAATAAATTGTATTTGCAAATGTTTAAACTTTTGAATATTCTGCTTATGTTTTTAACATGTTACTTCTATTACTCTTGTTGATCAGCTTATCCTTAAGAGTCCCTTATTAATGATTATTTTAGAGCATTAAAAACCATATTCCAACAATCCTATCGGCAAAGCACAATTAACTTATCTTTATGATCCTATTAAAATTTATTTGTATTATGTATGTTTCTGTATAGCTGTAGTAAAAAGTCATATCTTTTAAAGGTATCAATTTTTTATCTGAACCCTTATAAGTCATCTATCTTCTTCCTTAAGGAGGATTTCCTATTCCCTTTCCAATCTTTATCGATTGTTAGCCATAATGATATGGTAAAGCTGGTATGTGTGATAAGCAAGGAGTTTCAAGGCTTCTTCCACTATTTCAAATAAATATTAGGTGATGAATCTTCTGTTAGAGAGGTAATTAAAATATTCTGCAAGACTTATTCATATACGAAGTTTATTGAGCTAAGCAGAGTGATAGCCTTATAGAATATTATATATGTATTAAGTATAATATAAAAAATATATTTTTAAAATATACTTTTCTGGGAAATCTATCATATGCTATTGTACCTTTTGATTTGTCCTATATCATGGGCTATTTTGATAAAAAAATAAATCTTTAAAATAATTTTGTAGAAAAGAATATGGCAGACCCTGTATTCTATTTATGACATTGCAGTTTGCATGACAGTGGTTAAACTCTCAGGTCCAGTGATGTTCGCGTGCTTAGTGAAGAAAGAGAAGTGTGTTGATGCCTCTAAATTGACAAATGTATTTTAAATAAAACAAATTTTGATTTTGGAACTTGGTGCCAGAGGATGTCATTGAAGGTGGAAACATATGGCCATGACTGGTGTCTGGTTAAGGGCCCTGAAGTTTTAAAATTCTAGTGCATTTTGCATAAACTGAGCTCTGAGAGGGGAAATGAAGGAATTATCATTTCTTGATACCCCAGGGTATTACTCTGTCAAGTGCACTTCGGTGGTTTTATACCTCCTCAAGAGGATCATGAGTCTATTTCTCTACAACAATTTTTATGTTGTTTAATGCACATCAGTGTGGAAGGAATATGTAACTAACCTATTTATAAGGATCATAAAAGATTGTTTTCCTATTAAAATTATGTTATAAAAAAATGAATCTTCCCACTGCTTTATTGTGGGTTGTGTTTTCAAGTTTTTTCTTTTTGTGAAACATTTATTTTCTCTTAAAAAAATATTAGCCACTCTACTTGTACTTTCTCATTAAGAAAAAAGAACCAATGTTAAGAGTGGTTCAAAAAGAAAGCAAGCTCTCAAATTATCTCCAGACACAGGGAATTTAACCCTAAAACTACCCGAAAAATCCAGTACTGACTACAATAGGAATGATTTCCCTATTCATAACTGAAGATAATTCTCCATAGTTAAGATGTAAAAGAATTACTAAAAACGTTGAAAATTCTAAACTGGCAGTAAGCCAATGATGTAAAAGACTCATTCTAGTACCTATTCTAATTCTGCCTAAAATACTTGTTTTACTCCCATAATATAAGCACATTGTGATAAATATGCATCCCATAAGGAATTAAGCTTCTTTTTATTTTTTTGAATATTTTCATATTTATTGTCTATTTGATGACAGAATTCCACATGTAGTGCATAGTGTGCACCAGATATGGGAGATAAACTGGAGAACAAGACAGAATTCTTTCCCTCTAGAAGCTCACAACTCTCTTACAAGAACGTCCAAAACGTAAAAACTTTTGTATACAGATTGTCAGTAATATTTGGAAGATTTCTTTTATTTCATTAAATTCAATCATTTTTTGTGATGAACCACTTTATTGAGGTTTACAATACAAAAAGCTGCACATATTTAATGTATACAACTTGATGAGTTTGGACATAAGTGTACATCGGTGTAGCCATCACCAAAATCTATGCCATGAACATATCCATCTCCTCCAAAAGTTTTTTCCCTTTCTTCCTTCCTTTCCCTCTCTTTCTGTCTCCCATTCTCCCTTCCTTCCTTCCTTCCTTCCTTCCTTTCTTCCTTTCTTTCTTTCTTTTCTTTCTTTTTTTCTTTTTCTCTCCTCGCTCCCTCCCTCTCTCCTTCCCTCCTTTCCTTCCTTCCTCCCTTCTTTCCGTCCTTCCTTCCATCCTTCCTTCCTCCCTTCCTTCCTTCCTTCCTCTCTTTCAAGTATAGTTGATCTGCAATATCATATTTGTTAGTTTCAGGTGTGCAGCACACTGATTCAGTATTTTCGAAGATTATAATAAACTTTCTGCTGGGACATTTTGAGAGTCATTGTGTTATCAAGTGATAAATAATGTGCACATATGTGTATCTGATAGGATGGTCAAGCTATGTTGTGGTAACAAACACACTCAAGTTCTCATTGTCTAAATACATCAAGGTTTATTTCTTTCCCGACGTGGGGCGGTCAGGAGTTCTGTTTATTGTAGTCACTCAGTGATCCAAGTTATGGAACTTCAATCTCTATCTCTCTATCTGCGTTTCTACTACTGCTGTGGCACGGGGTAGATAATGGAGTGAATTTAGTGATAGCTATTATATCTTGAGCCTGAAAGTGATGTATTTTACTTCCTCTCACATTTTATTGGACAGTAATAGGATTATGCCTAACTTCAAAAGGGGCAGGAGAATTGAGAAATATGGTGAGCAGGACTAATGACTATGAGAGCAAAATATCCATATATGTGTACGTATGAGCATGAATCTGTAATAGAAAGCAAGTTGGCTTAGGTAAGGTGGAGCTAGAGTTATGAAGAAAGTAACCTTCAGACAAATTCTAAGGGTTGTAGAGATTCAATATTTTAGAACAATTTTAGATTTACAGAAAAACTATGAAGTTATTACAGAGAGTTCTCGTATACCCCACACCCAGTTTCTCCTATTATTACATCTTATATTAATATGACAATTAATGATTGTATATTGACACATTACTATTAACTAAAGTTCGTACTTTATTCAGATTTCCTTAGTTTTTGCCTAATGTCCTTTTTCTGTTCCAGGATCCCATCCAGGCTGCCACATTATGTTTAGTGATATCTCTTTAGGTTGCTCTTGGCTGTGACAGTTTCTCACATTTTCCTTGTTTTTGGTGACCTGGACAGTTTTCAGGAGTAGTGATCAGGCATTTTGTGAAATGCCCCCAGTAGGGATTTTTCATATGTATTTCTCATGATTAAACTGGGGTTATGGGTTTTGGGGAGGAAAACCACAGAAGTAAAGTGTTGTTTTAATCACATGATATCAAGGGTATAGACTATAAACGTGATTTCACTGTTGACCTTGATCACCTGGTTGAGGTAGTGTTTGCAAGCGTTTACACTGTAAAGCTACTTTATTTTACCCTCTTTCTACACTGTACCTTTGGGAGGAAGTCACTATGTGCAGCCCACACTTATATGGAGTGGGGAGTTATGTTCCATTTCCTGGAAGGTGGTGTATTTACATAAATTATTTGGAATCCTTATGCATCAGAGATTTGTGTCTTTTCCCATATTTATTTACTTATTCAGTCATTCACTTATATTAATATGGACTCATGGATATTTATATTATGTTTTGGGTTATAATCCAGTTCTGTTCCTTTTTTAATTTGAAAAATTTATTTGTGGTTTTGTTTTACCGCTGCCTCGTTCCTTGTTCTGTTGAGCCATGTCATCTGGGAATATGAAGCTTAGAGCTGCTGCAGCCTCCTTGCAACAATGATGGGATTTGCTGAGCTGGAGGTTGAGGTCCAGTCTGCTGATGATGGCAAAGCAGGAGGATTGTAAGACCTGGATCCTACTTTTTTTTTTTTTGCTACTTAAAAAAAGCTCATTTTTTGTTTGCTCAAATTGTTCCACCTTTGGCCATTGGGAGCTCCTATGCCCCCTTAAGATACCCCTATCATCAATTTTTATAAAAGCATTTCCTGATTTTCTGGCACGGTAGTAGAGATTAATTTCTAGAAAGCTGAGGAGCAGTCCAAATTTTCCATCTGTTAAAAGAAGTTCAATTATTTCAATTTTCATATTTTGCTGCCTGTTCCTTACTTTCTAAGAAAGATAGGAAGGTAACAAAATGCCTGTCAAATAGGCTTATCATTTAAAACTGCCACTGACTTAAAGTGCAGTGACCAAAAAAATCCTTTTCTAGAAGAAACTACAGGTCCCAAAAGAGAAAAGATGAGCAGTGCAGAAAGAGCTGGGCTGGGTAGGATGGTTGTTGCTACCATATAGAGATCGTCTTCCAGCAGTAGTATTTGTCAGAATAACCATCAAATATTCTCTCCCATGCGCTAGAAAGTTTTCAGGAAAAGGGAACATAAACTATAGTAAGACGTTGAGTACACTGATTACTTTTTTCTAATATAGTATGGTATTCTTTTAATTTAGCTTCAGCATAGGGTACATCAGTCTTGTAATCTAATATACTATGCATAATAATGGTAATAATTTTTATATTTGCTCTGGAGGGCTGATGATTTTAAAAAATCATCCCGCCATTTTTGTCACATGAAACTAGTAAAGTGCTATCTCTTGCTCTCTCTGTTACAGGAAACTAATTGCTAAAGCTGTTCATATAAATGGAAGGCTCTTTATCAAGCATGCACTTCAATTGTGATTTGGTTTTGTTGTCATAACATGGACTACAATCAGCTTGGGTCACAAAGCCTTTGAATAACTGGTAGCCAGTAATCACCACCAATCTGGGCTAGAGGTTTAATTGTCTTTTCAGCCTAGAGAGCTCTGACTTGCTTTCCATCTGCCGGCAGATCTTCTTAGGCATGGGAATATCACTATCATTGGAATATATAATTTCTCATACAAAAATATTAGAAGTATACCAAAGGGGCATGAGATAAAGTGACTTCTTTTTTTTTTTTTTAATTTTTATTATTTATTTATTGGTTGAGTTAGGTCTCTGTTGCTGCACGCGGGCTTTCTCTAGTTGCGGCGAGCGGGGGCTACTCTTTGTTGCGGTGTGCGGGCTTCTCATTGCGGTGGCTTCTCTTGCCATAGACCACGGGCTCTAGGTGCGCAGGCTTCAGTAGTTGTAGCACGTGGGCTTCAGTAGTTGTGGCTCGCGGGCTCTAGAGCGCAGGCTCGGTAGTTGTGGCACACGAGCTTAGTTGCTCCGCGGCATGTGGGATCTTCCCAGAGCAGGGCTTGAACCCATGTCCTCTGCATTGGCAGGCGGATTCTTAACCACTGCGCCACCAGGGAAGCCCAAGTGACTTCTTTTTTAACGGAGGTAAGAGACATTGAACGGAAACAGTGAGGAATGGTCAAAAACAACAGGGTTTCTTGTTTACAGGCAAAATCGTTCAGAACTACTTCACACTGGAGACCGCCCTTGGAATTGGATGAAAAGACACAAGAGTTAGGAATAGACTCTCAGCCCTGCAAGCAAACATTTCTGGAGAGATTTATTCATCCATTTGTGCTTTAGAAAGTGGGGAGAATGTGGCAGAACGAGCACTATCAGTGGTTTCTTCCATAGCTGAATCCCACATTGTTAGGGGCCATGGAAATGCAACAGTAGTTTGAATGGGTTGCTAAATTGTGCTCGTCGCCAGCATAGGGAACAAAGGTTTTGGGCAAATGTGTTCTTGGTGGCATATGCTGCCTTGTAGGAGGGTTGATGTTTTCCATACCAGATGGAAATTCTCTGTGACCACCTGTGCCATATGCCATTACCAGTCCCTCGTTCTAGGACCCCTTTAGCCAGTACAAAAGACCTTTTACTACCATTGGAATTCAAAGGACTTGAAAGGTCTCCAGGAGGCACTGTAGAGAGTCTGCGGTTAGAATTAAAGATCTTTTAGTTGAGGAGAACCAGTTTCACACTGGTCTCTGAACTTGGAAATCTTAACATTTTTTCCCCCCCGGGAGATGGGGTGTTGAAATCAGATTGCTGAATCTGTGTTACATGAATGAGAGCTTAAAAAAAGATTAAAGAAGTTTAAGGCAAAGTTCAGATATACCTTTACTATCTTTCTCAGCACATTGACACAAAGGATTAAATACAGTTTAACAGAAAAGTGAAAAAAATAATTTTAATAGAATATGGTCAGAATTTGGGAACTCAAGGATTGTTATCTATAGTCCTGAAAGTAGAATATTCTCATGTAAAATTGAGAAGTCACTGAAGTTGTCTTCATCTATAATGACATTCAGAAAAATCCCTATTTATTTTGACCTGAGAGAAGAAAAAAAAAAAAAATCTCTCCTAGGGAGCAGTATTTTATTTCATTTTCTTCCTGACTCACAATCACACCTGATTTATTGTTAGCATCTGCTGGTGGCGGATGTTGTTAAAGACCCTGAGCTGGGCTTGGAGTATCTTTTATAATAAACACAATCTTTCTATAAAAAAAATATATTTCTAACTGATACTAGAACAACGGGGCTAAAAAGAAACTACTGATGGTAAAACCTTTAATACTTTATGTATGTATGATCAAGAATTTAAATGAATTTGCTTTCCTGGTGACACTTTAAGACATTGTACTTTGACGGTACTTGGAAGAGGGAAAAAGTTCTCCCAAGTGCCTAATTTGAAGAGCCCCATGAGATTCCAAGAAATATACTTTTTGAATACTTCAACTTATAGTGTTTTTTCAGTACTCAATTAGCATAATTTGACACAATTTTAGGTATAAACATTTTATAGGCACTTGGTAGCAGGAGTGTCAGAAAAGTGTTGATCTCCATCCACTTATATTGGCAACACTCACCTAGTTCTAGCATGACACTTGAATGAGCAGTGAAATATGCTCCCTACTATTAATAAAATTCAAAGCATATTTCATCTTGACACCATATCACAAGTTTGACACTGCAGTTCCTCTCAGTGGAATTTTGAGTCATGGAGACATCCTCTTGCTATAACCCCATCTCAACTAGATGATAATTTGATTCAGACTATTTCAATACATGCCAATATGTATATCTCCCCTGCAAAATGGAGGCATACCCACAGAGAAAAGAAGGTATAACTGACAGGTCAACATCATTTTTGTGAAGTGGTACCTTAGTGGTTTAAAAAAAAATACTTAAGTAGGACTTACTTTTACCAATTCTCCTTTCCTCATGTCTTATCATCAGGACTTTCAAGAATATGAAATTGCACGAAACAAAGAACTTATTTTTAATTGTCTTGAAAAAATTCTGTTTTAATGAATTGTTTTAAAAAATTTCAATCATGGAAGAGGTAATTGAAGCAGTTATAAAGCATTTCCAAGTCAAATGTCATGGAGATTTATTGAAATATGCAACTTCATAGGAGTGTTTGGTTTGATTTGTTGTTTTCTAAACAGTCTGACATTTTTTAAAAGTGTGTATTGACTTGAAGAGGAAAAAAATGAATGATAAGTATAAGAAGTATGGGAGAAAGAAACTCGATTATTAGGAAAAAGGGGATAAAAATGATGAGATGTGACATTTCTTCAACTCTATTTTCTCTCATTGTTAATCATTTCAGATTTTCTAGAATTGCAATAAAGTCCATTTGGTTTGGCACTGTTTTACCTGTAGTTTAGCAGCTCTGATTAATATATGTACCTTAAAAAAATAATCTGATTCATCTTAATGCTACTGAAAATAGAAAACGAGCTCCATCTCAATTAATAGTGTTTTGGGTCAATGTGATTTAACTATACTATTCATTCTGATTTTTTAATGGTCATTTTTGATATTTGTACTGATTTTTAGCAATTCGTTTTTAGAGACCTAGTCTCTTAAATCCCCTCTGTATAAACAAATTTTGCCACAACTAGGGTTTTTTTTTTCTTAATTTAAAAATTTATCACTTAGTTTGATATTTAGAATGAAAGCATTATCATAGGGATTGTTTTTACTTAGTTCTTCTAAAAGTAAGAAGGGTAAAATAAAACGAATAATATTTCCTCATACCAATACAATAATGTGTAGTTTTTGAAGTACTTTGACCTATTATCTCAGTTGATATTTACAATAACACAAATAGGGAGAACAGTTCTCAGAGTAGGTAAAAATATTTTTCAATAATTAGAAACTGAAAAATACCCTTGGAATTCTGACCACATTTTGAATTATATTACATATTTTATATACCTCCTAAGGTCAAAACAATTATTATTCCCATTTGCAGATGAAGAAACAGAGGCTTGGAGTAGTTGGGTAATTTGATCAAGGTCAGGAAGGGGTGAGTGTCAGAGTTTGAATTTGAACCCAAGTTTCTCTGATTCCAGAGTTCAAGATTTCAACCTCTACACCAACCTGTCCTTTTTGAGATCAGTTCACCTAACTTTCAGGTTTTTTTAAGCCTTTATATTTTGAGAGAAGTTTTAGGAAACGAAAGAAAGGTGCAGAGATTTCCCATATACTCCCTGTCTCCACAAGTGCATAGCCAACCCCATTACCACCATCACTCACCAGAAGTATTTACCAAGGATGAACCCACAGTGACACATCATAATCACCCAAAGTCCACAATTTACCTTAGGGCTCACTCTTGGGTTTGTACTTTCTATGGATTTGAGCAAATGTATAATAACACATATTCATCATTATAATATCATACAGAGTATTTTCACTTCCCTAAAAATTGTCTGTATTCTGCCTCTTCATCCCTCTCCCCTTACCTCTGGCAACCACTGATCTTTTTATCATCTTCATAGTCTTGCCTTTTCCAGAATATGATATAGTTGGAATCATATGGTATGTATCCTTTACAGATTGCCTTCTTTCACTTAGTGATATGCATTTTTTTTCACTATTTTTTTTTACATCTTTATTGGAGTATAATTGCTTTACAATGGTGTGTTAGTTTCTACTTTTTAACAAAGTAAATCAGTTATACATATACAGATGTTCCCATATCTCTTCCCTCTTGCATCTCCCTCCCTCCCACCCTCCCTATCCCACCCCTCCAGGCGGTCACAAACCACCAAGCTGATCTCCCTGTACTATGCGGCTGCTTCCCACTAGCTATCTACCTTACGTTTGGTAGTGTATATATGTCCATGTCTCTCTCTCGCTTTGTCAGAGCTTACCCTTCCCCTTCCCCATATCCTCAAGTCCATTCTCTAGTAGGTCTGTGTCTTTATTCCTGTCTTACCCCTAGATTCTTCATGACATTTTTTTTCCCTTAAATTCCATAAATATGTGTTAGCATACGGTATTTGTCTCTCTCTTTCTGACTTACTTCACTCTGTATGACAGACTCTAGGTCTATCCACCTCATTGCAAATAGCTCAATTTCGTTTCTTTTTATGGCTGAGTAATATTCCATTGTATATATGTGCCACATCTTCTTTATCCATTCATCCGATGATGGACACTTAGGTTGTTTCCATCTCCGGGCTATTGTAAATAGAGCTGCAATGAACATGTTGGTACATGACTCTTTTTGAATTATGGTTTTCTCAGGGTATATGCCCAGTAGTGGGATTGCTGGGTCATATGGTAGTTCTATTTATAGTTTTTTTTAAAGGAACCTCCATACTGTTCTCCATAGTGGCTGTACCAATTCACATGCCCACCAGCAGTGCAGGAGTGTTCCCTTTTCTCCACACCCTCTCCTGCATTTATTGTTTCTAGATTTTTTGATGATGGCCATTCTGACTGGTGTGAGATGATATCTCATTGTAGTTTTGATTTGCATTTTCTAATGATTAATGATGTTGAGCATTCTTTTATGTGTTTGTTGGCAGTCTGTACATCTTCTTTGGAGAAATGTCTATTTAGGTATTCTGCCCATTTTTGGATTGGGTTGTTTGTTTTTTTTTTTGTTATTGAGCTGCATGAGCTGCTTATAAATTTTGGAGATCAATCCTTTGTCAGTTGCTTCATTTGCAAATATTTTCTTCCATTCTGGGCATTGTCTTTTCATCTTGTTTATGGTTTCTTTTGCTGTGCAAAAGCTTTTAAGTGATATTAGGTCCCATTTGTTTATTTTTGTTTTTATTTCCATTTCTCTAGGAGGTGGGTCAAAAAGGATCTTGCTGTGATTTATGTCATAGAGTGTTCTGCCAATGTTTTCCTCTAAGAGTTTGATAGTTTCTGGCCTTACATTTAGGTCTTTAATCCATTTTGAGCTTATTTTTGTGTATGGTGTTAGGGAGTGATCTAATCTCATACTTTTACATGTACCTGTCCAGTTTTCCCAGCACCACTTATTGAAGAAGCTGTCCTTTCTCTACTGTACATTCCTATCTCCTTTATCAAAGATAAGGTGACCATATGTGCATGGGTTTATCTCTGGGCTTTCTATCCTGTTCCATTGATGTATATTTCTATTTTTGTGCCAGTACCATACTATCTTGATTACTGTAGCTTTGTAGTATAGTCTGAAGTCAGGGAGCCTGATTCTTCCAGCTCCATTTTTCGTTCTCAAGATTGCTTTGGCTATTCGGGGTCTTTTGTGTTTCCATACAAATTGTGAACTTTTTTGTTCTAGTTCTGTGAAAAATGCCAGTAGTAGTTTGATAGGGATTGCACTGAATCTGTAGATTGCTTTGGGTAGTAAAGTCATTTTCACAATATTGATTCTTCCAATCCAAGAACATGGTATATCTCTCCATCTATTTGTATCATCTTTAATTTCTTTCATCAGTGTCTTATAATTTTCTGCATACAGGTCTTTTGTCTCCTTAGGTAGGTTTATTCCTAGATATTTTATTCTTTTTGTTGCAATGGTAAATGGGAGTGTTTTCTTGATTCCACTTTCAGATTTTTCATCATTAGTGTATAGGAATGCCAGAGATTTCTGTGCATTCATTTTGTATCCTGCTACTTTCCCAAATTCATTGATTAGCTCTAGTAGTTTTCTGCTAGCATCTTTAGGATTCTCTATGTATAGTATCATGTCATCTGCAAACAGTGACATGTTTACTTCTTCTTTTCTGATTTGGATTCCTTTTATTTCCTTTTCTTCTCTGCTTGCTGTGGTTAAAACTTCCAAAACTATGTTGAATAAGAGTGGTGAGAGTGGGCAACCTTGTCTTGTTCCTGATCTTAGTGGAAATGCTTTCAGTTTTTCACCATTGAGGATGATGTTGGCTGTGGATTTGTCATATATGGCCTTTATTTTGTTGAGGAAAGTTCCCTCTATGCCTACTTTCGGTAGGGTTTTTATGATAAATGGGTGTTGAATTTTGTCAAAAGCTTTCTCTGCATCTATTGAGATGATCATATGGTTTTTCTCCTTCAATTTGTTAATATGGTGTATCACATTGATTGATTTGCGTATATTGAAGAATCCTTGCATTCCTGGAATAAACCCCACTTGATCATGGTGTATGATCCTTTTAATGTGCTGTTGGATTCTGTTTGCTAGTATATTGTTGAGGATTTTTGCATCTATGTTCATCAGTGATATTGGCCTGTAGTTTTCTTTCTTTGTGACATCCTTGTCTGCTTTTGGTATCAGGGTGATGGTGGCTTCGTAGAATGAGTTTGGGTGTGTTCCTCCCTCTGCTATATTTTGGAAGAGTTTGAGAAGGATAGGTGTTAGCTCTTCTCTAAATGTTTGCTAGAATTCTCCTGTGAAGCCATCTGGTCCTGGGCTTTTGCTTGTTGGAAGATGTTTAATCACAGTTCCAATTTCAGTGCTTGTGATTAGTCTGTTCATATTTTCTATTTCTTCCTGATACAGTCTTGGCAGATTGTGCATTTCTAAGAATTTGTCCATTTCTTCCAGGTTGTCCATTTTATTGGCATAGAGTTGCTTGTAGTAATCTCTCATGATCTTTTGTATTTTTGCAGTGTCAGTTGTTACTTCTCCTTTTTCATTTCTAATTTTATTGATTTGAGTCTTCTCCTTTATTTTCTTCATGAGTCTGGCTAGTGATTTCTCAATTTTGTTTATCTTCTCAAAGAACCAGCTTTTAGTTTTATTGATCTTTGCTATTGTTTCCTTCATTTCTTTTTCATTTATTTCTGATCTGATCTTTATGATTTCTTTCCTTCTGCAAACTTTGGGGTTTTTTTGTTCTTCTTTCTCTAATTGCTTTAGGTGCAAAGTTAGGTTGTTTATCCGAGATGTTTCCTGTTTCTTAAGGTAGGGTTGTATTGCTATAAACTTCCCTCTTATAACTGCTTTTGCTGCATCCCATAGGTTTTGGGTCATTGTGTCCCCATTGTCATTTGTTTCTAGGTATTTTTTGATTTCTTCTTTGATTTATTCAGTGATCACTTCGTTATTAAGTAGTGTATTGTTTAGCCTCCATGTGTTTGTATTTTTTACAGATCTTTTCCTGTAATTGATATCTAGTCTCATAGCGTTGTGGTCGGAAAAGATACTTGATACAATTTCAATTTCCTTAAATTTACCAAGGCTTGATTTGTGACCCAAGATATGATCTATCCTGGAGAATGTTCCATGAGCACTTGAGAAAAATGCGTTTTCTGTTGTTCTTGGATGGAATGTCCTATAAATATCAATTAAGTCCATCTTGTTTAATGTATCATTTAAAGCTTGTGTTTCCTTATTTATTTTCATTTTGGATGATCTGTCCATTGGTGAAAGTGGGATGTTAAGTCCCTTACTATGAATGTGTTACTGTTGATTTCCCCTTTTATGGCTGTATCTGCCTTATGTATTGAGGGTGCATGTTGGGTGCATAAATATTTACCATTGTTATATCTTCTTCTTGGATCGATCCCTTGATCATTATGTAATGTTATTCTTTGTCTCTTGGAATAGTCTTTATTTTAAAGTCTATTTTGTCTGATATGAGAATTGCTACTCCAGCTTTCTTTTGGTTTCCATTTGGATGGAATACCTTTTTCCATCCCCTTACTTTCAGTTTGTATGTGTCTCTAGGTCTGAAGTGGGTCTCTTGTAGACAGCATATATATGGGTCTTGTTTTCGTATCCATTCAGCCAATCTGTATCTTTTGGTGGGAGCATTTAGTCCATTTACATTTAAGGTAATTATCGATATTTATGTTCCTATTCCCATTTTCTTAATTGTTTTGGGTTCGTTATTGTAGGTCTTTTCCTTCTCTTGTGTTTCTTGCTTAGAGAAGTTCCTTTAGCATTTTTTGTAAGGCTGGTTTGGTGGTGCTGAACTCTCTCAGCTTTTGCTTGTTTGTAAAGGTTTTAATTTCTCCATCAAATCTGAATGAGATCCTTGCTGGGTAGAGTAATCTTGGTTACAGGTTTTTCTCCTTCATCACTTTAAATATGTCCTGCCAGTCCCTCTGGCTTGCAGAGTTTCTGCTGAAAGATCAGCTGTTAGCCTTATGGGGATTCCCTTGTGTGTTATTTGTTGTTTTTCCCTTGCTGCTTTTAATACGTTTTCTTTGTATTTAATTTTTGACAGTTTGATTAATATGTGTCTTGGTATATTTCTCCTTGGATTCACCCTGTATGGGACTCTATGTGCTTCCTGGACTTGATTAACTATTTCCTTTCCCATATTAGGGAAGTTTTCAACTATAATCTCTTCAAATATTTTCTCAGTCCCTTTCTTTTTCTCTTCTTCTTCTGGAACCTCTATAATTCAAATGTTGGTGCGTTTAATGTTGTCCCAGAGGTCTCTGAAACTGTCCTCAGTTCTTTTCATTCTTTTTTCTTTATTCTGCTCTGCAGTAGTTATTTCCACTATTTTATCTTCCAGGTCACTTATCCATTCTTCTCCCTCAGTTATTCTGCTATTGATCCCATCTAGAGTATTTTTAATTTCATTTATTGTGCTGTTCATCATTGCTTGTTTCATCTTTAGTTCTTGTAGGTCCTTGTTAAATGTTTCTTGCATTTTCTCCATTCTATTTCCAAGATTTTGGATCATCTTTACTATCATTATTCTGAATTCTTTTTCAGGTAGACTGCCTATTTCCTCTTCATTTGTTAGGTCTGGTGGGTTTTTACCTTGCTCCCTCAACTGCTGTGTGTTTTTCTGTCTTCTCATTTTGCTTATCTTACTGCGTTTGGCGTCTCCTTTTTGCAGGCTGCAGGTTCGTAGTTCCCGTTGTTTTTGGTGTCTGTCCCCAGTGGCTAAGGTTGGTTCAGTGGGTTGTGTAGGCTTCATGGTGAAGGGGACTAGTGCCCATGTTCTGGTGGATGAGGCTGGATTTTGTCTTTCTGGTGGGCAAGTCCAAGTCTTTTGGTGTGTTTTGGGGTGTCTGTGGACTTATTATGATTTTAGGCAGCCTCTCTGCTAATGGATGGGGTTGTGTTCCTGTCTTGCTAGTTGTTTGGCATAGGGTGTCCAGCACTGTAGCTTGCTGGTTGTTGAGTGAAGCTGGCTGCTGGTGTTGAGATGGAGATCTCTGGGAGAATTTCACCATTTGATATTATGTGGAGCTGGGAGGTCTCTTGTGGACCAGTGTCCTGAAGTTGGCTCTCCCACCTCAGAGGCACAGCACTGACTCCTGGCTGAAGCACCAAGAGCCTTTCATCCACACGGCTCAGAATAAAAGGGAGAAAAAGAAGAAAGAAAGAATTAGTAGAAGTAGAAAGAAAGAAAGGAGGGAGGGAGGGAGGGAGACAGGGAGGGAGGGAAGGAGGATGGAAGGAAGGAGGGAAGGAAGGAAAAAAAGAAAGAAAGAAGATAAAGTAAAATAAAATAAGATAAAATTAAATAAATTTATTAAAATAAAAATAATTATTAAGAAAAAAATTAAAAAAAAAACAAAAACAGACGGATAGAACCCTAGGACAAATGGTGGAAGCAAAGCTATACAGACAAAATCTCACACAGAAGCATACACATACAGACTCACAAAAAGAGGAAAAGGGGGAAAAAATCATAAATCTTGCTCTCAAAGTCCACCTCCTCAATTTGGGATGATTCGTTGTCTATTCATGTATTCCACAGATGCAGGGTACATCAAGTTGATTGTGGAGCTTTAATCCGCTGCTTCGGAGGCTGCTGGGAGAGATTTCCTTTTCTCTTCTTTGTTCTCACAGCTCCTGGAGCTCAGCTTTGGATTTGACCCCACCTCTGCGTGTAGGTCGCCAGAGGGCGTCTGTTCTTCGCTCAGAGAGGATGGGGTTAAAGGAGCAGCTGCTTCGGAGGCTCTGGCTCACGCAGGCCGCGGGGGAGGGAGGGGCACGGAGTGCGGGGCGGGCCTGCGGCGGCAGAGGTCGGCGTGACGTTGCTCCAGCCTGAGGTGCGCTGTGCGTTCTCCCGGGGAAGTTGTCCCTGGATCCCGGGACCCTGGCAGTGGCGGGCTGCACAGGCTTCCTGGAAGGGGCGTGTGGACCTGTACTCGCACACAGGCTTCTTGGTGGCGGCAGCAACAGCCTTAGCGTCTTATGCCCATCTCTGGGGTCCGCGCTTTTAGCCGCGGCTCGGGCCCGTCTCTGGAACTCCTTTAAGCAGCGCTCTTAATCCCTTCCAGGTACGTGGGGAATTTCTTGCCTTTTGGGAGGTCTGAGGTCTTCTGCCAGCGTTCAGTAGGTGTTCTGTAGGAGTTGTTCCACGTGTAGATGTATTTCTGGTGTATCTGTGGGGAGGAAGGTCATCTCCGCGTCTTACTCTTCCGCCATCTTCCCTGAAGCCCCAGTGATATGCATTTAAGTTTCCTCTATGTCTTTTCATGGCTTGAGAGCTTCTTTTTTTTAAGCACTGAATAATATTCCATTGTCTGGTTAGACCATAGTTTATTTATCCATTTACCTACTGAAGGACATCTTGGTTGTTCCCAAGTTTTGGCAATTATAAACAAAGCTGCTATAAACAGACATGCCCTTTTTTGTGTGGATATAAGTTTTTAACTCTTTTGGATAAAAACCAAGGAGCATGACTGTTGGATTCTAGGAGTATGTTCAGTTTTGTAAGAAACTGCCGAACTGTCTTCTAAAGTGGCTGTAGCATTTTGTTTTTCTTTTTTTCTTTTTTGCGGTACGCGGGCCTCTCACTGTTGTGGCCTCTCCCGTTGCAGAGCACAGGCTCCGGACGCGCAGGCTCAGTTGCCACGGCTCACGGGCCCAGCCGCTCCGTGGCATATGGGATCTTCCCGTACCGGGGCACGAACCCGTGTCCCCTGCATTGGCAGGCGGACGCTCAACCACTGTGCCACCAGGGAAGACCTAGAGGTGGTTTTTTACCTGTGCTTGATGAATGAGATATTTCAGAGCTGATAGTACTATAGATTTATTCTCCAGCTCCTGGGATTTGAGCTTGCCATGATCACTCGGCTGTATGGATCAAATCATACTTTCTAAATGCCATACCCCCTTGATGTGCTATCCCTTTACCTACACTGGTCAATGTGCTTCTGGTTATAAAGACAGGATTGGAAGTGGTTTCCTTGATTTCTCTTGATGATTTCAAGAGCATTAAAGGATGCCACCCCTTTTGTGGGATCTTGGGCTAAGGGTGAGGGAATGGTGCACCTTATGATAGCCAGCCAAGGCCAGTCCTGACCTTTCTTTGCTGTTTCCTGAATGAGATTTTAAAGTAGAGACAAAGTGGGAAGGACAGGCTGTAGAACAATATAGCTTTTCACATCGATGACACACTTCCGGAAGATCACAGGGGAGCTGACCCTGTGGGAGGAATAGCAACAATGATCCTTTAAGAATGAAAGATGACAGATGTAGAGAATGAAGGAAAGGAGGATGGCAAAATGGGAAGAGATGCCACCATGATCAGTTAATCGAGGTCTTCATATTTAACTGAGATGAACTTTTCCTGTCTCTGTGATTTTTTCTGTTTGTCTTTTTGGAAAACAGGTATATGACAGCATAAAAGTTGCCTCATAATGAGCCCATTCCCAAATGGAATAGGATGATTTTTGCTACTAAAAAGTTGATATCAATGACTAAAATAGATGGTGGATAGGAATTATATAGAGTGTTAGTGGTTCTTAGCTGTTGATTGGAATCCCTTTTGAAATTCTGATAAGACAATGGTATTTTCTTCCTGATGAAAATGAACATATGCCCAATACCCCATTTTTAAAACATATCATCTTAGGTTTATAGGCTCCCCGAAAATTATCCCTGAACTCCTGTCTCCTGTTAAAGAATCCTTGGTTTAGACAGTCACACCAGATTTCATAAGGAGAGCAGAGGAAGCGTGAGAAGATGAGTTTTAGGTAGGTAGAAAGATTAAGTGTGAGGCATGTAGAAAGTACTGGATGATATTGGTGAAATAGAATGGATGACTGAGCTAAGAGAGTTTTTCCTCCAGCCCTCAGCTGCCACGTCTTTACTGTGCCACTCCTTAATGAGTCAGTCACCTTGGTAATAGATTTGTGCCCTTCACCACCCAATCCTTCCTTTTCTTTCCTTTATTTATCTCTGAAGATCGAAACTCTGCTAGGATCTAGCAGTCAGACTGGAAATGCCTTGGGAGCGTAATAGCTAGTTATGTCAGCTGTGACAATAAAAAAGTTACAGCAACCCAAGTTTCTGGGCAATGTGTACTCAGCTTCGAGCAGCCCATCTTATAGTCCTGTGCTTTTCGAACTTTAATGTGCCTGTGTCTCCCTGGGGATCCTGGTAAAATGAAGATTCTGGTTCTTTAGGTCTGGGGTGAGTTAGGGTCTGCATTTCTAACAAGCTCCCAGGTGATGCTGCTGCCGCAGCTCCATGGACCACAGGATGAACAACAATGCTATGCTCTTCTTAGGAAGCTAGCAGAACTATCCTCAGCATTGTGGGTTAAACTTTTTTTTTGAGTGTGTTTCAAGTAATTAAGTTTACTCTCTCAGAAAATGCTAATTCTCAATATGACCCCATGAAGAAGATTTTGAGCTAAAAAAAGGAAGCAGAGACTTATTAAATTTTTTAAAAATCTAAATTTATCAGAAAATGGAAAATCAACTTTTTGATCGAATTAAATGGAGGCTGGTGTAGGTGTAACATCATCCCCTGTGGCACAGCCTGGGGAATAAGAATAGTACAGATACCTGTCCACTGTCCCCATAAATATCAGTTAGAAATAACCAGAGAAAGCTTCCTCTACTTGCATAATAATACATCATTTGCTGATAAGTAGTTGCATATGAAGGCTTAGCAAATTTTATAGTGAAATGAAAGCTATTTCTTCATATTCATTTTAAGGGCTAAAATACAGAAAAAAATTACTAAATTACTACATTTACTTGGTTCGAGTGCACATCTTTTCTACTTTTTTTTTTTAAATGTTGGGGGTAGGAGTTTTTATTAATTAATTAATTTTTGCTGTGTTGCATCTTCGTTTCTGCGCAAGGGCTTTCTCTAGTTGTGGCAAGCGGGGGCCACTCTTCATGGCGGTGCGCGGGCCTCTCACTGTCGCGGCCTCTCTTGTTGCAGAGCACAGGCTCCAGACGCGCAGGCTCAGCAGGTGTGGCTCACGGGCCTAGTTGCTTCGCGGCATGTGGGATCCTCCCAGACCAGGGCTCGAACCCGTGTCCCCTGCATTAGCAGGCAGACTCTCAACCACCGCGCCACCAGGGAAGCCCCGAGTGCACATCTTTTTTCACATTCTAACATAGCTGGAATTAGGATGTGTGTTATACTCAATGGAGTTTTACGATTGCTGTTGGCCAGGTAGCAGTTGTAAGGAAGGTGTCAACGTGTGTGCATGTGTGAGCTTAATTGTTATTCTCAGTGGCACAGCTGGACAATGACAACCTCTTGACATTTCAGTCAAAAACTGTAAGGACTATTTAAGAAAGAAGTATGAGTGCAGAGTGGGTGTCAGCAGCTTGAAAGAAAAGGTTGGGGACAATTTGAAGAAATGCAGCATCACCAATGCTCTTAATGGCATAGAGGTTGATATTGTATAACATGGTATCTGTGACTCTGAGAGGAAATGTGGTTCAGGAGAGTTGGATTCTACATGTGCAAAAGTTTTTAAGCTACTATTAAAGTATATTTTGCTTATATTTTCCTTATACCATATGAACAAGAATAATGCATGATAAAAAAATCCATGTGTAAATGAACCTAAAAGAGCTATTTTAGGTATACAATTTAATTATATTTTATACTATTTTAAGTATAAAATAAAAATCCGAAATAGTAAGAAAGCATTGTGTCCCAGTGGAATTGCCAGCATTTTGCTTGGTTTCCTAGTGGTACATCTTACAATTAATGGCAGCTTGATTTGATGAAATACTGAAGTTTAAAAATTGCATGTTGGGGAAATAAAGTTATCCCAAATCCTAAGATTGTAGATAATGAAATCAAACATAAATACAATAAATTATCTTTAATTAGTAAGTATCTAAATTAACCAGGACACATGTGGTCCAAGAAAAGAGTGGAGATCAGTGGATATTACTATGAATTAGAAAAGCTAGGTAGCAGATTTGGTTTTGATATTGAACAGCTGTGTGACCTTGGGTAAGTCACGTTTAATTCTCTGGATCACAGTTTCCTAACCTGTGACATGAAGAGTTTGTCTTAGATAATCTCCAATGTACCTTTAAGGATTCTGTTTATTAAAAAAAAATGCAGTGGGTAAAAGGTTAAGCTCACTCACTATTGTTTTATCCCCTTTATCACACTGGAAGTTTTCCTGATGAGCAACTAATCTTATTTACATTTTAGCTTGAACTGAACCAGGGCTCATTTAGCTGAACTCTGTTCAACTCCTATTCAAGTGTGGCGAACAACTGTTCAGCCTCTTAATAATTCTATGAATACTTGAAAAACCATAATGAATAGGTACCACGGTTCTCTCTTTTCCAGAGAAAAAAATCTTAAATTCTTGTTTACAAAAAGAACAAGCTTGCAATTCTGTAACATTTTCTGTTATATTAGCTCACCTTTTGTTTTTTTGCTGCCCACCAACCATTCCCCTTTCCAAATAGTGCCCTGATTTCTTTCTGAAGAATGACCTCTCTCCAGTCTGCAGTCCTGCTGGGGCTGTGAATAAGGGTCACAAATGGTGGGCATTTTCCCAGACCAAACCTATCATCTTTTTGGGGGGAGCAGAGGGAGAGCTCTAAATCTAGAGCCAAATGTTACAAGAATGTAAAAGATAGTCAGAGTTCACATGCTCCTATGCAGTGTCCTGAAGTGAAGGTCAAGGTGGTCCTGCAGCCTCAGTGCCCAAAGCTGGCTGGTTGCTGACCCGATGCTGAGCTGACTCGAAGCCTGGCTCGAGCCCTCTTTGCCATTTTGAACTTCCCAAGATTACTCTAATAAATTCTCTTTCGAAGTTAACCAGCATGGATTTCTGATGCTTACGGTCAAGGAAGTCTAACAAGGGGAGCTTCAGGACTCCAGCATTAATCACCAAGCCTCCCAGTGTCTTGATGAATGAGCTGTGGAGAGGGTAGAGGGATGTTTTCAGAATTCCGACGTCTCGTCTCATTCCACACGAAAAGGGTTCAGATTTCTTGACTGGTTTCAAATACATATAACATAAAACTAAAACATTCCTACATACTCTTTTTACTTTTCCTTTGGAGTACCCGAAGTCTTTCAGTCTGTGTGATGGGATTTGGCTTTGACACAAATTACAGCTCCAAATAGAATTTCGAAATGCAATTTTTACATCTATTCTTCTGCCCATAATTAAAAGTAATTATGACCCTTCCTTGACTGATCTCCCCACGTAGTGTACCAAAAAAATTCAAGAAGGAAAGCCATTGAACGTCTGTTTCATTCTATTTGAATGTCTCTTTGCAGAAGAGAAAACAAACTGGTATTTTTTTGTTGTTGTTTTTTTTTTTTTTTTGGCGGTACGCGGGCCTCTCACTGTTGTGGCCTCTCCCGTTGCAGAGCTCAGGCTCCGGACGCGCAGGCTCAGGGGCCACGGCTCACGGGCCCAGCCGCTCCACAGCATGTGGGATCCTCCCGGACCGGGGCACGAACCCGCGTCCCCTGCATCGGCAGGCGGACCCTCAACCACTGCTCCACCAGGGAAGCCCCCAAACTGGCATGTTTTTCTTTTGTGCTGTGATGGTTCCATTTATTAGTTACAACATTTCTTTAAATTTTTCACAAGCCAAACTGCTGTTCCTTTGGAAACCCATTACCCTGCTTCCACTATTCCAGATATTAGGAGCCATTGACTATTTAAATAAAAAGAAATACAAAAGCAAAAGACAGAAAATATTTAAAGAAAGCAACTCATGATTCTCTGAGTTACTTCTCTTGGAAATATAAATTCTGGAGGATTAAAGATGCCTTTTCATGCTGTCCCCACCTCTTACCCTGTCACTTCCAAATTGCTTTCTCTTCTGTCACTTGAGGTTCACAGGAAACATCCCTGCATATGTTTATTGTAGCAGTTAATAGTTTGAGCTCTAGAATTACATTTCTTGTGTGTCAGTACTTGATCCACTAATGATGTGACCATAGGCAAATTAATGAGTGTCTCAAAACTTTAATGTCTCCATCTATAAAACGGAATTAACCAGAATACATCCCCATCTGATTACTGTAAAGCTCATATGAGGTAATTAATGTAACACACTTAGCACAGCACCTGGTACCATATTAGACCGCGATGCTATCATTTGTTATGGTTTTGTTTTTATATATTAAGCAATGAACAGATGCAAGTATGTAATAAAGGTAGAGTTTTCAATGAATCATATGGTACGGTGTGTGGTGGATATCAGAAGTGGGGACTTGAGGCGACAAGACTAATGGGTTACTTTTGCAGTAAATCTGATGTGATGTTCAAAGGGCCAGATATGATGGATGGAAAGCGATGATGCAAAAAGAGGGAAAAATGAAATGAAGAATTAATGGAAAGGACTTGTTGATGATCAGATGAATATGTCAAAGGGAAGAGTCATTTCTGAGTGCCTGACTCAGGAATGGCACGGAGAAGTCAGAAAGGGGAATGGGTATAGGAAGAAAGAGGAATCCAAATAGAAATGTTCAGCCGAGAGAAGAGGAAGTCAAGCTGAAGCTTGTGAAGGGCTGAGTTGAAATCCTTGATACGTCTGGTCTTTCTTATGTATAAACAGAGCACATGATCTGTGGGAATGCAGTGGCTTTTGAAAAACACATAGCCTTATGGAACCTCAGTTTCCTCTTCTGTAAGCCTGATGTTGAATGATCCCTGTGGGCCACCTCCCAAATGGAAATGGATATACAAAGTGTGAATTGAAGGATGAACTGTTTTGAAGTGAGAGTTAAAGTATGAAAGTATATATCATATTATTCTTTACCCCGTTTCTCTTTAAATTTAAAATTTTTGTTCTAGATGTTTGAAATGTATAATATACTATTAGAAAAGCCAGACAGCATGTTCAAAAGGCAGAAAACTTATCTCCTTCTTCACTCTACAGTGCTCCCAGATTTGATGCAGGGCATATAGATATAACCAAAGAAATGGACAAACAATAAATGCATGGTCCAACAGCCTAAGTGTTTTGTATGACATATATAATAGTACAGAAAATAAGATTAACTTCAAAGGAAAAATATACAAGGGAATTATTTATCTGTGCCAGAAATAGACCCTGTAAGTGTAAAAATACATGAAACCTCTACAATTTATATGTGTGTGTAAACCATTCCCAATGATGTACACGATGATTAAGATGTAAATCTAGATTGCAAGCACAGACTCCAATTATGCTCACCTAATTGTCCACTACATACACAATTTACTGATTGGCACGCTCAACTAGACAGGCTCAAATATTATCTGGATGTCACTTAAATATCCATGATTTGTGAGTTTAGAGTTGTTCAAAATAAAAAGGTTCACTTCCCTAGCAGGCATACCACTTTACCCTGCAACAAAGTGCCCACAGCTTATTTCTTTTCAAGCTTCTTCTGCCTTTAATTCTATAAAGAAAAATTTGTTAATTTTTTTATCTACTAAAAATAAAATGTATTTTATTTTGTTTTGCTGATAATGGGTGTGCTGATTCATATTAAATCAGCATATCTATATTTGTTTCCCAGGCTATTGAGTTTGAAGCAGCCTTTGAACTCAACCATACTTTAAGAATATATTTTACTTTTTGATATTTTAATTTATAGAACTCCATCTCTCTGTAGCGGGCAATTTAAAACTTTAAGGAATAGTTTCATGTTAAAGATTGGATTTGAAAATTTATACCCCTTCCCCAATTTTCCTCATCAAATATTTATTGGTGTCTGATATCTTCTTTGGTTCTGAGGTCACACAGGGCATTCATGGCAGAAAACTTTGGTTGAAGAGGTATGTGCTGGAATGGACTTATAATTAATTGTATGATAAATAGAAAAAAATCTGGAAATAGGTGTAAATTATAGTGTTTTCTGTAGAGGTTTATATAAGAAGAGCTCTCCTCTTTTTTCTTTTTGCTGTGCCGACCTGAAGTATTTCTTTGGAGTTATTTATACCTACCCCAAGTAGATACTGGCAGCATGGTGGTCAAGAGCCAGTCCTGGATTTTGGAGTTTGAGTTTAAGTACCAGATATGCTAATCTATAGCTAGAGGGCATTGAGCACATTTTATAATCCATGTTAGCTTCAGATTTTTTTTTTTTTCTTTTTTTTGCGGTACGCGGGCCTCTCACTGTTGTGGCCTCTCCCGTTGCGGAGCACAGGCTCCGGACGCGCAGGCTCAGCGGCCATGGCCCACGGGCCCAGCCGCTCCACGGCATGTGGTATCTTCCTGGACCGGGGCACGAACCCGTGTCCCCTGCATCGGCAGGCGGACTCTCAACCATTGCGCCACCAGGGAAGCCCCCTAGCTTCAGATTTTTAAGAACTGTTTTTCTTTTTCTTTTTTTTTAAACAGCAATCCCCTGATAGGCGTCTAGAATTTACGGTATAATACATATGAAGCACTTGGACATAGCAAACCCACCCATGTTTGTCATTATCATTATTTTTAGAGTTGCTATTTCTTCCTATATATGTCAGTGCTTCATCAGAATTTTCATGGCTCAGAAAAATGGTAACTTTTTATTCAAAGGCAAACCTATTTATGAGTCCCTTTTTCATAGCTCTTATTGGGAAAGTATTAAAAACTTTCAAAAACTTTTAGAAATATATGTTTTGAAAATACTCATGCACACGCACACAAAGAAAAACAAGTAATGTGCACTATACTGGGGAGTTTAAGAGCTACACTCATGGTCTGTTCTTTTTTTTAAATTTTATTTTATTTATCTTTTGGCTGCGTCAGGTCGTAGTTGCAGCACGCAAGATCTTTCGTTGCGGTGCGCAGGGTTATTGTTGCGGTGCACGGGCTTCTCTCTAGTTGTAGCGTGCGGGCTCCAGAGCGTGTGGGCTCTGTAGTTGCCGCACATGGTCTCTCTAGTTGTGGCGCACGGGCTTAGTCGGCGCGCAGGCTTAGTTGCCCCGCGGCATGTGGGATCTTAGTTCCCTGACCAGCGATTGAACTGGTGTCCCCTGCATTGCAAGACGGATTCTTAACCACTGGACGACCAGGGAAGTACCAGTCCATTCTTACAAGAATGTTTATCAGGGGTTTTTCATGAAATTCATATATTTTAAATCTTATAATAATCAGCAAGGTGGGTATTATTATTATTCCCATTTTATTCATGTGAAAATTAAGATTTATGGATGTCAAATATCTTTCCCAGGGTCAGAGAGCTAAAGATTGTGCATTCTGGATTATATACATTATACAAAGTCCGGATTTTTTTTGCATTGCATGAAGTTGCTTTTTTAGGTGAATTAAAGAAAAGCTCAAATATTTAAATTAAAAAAGTGACAGCTGTGCACCCCCAGTTCCTACAATTCCAGGTGAAATATATTTATCGATCCAAAATATTATGAAATAGAAATCAAATGAGGTACATGTGAAAACAATCCTTAATCAATATTGAGAATATAAGCATTCTCCTGAAGAGGGGAAAAAAACACCTTTTCAAAAATTTAACTACTTCCTTTAAATCACACTGGATTTTTTTGTTTAGTTTTCTTTATTCACTCACTGAAATGTTATTAGGTTGAATATCACTCAAATAAATAAATAAGCCTATTTCTTTCCATTAACTTGCCAACATGGAAAAAGGCTAGGAAATTGATTTACTTTCAGGAATCAATTTGGAGATAATTCTTCTAGATCTAGTGCAGCTTTTGATTTTTCTAGTCTCTCTAACTGTCAAGCCAATAATATGTGTTTTGTTTTTCTGGCCTGGAAATTCCTTCATAGTCAGCTTCAGTGACATGAACTAGATAGATATATTCTTATTACTTGTTTGTTTTACCAAAAGTATTATTGATGAAAAGGAAAATAGAAGATATAATGACAAGAAATTGCTCAATTTTCATTAGACTCTGTTCTACCAGGCATTTAGAAAAATGGAGAAAATATAGAGAAGTCAATAGTAAAATCTTTCAAGGTAAGTTTGATTATCCAAAGAGCAATAGTAAAATATATATATTTAATAGAGATATATATGGGGAGAGAGGAGGAGGAGAGAGAGAAGAGAAAATATAAAATGAAGAACTGTGTACCAGAAGCTAGACTTGATTTGTAGATGTACCCCTACCTTTATTACCAACTTATATGTTGGGTCACCACAGCGAAAAACTCCACATGTGCTTACAAATGGACTGCTTCAGCAATATAATCTCACATATCTAATTCATTTGACGTGCAAGTCAAAAAAATCTTATCCATTGGAAAATCTTTTTTGCAGCCTTACCGCGGATGTTATAAGATTCAGTCAAAAGATGGCATCTTTTAAAATTTCAAAACATCAACCCTGCCAATTTACTCATTGCTATTAACAAGACCGAATCATAACAAAATCCAACTCGGCAGGCATTTATTTATTGTTGCTATTAAAAATGCATGGCACAGCAGAAAAAGTAAGACTTCTGAAAATAATAATAACAAAAATAACAGTAACTCAATGGGACCCTACTATGTGCCAGGATTTTACCAATATTGTCTTTCTTGAATATAACAACTCTGCAGTGAAGAAGTTATTTCACAGGAAAAGGGAAGGGAAGCTTAGAGAATTTAAGCTACATTTTTACAACTGTATGTTGAGTCAGCTCCTGAATGAGGGCTTGAGGGTTTACCTGTCTGGCTTAACAGACTTTGCTTCCTTACCTCTATACTGAGCTGCTATACCTAAGATAAAATTGTATATATGTAAAATTGTGTATATAAAAAAATTGGTTATTTAAAAAAATCGTACATATATAAAAACCAAATCCATATCTTTATCTGAACATAAACATACCTAGACCTATCTCTATCAATTTGTCTCTTTGTATCTTTTTTTTTTTTTTTTTACCTATCTCTGTCTCTTTATCTGGGAATTAATGATATTTTAACATATAAAATAACTTAAAAAGTTAGTGTATGATATGAACAAGTAAAGTACACTCTGAACTGAGTAGAATTTGAGAAGTAGTCAAGAAGGAAAATGATAGAGATCATTGTCTGCCTTTACCAGAAAAAAATGTTACTTCGGACTTAGTCTTTTTTTTTTTTTTTTACTTTGGACTTAGTCTTATTGGAAAAGTGGGGCCATCTGAGAAAAGGAGAGAGAAAGAAAGGAGCAGAACATGTATTTATTGAGCACTTACTATGTTCTAAGCATTGGGAAAGGCAGCTATTTTTATTTTTTTTTTTTTTTTGCGGTACGAGGGCCTCTCACTGTTGTGAGAGGTCCCTCCCGGACCGGGGCACGAACCCGTGTCCCCTGCATCGGCAGGCGGACTCTCAACCACTGCGCCACCAGGGAAGCCAGGCAGCTATTTTTATTACTGCATGTAATTCTCTTATTATCCTTACATTATAGATAAGGACAATTATACTCTAAAGAGCAGAATTAACTAACCCATAACCCAGAGCAGTACTTTCACTGTGGGGAATCAAATGCTCTGTGCTTACCACATCACCATGAGATCGACAAAACAATACTGTGTGAAAGTTGATCTTCGGAAGTAATATTCAGATAAATTGGAGGATGAAAGAGACTGGGACTGAGGGGAATTTTGGGGAGTTTAATAAAGTAAATCCAGAGCTGAAAAAAAGAAGCCTGAACTAAGGATGAGACATTATGATTAGAGGAAAACAATAACATGATTTTCTTTTTTCTGCTGAGCATAAGTGGTTCCCAAGTCTCTAAAATCCTTATAGTTTTCCAGAAGTTCAAATGTCATCTCCAGTCTTTCACTCATTTGATAAGAGTACATTCATCTAAATTAATCTTTGAAAGTACTTAAAGTGCTTGTAGACTGTCAGATAATTTAAGAGTTTAGAAATATACAGAATGCGTATACAGAACTTACTGGATGTGAAATGGGCCAAGCTGAGAGAATAGAATAGAAGTCAGTGCAATTAGGTTAGGGATTTCTCACCATGCTGGGTGGAGAGATGGAGCTCCTAGTACTTTTAAATGAGTTGACATGTATTGATTCAGTGGAATTATACTGAGGGGTCTTGAGACTGCTCAAAAATGAGATTCCTGAGCAATTTTCAGTGATTTTATTGTTAAGGAATTCTGGAGACTAAGAATTGGCAAACTGGAGATAAGCAAATACCTTTTTAAGTTTCGAAACAGGGAAGAAATATTTTGCAAACTAGAAAGTGGCAAGCTTTATTAATCTCTGGGAAGACTGGAATGAACTAAAGAAGGGTGGTTTTACACTTCTATAAGAGGAAGTGATGGTCAATAGGGCCCAACATGGACTCACTAAGATCAAAGCATGTGAGATTAATGGATTTTATTTTATTTTTTAATTTTTTTTTAATTTTTTTATTTTTTGCATTACGCGGGCCTCTCACTGTTGTGGCCTCTCCCATTGCGGAGCACAGGCTCCGGACGTGCAGGCTCAGCGGCCATGGCTCACGGGCCTAGCCGCTCCACGGCATGTGGGATCCTCCCGGACCGGGGCATGAACCCGTGTCCCCTGCATCAGCAGGCGGACTCTCAACCGCCGCGCCACCAGGGAAGCCCTGCATTTTATTTTTGAATGGCATTGATTTTCTGGTATAACAGACCAGTGTGGTGACATTTCTCTAGGCATTATACCCATCTAATTGTGCGATTATTTTACATCTGCCCTGTCTCCAGATCAGCAATATCTTAGCCCCATTTCTCACTCTCACTTGATGACTTATTTCTTTTTTCACTGGGAAAATAGAAGCTGTTAGAGGGAACTTCCGTGTGCTTCCTCCACCAGAGCTCCCCCTCTCCCTGTATCTGTGTCCACACAATCTGCCTTTCCTCCTCTCCTAGGGATGAACAGTCCTGCTCTACTGTAAGTCCAGCTCCTTCCCTCGTGCACTGCATCCCATTTCCTCTTGCTTAGTCAAGGCCAGCACTTGTCCTTTCTTTCTCTGATGATATAAACTTCTGTGGGATCATACCTGTCAACGCACAAATGTGTTACAGTATTTCTCACCTTGGAAAACAAATGAAAGCAGAAATCAACCAAATAAAAACTTTTCTTGTCTGTGAATCTACTTCTAATGATTACTTCATTTATTCCCTGTAGACCAAAACTCCTTGAAAGAGTTGCTTGTATGTATTTTATCTCTAATTCTCTTCTTCAAGTTTTCTCTTGAACCCACTGTTTTCAGGTTTTGGTAGCCGCCTCCAGTGGAACTGCTCTTTTTAGTATTATCAATAATGATGCCCAGATGTTTTGATTTAATTTCTGGGATGAGAGCTGGGACCTGTGTTTCTTTTCGGCTGTTTGTTTGTTTTTTGTTTGTTTTGTTTTTTACAAGCTGTCCAAATGATTATGAAGTGTCGCCAGGATGGAGAACTGGCCCAGACTTTCCAAATAAGGATGAAAGCCTTAGCATGCTTACTGCATCATAGTGCTGGCTCTTGAGTGGGCCTGCCTCAGATACCTAGTCAGCTTCTCTCTTTGGCTGTTCCCTAGATAACATAGAGTGATTATTTTGAATTATTCTTTGTAAGAGTTACTGCAGAGTTCCCTTAAATAGAAAGCTTGCAATGCATTTCAAAATAAGATTATGATTTACAAAAAAAATGGATTCATTCATGAATTTTCTGAAAGACAGCTATTGCATTGGACCAGGTCCATATTATTTCTGTCTTTTGCAGATGATTGTGTGCTTTTATACACTAATAATCAAAAGAATATGGCACATAAGCAAATGATTATAATAACGTTATGTTGTCTTGTGTGAAACATCTTCTCTCAAGCAATTTAAAATATTTTACATCTTTGTAGGACAGTACTTGACGTGTATTTTTGAACTGAAATATTTGCCTAGACTACTAAAAATTCATAGATGCCCTTAAGCTGATGGTTCTTTTGCTTATGTGCACAGAAACCTTTGAGGAATTAAGTATTATGTATTGAAAATGTAATAGTGGGCGAATTTTATCTTTCAGTCTCTGGATCTGTCATCTACGTCTACAGTGCTTATCACCCTATCATCTAGTCACTACACATTTCTCAAGGTATATGGTTTGTACTTTTCTCCATATTTATGGCACATAATGGCTTTTGATGTTTATTTGTTCCTGTTTCTCTTTTGAGAAAGATCGTGATAACATCAGTGTACAGTAATGGAAGGAATGAATAGTTGACTTTTCAACATTCCATAAAAACTTTGAAGATCAAATCAGCAGTTGAATTATCTGAGAAGTCCTACAGGCAATCACAGGAGTGAGAAGAGACCGGAAGTGGTGCTAGACTGGGTTTCCAATCCAAGTTGACCACTAATTAGCCATGGGAACTTGGATGGATCTCTCCCTGTTCCAGGCTTCAATTTCTTCAATTCTGAAAGAAGTTTAACTTCTAGGTTACTCAGAAATGCTTGGGATTGTCTAAAGCTTTTTATAGCTGTGCCTGGGAAAATAGTAATTTATTCTTTAATATAGATTTTATTGTTTAATAAAAGAATGGGAATAATGCTATATTAGCTGTGAATAAACCCTGTTTTAGTGAGTGCTAAAATAAATTAATTTGGTATTTTTTCTCTGTGAAAAGTGTCAGCAAAATTAGATCTGTCTTTGAGCACAAATATAAAAGTCAAAAGAATAGTAAATGCAATTTCAATTTCATTCATCTCCTTTCAGTGACTAGAGACAAACTTGGAGTGCTTCCAAAACCCCCAAGTAAACAGAGAGGAAATTTTGGAAGATTGAATCAGAGCCAGAATAAACTAAGTTTTCTGTTTAGGACGGATATTGTAAAGGGATCCAAAAAAGGTTCAGGGAGATACATTTCGATCTGGGACCAGGCCAAATTGTTTTAATTAAAATTTTTAGAATTAGGAAGTTAATTTGTTATCAATATTAATGTGTATGATAGACTACTAAGTATACAGGGAAAGGGCATTTGACTAATGACACATTTTTTCCCCTACAGTATCAATACTTACGGTCAATTAAGTGAAAATAAAAATCAAATTAACTCCATATAATTGTTAATATAGTAAAATAAAGTTTGTATTTTAAAAGATTATAGTTGTTTTGGTATTGTTCCTGAGAATAAGTGCAGTAGAAACAAATCTACTTTTTTTTTTTTTTTTTTTTGCGGTACGCAGGCCTCTCACTGTTGTGGCCTCTCCCGTTGCGGAGCACAAGCTCCGGAAGCGCAGGCTCAGCGGCCATGGCTCACGGGCCCAGCCGCTCCGCGGCATGTGGGATCTTCCCGGACCGGGGCACGAACCTGTGTCCCCTGCATCGGCAGGCGGACTCTCAACCACTGCGCCACCAAGGAAGTCCCAAATCTACTTTTTAATATAATTTTAGAAAATATCATATAAGTGGTAGCAAAGACAATCAAAACATTTAAAAGGAAAAAAAAGATCCATGGGGCCAATGTTATTAAACTGGGTCTTGATGTCTGATGTTTAACTGGCACAACAGCAATAATAAAAATATATTGGTGAGATTAGCCATACCTTGACAGAGTTCTGAAAGAGCCATCCTCTACTCTTAACAGTGAAAAGTGTTCCTGATTATTCAGGTTGACTTTATAACTTGTTTCTGGTCACATTTGTTTAGAGTCTTTTCATGTTCAGAACAACATGTTTTCTACTTTGTAAAGTCTGGTCAATCTATGTGTAATGTAAACAGATATAAAGAACTGACTTGTTACCAATTGTAGAGAATTGTAGATGGGTAGAATATTACACATGAATGAGATCTCAGCTGATATGTAATCTGATTTAATAAAAAAATTTTTCTCTTGATTTTTAGGAAAATGATAGAAATCTTTAATAAGCAAGATCCTAAACAACAATATAAAGCATCTCTCATTTTAGTGCCTTTGCATGTTAGGGTATTCTGTAGGAACTCTGGTACCAATGAATAGCACAATATGATTTGAATTCTGGAGTTATTAAAAAATAACAGAACTATTTTCAAATCTACTATTCACCTAGCTAGAGAGACATTAATGAGATAAATTGAAGTGGACAAAAATTATTTTAAGACATTAAAATTTTCATTTTTTTAAACAATTTATTTTATATTTTAAGGCTTTAGCTAGATTTTATTTATAGTTATTTATAATAATTTTGATAACATAGTTCACAAAAGAATTACCTTTAGTGGAATGTAGCCTATTTTATAGAAGCAAATATAAACCTCATTCATTTATTCAATAAATATTTACTGAATGCCTACTATGTTGAGGTGTTTTGTTAGAGGATGACTATTTTTCTACTGTTTCTAGTCTTACCTTCAGTAAGTATGAAACTTGTATTTTATACTTCATTACTCTCCATTAAATGTGTTTTTGGTTTTATGCTAGCATCCAAGATGAATACTTTAGGAGATTTTTTTCAAGACATGTTTTCATTTTTTTAAACTCATATTTTGAACAGTGCATTGGATCATCAGTTTTGTTTGGACTTCTCTAGAGTTCTGTTAGACTCACCTGTTCCATTGACTTCATATACAGCATTGCTTATATGGAAATAGAAATGTGAGGGCTCTGATAAGAGTCAGCTGGAAGCTTGATTAGTCCCTAATTCCTTCTTCCATAATAACATCAGAATTCAATATCTTGTCCTTTGTAAATGCATCCATTAGCAACTGAAAAAGAAATAAAATGGGAGTTAAAAAAATACTCAGAGCAAAACAATGATCCGTATGTGAATTTGTTGCTTCATATATGTAATACCTGTAAAATTGTCAGTGCTGATGTTTTCTAATCATGCAGCTAGAAATTAGGGGCTAATAAAAGCACAAAATACTCAAGCTGGGCAGGACTGTGATAAATTTAAGCCAATATTTGGTCCGTTTCCATGGTAAGATCATACAGTTAAAAGTGCTTAAAACCATGACAACATTGAGATTTGTAGTAACACAGACCTGGATTTGAATCCTGGCTTTACCATTCACTAGCTACATGACCTTGGGCAAGTTACTTAATTTCTGTAAACCACAGAAAATATCGGTAAAATGGATATGATACTTTCTATCTCATACAATTATTGAGGATTAAATGGTATACTGAAAACAAAGTGTTTATCATACCGCTTAATCTGTGGTTTTAAAATTTATTGATTAAATTCTATCTTCGTTGGTGTATATTTGTGTCTTTATTAAATCTTTTTTCAGAGCATTTTATATATCAAGGTCTCTACAATGTCTTAGAGGTATTAGGTGAAGCACTGTTTGGTGTGGTAAGGAGAAGGGATAGACTGGTTGTTATGATTGAATGTATATACGCGAATCATACAGCATTTCATTGCATGCATACAGTTCCATTTATGGCAAGCATTTAGAGCATTTTCAGGTTTTTTTTTAATGCATTTCTTGTTAAAGCCATGCAAGTCTTTGTTTTACACTATGATATGTACAAAGACAAGGTGGTAAAGAAATTAAAAGCAGAGCTCTGAAATTAGACTGCCTGGATTTCTGTTCTGGCTTTATCACTCACTAACTATATGACCTCAGGCTATTTATTTTTCTTTGTCTCCATTTCTTCAACTGAAAAAAGGAGAAAATAGTATCACTTGTTCCTTAAAATTGTTGTAAGGCCCAAATGTTAAAATGTACATAAAGTTCTAAGAGCAGTTCCTGGCTTGCTGTGGGCACTCAGTAACAGTTCGCTATTATTAACATTATGCATCACATACTATTTAAAAATAGTTAAAGATGATTTTTTTTTTTAAAAAGATGTTGGGGGTAGGAGTTTATTAATTAATTAATTTATTTTTGCTGTGTTGGGTCTTCGTTTCTGTGCGTGGGCTTTCTCTAGTTGTGGCAAGCGGGGGCCACTCTTCATGGCGGTGCGCGGGCCTCTCACTATCGCGGCCTCTCTTGTTGTGGATCACAGGCTCCGGACGCGCAGGCTCAGTAGCTGTAGCACACGGGCTTTGTTGCTCCGCGGCTTGTGGGATCCTCCCAGACCAGGGCTTGAACCCGTGTCCCCTTCATTAGCAGGCAGATTCTCAACCACTACGCCACCAGGGAAGCCCTAAAGATGGTTTTTTTTGGTTGTGTGTGTGTGTGTGTATGTGTGTGTGTAAGACTTACAACTATGAAGTGCTATATCAGGCAAAATAATATCAGCATTCTGTATTCCACACGTTTGTCTTTACCAGTTTTAATAATATATCCAATAACTATGTTCACTAATTTTACGTTTAGTCATAGGGATAATAGTGTCAGGTATAAATGGCACAATTAAAAACACTACAGGAGTTAAGTTGCTTGGAAAGTTGCAGTGCAAATGTTCTTTCCTAAAGGCCTTGCAAAGGCACAATGAGAAAGAATGAGGGTATCTTATTTTATTCCCTGGTGGGAATCCATCCACATCAAATACACTACATAACTCTACATTTGGTCAACCTCTGCTGAGACACCCTGCCTCACCATACAGGCCTTCTAGAGAAAGAAATTGAGGGGCATTGATTTTATTTTTAAAGGAGTCAATGCATTATAAGTCTAAGTTAAAAGTAGAAGTGTGTCATGTGATTCTTAGAGATACTTTGGAATATAAATACCTACTTTAAAAATACTAATATTAACACACACTTGAAAATGTTCACAAATCATTGTGAAATGAAATTTCTCTTATATCCAACAAATGTTTTAAAATGACATTTATTCAGTTTATTCCAGGATTAAGAAATTAATTTATTCATTCATTCATTGAAAACTCGTTTATTAGGTACTCACTGATGTATTAAGCACTATACTAAGTACTGAGATACAAAGATTGATTACATTTTCCTGTTCTCAAAGGTTGACCATCTGATAGGGGAAATAAAGAAATAAAAGCACTTTTTAACAGTAGGTACTATGCTATTATAGATTTGTATAGAGGGATTTAGAGGACAGAAGAAATGTTCCTAATTAAGACCAGGATAGGTATCACCAAAATCTTCTAAGAGTTGAATCTTTAAGTGCTGGCCTGAGTAAGCTAGTAGATGCATATGTTGGGCAATGTGGTATATAGGTGAGTGGTGGGAGAAGACCAAAGTATATTCCAGGCAAAGGGAACAAACAGCTTGTGTGAAGGGACAAAAGTGTGAAACCGCATGGACTGTTTGGGAACTCAAGTGTTCCATGTGGATGGAGCACAGGGACGGATGAATTTTTCAGACAGTCCAATGCCCCCTTCCAGGCAGGTGGAAACTGGATGCTGGATGAGGCTGGGGGGTGGTGTCAGGGGAGCCTGGGTCAAAAGTAAGAGCTACAATGTCGCTTACCCATGGGCCACAGTGTGCAGTAGAGCACAAGGGATAATTAAAGAGACCATAATTTAGAGAGAATGAGAAATGGAAAGCTAGCACATCTGACGTTGAAGGAGGCAACCAGGCAGTGTCAGGATGAAGGCGGGCACTGAAGGAAAGCAGGGACTCACGATGAGAGCGGAGGCTCAAAGCTGCGATCTGCGTGTGATGTGGAACTTAGAGGAATTTCCTGAGCAGCCGGAACGTAGCTGCAGCAGATTTTTATAGGGCACTTGCAGCCTCCTGAATTGGTGGGGAGGGAGCTGTTACGGGCACTGATCTGGCTCAGAGCAGAGAGCCTTGAACTAAACTGAGGAGTTTGGACTGCATCCTGAAAGCTTTGGGGAGTCATTGCAGGGGTCTAAGCAGGGCAATGGCATGGATCAGATTTGAGTTGGCTGTTGTGTACGATTGGATTGGTAGTCTGTGAGCCTGAAGTCGTGGAGATCAGCTAAGAGAGTTTCTGTAGATGAGAGATGATGGAAGCTGGTCTAAGGTGCTGCAGTGGAAATGGACGCTGGAGTCTTAGAATCACTTAATGTTTCCGAATTGGGTACCTGAGCTAGAATTGGGTCCCTGTCATTCCCTGCAGCAGGGAGCCCCAGAGGAGGTGCAAAACTGATTTCAAGGGTGGTGGTGTTGAGGTTAAGGGTCTTGCTGAAAAGCTAGATGGGGACAATTTAAAAGGAGTGGTATCTAGAGGTCTAAACCTTAGAAAAAAAGATCCGGTTTAGGGGTAAAGATTTGGAGTTCATTAAGATTTAGATGGTAATTGAAACAGATGGATTTGAATGAAGGGGATGAAGTGAAAAAAGCAGAGAGCCCTGGTAGACACTGACATTTAAGAGAGATTGGAGGAAAAGGATTCATGAAATTGAGAAATAATGGCCAGAAAGGGAGAAGGGAAATGAAGAGACAGTGGAGATAGGGAAGCTATGGGAGGAAATAATTTCATGACCAAGAAAAGCTGCAGAAGAGTCAGTGTGATGAGTAATTCTACTGTGAATGTAAAGGGTAAGACAACAATTGCACTAACTGTGCCAGACACTTCACATGTAATAGGTCATTTAATCCTCATAACAAACCTATGGGTTAGATGCTATTATTATCCCCATGTTACAGATGAGGCTGCTGAGGCACAGAGAGGTTAAGTCATCGGCCCCACATTATACAACAAAACAAATATTTGAATCTGCACAGTTTGACTCCCAAGTTCAGGCACATAACAAACAGCTCTGTCAGTGCTGAAGAGCTAAAAACCCAAACACTAAAGCAAAATTGCAGTAAGCTGGGGGAAAATGGGGGAAATTAGAAGTAGAAACAATGACTGAATAGCTCTCATAAATTTTCATACAGTAAATTGGAGAGGCTGTGGGTACAGGGGAGGTGGGGCTAAAGGGAGATTCATTTTTTAATTAAAAAGATTTGAGGTTGTTTATGCATGGAGTTAATAGGGTAAATGTGTGGATAAATGGGGAAAATGATGAAATGATTTCCTTGCAGTCATCAGAAGTGGTTAGGATAAAGAGTATAGGCATAGAAATGAACAGTGAACAAATATTTGTTGAACATATGCCATGTACTTGGGCCCAAGAGGTGGTGGAATATAAAGATGTATAATATATGGTAATTGCCCTCAAAGAGCTCAAGACTGAGTTGGAGGCAGACAAGCATATCATCAGACGTGTGCTGTTATGAAAAACGTTGCTGATGAACTGACTTCAGGAGGACGGGGTCGAGAAGTTAGGGAGTGAAACCTCATCTCTTTCCACCATGGTTTTATGCTCCAATCACACTGGCCAGGACCCTTCTTATCTTCAGGTCTCAGCTAGAATGTCACTTCTGCGGAGAGTCCTTCCCTCACCTTTTATCTAAAGTTATGCTTCCCCACATTTTATCCTCTCTCACATCATCCCGTTTACTTCCATCCTAGCCATTTTCACAATCTATAAGTATCTTGTTTATTCATGAATTTGTTTATTGTGTTCCTTATCCTAGATGTAGGCTCCCTGAGGGTAGGGACCATGTTGTTCATCATTTGTCTCTCCAGTGCCTAAACAGCACCTGCACGTAGGACATGGTCCATATGCTTCTGAATAAATGAATGAATAGAAGAAAAAGTATTTGGGCAGAGTGTTTGAGGGTAGCCATTAACTGTGTAGATGAGGTGGAGAAGGTTGTTTCAGGTAAGTGGGAAAGCATGTGCAACCTCATGGGAGCACTAGCCAGGATGGGGTATTTAAGGGGCAGTCAGTAACTTGGTATGTTCGTAGCATTGCATAAGATGGCTTAGAGGGAGTGGTGGTAAAGGTGGAGTTTGGCAACAGAATGGTACACTTTAGCCGTATAAGGAAAGGCCTTGTAGGGCAAGTCAAAGATTCTGGTGACATGGACAGTCCATTGAAAAACTGAATACTGTAGAAATTAGATTTTAATTCTGTATGAATTTAGCTATTAACATTTATGCCTAAATTCTGAATAATTAGAAAATCTTTTGTTTATTAAGTTCTATCCTGATGTAATTATGATCACACAATACAAACTATTGACCTATATCCTACATCAGAAATTATTTCTGTGAAAATTAAGGATTTCTGTTTAGTGTGTATCACATGTTTTCTTGTGATCACTGCCTAGTAATTCAGTAGCCAGAGAATAAAGGGCTTTGTCATTACATAAAGACATCAATATTCATTAAAACAGTTGGGCTGATCTTTGTAGGTATCAATCAAAGATCAAACAACCTAATTAAATGTTACTCATTAATAATAATAACCTCATTTTTTTCTCTTTCTTTCTTCCTTTTTTTTTTGGTGAGAAATGGCAAATGGTAGAAATCCAGCACAAAAAAGGGAAAGCGAGCAACATTCACTGAGGAAACTGGTCTTTGTTTTTTTACTAATTACTAGATTAGGGAAATGACATTTACTGAGAAAAATAACAGATCATTTAATGGAATTGCCAAAGGTCTTTTGAATCTCCAGAGAATTGAAAAAATGAGCAAAATGATCAAAACTGATGTTGGGAGCCAGGACTGTAATATTTGCTAACAGTTTTGCTAATTTAATAAATTATATGAGCTTCTAAGCAACAGATTAAGAGGAAGGAAGGGACTATAATGAGGAAAATATTCTATTTTGCATCACTGTTTGTTGCTTTAGTAACATGAGGTTATTTTCATGAGATGATAATATTGTTTTGATGGGAACTTTAGTAGGATAGATATCACTAGGTATATGCAAGGTGACAATTCCATTTACCCTTTAAATTCAGTCACTTGCCTAGAATAATATATCACTTTATGAAAATATAATTTTGCAACTTGCATAATTACTAACCAATATTAAATTAGGTGCATAAGAAGCATCTTTTCAACTTTCTAGTGTATTTAATAAGTATATTTACCTTAATTCTGTTTTTGAGGTATATGTCCAGCTTAATTTTTTGCATTTGCTTGGAAGCATATAGCTGTTTAAATAGGGTACAGATATCTCAGATCATCTACTAAACTGTAGGCATCTACTTGTTTTGAGCTGAAGGCAGTAGATATCTTAGTACTTGGGGTGTCTTTCCTTTATTCAGCACAGCTGATAAAACCAGACCATCACTGCCTGCATAGTCTTTTTACGTCACAGTGAAGTTTCAGGAAACTAACTCTTCACAGTCATTGCTCCCTAAAGGACACTTGAGAACAAACCCTAATGGATAAAGATGATGAATTTGCAGCTTCTATTTTTGAGAATGATCATGACTATATAGTTCAAGGGTTAGCAAATTATGGCCCATTGACTAAATCTGGTCTGCTGTGTTTCTGTAAATAAAGTTTTTTGGGATTATAGCCACACCCCTTCATTTTCACATTAATTATAGTTATTTTGCATGCTGCAAAGGTAGAGTTGAGTAGTTGCTACAGAGATTATGTGGATTGCAAAGCCTTAAAGTAATTCCTATTAGGCCCTTTCCAAAAAAGTTTGCTGACCGTTGCTCTAGTGCAAGATTTCTCTAAATATTTCCATATGACAATTGTTAAAGGGTATTTTGATGGGTGGGAATAGTCAAAGGTCAAATAGTTAGGGAAACAGTTAAACAAATTTCATGTTTTCCCTACTGCAGGATTTCTCAGTGTGATTAATGTACTAATGCACATTTTGATCCTTTTAGAAGGAAATATTTTATTAGTATTTCCCAAAATTACTTGACTATTACATCTTTTCCTTGCGGACTCTATATGGGATTAGTGATCTGTAAAACACAATTTTGAGAAATACTCAAAAACATGTTTTCTTCATGATTTTCTATTTCTGAATTCTCTTTAGTGTTTGAAAACACTGTCAGTTTCCTCTTTTATCCATAGTTTAGCTTAATATAATGTGCACCTTGCTTCTACTATTTTAACATATCCCCAATATGGATTATTTTGATGTCTGACCTCATTTTTAAATGAATATTTTTTTCATTCTTTCGAACAATTTTAAACTTAATTTGAACACAGTGTATGTTAACTGTCATATAACTGCATGATTTTTCCCCATGCTACTGAACTTGGAAAATATTTGAAAGCCAGAGGTATAAATTAGCTGATCTGGAAAAATTAAATGTATATCTAGCATCTTCTTCACAGTGGACACTCCAAGTTAACAATTATTTTTCCTTATGAAGAAGTAATCACTTACAAAAAGGGAAATGCATGTGCAAAATATGTTCAGTAAAATAATGTGTTTTTTTTCTTCCATAATTGTAAGGGTTAACTTAGTTCAATAAAAAGTAGTGGTTAAAGAATATGTTTATATATTTCAATTAAACTGATAAAAATCTGGGTTCATATTAGTTTCATTTTTCTTCAGTCATGAGATATATGGTTTCTCAGAGCAGAGGATATAGTATAAATTGAGGTTTTTACATTGGGTCACTTCAAGTAGAGAAAATGGGATGATTATGAAGTGGTAAAGAAGAGTAGAGGATGCAATGTAAGACCATTCTGAAACTTAATCAATTAAAATGAGGTCACAATATTAAAATACAGAGTCACTGTATACAATTTTTCCATATGCTAAGTCAAATTCAGCTTCTATCTTTGAGCTACTAGTCTAAAATTTTATTATTCTATTTACTCAACTTCCCCATATTATTAGAACATTTTGATTATTGAAATTAAATTAAACTATTATAAAACTATATTTAAGTTTTGAATTAATCTAGAAATTGTAGTTGATGGGCATTATCAGTTTATTTGCATGAGTTACTTATTAATGTCTGTTTTACAAACTGGGCTATAATTTCCACTAGGCAGAGACTTTCTCTGTTTGTATTATCTGCTTGGGACCCAGTAGGATCTCACTAATATTTGTTGAATGAATGAATTTTGATTACCTCTTGTAACCCTTTTAATTGACCTAAATAAGGTAGAATTTTAAAATTTATCTTGTATAGGTAAATGTATCTGTATATATTGATTTGATTTTGTGATCATTCTAAATCAGAGGTTGACAAACCATGGCCTGCAGACAAAATCTGGTCTATTGCCGGTTTTGTAAGGTCTGTGAGCTAAAAGTTGGTTTTATATTTTTAAATGTTTCAAAAAAAATCAAAAGAGGAGTAGTATATCATGATGTGTGAAAAATGTAGGAAATTAAAATTTCAGTATCTGTAGATAGTTTTATTGGAACACAGAAATATTCATTCATTTCCATATCATCTATGGCTGATCTTGTACTAAGTGGAAGAGTTACATAGTTGCAATGAAGACTATATGGCCCACAAATCCTAACATATTGACTACTGGTCCCTTTACAAAAACAAAAAAACAAAAAAAACCCTGCCAACATATATTCTAAACAAAACACATAAAAAGAGACTCTATGTAGTTCAACTTGTTTTTAATTTTGAAAGAATCAAGCTAAATGATCACATGCATGTTTTAGTCCTCTATTTAACTATAAATTATATTTAGATAATTTAATATCAATCAAGATTATAAAGTTATAAGCCATATAATTTTTTAAACCAAACTCCCCTATTAGAAAATGAACCAGTATTGGTAAAATATATACATTGCTTAATGTCAAGTTAAATAATTCTTGTTTCAGAGTTTTCTGTTTCACTTGCTTTCATATATTTATCCAAAATGACTCAGATATGTATGTAACTATGAATTTTTTTGATGGTAAAGCATTTAAAACCTAAATCCTAAATTCAGACATTTTGGAAATATAATTATTCTACTAACTTCAGAAATATTCTTTTCTTTCTTTTTTATGTACCTCTTTTCCCCTCTCTATTACAGCTCTCAAGCTTTAGGTCAGTAGCTGCCACAATTTGAAAAAAGAAAAAAAAAAACTCTGGATAATAGTAATGATAGTAATAATAACCCTTCATATTTTATAGTGTATTGTATTCTTTTTATTTTTCAAAAAACTTTCACATACATCATGGAAACCTACTGAACTTAGTCTAAAATATTATAAGTTAAGGCATGGTATCTTTCACTCTTGGAATTGGTATTAGGGCAGGTATAATAGAGGTGAAGAAAATTTTAACCCTGCCATTTTTCCCCTCTAGTCTATTATTTCCTGTACTAACATCAAGAACTGTTGACATGAATAGATAATTAGAAGATGAAACACTGTTCTTTAATTTTGGTAGGTGAAAACAACATAGGTAATTGGAATTAGAGTTTTAAAAACTTTTATAGAGGAGTTCATCAAACCACATATGATCATATTCCCATTTTTGTGTGGAGTAAGTAGACATATATTAGCTATGGTTAAATTTGTCATAAAATTGTTTGGTAGATCCAGCCATATGTAATTTCTCACTTGCTGAGTATCTTTTATAACCACTCCCATCATTTTTTTTTCTCCTTAATAGGAACTGTGTTAAATTGGGTACAGACTAAAATGCTATAACAAAGAGAATCCAAAATAGTGATTTAAAATGATAAAATTGTCTATTTCTCTTAGAACAATCTAGAGTTTTGTGATTTAAGGCTGGTAATGTTCCCGGTGAATTTAAGGTTCTTGCCTCATTGCAGAAAGAATTTGGAGACGAGCTAGGGAGGTTAAGAAAGTAAAGTGAGGATTATTTAGGCAAGAATACGTTCTCAGAAGGAGAGGGGGCAGACAGATGAGGAGCCTCTGCCCTGGGTTTCTTTGGCAAGCCGGTTATGAGGGGCATACAAATGAAGGGGCAGAATATTCACTGGGGAAGGAGGGGTTTGGGGGTCCTATTCCCTGAGTTTCATCCAGCTTTATCTTCCTGAGGGGAGGAGGGATTTTTGTCCTTATTGTGCTTAGATCAGAAGTGTCATGGCGTGGTGCATGATGGGTACTTCTTGTCTGCAAGGCTAATTTTAATGTAATGAGCAACAGGTTACATATGTATGCAGGAGATTCCTGCCTTTCCCCACTTTGTCTGCCTCCAGGATACTCATCACCCAAAATGTGTGGTTTCCTGTTAGTCTGGAGGTCCCTGCTTTTCTTTGTTTGCCCATGGACCCCTGCTGTTTACAAGATGTGTGATTTCCTGCCACCTGTCCCCTGCCCCCAATTCACTGCTCATATCTAGCTACTTGCCTGCTGTAACAGTAAGATGCTGCCACTCTCAATGTATAGCTGTCTTCTTGGGGTCCACAGTGGCTGCTCCAGTTGTTATAATTTCCCAACCAGAGAGACCAAAGGGCCTGGGAGCACATGCATAGTCCTTTTTAGGGAGAAGGCTCTCATCCTATTACATAGAATCTAGGCAATCTAGTCAAATGGCCATACTAACTGTAAAATATGTCTATTCTATATACAGAGAGTGTAACCAAAAGGATGTTTGCCAAGCTTAACCCAGTGCTATTATCAAAAAAGGTGAGAGTGGATATTGATAGATAACTAATAATCTTTGTTACAGAAATGGTGCTACCCATTTTATCTATTTATAGTGATTAATCAATAGAAATGGATTAATAATGTTATATATGTAAAAATATATATAAATATATATAATATATATCAAAATATAATTATATATAAAATATATATTGATTAATCCATATAAATGGACAGAAATATAGAAATTTCTTCCTTTTACAAGATGAAAGCTGTTTATACATAAATTTGCTCAGATTGACTTGTTTTTCTGATACCAGTATTTCTACAGTGTTGTACATAAACCACTGAATTTACCTAAACACTTTCTATAAGCTATTATGTGACTATTTTTTAACTTTAAACCATTTCTTATGAAACTGATTTGAATAGAGAGGACCTCAGACTACAAAGGACCCATGACTTTAGGCCAGCTTCTGTGACTTCACAGATATGCAAGGGGAAGCCTGTAGATTCCAGTTTTTTTAGGGAAAAAAAGTTAGAAATTCTCAAAGTAAAAAAAAAAAACAAAAACAAAACTTTAAAAAGATGGATATTAAGAAACGCTTACTAACAATATATTGCTAAATTAGATGTAAAAATTCAACACAGTTAATTTTATATTATAAACAACCTACTGTAAAGGTTTTTTTTTTTTTCTCTTTTGGTATGCGGGCCTCTCACTGTTGTGGCCTCTCCCTGTTGTGGCCTCTCCCGTTGCGGAGCACAGGCTCCAGACGCGCAGGTTCAGCGGCCATGGCTCACGGGCCCAGCCGCTCCGTGGCATGTGGGATCTTCCCAGACCGGGGCACGAACCCGTGTGCCCTGCATCGGCAGGCGGACTCTCAACCACTGCGCCACCAGGGAAGGGAAGCCCCTGTAAAGGTGTTTTAATAGAGGGTTGAAGGTTCTATAGAAGGGTAGTGACAATTCTGTTGGGTTTATTTTCAAATGTTATTTAAAAACTGGCTTGCAATATTTAGGAAACCTAAGATATTGTATGCCTAATTAACACCCATTTTAAATGGCATTTCAGGAATTTTTAAGGATAAACTCAGTAGAACTCATTAATTTCTAAATTTTAAATGATTTGCACTGGTTTGGATGAGTAGTTCCTCTAGTAAGTACCCTAATATTAGACTGTCTCTTGAATTTTTAAACTGACTTATTAAAAGAAAAGGCTTGAATGAGAAAAATCATAGAATTACAAAAACATTCTTTCCACTTACTATTAAGCTAACAATGTAAGCCTAATACTTAATGTTATTAACAATGCCCAAAGTCAAAGGTTTGTGATTAAAAGAAGGATACAAAAGGACTGCCATATTTAAGACATCATTTAATTTTTTTTAGAAGAATTCAAATCAATGACTAGAATTAAAGTCCAAGAGAAAATTTTATTTAAGCATATTTGAAATTCTATTCAGTTCCAGTTAACCCTCAGGTTTTTTTCTCCTCTTCTGATAAACTTTTGCCCTCTAGCCTGCTGTGAGAAGAACAATGAAGCAGCCACCAATGCTCCCCTAAACTCTGTTAAGTGACTCTTCCTGAGTTATTATCTTTCAGCTTCTGTAAGGAGCATGAAAAATCTCCTTTCTACCTCTCCCACCAGGAATCTGGTGCAAAGCATTGCACTCGATGTCTTGTAGAGTGGAAATCAAGAAGCATGAGGCCCATCTGTGTACATCTTGCATGCTGAATGAAAAACATTATCACCATTATAAATTAACGAGAATCCTTTATCTGGCCAAGGCTCTTTTCCCACACAATGTGAGTAGTGTGGCAAAGATCTAAGGCTTTCATGAAATGACTGCCCCCAGTCTGGCCTCTTCTAGTGTTAAAGAAGAATGGGAACCTGGAAATTTTTCAGGGACTTACTTAGGCCGTGAATCTGCTTCCTGGGCTGGTGAAACCTTTGTGTTTTACATTTTCAGCTCTTCATCAAAAGAAGAAGAAAGGCAAAAAAGAAGAAAAGATCCAAAGCAGCAATTTAAGTTTCAGGATTGAAGATTTGATACTGATTTTTTTCTCTCTCCCCTCCTTTTTTGTCAAGGAGCCAAACTCTCATTTTCATATGTAGTTTCTCTGCTTTTTTGTCAACCCATTAGCCTGTGAATCCAGAGTAGATTTTCATCTAGGATTCAGGCTTCAATTCCCAGGGACATCATTGATTCTATAAGGTGTTAAAACCATTATCCAAACTCTGCATACTGCCTTCTAATTAGCTGGCACTCTATTTAGGAAATCTAGGGCTTTGCTAGACACCATTGGTCTTCGATTCCTAGTACAGTATTCATTAGCACATGGAGTGATTTATTATTTGATCAAAATCAAAGGGTTATGAATCCAGGACAAAAGCTGGAGGAGGACTATGTATTCTAACCTGCTTACTAGTAAAGGTGCAGGCTTTACAGATGACATACCTGGATATCCTCTGTGAAAAATCTTCTGTGAAAAATAGTTTTCTACTTCATCTTGTCTTCCACCAACATGCCTCCTTCTTCAATTAGCCAAATTCCCATCCTGACCTTTTCTTTTTTTTCTCTGTTTACCTACTCTGGATATATCTTTTTTCTCCTGTTGCAATCTCCTTTTTTCTCCTTGCAACTACCTCCTAATTAACATATGGTAGGTCTCCTCTACAACTCCACGTATTTACTAAATTATACACAGGCGTTTTGCTCCATAAATCTCCAAGGTGATGAAAGGTCTCTATAATCTGTCACTTACATGACAGTAAAGTTAATTACAATTTCCACATCATCTGTGATGTAGCGCCATCATTAATAGTTATTTATTTACAGTCATTTGTAAATTGCTGAGGATAAGCCCATGTTTTGCTATTTGGAAAGGAAGGCACCAATACTCTGGTATTTCTCTTCCTACTTCCTGTATTTCCTATTTTCCATCTCCATCTTTCTCTAATTTCTAATTGAGATAGAAGTGAAAAGATAAAAAAAAAAGTTCTTTTACTAAATCTATTAATTTGCAGGCATTTCTCCCTTCAACAGCAAGTCATGCTAAACATTGATTTACAGAAGAACAACTGTAGCTGCATCTGTAACAGTTTTGCACCATGATTTTGGCTCAGAAATTATAGCTTCCATAAAAGTTAATTATTAAATAACAGAACTTGAAACAGTGTTGCTTAACTGGTGAAGGTGGTACACATTGACTTAGTTTTCAGATACCAATGCTTTTACTAGATAGAAATGCATAGATACCAATATCCCTAACCACCCCTTGCATAAACTTATTGTGGCAGAACCATAAGCAAATATAGTGTAATTGTCATTTGGCATGATAGCTCTGTGAGCTATTACTCCCTGGTTGCAGAAGTTTGGTTTCGGCATCATTCTTCTGTGTTATCTTCTTTAACTTCCAAGGTGTGAGGGACCCAAAGTTAAATGACAAGTGCCCAAGGACAGAGCAACCAAAATGAAAGAGGAAGGTGATTTCCATATAGCAAACTCTGTAAGTGGGAAACTATATTCAACATCTAGCTAGACAGTCCTGTTGCCCATGTTATTTCCATCAAAGCCAAGCTCTTCACTCAGTGACAGACTTTTGGTTGCAAATATTAACCTGCCCTGAAAAGTCCAGTTAAGAGTGTTAAGGCTTGAAATGAATATCTTGTGAAACTCAAAGCATGTTCTTTTTCTGGTTGAAAAACCTCTCGTGATTTATTCCATTCTTTCCCTGTTAGTGTAAAACTTGGTTTAAAACATATATTTTTAGGATAAAACATACATTTTAGCACAAAATAAATAATGCTAACAAACACTTGAAAGACATAAGTGCCCTATTTAAAAAATTTAGGCTATTGTTAAAATTATAGTATTTTAATTAAATAAAAAGTGGCAGAAGAAGCAGTAATGTGATAACAGCATACTGGCAAAAGTAAGGTTTGTAAGTTTTTCTTTGTGTGAAGTAATGAATAAAATTCTAACTTTATTCATCTTCTTCTAGAATTACTTCCGACTTACTTCTAATTAAGACAAAAGCTAAATATAACAAACAATTCAGAATTAAATGTGAAATTATGTTGCAAAATTAAATGTCTCTCTTTTAGACTAATAAGTTTGCCATATGATTAGATTTAAAATGAATACCACACATACGATACCTATTTCTAGACTTATTTCCAAGCAAGAATCCGAAGATAAATCGTATAAACATAATTAAAATATGCATTGCCCAGAGTATGCACGAGAAAATGAAAACCTATTAGTGGTTAAAGATTTAAAGTCCCATATATCCTGGAAAAGAAATTCTGTAGTTGTGAATCTTTTAACACAATAAGTACAAGGAAATTTGTATTGATAAAACTTACTTGATATCAGAAACTTTCCAAAAAGAATTTTATTAAATAAAATGTATAGTAGGGAGAGAGTCTTTGAAAATCATATATGCTTCCTAACTCAAATAAGCAGCCAAAGAAACTTACACAAACATGGGATACGTGAGGTTTGGTTTACTTTAATTACCATTACTCTCACTTGAATAGGATATTAATGGATAATAATGGTATTATTGGGGCATATTGGAGGGATGATGAAAAATACCTGAAAAATTCCAAATTAATACACTTGATTTTCTATAAAAATAAGCTAGAAATATATGTATGAAATTAATTTGCCCTGGAAGCTTAAGCTAAATATTAAGTGTTTTTAAAGTCTTATAAAATGCATTTTAATGTCTCAACAGTTTTTTTCTGAAAAGACACACACACACACACACACACACACAAACCTTAAATACCTTAATTAAAAAAAAGATTCATACAGTTAGACAAGTTAGTTGTCTTTATTTAATAAATATTTGCTTGTGTGGTATTTTCTTCTCATGAGCACGTGAGCAGTGTGACCGAGTTTTGAAGAACCCAGCTAAACTCAACAAATAACTACATAAGAATAGCGAGTAATGATGTTTTGCTCAGACGCACATTTATTCAGCATCTACTATGTAGCAAACACACTGTTCCCCCCCCCGCCCCCCTTCGCCAAGAATACACACAAACTCTTATTGAACCATGGTCAAAGCCAATATTTCATGAAATCATTGAAGGAAAAATCAGCCTTACAACACTGAAGTTATATTTCAGCACCTTCTTTTAGTAATATGAGATACCTTTCAAATCAGATATTTTTACTGATGTAACTTACATGACGTCCTTTTTAAGAATTATTTATTTCTGTTAGGATTCTTAGGCAGTGGATCGAAACACAAAGAAAGAAACTGTTCCCCTACATGGTATTCTGCAAAAGCACTAGATTTGGAGATAGATGCTCTGAATTAGTGGTCCACAACGGCCACTTATTCCTATGTGATGTTAGGCAAACCACTTAACCTCTAGTTCTGAGGTTTCTCATCTTTCAAATGAAGATGTGTAATTTACCTCACAGGGTTACTGTAAAGAGTCATTGCGAACACACGTGTTAGAGCATTTTTCAAACTGTAAGGGGCTATTTGAATGTGAAGTATTTTAAGTATCTTGCTTGTGAACATGTGAAAGATTCCCAACATTTATGGGGAAAAGTGTTGACTTTTCTGAGATAAGGATGTGTTGAGAAGGGAGTTATGTGGCTTTGCCAATTCTGTAATTGGAAACTTGGGTTGTGAGCCAAGACTTCTGCCTAAGGGGATGACAAATGTGAAAGCAGTAACTGGCAAGAAAAAGACAAAATATAGCGATGAGAGTCTATTTTATTGTTGATAGAATATCATTTTCTTGGGAATTAGATTCATTTTTCTCTCTACTCTTTGTATACTATATTCTCATAGAACAGGCACTTACAAAAATAGGCTAAATTATGAGGATCTCATTCTGGACCATGACAACTTAAAGGGAATGTGGAAAAGTTGGATAGATTTCTAACGAGAGTCATAAATACAATTAAAGGGTTTGGGCATAGTACCTGTGGGGAAAAGGTTCTGAGATTATTCATATTGCTAAGGACAAGGCTAAATATAGAAATGTGGGAATGTGTAATATACTAAGGATAAAAGAACATCTGTTTTTTATGTCTAAGAAAAATCCAAAAGGAACTGAGCTTAAGCTATAGGATAACAAATTTAAATTGGCAACAAGGAAGAATTTCCTGACTGTGAGGGTTGTTGGGCATCCAAAGACTTACTGGAATCTCCTTTGCACATCTTTGAAAAAGTGTTTTCATTAAAATAGAACGGTGTAGACCTTCCTGAATGTAGGACAATGGATCAGAATACTTTTAAATAACATTTCTAATTCCCAGATTTTTAAGTATTATTACTCTTATGAAAGAGAACTCTGGCAAAAATTTCCCAAAATAAAAAGGTTCTTTATTTGTATGGAAGAAAGAGAAAAAGGATTTTGATCCCAGTTACCTTATATTGTATTATTACACAATAACTAAATTATTGCTTGGAATATTCTAGGATTTGGGGTATGTTTTAAAAGATCTAATGGAAGACTCCTCAGAAATTGTCTATGTCTGAATTCTTTCAACTTTGTAGTGACATTGAATAGAACACACAAAGTATGGGAAAGACTGTTAGCTGTTCATCAAATCTTATTTCTTATTTTTCCTGTGCTAGGCCATATTTCCCAGCCTCCTTTGTACTGATGTGTAGCAATATGTTTGAGTTCCAGTCAATGGAATGTGCATGTGATGGACGTTATATGTGCTAATTCTACGTCTTTTAGAAAAAGGGTATGTCCACCTCCACTCTGTTTCCCTTTCTGCCTGCTGCAAACTGGTCATGATGAGGTGCTAGGGGATAGCTGAGCCACAAGTAGGAAGGGGCCTGGGTCTCTAAGTTACCATGTGGAAGGCCGCCTGCCAACCAGGAGCATCTGTCTCAGCCTGTTCTGTGAGTGAGAAAGAAACTTCTGTTTTATTTGAATCATTCCACAATTTTTAGATTTGTTTATTCTGCAGGCTTAGATGAGACAATGAGCAGCCAGGCCCACCGTATTGTGTTTATTTCTTTTTAGATCTTGGTCAAATACTTTTCTTTTCCTTGTTTTAGTTTCTCTTCCATAAAACAGTGAGACCAATGAACTCACTTTTTTCCTTTTTTTTTTTTTTGTTTTGAGAATGATGAATAGCACTGAATCTTAAATTGTAGTTTTATTATTTAACCTAAAGCATGAAAAGGTTTTTCCAGTGGTTGAATAATTACATTAGAATGTATTTGTTACAGAATGGAGATTTATAACACATTTTGCTCTACCTTAAAGAAAGACAAGAGAAAAAGCTTTAAAATGTAGGAAAAGGGCCAACAATTTACTACAAAGAATTATTTGCAAATGAATTCTTCAAACAAACTCTGTTAAAAATATGATATCATTTTTTACTGAAAAGATTTTGTTCAGTATCCTTTATAAAGGTCATTCATAAAAAAGCTGTATTTAAGTTCTATCTGTAAATGAGAATTTTACATTTCATTCTTTTCTACCAGGGACCAGTGCAGCTAATACTTTTACAGAGAAAAACTTATTTACATGATATTTAACTATGTTTTTATGAAACTGAATACAAACCAAAGGAGATATAATGAACTTTCTAATTATTCTTCCTGTCTATGGACATTGGAGGTCACAAACATGTGGAAATAATTGTATGCTAATTAGTGGAATAGATTACTCAGAATGTGTCTTCTCTTGAGGATTTTGAAAACTAGTAATAGAAATTTAATAAATGGGGGTCTACATCTAGTTCTATATAAAGACATGGAAACCTGTTTTAAGATTAAAGGACATAATAAATCATCCGTTAGTGTCTTCTGGCTCCCTAGCTTTATTTGAAACCAAATCATTCATTTATTTGGATGTAATATTGTGTGCTATTTGTAGCTTGTGCTCTGGAGCTAGAATACCTGAGTTTAAATTCTGGTTCTGCTATTTACTGACTGTTGGACCTCTGGCAGCATTTCACTTCACCTTTCTCTTCTCACGTCCTTCATTTTTTGAAATGAGTCTCATAATAGTACCTCTATTATATAGTTTTGTATAAAATAATAACCTAGGGCCTGGTACACAATAAACAATCAAGAAATCATAACTATAGTTCAATAAATATTTACTGATGATCTGCTATACCAAAAACTACAATATATTAAATCTCACTGTATGTCAGGCAATGCATCTGACACTTTAAAAGCTGTCTTATAAAGGGAACCCTCCTACACTGTTGGTGGGAATGTAAATTGGTACAGCCACTGTGGAAAACAGTATGGAGGTTTCTCAAAGAACTGAAAATACAGCTACCGTATGACCCAGCAATTCCACTCCTGGGTATATATCTGAAAAAAACAAAAACACTAATTTGAAAAAGATACATGTACCCCTATGTTCATAGCAGCATTATTTACAATTGCCAAGATATGGAAGCAACCTAAGTGTCTATCAACAGATGAATGGATAAAGAAGATGTGGAGATATATATATATATATATATATATATATATATATTCTTCCTGTCTATGGACATTGGAGGTCATAAATATGTAGAAATTTATATATATATATAGACACACACACACACACACACACACACACACACACACTCTCTCTCAGTGGAGTACTACTCAGTCATAAAAAAGAATGAAATGAAATTTTGCCATTTGCGGCAACATGGATGGACTTGGAAGGCATTGTGTTAAGTGAAGTAGGTCAGACAGAACAAAACAAATACTGTATGATATCACTTATATGTGGAATCTAAAAAAGACAACAAACTAGTGAATGAAACAAAAAAGAAGCAGACTCACAGATACAGAGAACAAACTAGTGGTTACCAGTGGGTAGAGGGTGGGGGGGAGGGGCATTATAGAGGTAGGGGAAAAAGGACTTATGAGATTTTATGAAATCAAGTGTGTGAAACTTTTGAAAATTGTAAAGCTGTATAGAATTTAAAGGATCTTTCATTCAATAAAAAGATAAAATAAAAGCTGCCTCATTAAATTCTAACAACCCCTCTGTGAGGTACGTATTATTATGTTAATTGCACAGACAAGTAAGTAAGGCTCTGAGAGGTTAAGTAACTTGCCCAAAGTCACACAATTAACAGATGACAAACTCAGAATTTAAAACCAGGTATGCTAAACTCTAAAACATTGTATGCTGAATTAACAGGGGTAAGTGCAAAGATAAAAATGATATAGTCCACAATAAATCAGTTTAGTCATGGCAGAGATATTAAAAAGTATGTATATTGCTAAATGTTAAAATAAAAATATCAGCAATGTGCTGTGGGGAGAAACCTGTTTTTTTCCATTGCAGTTATTGCACAGTGGTGTATGTTTCTGATGTTGCTTGATTAAAGGTGGTTACTAATGAGATAATTGTGGGGCTTAATGATTGACTGATCTGCTTTGTGCTCTTTGATACCTTTCCAGATGCTTGCCCTAGCTTAGCTGGTTGTCTGATGAGCATATGTCTTGGGTCCAAGAAGAACAATGTAGGCATCTATGGATGGAAATGAGCAAGGACATCACTGAGGTTGGAAGATCCACACAATATGGATAAGTAGGTCAAGAGTGGAGTACTCAGATGCACATAAGCTTGTCCATCATTATCCAGAACTGACATATCTTTGGCTGGGCCATACATTGGGACTAAAGTAGATCCTAGATCGACATTGACAGTTGTAGCTCTTTACTTACACACTCCTGGCTATGTACAGTCTAAAACTTCCTGTCACTTAATTTGATTTCTCTGCCTGCAGTTAAGATAAATTTAGTCATTTATTCAGATAAATTATTTAGGGCAATGAGAAGTGTTCGTGACGATCATTAATTATAGAATTACAAAGTCAGAAGGGACCTCAGGAATCATCTAATCCAGTGTCCTCACAGTACCAGTGAAGGCACCAAGATCTAGGGAGAGTCAGTGGATTAAGCTGGCCGCACAGTCTGCTGTATGCAGAGCTGGGTTTAAAAACTAGAGTCTCTCATCATCTTGCTCACATGCCATATTGAATTAGGCAACAAGTCCAATGATTGATTCTACTTTATTATTTTGGATATTCAAACCTTCCTCTACATTTCCACTGTCTCTGCCCTTGCTTAAACTGCAAGAGGAAAGCCAGCTGGGTGTGCGTTAGAGAGAAAAGGCTAAAATTAGTAAGACTCTTTTGGTTTACCAGCAACGCTAGTACGAGCTTTGTCTTCAGGTGGCCTTAGCAAAGCAACTCTCTCTCCTGCAGCAGCCAGACTTTACTCTTGTGAATCAGAGTTGAGGCTTGGTTCTAACTCCAATCAGGCCCTGTGCTTGATGTGTTATCTCTGGAAAAATTTGATGAAAGAAACTGCTCTTAAGGGGAGAGAAAGAAGATGGTGAGAAGAAGCTGGAAAAAAGTTTCAGAATTTAAAGCCAGGAGGAATCTTAGAGATCACCTCATCTACTTGTCTCATTTTACAGAGGAGAGAATCCAGTCCTGGGTGAGTTGGGTGACTTTTTTGAGGCCATACAGAAAAGGGGCTAAAATTTGGTTCCACATTCTAAGTAATTTCTTCATTATATGAGAGCCATAGTAGGCAAATTTGTTGAGCACATACTTTGTGCCTGGGTATGGTGCTAATGCATGTATCATATGTTATATAGCATAATATATATTATATCATATAGCAGTTAAACTCTTAAGGCTGGTCTTTCTTGACAGCTGAGTACACCGAGGCTTAGAGAGTTTAAGTAACTTTCTGAAAATCAAATAATTGGTTAACAAAAGAACCATGATTCCAATATGGACCTTGTCAAGAACTACGAAGTGTGTGAGACTTTAATTTCCTTGCAAGTTAACAAGTTAGCCTACTATGGTTTCATGGATGTTGGTAGAAAACTTAAGACAGAGACAAAGGACTTTATTACTCACATTAATAACAGTAGCCCTCAGCATTTTCCTGAGTCCTTCAGGAGGGTGAAAAGAGGGCCCGGTGTCACTGGCACACACAGTAAGCTGCATTATAGGGGAGGAATCCTGAGCTGAGAAAACACATCTTTTATAATAGGCAGTAAGTATGGCTGCCTTTTCCTCTGGAGGGAAACACTATACCACTCTTCTAAAGCTATTTGTATAAATTTCTGCCATGGAAATACTGTCGGTAGTCAGGCCATTGATTGGGAATCACACTGAGGGAGGTGCATATAGAGCCACAGATGGATAATTGAGGCGGATTTTCTAAAACTTTCCCTGTCTTTGGGGCATTTTTCTCCCTTAGCAGCCTCCTGTGGAAAGAAGAGAGAGAGAGAGAGAGAGAGGGAGAGAGAGGAGACAGAAGCAACTGTAAGCTCACTTTGAAGAGAACAGCATCTCTAGGCTTCACCTGTGTGCAGATGTCATGTGTCATTCTTCACAGGTTGTTGCTGAGGCCGCTTGGGTCTGTTCATAATATCAAAAGCGGTGGTAGCTTCTAAGGTGGAAAGGGCGGTTTGGTCTCCTGAGTTTAAATAAATTCCGCTTACTCGCTGGTATCCTTGGATAAATTTCACCCATCTCTGGGAGTTTCATCAGTTCTAAGGTGAGGTGACCCTTGTCAAACCCCTAGTACAGTACTTGGTCAATAATAAGGAATCATTTAACATTAGTTCTTCTTATTAAAAGAACTAGAATTCTGCATGACTAAAAGTAATACTGAAAGATGTTTTTCATACCTGGAAACCCCATAAGAAATAACACTTTGAGCTAAACTCAGTACAAGGAGGAATTTTACACTGACAGGGTGAATTTTTATTATTTAAAAATGTAGAAATAATATTTGTGATGATAATGTTAATGCTGCTGCCTTGAAATCCCAGAATGAAATGCAACTGCCTTCATTTATGCATCCCCCCCAAAAGGAACTCTTTTGTTAAGCCTCACTTAGTCCATCTTAAAGCACCTTTCAGTCAAAGAACAGCTTCTCATTAAGGGAAAAGTGATTATTAACATCCTCATTTTGCTTCCTCTCGTGAATTATTTGCATTCAGAAATGTGCATGGCATTAGTTTCAGGGTAAATGCAAATATGACAGCGGGATTTCTCACCAAGCTCTTTTTTATTATTAGTTCTTTTCATGTACTCCATTTATTATTCCCTCATCATTTTTCACATTGTATTAAAATGTTAGATTTCTTAAAATAATAATATTTTTTCATTTGGTAATTGTCTCAGCCCTGTCTACAACAGTCTGTATCACAGAGCACCCATCTATAATTTGGAATGGCTTATAATGACTGTCTTTGTTGAGGGGAGGCCCAGGAATTAGCTATCATGGTAACTGAGCCCCCTCTCTCCCACTGAGAATGTGATTACTCCAGGTGAGGTTCATGGGCTTACGAAAGAGGGCAGTAGTGTGAGAAAGGCTTCTGCTGTGAGTGCTGGCAGTATATTTACAGTCTGGGGCTTAAAGATAAATTAAGATTTTTTTCCACTCAGCTTTGAGCAGTGCTCATCTCCAGTGCTTTTTAAATACAATAGCTCACACTATATATTTTTCTGGATGTTGTGAAGTCCTTTTGTGAGAAACCTCTGTTTGCAGCATCCAATGTCCTCCCCATGAGGAGTGGATGAATTGGGAGGCTAAGTATTTTCAGTCAAAGGGTAGTGGGCATGGCTTGACTGAAGTGGAGTCAAGGACTCAGGGGTGTACTTTCCACTGAGGTCTGCCTTAATAAACAAATTATAATTATTTTGTTTTTCCCTGGCCATAAAAAATAAGGTAATAGATCTGACTAATAAAATGAAACTAATAAAATCATTTGGTCATTTTGATTCCCTGCACTTCACTGTACCAAGCTTTCCTGTTGACTCCCAAATTGTTGCTGTCATATCATTTTATATTTGTTTCTTTCGGATTTGACTTAATGTCTCCTTTTCTCTCCCTTGTTACTGTCCATCATGACACTTCTTCCTTCCAGAGAGCAGGGGAATGATCAATGATCAAGGCTCAAAGCAAGCTATCTGGTAGATCACACATGTGTCTGTTACTAAAATGGCAGAGTATGAAATGTGTAGATGCTTCGATAAGTTTTTTTTCCATAGGATCAGCATCTTGGCGCATTACAAACTGCAGGATGTAGTCATTAGCTTTTGTAGTTTTGCTGTGTGATATATAAATATTTACTCTGTAGAGTTTGAGATGGGAAAGTACCGTCTTCACCATGACCTGGGAGACAGGAACAGGAGCAAGTGTCCAACTCAGAGTTTTGCTGGTACAGACCTGCAGTTAGACTAGTTCTTCCACATATTTTATAATGCCTACCTTGTACCAATTTAATTAAAATTCCTCTAGTGAATAGTGGGGTAGCATATACCAGCTGTATTTGGCAGGTGGGAAAAGGGGGATAAAGTATTTCTCATGACTGCTAACTGGCTACTGGGTATCATACAGGGTTCAGCCTAAAGTAGGTAATGCTAATTTTGAGTGGTTACAATGTGTCCAGCACTTTGCTAAGTGCCCTACAGACATTTTTTCATTACATTTCACAGCAGTGCTGTGAGGAGGCAGTTCCTATGCTATCTGCATTTGTACAAAAGGAAGTCGAAAATCAAAGATGTTAATCAGAACTTCCCAACACTTCCGTGTCATAAAGCACCTAGAATATTGTATCTCTGTGGCACACTGAGGAAAGTGGATGAGGATCCTTGCTGTCAGAGGCAATCAACCAAAGGTTCCAGACAGGCCAGTGTCTGGGCGAACCTGTAACCTATTCACAGCACAGCAATGTGCATATGATGGGAATTTGCATTATCTGTGGGATTTTCCTTTTTTTCTTTGAATTGTTTGTATTCCTTCTTTCTGGAGTCACCAGTTCATATGCTTGGCCTTTTTCCCCCACTAAAGAGAAGTTCATTTTTTTTTTTTTTTTTTTGCAGTACGTGGGCCTCTCACTGTTGTGGCCTCTCCCGTTGCGGAGCACAGGCTCCGGACGCGCAGGCTCAGCGGCCATGGCTCACGGGCCCAGCCGCTCCGCGGCATGTGGGATCTTCCCAGAGCGGGGCACGAACCCGTGTCCCCTGCATCGGTAGGCGGACTCTCAACCACTGCGCCACCAGGGAAGCCCGAGAAAGTTCGTCTTTTCCTTATTGATTCATATAACCGATTTAGGGTATGGAGATGGCAAGATGACTGACTCTGTATTCAGACTTCCTGGGTTCATGTACAGGCACTGTTCATGTGCTGCTTGTGTTCAGGTTCTGTCACCTGTTACCTGTAACTTAACCACCTTTCCCTTGAATGACAATTATAATAGAACCGTCCTTTGGGGTTGTTATGAAATAGTACCTGTAAACCACTGAGAACTGTGCCCATTGCATGGGAAGCAGTCATAAACATTACTGTTATATTATGGATGTTAACACTTTGTTACATACATTGCAAATATTTTTTTCTAATTTATCTTCTTGTCAACTTTATTTGTGAGGTTTTTGACCTATATAACTTTTGGGGATGAATGGCTTTAAAATACATCCATAAATATTAAAAATAATTACTAAAAATGCTTGTTTAAAACAGGTATGCAGTCAGTAGCAGTGATAAAATATAGGTGTAAAAAGACACCCACAACTAGTTTGATGGCATTTCATTTTATTCTTTTATCTATCCATCCCAATGGTTTACTACAAGAGAAGAAAACAAATAATCTATGTTACATTTACTAGCTGATTTCTTCAGGCTTTCTCCCCATCCATGTTCATCTTTCATAGTCTGAAACGGAGAAAGCATTTTTATCTCAGAGGAACTGCAGGGCTCAGGAATGTTTGACTTTGATGCCCTCACCTGTAAAGCACCACCTTCGCTAGAGGTATTCAGTGTCATCACTCAAAACTTTGGGCAATTGTATTAGAAACCCTTGAGTACAGGGGTTATAGCAACTATTTAACTGTCACCCAGGCAACCCCCCAGGGGGACTGGGCCACTAGATTGAGAAACAGTGCTGCTGTTGAAGGATGTTCCCTACAACAGTGTTTTATGAGTATTATGTGAATGACGGGCTAGTACAATTCCTCATCCACAGAGAACTGGTAAGAAAAATACACTCCAAATGGAATCAGTAAGAATTGTTTGGTCAGAAGATAAATTGCCATTCTTTTTTTTAACCTAAAGTAATGGTCTTTCTCTGATTTATTTATATATATATATATATATATATATATATATATATATATTTTATTGGAAGGGTAACCACTCAATTAAAAACAGACTTGACAGAGTTATCCTATTGTTTTATAAATTGTACTATACATGACAATTTTCATACTTGGATTATCTGGTGTTTGACCAACCATAACTTTTCCAAAGGAAAAGTTAAGTCGTCCAGACCCCCCTCCCCACCCCAAAAAGAACAATGAAAAGCATAGATACCACAGATCTCTGAAAGCAGTGATTATGTTGGCTTACATTTTAGTAAAATACTTTATTCTTTAGGGATCTCTGGGAACTTAAAAAGGTTTATATCACCTCAATGTCCAACAAGATACACATGATTTATATTAGTAACAACTATACATACCAATAAAGAAAATTATACATGTCAAGATTTTATATGCCAATAGAGAAAATTACCGCACTGGGACAATTTTTAAATATGCTCAGAATAATTAAACGTATTCTATCAACAAATACACTCAACCAATGTTTGGAAGCCCAGGAGGTTTTCTGTATGTTCTCAATTCTTTAGGTAATTTTGGCATTCATTGCTCAAATGCTAGACCAAAGATTCTAAGCCACACGGATCTGCCAAACAGGAACTGGCAAGGATCTCATTTTGTTACAACCTGGTTAGGGACCAGGGTGAAAAGCTATATGGATGAACATATGAATAAATCTACTGTCCATATCAAAAAGGAGTAGCTATCAGCATAATTTTGGTCCCTAGGCAATGCCTGTCTTAAGCTTGTCACGATAATGTAGCTGGTGTTGAGAAGAATATTTGGCTGGTAGTGCACAGGCATTTATATATTAAGAACTTAAAGGAATATTATAATTATTGAAATAACTCAATAAACATCCATCTGGTTTGGTATTAATGCTTGCTGGTTTGTGAACATCTAAGTTAAATATAAACAGATCCCTCAACCTCTAAAGGCTTAATGTGAATGGCATATGCATAAACAGATTGAAAGATACACAGACAAATGCCAACACCAACCAAAAATGTAAATTGAACCAAATATTTACATGATGAACAATTGCTTGCACAATGCTTGGAAAGTGAAATTGGAATCATGAAATGTGCCTGTCAGAATATCTGCTACTGAAAGATAAATAATCTCATTAATTCCAGTTACTCATAGAGAACTTTCTAAGGCAATAGCTTTAATCTCCCCTCTCCCTAAAATAAATATTTACATTTTGAGTGGCTAATGTGTCATCTGGACCATAGTAGATGCTCAGTAAAATTTTTGTAGAAGGAATGAAGGAAAGGTAAGCTTAAAAAGAAAGTGGGTTGCAGGTATGTGGTGAGAAGATTTGGAACCTAGGAAAAGTGGACAACTGATGATTGAAAGTCCTGAGAAATATCTTTGCTAAACAAAACAAACAAAAAAACCATGCAAATAAGCAGAACCTTAGAGAGATGAGAGATGGAATGGGAAAAATAAAATTTTAGTTAAGTGCTTCTTAGACTTTGGTAACATTTCAGTTTGATTGTATAAAAACTTTATTTGTCAAACATAATAATGATTATTGACTAATTGTATCAGGTGGAAAATAATGATAGACTTGCTTGTCTTCTTTTTAAAGTCAAATTTTTCCCCACTTTTATTCTCACTGGTTTGGAGAGGAAGAACCTTTTTGCTCAGGATGCTATAGGAGTGATCTCAGGACTTTTGGCTCTCCCTGTCTGATGGCATGCCTATAGAAAAACCTATCGGAAGGAGCCATAGAGAGTAAGAACCATTAATTTTCTCTTGTCAGATTTTACCACCTTTGTCCTGATGTGTAAGAGGTTTGTTCCACAACAGTGGGATCGTGCACTCTCCAGCAGGGAGCTTGAATTCCAGTAGGACTGTGCTCAAAAGAAAGTGTGGCTAATTGTAATGCCAGGGTTGTCTTGAATGTGATGTTGAGACATTCAATCCAGCCAGACAGTGACAGTGAGAGCTCTTCACTGCTGGGACGAGGCTTCTTCCAAAGCCCCGGAAGGGGCATAGAAAAGAAGTGGAGGAAACCACCATAACCACTTTGAAGAAAAGAAGGAAATCAAAAACAGCCGATGATGAAGCCATCTGATTACAAACAAACAACAAAATTCCACTCCTTGAAGTGGTTGTTTTGAAAATCATGTATTTGATGATCTGAATTTTCACTTTCGGCTGCCTGTTAGGTTAGATTTTCAGTATTCTGAAAGGAACTGAAGTTCAATAAAGGACAAACCCTTCCCCGCCCACAGATGCCTGTGACCTGCGCTAATTAAGAGAGCGTGGCCTTTGGAATTAGACCGGAGTTTAAATTTGAGCCTTGTTCCTTACCACGTATGTGACTTTGGGCAAGTTACTTACCTTCTGGCTTCTCACCTTTCCTTTTCTGTAAAATGAAGATAATACGATCTATAGAACAGGATGATTGTGAGGATTTGGTGTTACACAGTCACCTAGCACTAGCACCTGTGAAATGTCAGGCTCCCTTCCAATGAAGAAAATGTGGAATAAGAAGGATCCATTTTTGAGACAGAGAATCAATTATTTAAAGTCTCTATGCATTTTTATAGTTTCAGCAATATTGTGAAGTCCGGTAAACCAAACGTGAAAATATAGCCAAAGGATGTAATCATGATATTGTACAAATATTTATCTAAAAGGATGTTTCTTGTAGTTTTGTTCCTAATGGAGAAAATTAGAAATGAGCTACATGTTCAACATGGCGTTGCTTAAACAGATTATGGCAAATCCATCTGATAGAATACTAAGCAACCATTAAAAATACCTCATAGCTGGATACTTAAAGTTCTGAGATTATTTACAGTGTTTTACTGGAAAAAAGAAGCACCTCAGTTTCACTACTAGAGAATTCCAGTTTTAAGATTGAAAGTAATATAAGCATTACAAAAACAGAAAGTAGTACACCTACATGTTAAAGCTGTTATGTCTTTGGGGTGATGTGTGTGATTTTATTTATAAGTTTTTGGTCATTTTTGGTGTTTCCTGATTTTTCAACAATAGTAAAAATTTTATTTTATAATAATACAAATATTTTAAAATAATTAGTCTTTGGCTTATACTTTAAATAATAGTATAATTAATTAGTGGCACAGTCCCTAAATTGTAAGAGTCAAAAGATAATAGTAAATAATTATTAAGTGGATTATATTTCTGCATGTCTAAAGAAAAAAACAGGTGAGTTTGTAATTAATAATGCCTATTATAAGGATGTCTGGCTTATTTCTGATTTTTATAGATATTTTTATATTATACCTTTAAATAACCACAAGCTTTTTCATTTACATTAGAATTAACTTCTAAATGGATAAAAAGTTTAGGTGGAATACTTGGTTTTTCAAATAGTACTTTATATAGAGGGATGTTTTGTTTTTTGACTGAGAATGTTAAAAAAAATAGATATTGCTTTTATGTAGAAAATTAAATACATGTGAAATCTCCTAACACAGAGGTTAAATGATTAATACATGGTATTGAATTTGAATTCAGTAGAAAATAATAGTGGTTTTAAAAATGCATTAATTTATCCACTCATTCGTTTGTTCTTTCATTAATAATACTTTTCTACTATTCGAATGTAGCTGAAGTTTAAAATAAAAACACATAACAGAACATTTAAAATATAGTTCTTAATGTAATAAAATAATCTAGGAACAAGAATATTCTTACTATTATTCAACTTCATTTTTAGACTAAGTCACACAACTAAAAGAAAAAAATGCTAGCTATGCATTAAAATTTAATGCTTAAGCTATGCTTAAAATTGATTCCATTAAAATCTTATAATACTGGCCTTTGTTGTAAGGAAAATATTCCATTAGTCCTATTAGGATAGTTAATAATTTGGAGAATTAAGGGAGCCAGATTCTATCATGATATTAAAATTATAAGATCTCTCTTTAATTTGAATGTAGAGTTAGCTGATATATAGCATTATTTGTTGGTATCACTGAGTCAATATGGTAGATACATTGCAAAAAAAAATTATCTTCATAAGCTGCTGAATTGACAATTTTTAGTTACTTTTTTCTCTGCAGTCACATGATTTATTTCTGTAAAATCACTTTTATTAACTATGAAGTGGGTCTTGCTTGTCCACTTGGAAGACTAAACAGATGAACAGTTTGAAATTCAGTACATTGGCACAGGCCTATAAAGATAGTGATTAAGAATGCACAGCAAGGAATGTAGGCATGGCCCCTAAAAATACCCGGTCACATCATTGTTTGATAGTGGATACAAAAACAGAATTCGTGGCTCATGTAACTCTGACTGCAGTTGATTTCAATTATCATAGATGTCTTCTGCTGATATTAGGGGTTTAGTGGACCATTAAATAAATTTCAAAAATTATTAAAATTTATATATGCTATATATACATATATATACAAGTTATAATATTTATTAAAGTTTATTTACTTCTTTTGAATTTTATATGCAAAATATTCATATTTGAGGAAATTGGAGAAATATAATATAGTTTAAAGAAGAGAAACTATTAAACGGAAGAGAATAATCATATAGAGGTAATCTGGCATATTTCCTCAATAGAGAAAACTCTTTCTCCACACACCAACAAATAAATAAATAAATGCACTCTGCCCCACCTACAGGCGTGCATACATGCACATACATACTCATCAAACTCATAAAAATTTTAAATAGATTATTGAATATAACATTGTAATTCCTGCTTTTTATTTGCATAGTAATATTATATCATTTGATTCATTATACCATATAATGTCATTCCATATCATTGGATACTTAAATTTGTCATTTTCCATCAAACATTTTTAATGGCTGAATAATTGTCCATTATATGGATAAACTATAACTTATTTAACTATTATAGTTTTATATTCAGGTTTTATTAAAGTTTTACTATTACAAATAATATCCTGATGGATATGTTTCATCTAAATCCTTTTATATTTTTAATGATAGCTGTGTCAAATTTATTATGTATATAAATTTGTTTAAATACATTCTTAGGGTTTAAATTAATTTCTTTTAATGAGGCATGGCCAATATGGGATACATGTGAATCATTTTTAAATGTACTCTAAGTAGAATGATAACGGTCCTTCATTCATTTAAGTGTCTGTTGAATACCAGCTCTGTCAGCACTGTTCTAGATGCTAGAGACTCATCCTTTCTTTCAGTACCAGTTTATACAGATGATGTTGAAACTGCTTTTGTCAGGGTCACTGTTAACCTGTATGTTGCAAAATCTAATGACCAATTTTAATATTTTTTAATGGATATTCATCAATAGCATTTGATGCAATTACTTAACCAATTTTCTCAGAATGCATTATTTTCTTTGTGTCCGAGGCACTACTCACTCTTGGTTCCCCTTCTGTTTCATTGTCTGCTTTTTATTTGCTTGTTTATTTTCATTTTAATACATATTCAAGTGACCCACGGCTCACTCCTCAAACTTCTCTGTGGTATTCACAACCTACTTGGTCTCATCTGCCCCATAGTTTCAAATACCATCTATTCCCTACCAAGAGCCAAATTTATTCTCTATCTCTGACTTTCCCCTAATTTCAGACATATGCTGTCAACTTGATCTCTCCACTTGAATATCTGGTAGACACTTCAAACTAAACCTGTGCAGAACTGAACTATTGATTTCACACTGTCTCACTAACAGAAAAAAAAACAAAACAACAACATGCCTCTGTAGTTGTTCCCTGTCCCTCCTCAATAAATGGCAACTCTACTAATCTAATTTCTCTGTTCAAAAACTTGGAACCATCATGTCATTTATTCAACATATAATTATTGAGTGACCGTTATATTCCAGGCTCTATTGGAAATTCTGGGATCAGTCAGTCAGACTTTCTCTCTCTCTCTCTCTCCCACAATAGAGTTTACCTTCTAGGGAATTTGATATTTGTCTCTCTCAGACCCCATCATTACATCAACAAATTCAGCTGACTCTACTTTCATAATGTATCAAAATCTGACCAATTTTTACATCTAAAATATAAAAATTTTAGATGATGGCCTAGTCCAAGCCATCATCATATTTCTCCTGGACTGTTGCATTAGCCTTCCAATTGGTCTCCTTTACTTTGCCCCGGAAAAGATTCTTCTCAATACGGCATCCAGAGTGATTTTTTAAAAAACTGAAGTCAGATCATGTCATTCTTTAATTTAAAATCCTTCCCATTTCAAAATAAAATCCAAAGTTCTTACCATGAACATTTATACCCAAATAGGAACTCAACAAATATTTAGGATGAAAGGCTGGATGAAAGGATATGAATTACAGGCCCTATGTAACAACACCCCTCAACTTAATTTCCGAGCCAAGATCAACCTTGTTTTTATGGTTGTCTATGGTAGAGGAGGTGGACTGCATTTACACAGAGGTCTGAGTATTTGATTGACAAACAATCAATCTACTTTTTGCATTAAGACCAATATGGTTAGACATGGCCATGGCTGCTCTAGGAAGATGAAAATTCCCAAACTGAATCTTTTCAGTAGGAGGAAGGAGATTGATTTGACATAAAGGCTTTTCTCTAGCCTTTTACCATCCTCTTTTATGTGGCATTGAAGAGCTATGAATTCAGATGCTCAAGTTACGATTCAATCTACCCATATAAAATTCTTGATTTATTTGAATCATATGTATCTATTGCCCAATAGTTACGGGTATCAGTCACTCTGCACCCACCTCATCCGTTATCGTTAACAGTAATCGGTGAACCAAACTTGGCAAGCTACCCAGACTTTAATCCATAAGTGGAAACAAGGGGAAAAAAATCAATTCTTTTTGGTTTATATGTGTGAAATTAAAACACTTCTAGTTCAAAAACTCTGCCTGGGTTAAAAGAACTAAGTTTGCCTCGCTATAAGTTTTTAAATAGAACCATTGGTTACAACTCTCCTGTTAATGTGTTGATCAGTAGCAAATTTCACTTAGTGGTGTTCAATATTAATTTTAGTAGCTAGCTCAGTGGCTCACCTTACTAAGGGGTTATCTGCTGCTTTTTTCTTTTTAAAAATGGGAGCAATTATTTGTGCTTAGGAGAGTGATGGGAGCAACCAAACACTAAAAATAGAAATTATGAAATTAGCCCCAGGCAAATTACAGAGCAGGGACAAGCCCATGAACATTTCCTCCGACTGGCCTGCTGCTGACCTCCCTCTTGAAGTGGACAGGCTCTTAACTTGAATGGATGGCATGTTGGAGAATCCCCTTCTCTCACCTGGTTCCATGTCTCTTCAGCTCACAATGCCAATTGAGGGCTTAGTTTGATGCTGCACTTTGGTTCTGGAGACAAATCTGTTAGAACCATAGTCGAGAGTAGAAAATGCATTATGTCAGGGCCACCTGTTAAATTTGAGCCATAACCTTTGGACTGGGTGACAATTTTGTGGTTTTTAATTCTACTTTCATGTCTTTGAACTTGAAGCTGCTTCTGTGCAAAGTTACTCTCAGTTGATCTACTTAATGCGAGAAAATGTTTTGAATTGGAGAAGTGCTATTTGTTACTACTACCAAAAAATACGTATATCCATCCTTCCCCCAAAATAGCCAACAAAAAATAATCTGATTCATCTTTGGAAAAGAGAAAGAGAAAAAAAATAATACATCAGGTACAAGGCTGTAAGCAAAATCACATTTAGTGATCAGATTCTCTGTTTTGTAGGTTGCTGTTGCCAAGGCATCTGCTATTATTATTCTTTTTGTAACAGGATGAATACATGGAAGCAAACAGAGCTTGCACTTAGCAAATGAAATATAAGAATAGAATATATCTTAGCAAATATAAGAATCATTTGCTAAGCTTGCACTTAGCAAATGAAATATAAATGGAAAGGAAGTGATAGAGTTTATAGGAACAGATGTCCTAAGAGTGATTAGAACTTTTCAAAATGAAATTTCTTACCCTGTGTCTAATTATTTTGTTGCTCTTCTTGAATCCTGACGAGTCAGACCTGTTAAAATTCTTGAGGAGAATGAAGAGAACTGGTATGTAGAGACCTAAGCAACTGGCACTGCACCATTGACAACTGTCAGCCCAAGACTCGTTGACCCTCTCTTTAGCCGATCATCTGCAATGGCTCAGCACTGCCCACAAAAATGCCAGAAAAGAGCACTTCTGGCTGCATGTTTTGCATTCTTCAAGTACATTTTTATTAGAATTCCTTCTCTGGAACCTCCCTGCTACATTATTGTTCTCAAAATAAGTGCTCTTTGATTTGTTTGTGTTTGCAATACCCTGAAACAGATTCCATTTTGTTCTCCAGCGCCAAGTTATCTGGGCACACATTTTCTTTCCATGCAAAATTAGGCTTTCTGCACCCATAGATTGGGAGCTAAACACTTCATATTTATTATCTTTAAGGTGCTGTGTTAATGAAAGAATTTTAATCGTTGACATTGCTCAGTGAATTATGTATTACAGAAACCCCTGCTGGTGAGTTAGACAATATTAACCTACAGTAAGGGGCATTAAAAAAAATCACAGCTAATTAGTAAGCCAACAGGAACAAAGAAAATGTAAAACAAAGATGTTGAGAACAAGACATTTAGGTAGGAACTGCTGCCTCCATTTCGGATGTGGCTTTTTCATTTGGGCAACATTTGTAACACTGCCTGACATTGCTGGAATCTTCCTCCAATCTGATATGTTCCATTAGACTTGAGCATTTTTATGTTTTGTAATTAGTTTTCTAAGCTACAGTCTCTTCACTCTTTCAAACTGTGGAAATCCAAAGGCTCATAATAGAAAATGGAAGATATTTTTAAATGCTTTAAAATTATTTCCCAAGCGATCTATATTAGAGATGTAAGGCAATTCACGGGGATTATAATGGGAAATGATTTCCATCGCTTTTTTCCCCTTGAATCACTCTGTATGCTCATCATATATCTCATATCCATTCCTGGATTTTAAAGTAGCAAAGCTTTGTCCAGGCTCCCTTCCTGATGCAATTCCACGTGGAGCGGACAAAGGCAGACATGGGTTTAAATCACAGGCCGCTTGCCTTCTCAGCCCCTCCTCATGCTGACGTCCAAGGGATCATGCATCACTCTGCTGGTGTGGGAGCTGGGAGGAGACAATTGACCCCGTGAGGCTGCCGGAGAGGTGCTCATGCTGGGCCCCATTTGTTTATAATTGTTCTTTCTAAGTTATAGGTGGAGATAAAGCAACCAAAATGGGACAAGCAGAGGCAAGAGACAACAATAATGCCTGTTTCAATTTTTCCCTTCTCAACAGAGGCCCTGAGCATTAAAAAGGATAAGACAATTCTTTGACCTTTCGTTTTCCTCTGGATTATTTCTTTATATTTTCTTCATGCTAAAATCTCTCTCCTTGTCTGATAATATCCAAGACCATTGTCTTTCTGATGAGGATCTGATCTGCTTTTCTTTAGAGAAAGCGTCATTAATCTTTCCTCTTCCATCCTATTAGCTTATTGTTGAGGTAACCTCCGACTCTTGGATGATTTAAAACAAAAGCAAACTGAATAATTTTGTAAAAATCTTGTCCTTTTTAGGCAGAAGGAAATGGTCAAAGAAGGCACAGCAAAGAGGGATTCTTCATCTTAAAGTGACATAAAGCATAGAAAGATACAGGATGTCAGCTGCAGGATGCAAGCACTTCATATGGGAATTTGGCTCCTGCAACCTTCAACTTTGAGTAACAGGTATTCTTTCATGTGATTCTTCACTGCTTTCTCTGGGCTTAGAGAACTTAAAGGATTGTTCTACCTTTCAATTCAGATGAGTTTTCTTTTGTTATAAACTCAGTGAAAATGGGTTCGGATACTGTAGTCAATTTGATTGTTCTTGGGTCTAAGAGCCTTCTTCTTACAGCTTTCTACTTCCATCTTCACTTTCCGAAAAAGAAGCCTCAGAAACCTACTTTTCCCTTCATAGCCTCTCCACCACTATCTGCCTTGAACCCACCATACTTTTTCCTTTTTATGTCAGTCACCTGAAAGAGCCCCCAGTGTCCAGGTCACCCCATTCTACTATAAACCCCTATAAGACTCACCCAAATACCACATCCTTCCTCCAAACTCCTGGCATCCTTCCAGTGTGATTCTGTTCCACTATTAGCAAAATATTCTGCTCCGACTTTATTTCCAAGTGCTTCCTTCATGGTTTCATTTGAATGGAAATCTGGTTCTGTTCTGAGGACCACTTTCCTTCCATCTCTCTCAAGTGGGACCTCTTTCAGGCCCCTACAGCCCTCTCCCCGCTGACCTGGAGGTGGAATAGGAGCTCTAGCGCCTCCTTGCCTGTTCCAGGCCAGTTTCTTTCCCCTCAAACCCCAAGTCTGAGCTCTGCCTGTTAGCTGCTCCTCCACTGTTGCCGGCATCTACTGACCTCTGGGCGGTCCCCACTCTTAATACGACGATCTTCACTCCTAGCTCATGGTCCCTCTTCAGTATTACCTCTGACTTTATAACTTCACTCATGGTGATTTAAATATGCACAGAGTTTATTTTTCTTGCATCTGGCTCCTCTAGCATACTTGTCCTCCAAGAATCTTTACCTTCATCTACTTTTGCCTTTCCCTTCTGAGGTCATACTCTTAGAGGTTACACGTTATCAATGACAAAACCTCCTTATAATCCAAATTTCCTGCCTTATATTCCTTGAATACTACCTCATATCTTTCTAGGTCTCTCTCTCCCTTCCCACCCTTAATGATCTTCTGGCACCACAGTGACTTCTAATCTATTGGGATGATTACGTTGTACTTTCCTTACCAACCTAGTATCCTCACTGGCTTCTTTACATAGCCTGAATTCTTCTGTCAATCAACAATTATACTCAGGCCTTGCAGAGCCCCTCAACTCCCTGCCCTACTCTTGCTTTGTTGTATTCACTTGAAAAAACTCACAACCTTGATTCAATCCAACTTTTGCCTACTTTATGTGTGTACCCATATAGCTGAAGAAGATTAGAGCAAACACCTCGCATAGAATTGTTTCACTTCAAATCCATAACCAAGATCATGAAGTGAGCTTTTGCTGCTGCTGGTAAATAATACCATAATATCCTCATGGTGTGATATATTTCTAGTGCATTCTCTCCCCAACTCTCCTGGGCAATTAACACTTTCTCCTCTCCTGTTTAATCTCATGCATAATGTATTAAACCATATCAGACTCTTGGCCAGTTCATAAACATGATATGCTCTTTCAGGCTTTCCTGACAGTTCCACCACCTTATAGCTGTGTGATCTTGGGCACATTGATTGACTTCTCTGTACCTCAGCTTGCTCATCTATAAGGTAAATATATTATCTACATCATTGGACTATTGTGAGGATTAATTGAAATAATATCCACATAGTCCTTAGTTTACTACCTGACACATAGTTGGGGCTTTAAAAATATTGGATATTATTATTAGTACATTTAACTCTGGGGGCCAGGAATTTCCTTTTCCTGCTTCGAGAAGCTCCTACTGATCTTTAAAGACCAGGGCATAATTTTCCTTTCTTTCACGTCTTCTCCTATACTTCCATAGCACCCTGGGCTGGTCTTTTGCGGTAGTTATTACCCTGCATTATAGTTGTTTCTTATATGTCTGGCTCCTCAGCTAAAGTGTGCCTTCCTTGACGACACTTCTTATTTACATTTGCATTGGGATGGTCTAGCCTAATGACTGTCAAAAAATATATGCTAGTTCTGTGAAGAAAAGAGCTAATTAATATTTCAGTAAAATCACTCCTTGGTCACTGTGATCATACCCAGTGTCCCTCTGCCCCCTCCACTCCTACCCCCATCCCTGTTTTACTGTGTTGCATCTGTGTCCTATTGTCATTTCTGTTAATCTCCAGGTCTTAAATTTATGTACTAATGCAAAAAAAAAATACTTCTCCTATGTTTAGATATATTGCCAAAATTGTTCTCATATTAAAAATTTCTTTTTATGAAGAATTATTTGAAAACAAAACCATAGTAGAATTTGAATATCGCTCAACATCCACATATATAATAATGCTATCTAATTTGTCAGATAGCTGAATAAGTATCATCAGTTGAACATGTAGCCTGTGGTTAGCACTGAGGCTAGTACTAGGACCCTGCTCGTAACACAAGGCCAGGTCCGAATAGCACAGTCTGTCTTACTCCATGTGTGCTGAGATGCCTTTCAAAGTTCAGCTGTTCCCATGGTTTATTCTGCAACAGATTTGACGCACAAGGGCATGGGTCACTTCCCTATATAAATTCAACTTCAGACTTCAATGGCAGAGGTATCTATCTTCCCTTTGGGGGTTGTGTGGTGCTCTTTCCTTGAAAATAACTTTCCTCCTTCAGCGTCATCCAGGATCATAAGATGCTAGTAAATTAAAGGTCTGGTTTGAGGTTGGTTGGGAAGTGAATAGTCTGCTGTTTTGTTTTGTTTTTTTAATGCATTTGTCCTGTAATTTTTATCTTTACCTCTTTAAGAAGATTAAGTAATAGAAGTCCTATAAATTGACATTATTGTACGCATTTCACTGATGAATCATGAATAAAGAGGGGTAGGTTGTTTGCCCTCATGTGAAAGTAAGTCATCCTCAGGTCTGGGGATAGTTGTTCCCAAGCCTTAACACACCTTACGTTGCTGTTTTGAATTTTCATCACTCCGGGCTTGACTCATGTAAGAAAGAACTGCTATTTCAAGTTTATGTTTGGACATATCACTTTTTTAAGGGCAGGCGGGAGAACAGTGAACAAACTGTCTGTAGATGTTGTCACCACTTATAAACCGTTTTGCTGAGGGCATTACAAGGTGCGAAGAGCTGTCAGCTGAAAGAAGATCTATTGGTTCTCTGGCTTTGCAGCATCTGGGAGAGAACTGAGCAGCCAGTTGAAACCTCATACCATGGAAAATTGTATTAGATTTTTCATAGTGAGCTCACTCCCCTTCACCTTCTGAATGGGGAACCCCTACAGGGCCTCTTCCCATCCCCCTCCACATCCAGCCTGATAGATCATCTGAAACTCTCTGACGGCACTTCCTAAGGAATTACACAAAGAAATATTGTACAAGTAAAAATGCCATAGGGAACCATGCAAATATCTGCATGCCTGTCAGAACTTAAAGAGCCAGGGAGAGCTGCAGCCAAGATTTGAGTCTACAAGTAGGTGTTAAGAAACTGACTTGTCCTTACGGTTGATCAGTTAATCTGTTGTGCAGCAGTCAAAGTAGGCAAAGAACAAGCAGCTTGCTAACAAGGCAGTCCTTTGTTACTTATAAACTACTATCCTCCACCTTGAAACGGCAGTTTCTGTACAATGAACTACATATAGGATGACAGAAAGACCAAGACTGCTAACATGGGATAATAGAAATCCGGGGGCTACATAACACAGACTCCAGGCCACTCATCTTTACACTAATAATGAAAATAATATTATTAGCAACCACTACTATTTACTAACTGATTTCTAAGTACCAGCTCCTGTGCTAAACAATTAAATGCACATAGTTATTTCATTTAACCCTTCGAAGAACCTTGCAATTATTACTACTTTACAGAGGTGGAAACTGAAACTCAGAGAAGTTAAGTCACTTGCTAAAGTCATGTAGAGTAAGGAGTGTGATACTGGCCCAAAGCCTATATTGGCAGCATCTTTCTCTCTTCCTACTTCCCAAATCTACAAAGGAGATTCTCTCTTCCTGCTTCTCAAATACACAGATTACAAATCTGTTCCCAAAGCTACAGAGTAGATGTGCTCCGTGGCCAGGAAGCAGAGAGCCCAAAGCAGCAGGTATACTCATGAGACGGTACTCATGAGATAAATTTGAAAGTCAGCAAACATTTGAACTGAATAAATATGGGTTGGATGCCGATCACAAGCCCAGTAATGTGCTAAACTCTGGATGAGAGTAAATGCTTGTGGGAGTGGAAAAGTTTTGATCACTCTATTCCTATTCTTAGTCCTTTGCCAAAGAGCAAAGAATTCAGCTCTCCTTCCATCCCCAACACCTGAGTATGTTTTCCACCCCCTAAGGCCTAAGCGTTCATTTTGGGGGTGGGGAGACTACATGGTCCAGTTTGCTGTGAATAGCACTGGCTTACACCCACCCTTCTGGAATACTGTTAATAGCACCCACTAGCATAAAAGTGTCCTGGTTCAGACAATAAGTCATATAATTCCCTTAAGTTTAGGCACTTTCCTTTAGTATAGGGGAACGAGAAACTTATACTGGCGAAGCAATGCTTACTTAAGGTAATGTTTTCCCCACATGTTGTCTGGTCCCTGGATAGCTGTGTGGGAAAGAGCCTGAGAAGAATGGGAAAGAAACTGTAGGTATTTGATGACACATGGAGTCCCTGGACAGTCTGCATAGCTGGGTCCTCTTCCAGCCCTTTGCTATGTCACCCTTGGGGCTTGCTCCCTGGGCTGGTATGTGTGAGGGCAGAAGGGAGTTTCATACCTTTTAGCTTTCAAAGATCTGAGGGGAGAGTTATTGCCTAACTAAGGTGGGATCTTCTGATAACATAAAATTCAAAGTACAGTTTCTGATGAAACATGCAGGTCTCAAAATCGTTCTTTCTTTGAATTTGAAACTTAGGCGGCATCTGTGCTCTTGGAAACAGGCAAGCAAGTAGACATCCCACCCCCCTGGCAGAGCAGCTGACGCCGCAACTGGGAGCGCGAGTCCTGCCTTGGGACCCCACGCTGGACGGCAGCGTCAGATGCAAACAGTTGTGGGGTTTTCAAGGCCCCTTCCTCCTGCCCTTCCCTGCTTGGCTCTCCACCCCTAGTTCATAAAACTCTGAGGAAGCATGAAAGAATGAATGATTTATTTCCCAATTCGGAATGAACACAGGGTTTTTACATTCAAAAGTGACTGACTGAATTAAAACTTTATTTTGTTTGTGAAATTCGAAAACAATCAGAGTGCTGCCCAAATGCCACCTTCATTGGAGGCTTAGGTGAAATGTCAGGATTCTCTCTGCAGTCCCGGTGAGTGTTTTGAACTGTGACTAAGTCACCTCTGTGACCGTTTTAATGTGTTTTCGTAAAGGCTGGCAAAATTGTATAAATAAAACGTCTTCAGATCTTCATCTTTGCTCAGCTGTGTTGCAAAGGGGTAACTGGAACCCACAATGGAAAAACACAGCTTAACTGACAAATTAGTGGCATTTGGTGCTAATATTACTAATTCAACATTTGGAAGTGTTGCTCACTGGGGAAAAATAACATGTTCTATAAGTCACAGGAGAAACTAGGGAGATAGTTAATGGATGTTGGCTCCACTGCACATACGGCTCACAATACTCTTCAGAACTGCTGCTGACTTCCTGCCAATAAACGTGGAAGTAATTGTCAACAAGATTTATTGTTACGTTCACATTTACGCAGTGAGAGGAAAGGTTGAAAGAGTTCTGTGAAGTTCAGTCCCGGCTTCTACTTCTACATAGCAACCCTCCCTGCTTATGGCTAATGCGTGCCACAGACGGAATTTGGCATCATTTGAGGACTTAAAATCATTCTTCTTGGCAGGAGCAGATCCCCTTCCTTACCGCACCCCCTTCCCCCCATCCTTGCATCCTCAGTAAGTTCTCTTACCGTCAGTGAGCTGAGCATCAGTTTGGTTTTCGTCACGGCAAAACAGTTGTTTTGCATGTGGTGAAGCAGCGTCCTTCAACTACAGAGTTAGGAATCGGATTTAGAGTGTGACCAACTCACCCCAGTTAGTTTTTTTTGTGGAGCTAACAAAAATACTCTAACTTGAGAAAGAGAAAGGAAATGTTAATTTTGAAAGGGAAAGCCTTTGCTTGCCAATTTAGGTGTCAGTGAAGGAATGTACTTGGTTAAAAAAAGGGAATGAATATTCAGGAGATTTTATAGTAACACTTTCCATATCAACTCTATCGCAGAGATACCTGGTTTGTGTGAATTTATGAAGGAGTCTCTCTCTCTTTCTTCAAGTGGCAGCTAGCTCTACAGGAGTGAAATTAAGATTATGAGATTACAATTTCCTGTGGTTTGGACAGATTTTTCTGAGCGAGGAGCAAACATATGTGTCAAGAAATATGTCAACAGAATTCGGCCAATCTCAAACCATGCAAACAATTAAACACACCCCCTCACCACCACACCACTAACGCACACAGAAGATTAGCTCTTCCTTGAATTTCAGGATGGCATTTCCAGGCCCAAGAAGCACCTGTTGGTAAAATTTGTCTCGTAATGAAGGCCATCTGGCTGGGAGACAAAAGTAGGGTGTGTGGATTCTGGTAAGTGGAAAGAGGCCCCCAGCACTGATGGAGGTGGCAACTGCTCTGAGAACCGTTAACAACTGTGGGGGGACAAATACATTGGACAAGGAGCCATTTATCTAAGCAGTATTTACACAGGCACCAGTCATTCAAAAAGGAATGGATTTGGATTGTGAAACCTTTTTTTTCCCTTTCAAAAACTAGGCGTGATGCAGGAAATCTGAAACCTCCTGGCATTCCCCCTGTCATTTGAACATTTACCATGGTGCAAGTTTTCATGCCATTGAGTGCTTATCCCTTGATTACTTTTTGGGGCAGGAGGAGAATAGATATAAAGGGACCTATCATTTTAAATGCCACCTTTCAGAATGTAGATAAAAGTGGGGGAGAAGCAGTATTGATGAATAACACTAGTAATATCAGATGTCACAGTAGAACATAGAACTTGCTGTACTGAATCAATGAAGTGGCCAATTCAGCTTTGTATTTTGTATCTTAGAGTAGCACAAGGAAGTATTTCCTGGGAGGCCATGGTGGTTTTACGTGACGTGAACTTTGGAATGACATCAACGTAAAACTCTCTGAGGATTAATCTTCCAGGAATTCATGAACATTTTTGTTGGCATACTTTTTTCTTCCAGAGCTCCATGCCTTTACAAGAAAATATTCATTAATTTAGTTAACACACATTTATTAAAGCACCTACTCTGTAGCAAGTGCATTGCTCCAGGCACTGGGAGATCATTTAAAAATCTGTCTTGGGCTTATATTCCAAAGGAAAGATCATTATAATAAAAACATTAAAGTAAATGGAGATAAGTGAGGGATGGGAAAAATAAAGCAGGGAAGGTGGCAATTGAGGTATGGGGAGAGAGAGTTTATAGTTTTAAATTGGGTGGTCAGAAAGGCCTCATTGAAAACCTGGTATGTGAGTAAAGTCCTAAAGAATGTGAGGAGTAAGCCATGTGGCATCTGGGAGAAGAACATTCCAGGTTGGGGGAAGAGGAAGCACAAAGGCCCTGGTGAAGGTGCAGGCCTGGGGGCCTGATTCTAGCATCTTGTTGGCCATCGTAAGGACTCTGACATTTGCTCTGAGTGAGATGGAAGTCATTAGAAAGTGTTGATAAAAGAAACAACTTTTTGAAGCAATTCACTTACCATAGTGAGAAAACTCTGTATGGAGGCAAGGTTGGAAGCAGAACAACGAATTAGGAGGCCACTGATATAACCCAAGCAAGAGATGATGGTTGCTTAGACTAGGATGGGAACAGTGGAGGTGGTGAAAAGTGGTTGAATTCTGAGAATATATTTTTTTTTAATTTTACTTGTTTTTTTTTTGGCTGTATCGGGTCTTCGTTGCTGCACGTGGACTTTCTCTAGTTGCGGGGAGCGGGGCCTACTCTTCGTTGCGGTGCACAGACTTCTCATCACGGTGGCTTCTCTTGTTGCAGAGCACGGCTCTAGGCATGCGGGCTTCAGTAGTTGTGGCTCGCAGGCTCAGTAGTTGTGGCTCGTGGGCTCCAGAGCTCAGGCTCAGTAGTTGTGGCGCATGGGTTTAGTTGCTCCGCGGCACGTGGGATCTTCCGGGACCAGGGCTCAAATCTGTGTCCTCTGCATTAGCAGGTGGATTCTTAACTACTGCGCCACCAGGGGAAGCCTCGAATTCTGAGAATATTTTAAAGTTAATGGGCCAACAAGATGTGCTGTTATGTGGGATATGGATTATAAATATAATAGATTGTCCTTAAATTATCCCTTTACAGCTTCTAGAAGCAAACTCACATGCTTTAGCATTTTTTGGAGAAGCCCAAGTTCGCCTTATCTATAATTTTCTTGATTTTCATACCCTTTGATCATATTTCCCACTAAGGTACTCACCTTTCTAGACGGAAGGCTTTGAACATTGTTCTCATACAGTAATCTTCTGTCCTCAGTCATTCTGCCTGCCCTCCCCTTGACCTCCTCCAGGTTTGTTATGGCAGTGTTTAGGTAAGTGCAGTGTTCCAGGTGAGCTATACCATGTCTTGTTATGCAAATCCATATTACATCTATCCAGAAAAAAATGTATTACTACTCTATCTCCTACTTCCACATTCCCTCCTCCCTGCCAGACATAAGCAATGTATCTAAACATAATACTAGGCAGTCAATTCCAGTACTGAATATGCTTTATTTACTTAATGGATTGGATGGACCCTTCTGTCAGTAAGGATTTCTTCAGTAATTCTAATAATAGTAATTTAAAACTATATTTAAGAAGCCCTAGTGGTAGCAAGAAAAGGTTTGAGTGTATTATACTTATTTTCTCATTTCTCATTTCTCTCTTTCACAGCCATTCTCTGAAGTAGGCACTAATGAGGAAATTGGGTTTGAGAGAGATTAGGTGCCTTGCCTAAGGTCATACAGCTAGTGAGTTTCAGCTCTGGGATCAGCAGTTAATTCTATCTATACATATACCTACTACTACAACTATCTATCTATACATCTGCCCTCATGTTTGGCATCTTTGGTATGATAGTTAATTTTATGTATCAACTTGCAGGGTGTTTTTGGATGAGATTAACATCTGAATCAGTGAACCTGGGGTAAAGCAGATTGACATTCATAATGTGGATGGTGGTCATCCCGTTATTTTTTTTAATTTTTTTTTATTTTTTTTTTGGGGGGGGGGTACGCAGGCCTCTCACCGCTGTGGCCTCTCCCGTTGCGGAGCACAGGGTCCAGACACGCAGGCTCAGTGGCCATGGCTCACGGGCCCAGCCGCTCCACGGCATGTGGGATCCTCCCGGACCGGGGCACGAACCCGTGTCCCCTGCATTGGCGGGCGGGCTCTCAACCACTGCGCCACCAGGGAAGCCCCATCCCGTTATTAAAGGCCTGAATAGAACAAAGGGACTGGCCTCCCTGAGAGAGAGGGGATTCTCCAGCAGACTGCCTTTGGACTAACATGGAGCGTCTGCTGTCCTAGGTCTATGCCTGCTGGCCTTTGGACTGGAACTGCGCCACTGCCTTTCCTGGGTTTCCAGCCTAATGGCCAGCACGGTAGACTTTGAACTTGCCTATATATAAATAGATAAGGAATGGGTTCGTGTGATTATGGAGGCTGATACACACATGCACCCTGTTTGTTCTACTTCTCTGGAAAACCCTGACTAATACACTTGGAGTTGTTTTCTTATTTTGAATGGATAAGAGTTACCTTCTGAAGTGCAATCATCATCAGAGGTTAAGTTTTGGATTATTGAAGTATAAAGACTGCATCAGGGACATGCTGGGTTTCTGCCCACAAAAGAGCAATATCTGCTTTGTCTCTCTCACCTTTGTCCCTTTGCTAAGTTGGGTACAAATGATCAATCTCTCCAACTAAGTGTGGCACTATTTCCATTTTTTCTGATGGTGACCACTCTGCATATCTCCACTATATTAATTAAAAGCAACCATTTCCTTTCAGTCCCCCTTTCTGCTTCATGACCTATTATGGGTTTCGTTTTCCATCAAGTTGATAGAACACTTTACAAGAACTTTTTTTTGAAGAATAATAAGAGTGTGGCTTATTCACTATTCTGAAAGTATTGTATAACACTCCAACTAGAAAACTCAAGCCATGTTTTTTAATTATTATTGGATATAAAGCTGAAAATTTGCCCTTTAGAAAGTTATTAGATAAAAAAGAAACAATACAAAACAAAACCCTACTACCAAGGGAGATATTATCCTTTCTAGGGACAGACGTCTAGGTAAAGTTTCCAGGATATTGTTGCATCCCATCTACCATTAAAAAAAAGTTGCAAGTCTAGATTTTCAAGGCAGATGCCTTTCAAAGGTGAACAACCCTGGATATTCTCAATAGAAATGGGCAAATATTGGAATAAGAGAAATTAGTAGAGAGAATAGGAGAAAATTGCAAGGTTCTGTACTGTTTTAGAAAAGATTCTTTCATAATTCCCATTTTTATTTACACAATTTTGCAAGGAGAAAGAAGGCATTTTTCTTAAATCCAGTTTATTTTGTTTAAAAAAATTAGTTAAGTTGATTAAATAATATAACATCTATGACTAAAGTTAATATCTATCAAATGGATGACGAATAAATATAATTTATTATAACGATCAAAACATACATCATAGCCTTGAGATTAACAACATATAACATCACAGTTTAAGAAGTCAGAGTGTCAGAAGAGAATTGTAGTATAAACATACTAGTTAGAATTTAATTTCATAATGATAAGAGGCAGATTAAGTATAAAACTGATGGAAAAGGACTTTGAACCCAGCCCAGCTATGAATTACATCCTTACTATTTTGATGTATCAGAACTGGCATGCATTCTCTAGCCTTCTTTTCTATTGTTATGACAGGATATCAAGGGTCAGCTCAGTGCTCTGTATTCTCAGAATATTTTGGTCAATAATTCTTTTATTCTCTCAAAGTTACTGTTATTGAAACCAAGTATCTCTAGTTACAACTCATTTAACTGAAAAATATTTGGATCATTTTCCTTTTACTTACTGTAAGAGCTCTAGCCTTGTATATTAGGCAGAGTAAGACGAACAAGGGCTTGTAAACAAACAACTTGAGTTTGATTTTTTGCTTCGTAACTGCTCCATCACTTCCTACTTGTTTGACCCTTGTCCATTTGACCTGTCTGAGCTTTTTTTTTTTTTTTCTTCACATCTAAGGGCTGCTGAGAGAATTAAATAAGATAATTTATGTTGGGAGATAGTGGCAGGCAAATTACAACGATTCAAGAAAAATTTGGCTTTTAAAACAGTGGACCTCTATAAACCTAGGATTGGCAAACTGTAGCCTGGGGCCCAATTCCTTGCCTAAGTTTGTAAATAAAGTTTTATTGGGAACACAGCCACACCTTTTCACTTATGAATTGTCTATGGCAGCTTTCATGCTTCAAAGCCAGAGTTGAGTAGTTGTGACAGAGACTGGCCTGCAAAGCCTAAAATTATTTACTCTCTGACCCTTTGTAGAATAAGTTTGCTGACCCCTGCCAAAACTGATATAAAGATCCCTATTAAGGAAATAGCATTCCCTTTCCAAACCATTTGAAGATTTCACAAAGTTGGAAATAGAGATTGATATTTGAGAGAAATTTTGGCCCTGTTTCTATAAAAAGTACAGGGGAAAGAAGATAAAACAATAACAACAAATAACAAAATAAGAGCCCCTGCCCCCAGACTCTGTGGCAGACTAGAACATGTATATTGCTAGAGGCAAGGGAAGTCCAAGCCCACTAAGTTGGGATAGCTTGCTGTTAAATTTGGCATCACTAATTTTCAAGTGGTTCCAAGCATAATAAAGTGCTTTCTTTTATATAATTATGTGTGTCACTTTGCCTGAACTGCATGATGAGTATTAACTAAGGTACTTTCTTACACAAACTGGTTTCTCTGGGAGAAAGTGAACACTCTCACAATCATTTCACTATTCTGAGATTTTGAGAAGATTCGGATGAATGTAAGGGTCAGCAGCCCATTTTATTAGATTTAAATCTGTTTTTTTACTGTACCTCAGACCAAATATCTTCTACTCCTCTTCCCCTTTTTTCCTTAACCTACCATAGCTAAAGTACAGAATAGCAGTTAAGTGCACAGAACTTGTCGCCAATACTCTGGGTTTCATATCCTGCTTCTGTCACTACCTGTGTGATCTTGGGAAGTCACTTATCTTCTCTCATCCCCAGTTCCCTCGTTCATTAAACAGGAATGATAATGGGATCTTCCTCATATGGTTGTTGAAAGGATTACATGAGTTAATATGTGTAAAGTGCTTTTAACAGCGTTTGGCACATAGAAATCACCAAAATGCAATTTGCTATTATTACTATCATTGTAGTGCTTAGCTTTCTTCAGGAAACGTTTTCTCCCATGCTTGAGACACTTCAAGTTGTGTTCTTAGGTAAGATATAGCTCGCACTTTTAGTAGGAGAAAAAAATTACACTCCTGTCAATTGATATGGTTATTTCTTTCTTTCTTTTTGTTTTTTTGCGGTACGCGGGCCTCTCACTGTTGTGGCCTCTCCCGTTGTGGAGCACAGGCTCCGGACGCGCAGGCTCAGCGGCCATGGCTAACGGGCCCAGCCGCTCCGGGCATGTGGGATCTTCCCGGACTGGGGCACGAACCTGTGTCCCCTGCATCGGCAGGCGGACTCTCAACCAACTGCACCACCAGGGACGCCCTGATATGGTTATTTCTAATTCAATTAAATGAATATCCACAGAGCAGCTATTATTTACCTAATACTGTGCCTGGTTGCTGGAAATAGAAAAAACCGACCCCATCTCTGCTCTCAAATAATTTACAGTCTAGTAGAAGAGAAAAAATATGTACACAGGAAATAATTAGGGACCAATTCAGCAGTAGCATCATCCTTATTATTTCATCATCCAACTTCTATTTATTGATCACTTACTCTTGCCAGATTCTGTTCTTGCTGTTTTACATACATTACCTCTGTGAGCTCTCACACACCAAACCTGTAATGAGATCTTATCATTCTTGTTTAATACATGAAGAAATTGTAGCTCAGAGAAGTTCTATGACTTGCCCAAGGTCATACCTAAAGTAACACTCTATGCTGTGCATATTGCCGTAAAAAATGTGATTTCAAAAATTCTTCTTCCCCAGGTGTCTGAGTGTTATTTTAAGTAAAGAATGTTACTTTTGTTTTAAGGATGACTCTTATTTGTTTAAGTGTGAGTGAGGAGTATTGACAACTGTCAACCACTTGTAATCTGTCCCTTTACACAGGTGTGTTATAAAACTGAAACCTAACTAATCAGATTCAAAATAAGTGATATGAACTAATGCCATGGGCTACATATTTTGAAAGCTGAAAATAAGAATATAGAAGGATGGAAAAAATGGTCGGGCAGACTTTGTGAAGGCTTCAGTGATGATTTGGGGTGATTATTTTAATTAGCACTATTGCTTTTTTTATGTTCAAAGACCTGCTCTTGAAGATCAGACATATATTTAAATATACCCCAAAGAGCCTGTAAATGTCACTCTGTTATCCCATGTGGGTATATTTTTCTTTTTACAATAGATGTATTTTTTAAATAAATTGAAACATGATCTCTTGCCATGTAGTGGGTGCTTAATAAGTACTAGCTAATAAAAAGAAAGAATGAATATATTTACATTGAATTTACATTATAATTTCAGACCTGCTTTATTTTCATTTTTGATTGATATTTAATTGGTTGTGGCCTTGCCACTCTAATTATGTCTGTCCCGACAGAGTCTATAGCAAGTAGTATTAAGTGAACACACAGTTATGTGTCTGAGAACTCATTATTCAAATAGCTCCAAAGAAAAATAAATACCCTTCCAAAAAACAAAACAAAACAAAAAGCACCTTGATTTATCTAGTCTCTAAGCTTTGATGTTTTTATGGATTTTATTTTCCTAAAATATGTTTTTTAGAATATTAGAGATCAGATTCATCAAACTTGCTATTAAAATAGGGAAAAATAGAAAGGCATAGTCGTGAGTGTGTGGGTAGAGGCATAATTTTCTCAGCTGTAAAAAATGTGTGTGGGGAAAATATGTGAAATTTTAAGAAATCTACAGTAATTTTTGTAATGTTATTGAGAATTTGATATGAAATGGAAGCAAAATGTTACTAATTGTTCCCTTAGTCTTGTGTTTCTCCCAGTGAATTTTGAGACCCATCCCCATGGTGGTCACCTGAGACATTTATTAAAATGCCCCTTCCTGGGTCCCAGATACAATTGAATCAAAATTTCTGGGGTTAGTCCAGAAACATATATTTTTAATAAGAATGCCAGGATATTTTTACACACATAATAAGGAAGAATCACTTCTTCAATCCGAAAGAAGGTTGAAAAGTAGATTAGCCAGACTCATTAAAGTTTCCGAAACTGATATTTGAACTACCTGTTTACTAATATGAAATCATTATTATACAAAAATATGTACCCAGAACATCAGAAATCCTTCCCAATTAAAAAGTTGACACTTATTAAGTAGAATATGGGATATTCAGTGAAGAGTGAATAACCTAATTAGAATGGGGATGTAATGATTAACACTTATCTCTGAAATAAAAAATATTGTTTCGATTTGTGTGTCTTTACCGTTGACAAGGTAAAAGGGATGGGGGTAAAGGATGAGAAGTTTAATTTCGGCAAGTGACAAAATGAGTAGTCCCTAATTTCTATAAAAGCTGCTATATTTCATTTTTTTTACAGCATATTTGGTTTCTGCTCAATATCTTCATGATTATTATATAACATTTTAAAGAATAAAAATGGTTGCAGTGCTGCAAATAAGGTCATGGGTCAGCATCAGCATGCAGTATTCTTTCTTATAAGTCCTCCCTTTGGTGATTCTTTTTTTTTTCCCACTGATACTTAGAATAATTTTTGGCCATCTCCAAAAATCAAGAGACAATGATGGCTTCCCTGGTGGCGCAGTGGTTGAGAGTCCGCCTGCCGATGCAGGAGACACGGGTTCGTGCCCCAGTCCGGGAAGATCCCACATGCCGCGGAGTGGCTGGGCCCGTGAGCCATGGCCGCTGAGCCTCCGCGTCCGGAGCCTGTGCTCTGCAATAGGATAGGCCACAACAGTGAGAGGCTCGTGTACCGCAAAAAAAAAAGACAATGATGACACTATGTTTATGATGGTAATATTATAAATATTGGGCAATTATGTTGCATCAGGCTTTTCTACTTTGCATATTATGTCATTTATGCATATTTTTTCAGTGACTCCTTGAAATCAGCTTCAAGTAGGCATTATTACTAGGATTTTCAGGTGAAGAGGTGGCTACTTAGAGAGGTTAAATAACTCTTGATGTCACAGTTAGTCAGAGGCAGGGCTGGGGAGTGAACTCAGGCACGTCTGAGTCCAGAGTGTGGGAGCTTTAAAAAGCATCTTGCCACGTCTGATAAATTATTCATAATTTGGTAACGGGGTAGCAGCATGAGGCTTGAGTAAAATAATCTGTCTCCCCTTGTGCTTAATCCCTTTGTCTGTATTTTCACTTTATTAGTCTCATTGGCCAAGCTAGAAAACCTGTCATGTTTGACTTGCATATTTGGTATCTAACATGCCTGAGTTTGCAGACATGCAATGGTGCTTTTTTGTCATCTAGATCTATTTTAAGGAAGAATCGAAGACTAAGGCATTGACATTCATCAGGGCGAGCTGATTAAACCGTAAAGTGTTTTAGTTCCAGGTTAGATTCCGGAATCTTTATGTGCTAAAAAGGTCCTGAATTGTGGAAAGCCGAGCTTCCTCAGAAGTGACATAATGATTGTGGCACTGGGCCTAGTCCCTACGTCGTTCCTGCCTTGGACAGACTCAGTGTTCTATTTCCTGTCACAAAGTTGAGAGGAAAAAGAATCCCTTTCTCAGGAATGAAGTTTTAAACCAAGTATCTGAGTAATAATCCTGACATTTTTCCAACTGGAATGAAAAACTGACTGAACTCCAAGGGAGTCAGAAGCCAATTTGAGAGAGGAAAGTTGGAGGAGAAGAGAAAGTCATATTTCTGAAACGAAAAGGGTTAGGATAGGCAAACTCAGTAGAGCTCTGTGCTCTGATGAAAACCAGATGATCACGTTAACCAGAAGGCGGTTTAAGATGTATACAAGTAAAATGAATATACTTGAATAATTAAGAGAAGAATGATAGGTGCAATAATATCCAATGAGTGAGCAAATGGAAACATAGAGCATGTTGTTTGAAAAGGGATCAAACAAACAAACAAACAAACAAAAAACTCCAAAAAACCCAACTTCAAGGAAAGATCTGAGTGCAGATTTTTCTGAATTGCTGCAATGGATAAAATGTAGTAGAAGATTTGGTGACTTATGATAAAGTCTTCTAGGTTTGAACACTAACAGGAATTCAGTGTTGGTGGCTTTCTTACACCACGCAACTGTTAAACCCACGATGTCATTTTCTAGGATGAATTTCTATTCTCCAGAGAATGAAAATTCTCTGTACTGACACGCAGCAAAGACAAGGTCTGTCCTTTGGAAGATCATTCAAGACTTTACGTTGTAGCTGGCATTCCATAAAGGCAGACACATTTCTACTAACGTCCTTCTCCCACTACCCAAAGGGCTTGACCTAAAAGAACAGGGCTAATTTAACAGGAAGTTGTCTTGGAAAATTTGTTGCTCTGAATCAGTGTGCTTCTTTGGCCAACATTATCTTCACTTCTAAGTGAATTTGCAAACAAATTCATGCATGTGAAATTGGTTATTCATGGAGGGAAAAAATCTGGTTTCTCTTTAAATAAATATCTGTAGCTTGTACTATAAATAGGATTTGTGCTTTCTGGAAAGGTTTGCTAAAATGAAAAAAAAAAAAACCAAGTCATCTATTTATATTTGTTTTAATTCTGTATTGACACTAAGTATAAGGACTGTATTTGATGCTGGCAAAGAATTATCATAATAAGCTAGGGAACTTGCCATTTGAAACAGACCAGAATAACATAGATGTAACATATTTTGCACAAAGATAACTTAAATGTGCACAAGGTCATCTGGATGATTAAACACATTTCTCTAACTTCCCACTCAAATGCCCAGCAAAAGTAAAGGAATTAAAGACAACAAACATAAACACATGAGAAAAAAAAAGGAGGGAAGGCAATAGCAGGCAATGAACTTTTGGGAGATAGAGGATTCAGGACTGAATCCAATTTAGGCAAGATGAGACAGGTATAAAGTAACAGCTGCAGAGGAAACTATTGCAGAAAGGGGATTAAATTTGTTCTGCAGACCTCCAGAAAGGAGGCACCAGCCACCTTGGGAGGCATGAAAGAGGTCTGGCAATGAACACAAGGGTCTGCATGTGAAACAAGTAGACTCCTTGGGTCACCTTTCCAATGTGTCCGGACTCGGGTGACTCTGATTCTTACTCTCTACCCACTCCCAGCACCAAGCTAATCCATAACCTTTACGCATGACTAGAGGTTCAACTTCTTTAGAAATTGAACTGGAACGTGTATGACTTCAGGTACTCCAGACCCGGCTGGGTGAAGAGTCAAGTGTGGAAAATAGGATGATCAACTGACATCTGAGTATTGAAAGGTGGGGTCGTCAGCTTTCTGTCAACTGTTCTGAAATGCAGAGAGTCAGGAGGACACCCCCTCCCTTCTCCTACTTCCAGGCAGGAGGCAGAGAGCCTTTGTCTGAAAAAGCAGAATGGCCCTAAAGGAGAAAACAAAAAAAATCTTTAAATCTTGACATCAGCGGGATCGTCCAGAAAACTTTAGCTTGTCACTCAGTCACCTCACAATAAGGCTCGATGGTTAACAAGTCCCACCCTAACACACAGAACTTCCCATAAGTGTTTTAAATATCTTACTCTTAAACATTTAAAGATGGACAGGTAGGGTTAACAGATAATGGAGGAATGTCTCTGACATGAAAGAGACAAAAACCAAAATAATCTGTAAAACGGAACTCTTAGGTAAAGGAAGTAGAATACTGTGAAAAAGACTCTACCATAGTATTCTCAGAGAAATAACCCAAGGTATTGCATCTATAAAGCAAAACAGGATTCTAAAAACAAAAATAAAGCAATAAAAGAAAAGGAAAGGGGCTTTAGATATATAACAATTAAAGTAAAAATTCAATAGGCTTTAAAGATAAAGTTGAGGACATCTCTCTGGAATTGGAACAAAAAAGAGATGGAAAATAGGAGAGGGAGGGGAAAAAACTAAGAAAATTAAAAGACCAAAATATAGTGGCTGAAACAGATGAAAATTTAATTCTCTTTCTTATATCAGTCCAAACACAAGCAGCATTATTGCTTCATGGTACTGGGAGCCCAAGCTCCTTTTATTTCATTGCTCTGCCGTCCTTAAAATGTGGCTTTCTCTCTCAGTTTAAGACTGAGGCTTTAGCTCTTGCTATCATGTCTGTGTTACTATCAGCTGGAAGAGGAGAGATGAAAAGTGAGGGCTTCTTTCTTTCTATTCAAGGTCTACTCCAGAAGCTATACATAATTTCTGCTCACATCCAGTTGGCCCAAAGTTAGTCACCCCAGCTACAAAGGAAGCTGGAAATTATAGTCTTCAGTTTGGGCTGGCTCGTGTCTTGTTAAATCTTAGAACTTCTATTACAAAAGGAAGAAGGGAAGGCTGGATATTGGGGAGCAATATCCAGCAGCCTTTGCCACACCCAGAGATAAAAAAAGATCCTAGAAGCTCACAAAGAGAAACAGAAAAATAAACCATCAACAGCTAGTTACATATAAAGGATTAGGGGAAAGATGGTATTTGATTCCTCTTTAGCAACACTTTGAGTTAGAAGACAATGAAACAATTACTGCCGAATACCAAAGGAAAAAATTGTCCATCCTGTATAAATGGAAACAAAGTAACAGTCAAGTGTGAGGATTGACTTAAAGACATTTTCAAACCTGCAAATTCTCAGAAACAAATTGTCTTTCCTTTTATTCTTTCTTAGACATATCCTAAAGGCTGTTTAGGCACAACAATAGGATACAGTTTTTGAAAAGAAGTCATAGGATCAAGAAAGTAGGGAAATCCAACAAAGGAGAATTACAAAGTGAAATCACAGCTGAACAGTCCTACACAGTAATGAGTCCAGATTGCAGCAGGTCTGAGCATAGGAATTTATTTTAAACCTTTGGTGGATAGGACTTAAGCTATACTGTAAAAGAAGTTTCCAGTGTTTGTGAGAAAGGAGAGCTCTTAAGGTGGAGAGTTAGAGCCTAGAGCAAGTGATAGGTTGGGCAGGAATGAGACTGGATCTGGGACACATTTAGGTCCTTCAGGAATCAGTGCTTCATCGGAGGGGGGAAGGGAAGAGAGTAAGAGCAGAAACCTCAACAGGCCTGAGTGAAAGATCTAAAGCAGAGAGGACTTGTTTGGAATTTCTGAAAGAGATACAGACATGTGAGAGCAGTAGAAGAGTCGTTTGTTTAGGCAAAGATAGGGCTTGTCTACCTTAAAATTTCCCTCAAGTGGAGGGGAGAGTGGAACAGGACATGATTTTCCATGCAATCCCTTCGGAGGATGCTGAAGGTAGTGCTGGGGGGTGAATTTATCTCGATGGCTTGACAAGGTGAGACTTGAATTCCTATGTGCTTCTGGGTGACTTCTCAGGCAAGGTCTTAAACAGGAATAACAGCCAGACTGCAAAAGATACCTTGAGATTTAGTCAGCAGCATAATATGCTTAGTTCTCACAGAGTGTGACTGAGTTGCCTGGGAGTAATCATGGTACTTATCTTTGAGAGAGAACAGATCATAAGTTGAGTCTGAGAAAACTGTGTGTATTTGTGTGTGTGTGTGTGTGTGTGTGTGTGTGTGTCTGAGAGAGAAGGAGAGAGAGAGGGAGGGAGAGAAATAAAAGAAATGGAGAGATATGTTTTAATATATTTACCATTGTATCCTTAGTGCCTGCCATAGGGTCTGGAACATAAATATTATTAATGAATAAGAAGGGACACAGAAGAGATACCAAGGAGAAGGGCCTAGAAATATATACTAAGGATGAGAGAAAATAGATGACTTTAATTGGGCAGCATGTAAAATTTATGAAATTTTATGATTTTACTATTAAGGACACATTAAAATGTTACATTTTCACAACATTAAGCATAAACAGTAATATTACTGCTTGGTATTTGATCCAGGAACTGGATAAAATTAAATCCAGGCCTGCCTGGATTCAACTTTTAAGGTGATTTCCCATTCCTGTTGCATATATGCTAATTAGTTGAGACAGTATTTCTACTTAAATGTGGATTAGTGAAAAATAACATATTAATAATAAAATAATAACACAATAATAATAAAAATAATATCCTTCATTAGATTTGAGAAAGACAATGTTAAAAGGTAGAAGGAAAATATTTGTTCCAGGTATACAACATAGGCCATGAAAAGCTGGGTTATAAGCCGGAAAAATATTAGCCCAAGCATTAGAAAATAGTATTCTTCTGAAAGATTAAAGACCACAAGGCAGTGTTTGGACAGTCGATTGAAGCACAGATTTTAACAATGAGGGTTTGGAGAGAATAGAATTTAAGCTAATAACTCATAGCCTAGGCTATGATCCTGATCATATATGCCAGAAATAGAAAGAAAAATGTTATCATAGAATTTTTCTCTCAGTAGAGACTAAGGAACCCTAAGGATTTTATGAGAAGTCTATTTTAGTGATTTTTTTTTTTTTGTCAAAAGAACGTCCAACTCAAACCCCACTGAGATTTGCTCATCAGTAGTTGTTAAGCCTTCAATATATTTTGACAATAGGACACAGTAATAATTATTGTATTGTATGTACTTGTAGCAGCCTCAACTATGATATACAGAAAGTGGGGAAGAGAAGCAATCATTTTGTGTATGTTTTTAACTCCTTCATTATATAAGGTGACACTGGTTATATCAAGATTGTATAACAGTCTGTTCTAAAGTATGGATTTTTTCCCATAAAGCAGTGTGAGTGTATCATGCCAAAGTAATATGAATGTGAAAGAATATCTATCATAGAATAATAAAAGAAGGATAAAATCATTTTACAAGATGAGACACAGAATTCATTTGCTCAAGTAGCTGCCAGTTGGTTGTCTGATAAAAGAGCTAATACATAAGAGTCAGGTTATAGACACACGTATTAATGAAAAAGATGGCATTTCAGCCTTGTGTACAGTATGCTACAGGCACCACAATGTGTGTGGAAGAGTGGACTTTTGGATATATTAGCTCTGCCTGTAGTAATGGATTCTAATTCCATTTTCATTGTGCAGTCTTGATCATTCCTAGCATTTTACCTCTCTAGGCTAAAATAAGCCATGGTTTCTTTGTCTGTGAAATGAGGGGGGTGGGACAAAATTTTCTTCCATTTTCAAAATATCATCATACTATGATTTGAACTAAAAGAGAGGCACAGTTAATAATAGCAGCACTAAGAATTGACTGCTGATCAATTTCAAGGGGTTAATCTCTACCTAACAGGAAGTCCTATGGAAAATGCCTACAAATGATTGCGTGCAGGATGTTTGAGAAGGAAAAAGAGACTCACAGTGTCTCTGACTGCTGGCTATGTGGAGATAATGGGGAGTATTTGAATGAATTGGCTAACCTTGGCAGTGTTCCACTGTGAGGAGGTCATTTAGAAAGCTCTTCCTGGATTAAAGAAACAGGAGGGAGAGGATCTTGTGGTAGAGAAAGCTGAGTGAGGGAATGAGAAGCAGACTGCAAAGTGTATGTATGTGCATGTGCATGTGTGTGCGCCCATGCAGGCAGCCACATTCCTGTGGACATATGTGCATTTCCATGTTCCCACTGAGAGATAAGGAGATTTAACTAACTTATGGTTCCTTTGCTTTCCCAATATTGCTCGGCAGAAGTTTCACTTAACCACTCAAAATGAAAAAAATTCAGGTTTTATTTTTGTGAAGCGTAGACGCAGATAAAAGTTTCTTGTCGATGTTGGACTATTATAATCGCAGGATTTAAAAATTCTGGGTTTTAAGAATAAAGTTTGAAATCTTTCAACCTTCAAAAGGGTTATGTCACTATGTCCTTTCTACTACATTGGGCAGGTAACATGAAATTAAAATAGTAATTCAGAAAAACACCTTTTTGAAAAAAATTATAGCCTGTAACAATGGATAAATCAGGTGGAAAATGTAACTACTGGACAATTAATTGGTTACAGATATATTGAATTGGAGATTATGTGAGTAAGTTTGAAGGAAGAGGTATACAATTTAAAGGTCATTAATATAGATTATGGAATCATTCAGCTATAGTTTGAAATCTCTCCCTATGCTTTTACTCACCATTTGACCTTAGGCTGTTAAACATTTTTAAGCCAAAATTTTCCCATATGATAAGAGGATTATGTTTTCTATCTCCTAGTGTTATGAAAAATAAAAGAGATTATGTATGCAGTTCACTTAACATAATGCCTGGCACATAGTAAGTGCCCAAATAAATGGTCATTACAATTTTTTTAACACTCCCAAATAGTAGGAGCTCAGGAAGCATTTAATTAATGTTTCCTGTAATCATAGATTCAGGAAACCAAAAGTATTATGCTTATTACTGGCACGATTAACTTCAACTTCATACAAATTATTAGTCCTTTACTAGCCCACCAAAGAACACATTGTCAGGCTTTCTTCTATTGAGCTATCTGTAGGTAAAGACACACTGTGCCTCAGGAAGAGGCTAAGAGCTCTGGGAAGTGGAGGACAGGAGAGGTCACAGTGTAGAGGCTTTGACAAGGAGCAGGCCTGGGAGGAGGTGGATGGTAGGAGAGGGAGACTTAAGGGGCAGTGGAAATAGAGACTTAGTAGTGTGTAAATATAATTGATCACAAGGTACCAGATCAAAACTCATTCTTTCTCTTCCATAGCTCCTTCTTCCTTCCCCTTCTTCTCTCTGTCCTTCCCTCCCTCATTTCCTTCTGTCTCCTCCTCTCTTCTCCCCACTTTTCCTTTCTCTCCCATCTCCTTTCCTTTCCTTTCCTTTCCTTTCCCTTCCTTTCCCTTTACTCCTGTTCTCAGCAGGTGATTTCTATTGGGAAGTGACAAGCCTAACAGTTTGAATATGTCTTATGCTGGGCTAGGCATTTCTGAGATGTCTTGACACTGTCAAACTGCTTTCTATGAAACCTCAGGTTTCTACAAGATGCTTCTATAGAGTTTCACATTTAACCCAACTACAAATTATATTTCATTATTTTAAAAGCTGTAACCAAAACCAAAGCAAAAACCCAAAACAAAACAACAACAAACACAGAAATGTGTTATTTGCCATTTTTTGCACTGTAGAGGCTATCAAGCATCCTGTGTTGCACTGAGTTTAACTTGTTTTTATGCAGATTTCAGGCTGCCATACTTTTGTTTATTTATGCATATATTTGACCTTTCTACAGATGTGTAATTGATTAGGAAAGAAGGGGTTTTTCTGTGGTCTTTCGTTGAATTCAAGCCTATACACTTCTGCTCTGGTAAAATTATACAAGTGAGTTCACTAGTTCAGCACATGTGTCCTGTGCTCCATTAAATGCCAGGCAAAGCTCAGGCACATCTGCTCAGCTCATGCTTATTAGACAGTTTTGCAATACCAGGTGAAGGCTACATACTGCATCATGACCATATTGCACTAAAGATCATGTCAGATGTTACTTGCCTAAATTAAATATAAGTGTAATTGTTAAAACTGAAGTGAAATAATTGCTGTTCAAACTAGAAATCCATCACTAATTAAAAACAGGAAGTTTCACAAGAAAATAAAATGTCATGGTTAATACCATAAAAATTATCAGGATCAAATGACCCAAGTCAAGTTATACCAGCCTCAAATATAGTGAGTGCCCTCTACACAAAGTCCTTATTGTGTTTGTGAAATTAAAATTTGCAGAGTTCTTTGTGCTGTGAATTCTGACAAGTTCTGATGTTCTGAATTAAAAGGTTGACCATAAAAATGTCTCCCAGCATCTTTTGGTGCAGTTTGAACCACCACTTAATATTCTTGAAAAAGTATACTTAAAATTTAAATCTGTCAGTAAAAAAGTATTTATAGCACTATTTGAAGTCATCACATTGTAAGTAAGGGAAAAAGCACAAGATATCAGGAAAACACTTATTCAGCCTTATGCTATCGATTTTGCAACAGTCATGGTAGATGAGCAAGCAATGAACACACACTTATTGCCATTACTTTAAAATATGCGTGAAAAGGACACTAAGAAGCTGCTCCTAAAGAATTTTTTATTTCAAAAAGTGAACTACGTGCAATCATTACAATTCAACTGTTTCAAGGTAGGAATACTGTGAATTACAGCAATTTATTGGTAAGATAGGACCATACAAATAAATACTAAGGATATGTAATACTAGGTACAATAGTTAAAGCACATACAACAGGAAAAAGTGTTTGTTTTATGTTAATTTTAAATATGCCACCAAATCAGTTGTCAAAAATATATTGTGGTTTCAATTAGCATCGAGAAAGTAATGGTGAGAACAACTATAGGAGTTTTTATTTATATATAAAAACTCCTATATATAGGAGTTTTTATATATAAATATATAAAATATTTATATATTTTATATATATAAATATATAAAATATATAAAAAATATAAAAAATATATAAATATATATATATAAAAATATATAAAAAATAAAAATATATTTTTATTTTTATAAAATAAATATAAATAAATAAATATATTTATTATTTATAATAAAAAATATAAAAAAATATATATAAAAAAACTCCTATATATATATTTATATATAAAAACTCCTATATATATATATATTTATATATAAAAAAAATATATATATATATTTTATTTATATAAGAGAAGTTGCCAAAATGAGTTCAGATAATTATGTTATCTGATTAATGAGCATTATGTTATCTGATTAATAAGCAGATTAATGAGCATCTTTCAAAACAGTGTTTGGGTTTGTGATAGAAACTGACAAATTTTTCATGTGTACTCTTTATAGTGCAGAATTTTTAGCATTATTTGTGGTTATATACATGATGGGTTCCAAAGATCTTTCTCAACTGAAGTCATTTGGTTATGTCAAGGCTGAGTGCTGATACAAATCTTTCAAATGAGACAAGAAATCTTTTTTTTTCCTTCCTGGTGATAGCACCATTAACAGAGCCTCTCCTAAACCATGGTTGTACTTGCTGGTATCGCCTGATGCTATTTTTAATAAGCTGAAGGAACTCAATATGACAAGACTAGCCTGCCATATTAATCTCATTTACAACTACCTATAAAGGTACAATAAAATTGAAAGTTAAAATTTGGATTCAATATGAAAAATAAAATAAATTTGACTCATAAACCTCTGAGTGAATATGGGGTAGAGATGGCCCTTGAAATATATGAAATTCTTTAATGACATTTTTGAATAATAATATTACAAGATATGTATATCTTCTATATATTCATATATATTGTACTAAATATCAATACAAATGTAAACTTATTGAGAAAACCATTAATCAAACGTAATTCTGAGATATTGCTAGTTATTCAAATTGCAAAAAAAATTATACTACTCCTCTTTGAAGATTCTGCCTGTGTTTAATTGAAGACTTCTGAGATTACAAAGTGAGAGATTAAAAAAATACACTAGTCATCTGTGCAAATCAGGATTTTTTTCTAGCTATGTAACCAAAACAAATGCAGAAATGAATACTCATGCTGAAATCAGGTTACAACCATTAATTATAGCTCCTGGTTTCAAAGTTTCATGTACAGTCCAATAATCTTATTTTCTTATCAATTGACTATCTGAGTAAATATTATGAATTCAAATATATAAAATAAATTCATACGAGAACATACGCTTGCATATTTTTATATTAAAGTGTCTGCCCAAGATTTCATTTTGTTTCATTTCATTTAGCTTTCTTCTCCCTTTTCACTTTCATAGCTATGCTGTCTTTCATTTATATTAATTGAACATCTATTATGTGTCAGCCAATGTTCTAGGTTCTGGGGATTGAAGGGTAAACAAACCAGAGAAGATTCCTGATGATATGGAGCCTGCATTCCTTTAGGAAAAAGACAGAAAGCAAACAAACAAAACTGCTGTTAAATTTTTGAAAGCTATGACTTTAGAGTTTCATTTCCATCAGTGATATGCTAGATTGGCTCATGCCATCTCCCAAGGTCCAATCATACATATTTCTTTCAAATTCTGCACTGAGTGTTGACCTGTTCATGAATATTGGTCATGATGGAAATTATTTATAACATGGAAAATGGCAAACACTGTAAACACGGGGGTTGGTTTGTTTGTTTGCTTTTGATTTTTTTTCTTTTTTCTGGAGAGTTGCCTGATAAACATTTACCAGTATACCACTTGTCTATTTGAATGCATTATAGAAGGATAGGTAGTGCTTAGGTAGAGGAGATTTCAATCTGCTGAACATGATCATGGATCTATGTTAGTCACTATTGCCTAATTAGCAAATCCTTGTGCATGAAATAGAGGTTAACTTAGAACAGTAACAAGAAAAGAAAATCTTGGGGCTAGACCCACTGTGAGGCATTCCATTTCCCATAGAGATGTTCCCTGTCCTTAGCTTGTAAGGGCTCAATGTGATAAGCATTCCCTTGGATTACACTTTAGCATCAAAGTGTAAACATCAAGTGTAGATTTGGGCTCACTCCTTGCTCTGTTTCTCATTTACTCTGTGATTACTGGCACCCTCTAAGGTGAGTTGGGCTCAGTTTCCTTATTGGTTACATGGAATTAATAATATCTACTTCAGGGCTTCCCTGGTGGTGCAGTGGTTGAGAGTCCGCCTGCCGATGCAGGGGACACAGGTTCGTACCTCGGTCCAGGAGATCCCACATGCCGTGGAGCGGCTGGGCCCGTGGGCCATGGCCGCTGAGCCTGCACGTCTGGAGCTTGTGCTCCGCAACGGGAGAGCCACAACGGTGAGAGGCCCGCGTACCGCCAAAAAAAAAAAAAAAAATATATATATATCTACTTCATAAGGTAATAAGGCATAAATGAAATAATACATGGATGTAGAGAGCCTAACAACATTCTTGGGAGCCAATAAGTGGAAGTGAAGTATTATACATATACACACATAAACACATATTTGTAACTATTCTGGTACCCCAACATTTTTCTTTTTTTTAATTGAGATATAATTGACATATAACATTATATTAGTTTTAGATGTACAACAAAATGATTTTATATTTGTATATATTGCATGATGATCACCACAGTAAGTCTGATGAATATCCATCACCATACAAAGTCACAATTTTTTTTCTTGTGCTGAGAATTTTTAAGATTTACCCTCTAAGCCACTTTCAAATATACAATACAGTATTATGAGCTATAGTCATCATGCTGTGCATTACATTCCCAGGACTTATTTATTTCATAAATGGAAGTTTTACATTTTGACCCCCTTCACCCATTTTGCTCACCCTCCATCCCTGCCTCTCACAACCACCAATCTGTTCTCTGTATCTATGAGTTTAGGCTTCTTTTTGTTTGTTTTAGATTTTACATATAAGTGTGATCATACAGTATTTGTCTTTCTCCGTCTGACTTATTTCATTTACAATAATGCCCTCTAGTTCTATCCATATTGTCACAAATGGCAAGATTTCCATCTTTACTATAGGTTAATAATATTGGACTATATATACATAGTGTATATATATATACATATACATTTTTTCTTTGTCCATTGATCCATCCATGGACACTTAGGTTGTTTCCATGTCTTGGCTCTTATAAATAATACTTCAGTGAACGTGGGGGTGCATATATATTTTGAGTTAGTGTTTTCATTTCCTTCGGATAAATATCCAGAGGTGGAATTGCTGGACCATATGGTAGTTCTATTTCTAATTTTTTAAGGAAACTCCATACTGTCTTTCATAGTGGCTGCACCAATTTACAGTCCCACCAACAGGGCATGAGGGTTCTTTTTTCTCCACCTTTTGACAACACTTGTTATTTCTTGTTTTTTGATAACAGCCATTCTAACAAGTGTGAGGTGATACTGTGATTTTTGATTTGCATTTCTCTGATTATTACTGATGTTGAGCATCTTTTCATGTGCCTGTTGACCGTCTGTATGTCTTCTTTGGAAAAAATGTCTATTCAGATCCTCTGCCCATTTTTTAATTGGATTTTTTTTTTTTTTTTTTTTTGCTATTGAGTTGTATGAGTTCTTTACATATTTTGGATAGTAACCCCTTATCAGATACATGATTTGCAAATATTTTATCCCATTTGGTAGGTTGGCTGGCTCCCCAAGTTTTAAGGAAAGGTTTATGCTACTTTTTTTATCTAGCTTAAAATTTATTTTATGTTATAGGGATGAGACAATGCTCTATGTACCTCCACAGAGGTTTAGGGCAGCAGCACCATTCCCATTATTGCTGAGATATATGCAGAGGAGAAGGCTGGCTACAATTGCCTAACAAAAAATGTAAAGGAGTTTACAAGACAATTTTTGAGATAGTGTTTCCAGTTTGGGTTTGGAGTTGGGCCAAAGTGAGACAATACCTAGAGTGAAGGCTGTCCAGACGTAGGAAGGTTCTGTAGTTTCTGTTTTCTGATGTAGTCAGATTTATGTACATGCTTATACTCTGATGCCAGAATTTAAGAGTGGCGTGCACACTGTCAATCTGAAATCACTCTTAAAGGATCAATGGATCAGTGAAGCATCGTCATGCACACCAGTATAATAGTGATAATACTTTTGTGATATTAAACTAATGTATTTGTCAGCCTCAAATCATGTTTCCTTTTAGTATTCGATTTCCAGGGCTGAGAGGTAAAGCTTATTGCCTTAGGAAATGAGAGAGAATGGTTTCTTCCTGGAACCCATAGGTTATTGATGTGCTTTGAATCTCAAAGCTGGCTGTTTTGAATACAAGGTGATCTCCAGACACTGTCAAAAGAGAAAAGCATTTTCCAAATTCTTCTGGTCCTTATTTACAAGATACAGACATGGATTACTAGAGAGTAGAGGTTTTTTGTTTTTTTCAAATGTGTCTGGAGTAGATAAAAGAATAAGATATATTAAAGAAGTAGAAGGTCTGCCCCTTCCGCTGCTTGTGAATTATGGAAAAGTGAGACTAAGGTAAAGCAAAGAATTGTACTTTGTGTTTTTTGTCCTTTTCTTGGAGTGGAAATTCAAGGAAAGTGTGTCAAAGAAATATCTACGTATTATTAAGGAGGCCATGAACAAGGCTTTGAGTGTGTGGCTGTGTAGATGTGTATGTGTGTGTGTGTGTGTGTGTGTGTGTGTGTGTGTGTGTGTGTACTAGCATAACTTCCTTGGGCATACAAGTAAAGATTGCAAACCTTAAGGCCAAGGACTGGCAAACTTTTCTTCTTAAAACTCAGAGAGTAAATATTTTATGTTTTGGGAGCTATGTGGTTTCTGTTACAATTATTCAACTCTGTACCACAAAAGCAGTTGTAGACAATACATAAATGGATGGGCGTGGCTGTGTTTTATCAATAAAACCAAATAGTAGGCTAAAGTTGGCTTTCAGACCAGAGGTCACCAACTCCCACTCCAGGAGACACTTCAGGTGTGGATATTCCCAACATGTGTTAAGGCTTCTGTGATGGTGTGTAGGGGTGCTGCCTGAACTGGTGGGCCACTAGGGAACTGAGATTGAGACAGAGAAGCTACTGATTTTAGGGAATGGTGACTGGAAATTAATGTCTGGGACCAGCACATAACTCTCTAAAGTGCCAGAGTGTGTCTCAGTCATCAGCAGTCAAAAGACCAGAGTAGGCAGCTAGTCATAGCATAAGGGTCCAGGGGACACTAGGGAATCTGAGGTCTCCTTCACCTATAGGACCTTGAGATCATGTAAACTTGGTCCCCTCCTTGACCAACAAATATATCCAGACATTATCAGAGTGAACAGCAGGGGGTGAGGAAAGAAGCCACCTGAAAAACTGAGCAGTTCCTGAACAGATGAATTGATTTAAATGGGATCAGATTGAATTTACTGGATTGCCTTATATTTAGTTCTGCACTCTTTGCTGCCCAGCAGGGTGCAGGTAATGATGAAGATTTAGTTATTTTTGAGAAAGTCAATATAAGTTATAGAGAGCCAAAGAATCTATTCTCTTTGCCCACCTGAATATAGTAGTAGTGTGTTGTCAACTTACTAATAGTGTTTTAGTGTTGAAAAGCCCTACTCCCTTTGATAGACATGGTCATGCTGATTCTTACCCTACTTCCATTCCCAGACCATACTTTGATATCTCTGGAGGAAGGGCACGGACAAGCGATGAGGACTAGATATATCTTTCACTTATTCCCACCAGCCAACAGTACTTTGATGAGCTTTAATTTCTATCTTTAATATTGGCAATAGTTATTTTTTCATATTTCAAATATAAAATTCTAATGTTGAACACAGTTTTTAAAAACACACTTGACTTTGATTCTGATACTTACCTCTAGAGGTCAGTCATCCCTCCATGATTTTCTCCTTGACCAACTTTTCCCTGATCTGCTCACCCACTCTCCCCAAGCCTCAACCAGTTGAGAATCACTGATCGATCCCTACACTGCTCTGTCAAGGGTGGGTAATGTTGCATAGTGGAAAAAATAATTTTTTAGGAAAACTGATTCTATATTGAATAGGGTATTAATATTTTTGGAAATAGTTTAATCCCTGTTGTGGGTTGAATTATGCCTCCCCAAAAGATGTTGAAATCCTAAGCCCTGGTACCTCTAAATGTGACCTCATTTGGAAATAGGGTCTTTGCAGATAATCAAGTTAAAATGAGATAATTAGCGCGGGTCCTAATCCAATATGACTGGTATTTATTCCAAAAGTTGAAATTTTGACACCAAGACAGATAGGTATAGAGGGAATACAGTGTGAAGATATAGAGCATACATCATGTACAAGCCAAGGGATGTCTGAGACCATCAGAAGCTAGGAGAGAGGCATGGAACGGATTCTCCCTTGCAGCGCTCAGAAGGAACCAACCCTGCTGATAACTTGGTTTTGGACTTGCAGACTCCACAAATGTGAGACAGTACATTTCTGCTTTGTAAGCCACCCAATTTGTGGTACTTTGTTAGGGCAGCCCCAAGAAACTAATACAGTCTTCTTCCATGTTTCTCTTTGAACAATATTCAAAATTTAAGAAATCAATTTTCCAAATGGGCATCTACAAAAAAATTTCACCCTAATTCACCCTATAATCCCTGGCCAGCCCTTCCCAACTATTTAATTGAACACATTAAACTAATTCTACAGATTTTCATCAATCTCTGCATAAAAATTCATGTCTAATAGCACTCTTATGTAAGTGTATATAAATCAAAAGAGTCATTAAATGCCTTTTGCAGGACTAGACCCCTGGTTCTCAATCTGGCTTTTAGATTCTGGGACCCAAGGTAATGCAGGGAGATTCCAACCCTGATAAATTTTTTCTCCATCAAATTCTTAGCATTTCTTTGTGGAAGTCAGAAGGCAAAGGTTGTGTCTTTGGAGTAAAAGAGAAATACAAAGTGGATAATTATCCTGTTAATTTTAAGGGTATAATTTTAGGCCTTAAGGTGAATACTTTTTACTGTAATTATCCAGTTTGGCTGGGTAGAGAAAACTAAAGAAAATAGGAATGTGACTCTATACACCTGAAGCTAACTTTACATTATTAATCAACTATACTCCAATATAAAGTAAAAATTAAAAAAAAAAAGGAATGCAACAGACTTTAATTTAGTTCCAGATCTGTGGCTTCTGCCCTCTCAGAGAGTGATTTGAGCTTTGATGATGAATTCCTTGCATTGTCAAGTATTCCGTTAGTGTACAAGGATATTTTTGCACTATTCCTTAGCATGTAGGCAGTGGTATCGTGTGAGCTGTACCATAGGGAACAAGGGATGATTAAAAACATTTGTGGCTCATCGTTAAATATAGAAATCATTATAATTGGATTAATGTAGGAAATATACAATGATGCCTGAGTTTCCCCTTGAGAACCAAATATATATTAGGAGCTAAATTTCCAAAAAGTACAGAGTTGACTTTCTCTCATGAAAAAATATGGGTTTATAATTCACACTTCCTTAATCCCAGGCCTCACTAAAGAAAGTGTAATATCTACATGCCATGTTGGGTGATATTTTTGCTTGAGTCAAATCCATCTTCTCTTGAAAATCTGAATATGGATTTCTGCAGGTGATTCTAGCACTGCTCTATGAAAATTTGGTCCTAAAGGTACAATTAGTCCTTTGCAAATGACACTGGAAGCAGTTCTATCAATCCTGGTAGAAGAAATGAGAGTAGCTGATACAAGAAATATGTGATGGAATAGTCATATAACAAAATACTTTCAACAGATCTTTTGTCATGTAACGTTACCCATGACATTCCTATCAGTAATATTGTCAGAGGCTGTAATTGAGAGATATATTAATTATTATCAGTCACCTCCAGCAGTCTTATGGCTTCTGGAGCGATGTCTTCATAAAATAATGACACTGATGTTTGGAGGGCAGGAGGCTGTGGAGATGAGACTTTTTTGTAGCAGCTAAAGATGCTCAGATTGGATTTCCTTTTAGAACCATTCCTAAGTTCCTGGACAGAAAAGTGGCTGGAGATGAAGTGTCTGACTTTCTTCTCTCTTTTCCCCTCCCCACTTTCAGTTCTGCTCTGGGAAAAGAGAAATTAAGAATATACTGTGGTTAACAAGCCCAGTGGACTTGCCTGGGAGGACTAATATGGGTTCCACTCTTCAGCTGGATTCCCCCTTCAGCTCTTCTGAGGGGTTCAGCTGCCTCCTTCTCAGTCTTCTGCCCACCTCCCATTCTGCATGTCAGTATGAAACAAGTTGAGATAAATTAAGGCAGTTCAGAGGCTGCCCCTCCTTTTTGCCATCTCCTCACAAGCCGCAATTTTGTAGAAGCAGGTAGTGGGTTGTTACAAGAAAATGAGTTGGAAAAGGCCTTTTTATGTATGTTGTTTTTAATTGAAATTGGGAAAACATGTTCAGAATAAAATGTGATTATTTTCAACTTCATTTTTTTCCCAGTAATTTGAGATAGTACCTGGAATTATATATAATAAACTCTCTCGGGCTTCCCTGGTGGCGCAGTGGTTGAGAGTCCGCCTGCCGATGCAGGGGACATGGGTTCGTGCCCCGGTCCGGGAGGATCCCACATGCCGCAGAGCGGCTAGGCCCGTGAGCCATGGCCGCTGAGCCTGCGAGTCCGGAGCCTGTGCTCCGCAACGGGAGAGGCCACAACAGTGAGAGGCCCGCGTAATGCAAAAAAAAAAAAAATAAATAAATAATAATAATAATAATAAACTCTCTCACATTCTCTGCATAGGTCTGTCTATTTGGCATAAATGGGAGTCAGAACAATTCCTTCAAACCTGTAGCAGAAGCATGACATGGGTGCTGCTATAAACATATCCCAGAATTATTTGAAATGATTGCAGCAAGATGGAATAAAAAATAGAAAAGAGCTGTTAGGGGGAGTGATCCCTGGAGCAAAGAATGGGGAGCAGAATGATGGGAAAAGTCTGTAACTTTTCTTTAGCAGATCTTTTCTATTTAGGAGGATGTGGATTTTTCAGGAACCACATTTATGTCATTACCTGCGGTTGCTCCTGAAAATTTTCAATTATTGAACACTCAGATAAATAGATTTGGAGATAAGTGTTCCTTTTTATTGTATGAAAGGAGACAGGAGGCAAAAAAACAAAAGCAGTAACGTATGACTCATGACTAGTTTTTCTTTTAATTGGAGTATAATTGCTTTACAATGTTGCGTTATTTTCTGCTGTAGAACAAAGTGAATCAGCTATATTTATACATATATCCCCTCCTTCTTGAGCCTCCCTCCCACCCCACCATCTCACCCCTCTAGGTCACCACAGAGCACTGAGCTGAGCTCCCTGTGCTGTGCAGCAGGTTCCCACTAACTATCTATTTTACACATGGTAGTGTATATACGTCAATTCTGCTCTCTCAATTTGTCATGACTAGTTCTTGATGAGGACTTGATTTTGGTTAGATATTATCTGATTTCCCACTAACAGTATTTTTTTTTTCCTTTGGTTTTCAAAATTACTGGCCTATATTGTTAATCTAGTTATAAGATTGTTCTATCACCAACATTTGATCTTTAACATTTCAGGCTATTTTGAATTATCTATCAAAACTACACTTAAACAGTTACTGGTTCATTAATTTTGAAGATGTTCTTTTATATTGGAGTTTATGTGTAAATTTTGGAGATTCACAGATATCTTAGCAATCATTGCGTGTCTTCAAGGGATCTTTGCATCGAGATATGATACCATTCTTCTCACGCATCTTTCTTTTTCCTCCTTCTCTGTCATCTCCCCCCACACCCACATCCAAAACCATATTACCTACAAGTGATTGTAATATTTTGCTAATTTAGGTCTACAGATTTGAAAATGTTTTTTTCTTGTCCACTTAGATGCAAAATGTGTTGATGATAAAGCTCATCATTTACATTGAAGAAAGGAGAGTTTGAGATTTTCCCAAGTGTTTGATATTAAGAAGTTTCTTGGGCAGAGTCTTTAAATTTCTTAGTGAGATCTGTTCAGTATCAATAAAAATATTAATCCACCACGATCTTTCATGTCTTCCAAAGGAATTTAAAAAGTAATTCTGTTCTTCAAAACTTCAGAACATTGAATGTTATAACTCTTACTTAAATCTTCACTGTAAAACTCAAGGAATTGAAAAATTAAGTTGCCTAAGCTATTTTTTAAAACTCATTTCCCCATATGAATACCTTTCTTTTCCATAATACTCTTGCTTTTTATGGACTAATTTCTGCCAACACACAATTTGCCTTCAGTGTATATAACATGCCATTTAAAATTTTTTGAGCAATCAGAAATGGCTATTTATAGGGATTCCTACATCCTTCATCCTCAATTTACGGCTTCACAATGTCTATCTTCAAATTACATTATGGCAATTCAGGAGAGCCAGGAGGGAGTGCAGTGTAATGGTTAAGAAAATGGATCTTGAGTTTTGAAAGACCAATTTAGAAATGTTGGACAGTTCATCTTAGGTAAATGATTTAATGTCTCTCTTTCTTCATTTTGTCATCTGTAAGAAAGGAAGATAATGATAATATCAATTCCATTGCCATGAGATTTAAGTGAGATAAGTAAACAGTATCACACAAGTCAGCATTCACTAAATATAAGATAGTAATAAGATACTGGTTTATAACTAAAAGGGTGCTAAAGATTTTGTCCAAAACTAGAAATTTCTTTGTTGGACACATTATTTTACTTTCCTAGTATAACTTATTATTTTATAATTACTATCATAAGTTATTCCACAATTAGTCTCATTTCTGATATTGTTGCTTTCCAATTGTAATGTGGATATTGCAGTTTAAAATAGCATGTGCACAAAGGTGATTGGACTAAAAGGGACATGAGAAGTCTCTGAGGGAATATAGATGGACACATTGTGTGTGTGTTTGTTTTTTTATTTGCAGATTCTTAATTCAAATTCCACAGTAAACTTTTCATGCCCTGAACTAGGTGAGTAAGGACTTCTGAGACTGTCTTGGCTCATGAGTCTGCAATAAGCCATCCTTCAGGCAATGACAGAGAGTTCTGGGGCAGTGGAAGGTGTACTGAGCTTAGATTCAAATTCTACCTAGTCACTTACTCTCTACATGGGGAATTTTGGACACGTTATTTAACCTCTCAGAGCTTCAGTTACTACATCTATAGGACAGGTAATAATACATACCTTATAGTGCTGTTTTTATAATTAAATGAGGTAACATATATAAAATTGGTCAGAACCAAATATGACATCAATAAGAATTTAATCAATATTAGTTAAATCAAAAAAAATTGTCTATGCCACTGGGTCTATTGGTGAATTGCCTTATTTAAGATTTTATTAATGATAATTGAATCCTGTGGGCTTAGTTATGTGCAAATACTTTGTAGCTCATCTTTTTGGCATTCAGACTTGACTTGTGTCATTTCTGTGCACATGGACCTGTTTTGGATAGAGGATATTTTTATTTGGGTAGCAACTCAGAGAGTTCTTATGTTAGGACTCTCTGATGTTCACTCTGCCATTGTCAGAGTCTGCAGATCTGTCTGAAAGATATGGAGAAAGAATTTTACCTGGTATGAATTGCTCCACCATTTAGTTAGATTAAAATACATTTAATGTAATTTAACAAATTTGATCAAATCTATGATGCCTTTGATTTTAAAAAGACATCAGATTTCAGAAAATATGCATTGTAGACTCCATGAAATATGGTAAAGATCAGTCTTTAAGGATTTATTCTCTTTAGGAACTGAATATGCTTTGTGATTCAAATTCCCTATTCCCTCCTCATCACCAGCCTAGTGGACTGATTGGCAATTATAGAGATGAGAGAGCCTAGGAAACATGCTTTGACAAATATTTTTGGATACCTCTGTTGGCAGAGCCAAAAAAAGTTCACTATTTTAATACTACATTATGATAATTTTATTTTTTTCCAAAAGGATAATATAATAATCCCTTCGATTTTAAAATTTATTCTCTTTTATTGAAGTATAGTTGATTTACAGTGTTGTGTTCATTTCTGCTGTACAGCAGAGTGGCTAAGTTATACACATATATACATTCTTTTCCATTATTGTTTATCCCAGGATACTGAATATAGTTCCCTGTGCTATACAGTAGGACCTTGTTGTTTAATCCCTTCCTTTAAATATAACTAAATGTAGTCATTTTATTGTGTTAGAGGATAGAATATGACTTATAATAATGGATAATACACTTAATAGAATACATTTGATAAAAATAGACACATTGTTTATATAGAAAAATATCTATGATTACAATGAGCTGTTTGCATAACTAGTGTTATATTATTAATAAAATATATTATTTATTATAATTTTAATAAAACATAAAACCAATTTAACATATATGGTATCTCTTAGCCAATCTTATAAATGTAAGAAAGTACATATATTTTTAACAGCCTCATTTGATATGAATGAAAAATGCGTAGCGTGTATGGAATCTGTGCCTTTGGTTTTACCATTGCTTATTGGTTCCAGACCTGCAGTTCTTGTGATGTGGAATTTCTTTTCAGTTTTTGATAGAAATCTGAGCTGTGAATGCTTTGGCCCTCAGACCTCTCTATTCAATCTCATCTAATCTGCTGCCAACATCTGTAAATTTAAGATGACCAATGAACCTGACAAATTGGCTTCAGTCTGCAAAATAAATGCATAGGGAATAGACATTTTGGGGAATATAGGGAATTATAACTAATTTATTGAAAATGGTTATATAAGGGATAATCATATATAACCATACGTTATATATAGTGTTCATATATATATCAGGAACATATGTGATATCTTATCTCAAAAATTGAACACTTTCAGAGAAATGAAATATTAAAGCTATCTCAATATGAAGGCATCCTGTAAGATGGTTATTTAAGTGTAGAACAATGGGCTTCATCTAGGTTTCAAGTCAGAGAGATCTAATTAAAAAATCCTAGCTCGGGCTCCCCTGGTGGCACAGTGGTTGAGAGTCCGCCTGCCGATGAAGGGGACGCGGGTTTGTGCCCCGGTCCGGGAAGATCCCACATGCCACGGAGTGGCTGGGCCCGTGAGCCATGGCCGCTGAGCCTGTGCGTCCGGAGCCTGTGCTCCACAACGGGAGAGGCCACAACAGTGAGAGGCCCGCGTACAGCAAAAAGAAAGAAAAAAAAAAATCCTAGCTCTGCTATGAATTAGCAATGATCTTAGACAAGTCACATGATCTTTCTAAATCTGTTTTCTTGTGTGTAAAAAACTAAATACCCTCCTTACAGATGTGTTGAGAAGTTGGTTGAGATAAAGTATGTGAAAACAATTAACTTCATGTCATAGATTGACTAAATACTGAAAAAATTACATTTGCTTTATCGTCTCTCAGAATTAGTATTATGTATTGATTACTGTGTAAATGCATTTACATATATACAAAAATATAAATGCACTTAATATGGTTCTTTAATCAAGAACATCAAACAGTAATCCTAGGTACATAATCGGGGCCTTCAGTGCCACTCTCATGTTTTATGCCTTTATCAACAGGAGTTAAGACCCCTACCCATTCTCCAAGTCTTCATTGCTCCAACTTTGCCACCATTACCTGCTCTGAGACCCACCAATTGAAACATGGTATGCTTTTTATTTCTGTTTTTTTTTTTGTCTCCCATAAAAGCCCCTAGATCCCAGGCCATCCTTCATCTCTTGCACTCTAACACCCTATGTCAGTTCAGGAAATCCTGCCACAGCGCCCTCTGGAAATCATGGGTCATTATTCACAAAATCCTCTATATATTCAGCATCTTCTCTGAACAATTGTCTCACCATTTTGCCTTCACTGGAAACCTGGCTCTTGACGTGGCTACTTCTGCACCCCTCTCTAGTGGGTGTTTTTCTCACTCCACTTACCTCTCTGTGTGGTATGTGTCCATTCTGTCCTCATTAATGTTTCTACTCCATTTTCTTACCTTTCTTTGTAAATCCTCCCAGCTTTGAATATCATGTCATCTGCCTTTTTACTACCACCTTTCTTGCTGCAATCACCTATCAATCCCTGCGATACTTCCCTTGATTATTTAAAGACGTCTGCTCCTGGCTCATTACTTCTCAATCCAATGCCATTATAACTCTTGGTAATTTTACTGTTCTTATAGGTGATCCTTTCTATACAGCAGCCTCTCAGCTCCTTAACCTCTTCCTCTGATGATTTTGTCTTCCATCTGACCGCAGCCACTCACTCACTCCCAGGGTTACATCTTAAACCTTCTCATTACTCCAAAACCTTCCATAATCCCAAATTCATGTACCCCACAAAATGACCACCATCTCCTATTTTTTCAGCTTCATTTTTTTCCTATCTTGACTCCAGCAATCTTTAAGTCCTGCTGGAATATATATCCATGGATTCTCCTGTTTTTACTGTCCTTTACACATCTCGTTTTCACTTTCTTCCTTAGACAGCTTAAATTTCATGTTTAATTAATAAAACCATCTCCTTTCATTCATCCTCATTTTTTTTTCACTTAGTTATGAAAGGGAGACTGGGAGACCTGGGAAGATTTGTTGCTCAGATTCTCCTTTGAGAAAGAAATTGTCCATGAATGAGGAATATGATTAGCAGATAACCTTCAGCTTTTAACACCTTTGGGTTTTTGCTGTGAACTCCTTGGAGTGGTCCAGTGACTCCAGCCAATGTCTGAGAGAGGCAGCGGTACCAAAGTCTAGCCACTTCCATTCAGTGCAGGACTTCTTTAATGGTTTTCTGTTCCACTGGTGGAGTTTATCAGTTTGTACCAGGGTCTTCAGGCTCCTCTTTCCAATCTTGCTTCCTCCCCCTTCATTTCAGAGGCATTATTTCCCAATAAACCTTTTGCACTGCAAATTCCATCTTAACATCTGCCACAGCTGGCAAAATACAACCATAGTTAAGTTGATCTCTCTGCTGATTTTGTACCTACACCTGGACATTGCTGTCGGTCTCACTTTAAATTTATGATCAAGTAGACAAGCGGGCCCTTTGTGCTGGAGATAATCACACTAAATTTTCTTAGTCCATTTACACTTTGACTCTCCTAGATCATTATTTCATATCCTTCATTTTTCTCCCACCATCTGTATATTGATAACTCTCATATTTGTATCTCTAGCTCAGTCCTCATTTGTAAACTCCAGACTCTTTTATCTAGTAGTCCGTCCACCATTCCTATCGGGATGTTTAACAGGCATCTCAAATAGGCACAAAATAGAACTGATTTCTTCCACTACCTACTCCAAAACTGCTGCTCCTTTAGTATTCCCCAAGTCGGTTAACAGAAACTTTATTTTTTCCAAGTGATTTTGCCAAAAACATTATAGTCATTCTCAGTACTTTACTTTTCTTATAATTCACATTCAAGCTACTAGCAAGTGCTATAGTTTTAGCTTCAAAATATATCTTGAATCTTATCATTGCTCACCATATCTTCTACTACCACCCTAGTCTGAGCCACCATCACCTCCTTCCTAGATTGTTGCAAATGTCTCCTAACTGGTCTCCCTGCTTCAGAACTTGTGTTTCATTCTTTGCACTGAAGTCATAGTAATGGTCTAGAAATATAAAAAAATAAGGTCATGACACCCTTCTGCTCAACTTCTTTCATGGCTTCCACTCAGAATAAAAACACATAAAAGCCAACATCCTTAAAAAGGTCTAGGGGCTTGACATGATAAGGGCATCTGTTACCTATCTGACTACTCTCCCCTTGCCTTCTTTACTCTCACACAAAGTGCTGTTCTTTGAACACCCTTGTAATAGGTTTTGCCTCTGCCTGGAAGTCTCTTCCCTCAGATATTCACAATGCTCACTCTTGAACTTCCTTCAGATCATTGTTAAAATGTGTAACCTTGCTGTTCACCCAATTTCAAACTAATTGCTTCCTCTCTGACATTCCATATTTCCCTTCCCTACTTCATTTTACTTCATAGGACTCATCACCATCTAGCTTCCTTTATATTTTATTTATTTATTTTATTTCTTGCCTTCCTCACTGGACTATCAGCTCAATGAGGACAGAAATTTTTGCCGTTTTCTTTACTGCTCTATTTCCAGTGCACAGTACAGTGATGACATATAGTAGGTACTCATAAACATTGGATGAGTATTAAAGAATAAATGAATTTTATGTTCATTATAGGTTCCCAGTATCCTGTTCATAGTTCTAGGGACTAGAAAAGAAAAGCATATCTAGTTTATGCACTTGATCTTTTCATTACATATCTGGACAATTTTATACTGCCTTTGCATTTTATAAGTGAATTCATATTTTGTTATAGCCTCTACTAATGTGGGCTTGGAGTCATAAGTATGTTAGAATTACAGACATACTGTCCACCTCATATACTATAAAGCATCACTTATTCTTTAGTGTCATGCCTTTTAAAACTTAGTAATGTTTAATTCAGCTTTCAATTTATATGTGTTATGATGATTATTTAATACAATAGCTTCATGTGGGTAATTCTCATTTCCAAAACAATAACATAACAGTCTAGTTGAAATCAAAACTACATTTCTTAATCTAGAGCAAGGGATGTTGCAGACATCCAGATTCTTGAATGTTTGAGTTAATTAAAATGATTTTCTGTAGTAACAATTCTGATTAAAACATAAGGTCTAAATAATTAGCTTTCAGTATGAAATTTTAAACAGAAAACAATTGACAAATTTCCTTATTGCACTATTACCATTTATATAAATATGACTTCTCAACCTTTATCTACAGTCCAGATCTCTTCTAACTGCCTGACTCAGACTCATATACTCCTCTACCTATTGGATATTTCCATGTGATTGCCCCTTAGCATCTCAAATATACGATCTAGCTTCATATGCCTGTAGCTCCCTTTATTTCTTGTTTCACTGAATGGCATGATCAACTATTCAGTTGCCCAAGACAGAAATTGGGTGCCTTTGTAGAGTCATCTCTATGTGTATAGTAGTTTGCTAGATGTTCAGAGTGCAAAGTTAATGAAGATACAAATTCTGTTTTTGAGTAAGTTATATCTAGTAGGAGAAATTGACACAAAACAATAATTACAATAAGTTATTGTTATAGGCTGATATAGAAAAAAATCTTTACAGATTGGATTAGAAATTTATTGAAAATGTCCCTTTGCTAAGTATTGAAGAATGAATATTGAAGTTGAAAAGTTGGAATATACCGAGCAGAGAGAGCAATCAAAGCAGAGTCAGATGAATTACAAATTTTAAAGTTTGAAGTGTGTTATGAGCCATTTGTATAAAAATAATGCATAACAATAAATACAATGTTTATGGCAGTAAGGGAGGACTATGAAGTTGAGTGAATAGTTATGGACAAGGTCATAGAAAGCCTGACAGACCAAATTAAGAAGCCATGGGCAATGGGGAGCCACTGAAACATTTGAAGTAGAGGAATAGATAGTCACACTTGATTTCAGATCTACCACTTTATTTGTTGTGGGGAAGATGCAGAACGAAGTAGAAAACCCTGGAGGGAGGTGAATTAGGAGACTATTGCTTCAGTCCAGGAAAACAGGAAGGACTGAACTGGATCAGTGAAATAAAAATAAAAAGTGGGTAATATATACAAGAAATAATCAAGAGAAAATTCTATGTATCAGGTGATTAACCACATGGTGAATGATGAAGAAGAAGGAGTTAGAAAGACAGGTTTTTTCATGGAGATTGAAGAAATGTTTATGTTATTATCTAAGAGGGGAGTGAGATGTTTTGTAGATAACTATGAATCCTGACTAGGATATGCTGATTTTAAAATGACCATGAGACAGCCAACATCATATATATATAGCAGTCAAGTGAATATGCAAATCTGAAACTTAGAGGTAAGGAGAAATAATTGTCCAGAATGGACCCTGAGGGACAATTAGGATTTGAATAAAATAGAAGCCCATGAAGGATATAAAGAAGAAACTGTCAAATAGATATGGAGAACAAGGAAAGGGACTAGAATGTTTGATTACTCGTTTAGAAGACAGTAGAGCTAAATCCCAAGAATTGTCTCATTAAGATGTAGGCTGAAACATGTCTACTGAGTCTGGGATTTATGGATGACTTGGGCAAGAATAGTTTTAGTTGTAGCGGTAGGAATGGAAGCTAGATTATAATGAATGGATTAAATGAAACAAAATGTAGAAAAATGAATACAGGGCTTCCCTGGTGGCACAGTGGTTGAGAGTCCGCCTGCCAATGCAGGGGACACGGGTTCATGCCCCGGTCTGGGAGGATCCTGCATGCCGCAGAGCGGCTAGGCCCATGATCCATGGCCACTGAGCCTGCGCGTCTGGAGCCTGTGCTCCGCAACGGGAGAGGCCACAACAGTGAGAGGCCCACATACCGCAAAAAAAAAAAAAAAAAAAAAAAAAAGAATATAGACTATTCAGGTAAGCAGTTTGGCTGGCAAGAAATTATATGAAATTGAGTTTTTGTTAAGAAGGATTTCAATTTACAAGCATCCTGCAGATGAGGAAGCCAATACTTAGTAAGGTCAAGCAATTTATCTAAGAACACCTGATTGTAAGCATTACACTCCAAGACATAACTTTGATTCCATAACCTATCCTTGGTTTAAACCAAATAGATGGCACAACATCAATGACATAAATAACAAAGTAATTAATAATATCATCACCCTAATATCATCTCCTTTTCCCACTGTACCACACTCCATTATAGCCTTAGTTAAACCTTGTTTTAAAACGATAATTATGGCAACAAAGGAGAGGATCGTTCAAAGAGGAGAAGCACTGCAGGAAGTAAAAAGGGGGCAGAGTGGAAGAGTTATCAAAAATGACCTCAGGGTTTGTAGCTTGGTTGACTGAATTAATGATGATGCTGTGAAAAGGAAAAGACAGCCCCAGAAAAGGAGCTGTATGTTGGGAAAGGAAGGAGGAAGTGGGTGTGATGGAGAGGATTATGGGAATAAATTTTTACAGTTCCTTGGCATTTGCCAGTCTTGATATTCTTATCATACACAACAATGCCTTTGAGAATTCTGTGACACTTGACTCATTTTTCATTAGTGAAATGAATTTCTATAATCAGTGTTGCATCAATTACAGTATGAACAAAAGTCTAAATTTTAGCAATGGTTAATTTGAGACCAATTTAGTTGGTTATTGGTGTCATTTTTTAGCTAAAATTTAAAGTGGTGGTTAGTCCTGAAGAGAAAAAATTGCAAATGAAGTGTTTTTCTTATACATTTATTGAAAGAGAAAAATAATGAATGGCTTGGTTGAAACCTTTGGGGAAAGCTGTGTGTTGTCTAGTTTTATGTGAAAACCTTGTTTTTCCCTCTAGAGAGAAAACCTTGATATTTTAATCATCATGTTTATCAGAGCCCAACTATGACATGAAACTCCTTACCTGGAATTAGTTTGGGTGGCAGTGGGAAATTTGCAGAAAACTATTAAAGAAGAATGACAGATAACTGAAACCATATAATTTGAACCCAGTCTTAATTTTAGAGTTTATACCCATTTTGTTTTTTGAATTCGGAACCTTTAAAAATAGTTATTAATTCAAACCCTTTCATCTAAAAGCCTGAATAAAGGGAGCCCAAAGAAGGATATACATGGTCATTAAATTAAAAACTAAATTAAAAATGAATACTTCTGACTTCGTGTCAAGAGCTCCATTAACAGTTGCTTCAGAGATCACAAAACAATAAACTAAAAATATAGCATTAAAATTAAGAATATTTGAAATCCATATTTTTTGCATTATTAACTTTAATCAGAGAAATGGCATTTCAGTACATGTGTTACCCACCCTCTAGAGTTGATCCCCAACAAGGGTCCTCCTGCTCTGTGTTGTTCGAACCAATAGAAAGAGGCTCAGTTCGGTTCTGAAGCAAAGGAAAGCTTTATCTTTGATCAAGGAATGGAGAGGTCGGAACTCCCTGCTCTAAGTATGCACTCTTTCTGACAGGCCGTGGGCGGGGCGGCTGTATAGGATTCTGTCCGAGGCAAGGGGGCGGAGCTCTGGCAGAGCAGGCGCAGCTGCGCTGCTGAGGCTCCAGATCCCAGTGCTGGGAGCTGCGTGTCTGCACGCGACCCACCGCCGCCATCTTGAATTGCAGTGTCGTGCGTGGTTCTTCAGCGCACAGCCTGTGTGCGGTCATTTCCTACAGGGAACTCTGGTCTGAAGGGCCGGCCAAGCGCAAGGCGTCTGCACATCATACCCTACGAGCAAGTGAAACTAGACTAAACACAAAGGAAAAGCAAAAAAAAAAAAAAAAAAGGTCAGACTTTATTACCCAGATTCTATTGTCATTTCAGGGAATTGTCAATGGGCTTTGCTGGTGACACGTGGTTCAGACATCTTAGGTATGAATTTGAATAAGTCCCAGTGTTTTTCTTCTGTTTTGTAAAGTGTTTATAGATCCTGATGGCAACATTCATACTCATGGTTTTATTTCTACTACCTCAAAGAATTAAGGCCAGAACATTGGCAGAAATCATTTGTAAGGCAAAAACCTAGGTTTAAAAAAATCTCAACTCTGCGTTTGTTCTCCTGATATTCTTCCTTAACAATCGCTGTGACAGCTACCAGTAAAGAAAGGGTCAGTATTAATTACAGCAGGTTTAGCTTTTCTGCATATTGCATGAGACGTGAGGATAATAATAGTCTCCTATCTTGGTGCTTTTGCTTTATGTTAATGACCGTCAGGACGGCAACGTGCCAGGAAGACAACCCAGGCTTCTGTTTCTGCCTGAGGTATCTGCGTTTTAATCCAAAATATCTATGTTTAAATTCAAGTCCCCGAAGAGACGCAAATGAGTCTACTCTGTCTTATGAAACGCTTCCTTGTGCCAGGGAGTGGATTTTCACGCTGTGATGCAGTCAGACGTACTCTATCCAGTTCTATAGCAAGTGTTCCTTAAAGAGAAGCTTCTGTACTTTGCTTCCTCACTGGATATAGCTTTGGTCATGGTCCGGTGAGACTGAGAAAATACTCTCAAATTAGGCATGGACTGGTGATAATTGCTAATTATTGAATGTCAATGGATGAGAAAAGAAAAATCCATGTAATGGTAAAGGTATGGTGTGTAAAAGTACCAGGAACACTGTCATAGTATTCAAACCATCAGTCTTATAAATAGAGGGCAAATTCAATTAGGCTAAGTAGATGGTTATTTAACAATAGTCAGTAAAATATTTCTTAACCGTATAGTAAATAAGGCTTATATTTAACCACAGCTTAGTATATTCCAGCGTTAATACCAGGGCAATTTGTTTTCATAGCTTGATCTAAACAGCACTTTATGTTGACACTTCTATTGCATATTAATGAACTCATATCAAATATGCATGGCAAATAAATACTGTGTTCCTGGTAAACCTTTATTCTTTCCCCCCTCTCTTGATCTTTTCAAGTGAAGTAATGCTCTTTTCACAATATATTTCTTCTCTCATAAAAATGTGTATCACAACATTGCAGCTAAATCTTATTTCAATATTTTTGCAAGACAGAAAAGAGAAATCTAGATCAGCATAAGTGCAGACTTGCTGCTGTTTTAAAATGCAGCTTGCAACTGTACCTCAGTTGGCCTCTGAGCAGTCAGTTGACTGAGGAGTACCCTGTAACAGAAAGGATTAAAGCTTCCTGAAAGTCCTTAATCTGCTGCCCATATGGAAAAAAGCTGTGGCAATGCATACAATGCCACCCATCAGAATCAGGCCTGGCGGTGATGGCTGCTCTTGGCTTTGTATGCACGACAGCGTATAGGAAACAGAGATGCAGTGTGGTGGAGCATCTGGGCGTGGCAGCAAGGTATTGTTAATCTCTCCCAAGAATAAAGTAAGGAATATTACAGACCAGAAATTTGGGTGGTTGGATGTGCCTTCACTGTTATGAAGTTGATACAAAATAGTATTACAAGCGACTTGGATTTCAGAGATTTGAAAGGGTCATGTATTTGGCAGGTCCTTAAATCTCCTATTTAATCCATACTAAAAGCACAAGTAATAACTGAACAGTGGAAAGAAATTGGTGAACACATGCACAATATACTGCCTAGTGATTTTTGGCAAAATCATGTTTAGCCTGTGATGTTGCCGTGAGTGTCACTTTCGCTGATGGAGCAGAGGATCACAATTTGCTCCCCAGGATTTTAGAACTGGCATGTGGTTCAGCCAAACAGAGAGGAAAATAGTGATTTCGTCCTTTATCTGCTGACAAATCTGAAGATAGAAACTGCTCTGCAGTGTTTGTCCTGCCCAGAGACAGAGTATGCTGTCTATAAGGGTTTTCCTGGTAATTAAATTTTGAAAAAGCTATGAATCCCTTTATTTATACTGGGTAACTTTTGAGACCAGAAATAACAAATGTTTGGTTCTTTAGCTCAATGGACTTTGAAATAAATGTTTATTTTTGTTCATCTCCAGCTTTGGGTATTTTTTGAAATGCAGCTTTAAAGCTAGCCTTCCTTGTAATTCACTATGGGATGTCTTTATACACTGCTGACAGTAATACAACTCATTTTGGGTGATTAACTTAACCCCCAGTATTGCAAGTGTCGTGCTGCATTAGCATATGTTTCAAGGAATAGTTGCAGTGTGAGAAAATTGCCTGTAGGATTATTTGCAACTAGGAACCTGTGAAATGTAAAATAAAATTGAAGACTATAAAGTAAAACATCAAAGCTACCTAAAATATTAATAGCCAGCACTCTAAAATGTAATTTAGAAGATTGCATGAGGTAGTGAAAATCACTAATTTAAAAACAGAGTTAAAAAAAACAGGCAGGAGTTTAGAACAACAGACAATAGAAATTCATTTTGTTCATACTATAAAAGGAGTTCAAGGAATATTGAAACCTTATCAACTGAGAGGGTCCGAAGTTCGATATTTGACCATCCTGAACTTAAAAAAATATGAAAGCAAAGCTGACATTTTCTCCACTTAACAATTGAAGGGAAAATATATTGTACCCATAGTAAAATATTGTAGTGGATCCAAAGAGCATTTTCAACCCCCCCCCGGAAATTCTGTTTCATTGAAGCATTTGTTTTTTAACTTGCTCTGTGATATCTGCCTATGGTCCAGAGATCATTTCACTGACTATGGCTTAGATATTTTCTAGGTACAAAGCTAATCTTTGAGTATTTGTCTTCTCACTAGATTTTTGTTTTGAGAGGAAAAGTGTCAAGTGACATGGTGAATGTACTTTTCTTAAAATATAGAATTGGTTTTCTCGGCAGAATGCATGGATTTTGGAGTCATATGCAATCTTGTGCATGCCACATTCTGTGTGACCTTGGGTAAATTATTTAACGTCACTAAGCCTTAGTTTACTCATTGTAAATAGGTTATAAAGTTACCTCAATGTGTTGTCAAAGATTCCATGAGATAACACACATAAAACTTTAAAATTTTTGCAAGGTAGCAAATATTTAACAAATGGTGATTACTTTTATGATTCATCGTTCAAGATAATAGTTTCAGAGGTGGCTGACAAGGCTCTGTACAAGATGGCATGGAGCTCCATGTGAAGATTATGATGTGGCAGACCTGAGGGCTTTTTATGGTACTTTTCCACACTGGAAGAAATGTTCTCTGCTTAGATCTGTGACAGGTCTAAAGGGACAAAGGGGAATTTGGAAGAGAAGAGATGAATGGTGGGAGAAGGAAAGAGAATTACACTTCTTGCATCTGGGGACTCAGGGCTCATGCTCTGTGCCTAAATTTGTTGTGCCTCATTTAGATGATGCTTATCTCATACAGGAAAAAAAAGTTAAAACTGAGCATGTATGTAAAGCACATTATGTTTCCAAATATTTTAAGATGTCTAATGAAGTACAGGCTATACTCAGAGTAGAAGAGTGAAGAATGATTGGAGCAAGTGAGCACATTAAAGAAAAAACAATAGAAAGAAGGAAGGAAAGATTTTAAAAAAGGAAAGAAAGCACACATGTTAAAGAGGTTAAAAAATAACTAAAAGAAAAAACCAAGAACAAAGATGATAGAGATAATCATAATGATGATGATACTGTTTTATGAACCCTGACTATATGCCAGGTTTTATACTAGGCATTTTTGTTTAGTTTTTTTTTTTTTTTTTTTTTTTTAATTCTTGAGTTTTGAACAAAGATCTTATTATTTCCATACACAAGTAGGTGAATAGGTTCAGGAAAGTTATGTAACTTATTCAAGATACATAATATTTAGAAAATCAGGATTTTAGGAAAGATGAGGAAAAATGATTTTTAAATCATAGGCATCAAATGAGATCATGTTATATGACTTGAAGAAACCAGAATATAATCATAGGAAAAGTCACCATGAAAGTCATTGTAAAGTTTAAATTAAACCATTGAATTGTGACAGGAGTACTGTTATTATAAAATATATACTATCATTTCATACATGTCATGTAAATCATGTTTATATGCTATTAATTTTTCAAATTATTATAGCACAAAGATGGCATACATTGAGTTTAATTACTATGCACATAGTCAGAATTTTTAAATATTAATTGAGCAATCTTTAGAAGTGTACCACTTAACAAAACATGCTGAGGATTTAATAATATGGTGAACACAATACCTTCCTTTTTACTTTGGCACCAACATCTAGTTTTTAGCAGGTTGTGTTCTGTACTAGGACTTTGTGGACATAAAGGAAGAAAATTTGTGTATTGTCACTGAGCTTATATAATAATTTAGCTAGGGACCATGAGGGATATTAAATGCCATAATATAATATATATTAAGAAAGCCATAATATTGCCATACATATATACAAACATACTGCTATAATATTAAGAAAGCAAATAATTATAATAAAAGATGTGGATCAATCAGTACTGGTAGCATTCAGAAATAAGTCACTGTGGCTGAAATATTTGGGAAAGATTTTAACAAATTTCAGAAACTAATTTTTAAGAGGTCATATAAATAAAATACTAAAAGTACTAAAAGGAGACATTGGGAAAATCCTTTATAAAAGTAGGAAAGGCCTAACCATTATTAAAAATCTAGAAGTCAAAAATGAAAAGATATACTGCATAAAAATAAAGATCATCTGCTGAGTTAAAAAAATGCCTTAAGCAAGGATAAAACTCAATGGGTAAACAAAAGATCAATGCAAACAGTATATGAGACAAATGGGCCAATCTCTAAACTACATAGTTAGCTTATAGAAATTGTTAAGAGAGGGATAAACAATCCAAAAGAAAAAATGGATCTGGGATATGAAATAACAGTTCATCAAAAAGAAATTATAAATGTTTCTTAAGCATATGAAGATTTGCTTCACCTGATTCATGACATGCAAAATGTAAAATACTTTGCAGTACTATTTTTTACTTATCTAAACTAGGAATGGAGCCCCAAATAAACCACATGAACTAGTCAGGAAGGCAGAGTCTCCAGAGGAATTTCGATGTAATGTCGTAGCATAAAAAGGGAATGCTGGGTAGCAAACAAAATAAAACAAAATAAAATAAAACAAAATAAGATATCTGGTATAAATCTAAAAGTATAACATGCCATCATTTCATCGTGAGTACTTTATGCCATGGGTGTTTCTAATGAAGAGGTTATGTATTCTGGAAAGGTTCACCATATTTTGTATACTCAAATATGTTTTAAGACTGTTGCTTTCAATCAGGACGGAGTAAAAGGACATCAGATTTAGTCTGTCACTTGAAATAAAGTAGGCAAAATATATTAACTAGTGTTTTCAACACACTGAACATTAGAGAATGAAGAACAGTGATCCTCAAGAATTGGGAAACAAATGAAATAAGCCCTATAATTGCCCCAGTTTATTGCCTTAAGAGAATTTTCAGGTTGCCGTGCATGGAGGGAGAACCCAGGCAGTGCCTGGCAGATTTCCTGAGTTGGAGAGGAGCAGCTGAGAATTTAGGGAGACCAAGGTGAGCAAAACCAAACCAAACAAACAAAACATACTTCTAGATGTCTTTAGGGAGTCCTCCTTGAGTAATCAACAAAGTTCAGCAAATATGCATGAGCAAACTGCTGGAGGCCAAGGAAAGAACTACCTGATAGCATTAGAAGCAACAGTACTCAGAGCTCACACTGGGCCAAGAATATTGCTTATTCCCCAGCCAGACTGGAAAATCATGTAATTCACAGAGTTGGATAAACACTCAGAAGGGTCTTGCCTCAGTAGAGGGGAAAAATTAGACATAGATTACTATTTTACTTTAATTTAACAAATCTTAAAAGCAAGACCCAAAAGGATCAAGCTGTTTCCAAGTTACTCAACTGAATCCCAGAACAAAGCCCAAGAATTTTCAAAAAATATAAAAATATCCAGCACCCAACAAGGTATGATTCACAATTTCTGGCATGCAATCAACAAACTACCAGCCATGAAAAGAAGCAGGAAAATGAGATCCATAATGAGGAGAAAAATTAATCAATTGAAACCAACGCAGCTCTGAAACAGATGTTAGTATTAGCAGACAAGGACATTAAAATAGTTATTATAACTATACTCCATATATTCAAAAAGCTAGAGAAAAGATTGGAAATGTATATAGAGACATGGAAGATATAAAAAAGAAGCAAAACCAAATTTCTGGAGATGAAAACTACAATGTCTGAGATGAAATGTACACTGGATAGGATTAATGGCAGATTAGACATTGCAGAAAAAAGAATAGTTAATTTTAAGATCTAGCAGCAGAACTTATCTAAAATGAAAAACAAGGGAAAAAAGATTCAAAGAAAACAACAACAAAACCAGGTTACCAGGGAGCTGAGGGACAACTTCAGGCAACTCAATGTATGTATAATTAGAGTCCCAAAGGAGAGGAGGGAGGAAAAGGGTCAGAAAATATTTGAAGAAGTAATGGCAAAAATTTCCAAATTTGATGAAAACTATAAACCCACAGATCAAAGATGTTCAATGAACTCCAAGTAAAAACTATATCAACACACAAACTAATCTATTTACTTAAAATGAGTGATAAATGAAAATATTGAAAGCAGTCAGATAACAAGATCTGATCTACAGAGAAACAACAACAATAAGAGGATTTCAGGCAGATTTTTTTTTTTGTCAGAAACAAAGTAAGTGAGAGGACAGTGGAGCAACATTTTGAAAGAAGAAAAACTGTCAAGGAGGATTTCTATAACTAGGTCAACTTCTATTTCACCTTTGGAGAAGGAGACATCTGGAAAGAACCTTGTAATAAGAAAACTACCAAACTGCAAATTAACGACTTTTCTTGAATTTACCAGAGAATTGCCATGGGAAATCTTGGGAGTAGTGAGGCATTGGCAGAGAGAAATAGTATCCAAGCATTTGTTTACCTGGGGCAGATATCACTGGCTGTTATAAAAGCTAGTAAGAATTTACAGCTAAAAATTGTTAACAAATTACTAAAGGTGGAATGTGGGCTGACATGAAAGTGGAAAGCCCCTAGGACTTCAAATATTACAGTGTTCTCACACTCTTTCCTTAACCCCACAAGACACTAACAGGGATGATGGGGCAAGTCCTGAGATGGGTTTAACTCATGGTGCTCTTTGGGGAAAGAGGAGAGCAGTCACTGCCAAAACTTCACCCAGAACATTTTTCCTATTTCTCTTTCAGATCAAAAGACTTAATCTTTGAGGGTAGGTGGTGGTGGTGAAGAGCAACAGAGAACTTTAGGGTGCTGGTGGAAACCCATTGTAATTTAGGAAAGGGAATTTTTAAAAAAGTACTACCCATGGGGAGGAGCAGAATATGTTCCAGGTTCAACACTACAGTAGGAAGAGGGGCAGGAGGCTTGTGAAGGATACACCCCGGCTGGACTCATAGACACTGTATCAGCCTAAGATTGTCTTAATCAAAACTTTAGAGAACGACCCCTTACTTCTCCCACACTCAAGCAGGCTAACAAATGTTGAGTGAAAATAACAGTGGAATACAGCTGAAAGAGCTGCAGGGAACAGATTCTCTCTGAAGGGAAGTGCACTAGGAAAACACAATATGAAGGGGGGAGCAAATACTTTAAAAATCATCACTGGCAATCATCCCACACCATAAACCCAAGTTATCACTGAGGGAATTTGAAGCCTGTGGTGAACCGAGGCCAGTCATAGCAACAGCAAATCTCAAGCACAGCCCAACTTCTGAATAGATTAACATAAACCCTTTGCTAATAGGCTATCAGAAAAAAGATATGCACATTTCCAAGCATAAAAATATTTATCTCAGTATCTACAATCCTACACAAGATGTCTGGCTTTCAGCAAAAAATAATGAGGCATCCAAAATGACAGGGAAAAACATTCGAAAGAGACAAACCAGTCTATCACCAGAACTAGTTATCTCAGTTATAACATAGATGTTGTAATTATTTGACAGAAAAATTAAAATAACTATGACTAATATGTTAAAAGATCCAATAGAAAAGTTAGATTGCAGGCAAGATCAGATGGGTAATTTCAAGAGAGAGAAAGAAGCTAGAAATAATCAAATAGAAAATGCATGAAATAAAAAAAACATGCTGACATGGCTGAAGAATGTCTTCCTTGGGCTCATCAGTAGACTTGACACAGACAGGGAAAGAATCAGTGAACTTGAAGAAAGGTCAACAGATCATGCAAACTAAAACAGAAAGTACAAAGAGTGGAGGGGAAAAAAAAAAAAAAAGCCACCCAGAACAGAGCATCTAAGAGCTGTGGGACAATATCAAATGGTTAATGTAGGGCTTCCTTAGTGGCGCAGTGGTTGAGAGTCCGCCTGCCGATGCAGGGGAGACGGGTTCATGCCCCGGTCCGGGAAGATCCCACATGCCGTGGAGCGGCTGGGCCCGTGAGCCATGGCCGCTGAGCCTGCGCGTCCGGAGCCTGTGCTCCACAACGGGAGAGGCCACAACAGTGAGAGGCCCGCGTACCGCAAAAAAAAAAAAAAAAAAAAAAAAAAAAAGGTTAATGTAGGCACCATTGGAGTTCCAGACAAAAGGAGAGAGAATGGAGTAGTAGAAATATGCAGCTGAAAGTTTTCTAAAATTATTGACAGACATTATGCAAACTAGTCCAAGAACTTAAGAGAACATGAATTATGATAAATACCATAAAACCATAGCTAGGAGTTTCATCTTTAAACCACTGAAAATGAAAACAGAAAGATAATCTTGAAGGCAGCTAGAGCAAAAAAGATACATATGTCCAGAGGAATAAGATAATAATTACAGCCAACTTCTCATCAGAAACCATAAGAGCAAGAAGATAAGTAATATCTTTAGAACGCTAAAAGAAAATAAAAACAAAAACAAAGCCAGTCAACCCAGAATTCTATGCCCAGAAAATAAATCCTCTAAAAGTGGAGGAGAAATACTTTCTCAGACACATAAAAATGGAGGGAATTCATTCCTAGTAGATGTACTCTATAGAGCATTTTAAAGGAAGTTTTTCAGGCAGATATTTTGATATCAATCAGAAGGAATGAGGGGTTTTGAAATGAAAAAATTAAGGTAAAATTTAATTTACATATTTATATATTTTATAGCTTAATATCGCTAAGAGATACTGATTGTTCAATCAAAAATACTAATAATATAATGTGAGTTTAGTGTATATGTTAAAAATATGACAATGGTGCAAAGAATATGAGGGAGAAATTGGGATTGTATTCTTATAAAATCCTAACACTGCAACCGAAGTGGTGTGTTATTTGAACGTAAATTCAGATAGCTTAAAAGTGCATATTGAAAAGTCCTATGGCAACCAATTTTTAAAAAATATAAACAATAATTCAATAAGAAAGATTTAATAGAATCATAAAAATTGATCAGTTAACCCAAGAGAAGGCAGAAAAAATAGAAAAAAAGAAATAAAGGACAATATGATCCAGCCATTCCACCTCTTGGTATTTATGGAAGTAAAATGAAAACATTTGTCCATAGAAATAGTTATATACAAATGTTCATAACTGCTTTATTTATACTAACAAAAACCTGGAAACAATCCAAATATTTACCAACAAATAAATGGATAAGCAAATCATGTTGTATTCATACAATGGAATATTACTCAGCAATCAAAAGAAATGAACCTTTTGATTATGTATACAATGACATGGATAAATCCCCAAATAATTATGAGTAAAAGAAGTCAATCAAAAAAGTATATTTTTATTTGTATAAAATTCTAGAAAAGGCAAACTAAGCTATAGTGACAAAAAGTAGATTGGTGGTTGCCTAGAAATGGTGGCATGGGTGTGTAGGGTGTAAGAGATTATAATGCAGTAGAAGAAAACTTTCAGGGGTGTAGGATATGTTTATCTTGATGTGATGGTTTCATGAGTGTACGTATAGTCAAAACTTAAACTATATCCATTAAATATGTGCACTTTGTTGTGTGTTAATTATACCTCAGTGAAACTTGAGAAAATATGGTTTAGGCAGATATTATAGTACTTTCTGTTTTATAACAACTGTAATTTTATTTTTCCTCCAACTTTACTATGCTTCTATGAATTTGTTCTCCTACTTTTCTCATTCAGAATCAGAATATCATGACTAACTTCACCTATGCAAAAATTATGGCCCAAAACTATTAAAAACTTACTCTACAGCATACACTACTTAGTAGTACCACAAAGTCTAAAATTATGACTTTTGATTTCCATCTAGTGTTCTTTCCACTAAGTCATTATGTGGCTAGCTGCTCACCATGTCTCTTTCCTCTTCTTCTTAGGCACATAGCTATATTTCCTATATCCTCCTTTGCATTGAGATGTGGTCAAATAACTGAGTTCTAGCCAATGGCATGTAAGCAAAAATAAGCATGACTTTCAGACCTGATCCTTAACTGTCTCTTGTACATGGCATTTCTTGTCTTTTCCCATTGTCTGGCTGAAAGAGGACCCTTCCAAGACCCTTGGAGAAGGCAGAGCCTTTGTCTCTAAAAGGTCTAAAATGCCTTTGTCTCTAAATTAGAAGGTGGAAAGCTGCATGCTAGCCAGGGACAGTGGAATTAGACTGTTATGTGAGTCATGAATTAAATTTTATTGGGTTAAGTCATAAAATTGATGGTTTGCTATAGTGTCCATATTATCATAACTAATATATATTGTTAATATTACCAGCATTAATAGAGGTAATAAAGGGGACCTTAGGATGGCAGTGTTTTTCCCTGGACAAGCCTTTTATGAGCTGTATTCACACATGTTACTCTGGTGCCATATTCACAATAGATATGTAATAAATGCTTTTTAGCTTTCTTGACTTACTTTTTCCCCTTTCCTTTTTGGAATACAGCAACAACGAAACAGAGAATATACATTTATTTGTTTTAATTAGCATTTCTTTGTCACAAAATTAAAAAGTAAGTTTGAGAAGTTTTGTCAATACAGTTGTTTCACAGTAGCTTTTTCTATTATCTGTAAGAATAAGAATCATGTAACATTGTGATTGAGAGAAATAATTACTATTGAAATAGAATGCATATAAGGATTTATAGTTACTTTCAGAGAACTTATTCATATTTTTGATCAAAATTCCATCACACAATTCCAAATTATGTTTTCAAAAACAAATTACAAAACAAAATACTCTTCTTTAGTGCAAAATCATCTTGTAAAAGGATTATTTTCATGAATAGGGATATTTCATTTCAATTTGTGGGTATTATTTCTAAAAAAACCTCTTAAGTGGCTCTATTTCTTATAGGATCTACTAAAACAAACTTGACTGCGTGAATGCAGAAGGAATATAGCCACTTGCTTCTACAGTCCAACTAACTGGTAATTGTTGAAAAGCCTACCCATGGTAGCCTTTTCTGGGTAGATTTGGAGCTGCAATACCATCTCCACTAGGCACTCATACCACCTTGCACGCAGCATAACCACAAGCTCTAAAGTCAACAGCACCCCAGACGAGGAAAAAAAGGACTCTCTTCTCAAATTGTAAGAAATAGCCTTTCCAGAGAAATTACTACAATCATAGCAGAATTGCAATTCCTTTAAGGAATAAAAAAGGAATGCATGTTATACAGTTGGGAGTCTATGAGTTTAGAGTGGGAGATGTGAAGTGGCCACTCCAAAATGTAGAAAGCCCTTTGTATGCAGCACATAGGGCTTGTTGAATCAAGCCCTTACTTCACAAGTACAGATGGGTTCAGAAAAAAATGTGAGCTAACTCAGTTCAGAGGATAGTGTTACCTGGGGGCTATGTACTTTATACACTGAGATCACAGATGTTCAATGAGCATTGAGATATTCTTGATGGAGCTCTGTCCTTACTATATTGTCTGCTTATTTATTAGAGATACCTATTAATTACAGAAGTAGACACATGTTCGGTGATAGACGCATTCCATAAGTACTACAAGTGATATCTTCATCGAAAGAGTGGAGAGTTCAAGAAAGAGCTTGAATAGGTTGGGAATACTCTGAAGAGAGGTTGAAGAGAGAGCCTTGAGGCAGTTCACAGGTCACAGGACTTCAGATGAGTGAGAAGCCATTCAAAACCCTCCTCTATACCTTATTCAAAATATATCAATGGACTTAATATGAATAAATCAACTCCATTCCTCTGCCCTGGAAGATCATAAATAGAAAATCAAAGATCTAAAATCAGAGGCCTATAAAGGACTTCGAGAAGTCACAGAGTTCACCAGTTTGCCTCCCAGCATAAGGTGGCATCTAAGTCTAACAAGGTAGGTGATGAATATTCTTAAAGGTAGCTGGTGTTTCACACTGTCCGAATGGATGTCCAACCACCATTTATTAAAAGAAAGAGCTTTTTTTCTCCCCCTACTGATACCAGTGGCAGAACCATTCTAACTAAAATATGTGTTAAATATCAGAATCTATCAATGTTCTTATAGAGGTTTATATTTCTTGCACTTCTCAGTAACATTAGGCAGCGTGATTTAAAATTGTGACTTGTAAATCATTTATCTGTGCATTTAGGGGACAGACTTCTTTAAATTACGCTGCTTTTACTTTTCTCCCTGTCCACCAGCAGTTATAGCTGGGATCTTTTACAATTTTTCCTACTTTCCTTTCCTCTGCTTCTGTCATAATCCTAAGGCCGTGATTTGGAATTAGGACAATTTGGTATAATTGAGCAAACCTTGGACTCCTGAGACTTGTCTGAGTACTGGAGGAGCAAGTAAGCTGTTTCAGGGTAGTGTGGTGGTAGAGGCTTTCACAGAGTCACACGCAGCAAATCACTGATGGGTCAGTTAATTTTTATTGGAGAGTCAGGGAAAGTAGTGTGGAAGTCATTTGGCCAAGAGGATGGAGATATGGATGGGTGAAGAAATTAGCTAGCAGGAGTCCCACAAAGGCTGGAGGGGCTGTTATGGACATAACTGGAACCAGAGTGATAGATACACTGAGAAAAGAGGAAATAAAGATACTTTTATAACCCACCCCAACTGTCCCTTTCTCTCAGTGGTGCATTCTGATGAGCCATCCTGGGGGCCCAGAATAGCCATCACCTCTAAGGTTTAAAAAGCTATGTCTCTAGTTTAGATTTTGATGGCAAGACCAACTTTAATTTAGGTCAAAAGTTGACCTGAATTTAGGAGAAGGGTACACGGTTGTTAGACAATCAGAAGTCTAGGTGGCAGAGTTCTGTTTTCACACAGGGTGATGTCCAATGGTTTAGATCCCAAGCCATCCAAGAGTCTCCTTCTACCTGCTCTCAATCCAGTGCAGTGCATTATTGCATCACTTCCTTAATATGCTGATGAGGTCGCACAGTGCTGACGTATTGTCTGAACTGCCCTTTCTTCGAAGCTAATCTGAGCTACAGAATTAGTTCCAACATTATTGGAAGTTGTCTTGAGTTGTAAAGTCAGTCTCCCTTAATGATTATTTATTAGGACAGCATTTATTCCATAAATAAGAATAAAAAAGGAAGTGGAAGCCCAGCTGGACTCCTTCACTGTTATCAGAGCAGCAGACTTGTTGAAAGTACAGGTCACTGTGTCAGTTGGTTTCCACCTTGTATTCATGTGCATCCCAGGCTAGTGTCAGAAGGAGTCTGTCTCTCAGGCTAAGCAGGGATGTGAATAGCAGGGAGGGGTACAACATCAAGACTTGCCTGGCTCTTCCCCAAGATTTGCATTTTCCCAAGTACAAAGGTGTTGTGCAAGTCCGGCTTCAAGGCTGATAAAGAAAATAAAACTGACTCCTGTCCTAAAATATAATAAATAAATAAACAAACAAATTCTCAAAATAGAGAAATAAATAAAGGCAAGAACCAGGTCTCCAACCTGAATCCCAGAATTCTACTGAGCTCTAGTTTTAGGCCAGGGTTTCTGCTTGAGCATCCATCCTAAGATGTTCTCCTTGCCATCTTCCACTACACATGGAGAGAGCACTTTTTCTTCATCTTGGATTGTCCCTAAATGTGTAAATCATAACAGGATAGGAATGAACCTTCATGACAATGGACTTAGCCTGTGTAAACATTTCTTACCAATTAGGCCTGCTCACTAGTTCTATTCTTACACAGCTATAGACTCTTCCTCCATATATATAAACTCCTTTCTGTGAATATTTTCCAAACCTCTCTGAGTCTCTAGAAATAATGAGTATGTGTAATGGTCGGTGTGAAAAGGGGAAAAGGCTGGTTTGGAAGGGAAGGTGTTCCAGGTCAAGAGTCAGTCTGAAGAAGCTCCCATTTCATTTTTTACCATGTAAGCATCAGGACAATGAATTTTTTTGAAGTTAAAATGTATTGTCTGAAATCTACTTCATACAAATTGATTCCATTTGAGACCATGTTTCAGAGGTCTATTGGCAATTTAAACTAATAATTTGTAGATGATTTTTCTAGCACTGTAGTTCAAGGAACAAATCCTGTTATCCATCTTTTAATGGATATGTCGTGTTCTGCGATACTTGATTTGCAAGGAGTAAGTTATTCCCATATCGTTGTAGTTTTCTTCTTTAGACATAAGATCAAAGTAAAATCCCTTAATTTTTAAGATTGTGGTTAGTGCCATTAAGATTTATTGAGTTAGTTTCTAGGTTACTCTTTTTGTTAATATGACTTTTCACAAACTAAGTGGTCTGAAAATAATTATATAGTGTGACAAAAGAAGTTTATACAGTTCTCACTCAAAAGTATTGTGCTGAAAGCACAATTTTTATTTTATTTTTCACAATGTAAAAATTAGAGGCAGATTTTAGGACAAATAATGGCCTCAACTTCATATAGCTTTCTTCTCTGTTTGGGGCTCTCATTGCCTTTGACAGATGATGTTGATTCAGTAGGAGAGTTCTGTTGTTTAATTTGATATCCTGACATTATAATGTTTTCATCACAACATCTAGTTGTCCCAGATCTCTTCATGCTATTTTCTGGGAATGACAGAGTCAAAAAAACATGCCTCTTTAAGCTGTCATTCTGCTTAACTCCTCCTCTGCAATTACATTTGCATGCATAGTACATCATAACAAATTGGATGTTGCAAAGACTCACGACAGGAATTATGTGAGCTTGTGGTAAGAGAGGTAGCTGATGTAACCTGAGAGGCGGAGATTGGAGGGTGAAAGAAAGAAGAAAAGAAAACTAATGAATGAAAACCACCATAGAAGATGGCAACTAAAATCTATCTTCTCATCTTTTTAAGGCCAGTGATCAATTGCCAAAAAGTAAATGAAAAGAGAAAATGCAAAACCAATTTTGTTGCTACTAGTCTGCTAAGAGATTAAAATTAAACAACCTGTTTGTTTCTAGAGGGGAAGATATTCATCAGTTTTTAGATAGTAAACATTACTATGACATTGAGGAAATCTCTTTATTTCACATGCTAACCTGAAAAAAAAGATGGAGCGATATTGAGGTTGTAATTCAAGCTTATTGGAAGTGTTTTCTAGTAGACTGGAAGCAATCTTCTCGACTGAATGAAGCTAGGCTGAAATGACAGTTATCCCCATAAACACCTCAGGTACTCTGTTCTGCTCCTACCTTATAATGACTGGATTAAAGTGTTTTTCTTATGTGATTGTATGTCTTCTGGCCTCCGGACACATGAAATTGGCCAATTTAGAAGCACTGGTACCTGATGGTCATCGAAAGGCCATTGTCCCCAAAGTGCTATTAGTACATGCTGTACCTTGGCCAATAACTGTGTCAAAGACCAGGTCCTTCTCTAAAAGGTTTGAATAGCCACTTTCAATATGATGAGGGTCAGCCAATATCTGCTGATGATTTTAAATGTTTCACTTAGTCTGACAGAAGCAGGAGAAACAGGAATTGGACTCCTGGTCCCCTGCATTTTTGTCTTCTTTTTTCTGTCTCCTTTTTTTTTTTTTTTTTTTTTACTCATTTTTGGTCTGTTTTCTACAAATATATAAGGGAAATAATAAATTTTCAACCAAATTTTCAATCCAACGTAGAAGTTGGATTAAGTTGAGGAGAAGCTCAAAATAAGAAAGTGGTTATGATACATGCTATAAATCTTTGCTTTCTGTGCTGCTCTCCTCAGCTTCTATTTCCTTTGCTTCCTCTCAGTCCCATTACTTCTCTTCTCATCTCAGGCCAGGCATCCCACTCTGCAAGGAGGAATGTAACAGATTGCTTCATTGAAGCATTTGCCATTCTCCAGGTTTTTTCTCATCATTCTCTTACAGCCTTTTTCCAAAACTCCTGACAATGTGGAAGAACTCCCCAGCCAATCATTTTCTGGCATTCCATTGGTTCCATGGCAAGATCTGAGGAAGCCCATCAGCCTCTGCTAGGATGATAACCATCATTGCTTCTAATGTGTGCTTTGGTATTTCTCATCACAGCATGCATCTGTTGGGGAGATAAAAGGAGAGATTTACAAATATATAATCAGCAGATACATGAAGACTGTTGAGGCAAAGTAGACTAAGAAGGAAGCAGATCCATATTTTCTTGGGGGTAAGAGTAGATAAATATTCTGGCTTTTATATGATTAGGTCATTGCTAACACCTGGAGGCTGTGTCAGTCCTTGGAGGAAAACCATGGAGAATATTTGGTAACGAACACATTTGGTTCACAGAGGGGGTGATTCTGAGCCAGATTGGAAAACATTTTAAAATGGAATATTGCCCGCATAAAAGAGGCAGACATTTCAGCTTTGCTGCATAACAGGAGTTCTCCAGTGGATCCTTCTGCATAATGGAGCCGTATGGTAGGTCTATGGAATATCACACTCTGATGGCAGGAAAGCATACATATCCTTAGCCAAATGTTTGCATGTGCATTCGAGCATGTGCTGTATTATTTAATCATTTTCTCCTGGGCCCTTGTGCTCCACAGCCCCAGTTGTATAAGGAAACTCACTTTAAACCAGTGGGGTTTCTGATGAAGAGTTAATAACTTTAGTCCTTGAAATACTGTTTGAAGTCTATCTTTTATTAATCATTATCATCCTCTTTCCCTACTCCCTAAATTTCCTTCATGAAAAACATGGGAAATGTTGGAAACCTTTAGAATAAATGTCAAAATAATCTCATATTTGAGGCTTTCCTTTTACCTTAACTAATGTAAAACTGATAAATATTATTGTGTCTCCACATCAAACACATTTTATTGATGAATTTATCCAGCATGTTTTAGAATCCATAATTTTTAAGGAAGGGAAAAAAGACAGATCCTAAACTTGAGGGGAGAGCAACAAATACCAAGAAGTTAATTACCTACCCTTTGTCTGACAACAAGAGAAACTCAATGTAGTGATTTCTCACTGTGGACCCAGATTTCTACAAAACTCCACATAACCAAGAGAAGCTCTGTGGGTCACACTAAGTTATCAGGATATTGGAAGGTTGCATTAGGATGACACTGTCCAACAGAGAGGAATTGCGTGCCCTGGTAAGAGATTAAAAATTTAATACTCTAAGATATTATATCAGTTCAGGCCTCTCTCTGTTTCTTTCCACTTTCTCTCTCATATTGCCTAGTTGTTTTCTCCTTTCTATGGTGAATATCTTGTATTTAAAAAAAAAACATTTTTTTAAAGGAATTTTTCAGTCTTTTCTTTTGTAAACTGATTATTTCTGTGGGCTAAATTATCTTAAACATGAAACCTTCCTTTCTATATGCTGGAATTAGAGGAAAGAATTAACCTGGGTGCTAAATACTGTGTTTACAATAAAGCAAAGGCATTGATTTTTTGGATAGAATTAAACGAATGGTTAGAGACGCTAAAATAAGAGTGGCACAGAATAATGTCAATACCAGCATCTGACATGCAGGCTTCCTTGGTTTAACATCACCTAAGCTATTTTAGGACACAGCTACATGTCTTTAATGATTACAAATCTTTCATCTCTAGAGTGAGATGAAAAAGAAATATCTGTTTTTCTTCATTGTCTAAAAGGTATACACGTAATCTATATGATAAACATGTGGCAAGCAACTGGCACATAAATAATTCAGTAATGTTGAACAGGAGATACATGACAGAATGCCATTCCCCACATCCCTCCTCACCCTTCCCCCTTTCCATCTGCAGTACTCGATACCAGAATGACATCCATTGAGTAGGTTTGTTCAAGTTGAAATTTAGGAAACTTCTCAAGTTCTATTATAACTCCAGAAACAAAACAAAACTTGCTCTTATTTTTATTTTTTATTTATTTATTTTTTTTGCGGTACGCGGGCCTCTCACTGCTGTGGCCTCTCCCGTTGCGGAGCACAGGCTCCGGACGCGCAGGCTCAGCGGCCATGGCTCACGGGCCCAGCCGTTGCGCGGCCTGTGGGATCTTCCCGGACTGGGGCATGAACCCATGTCCCCTGATCGGCAGGCGTACTCTCAACCACTGCGCCACGAGGGAATCCCTGCTCTTTTGCTTTTAAAGTACTATATTCCCTTTCTGAGAGACAAGTTTAACCCCTCTCCCAGTCAAAAGATTTTGAAATTCAGATAAAGCTGAATTTGGAGGGAATTTCTCTCTCCCCGCTTACATCTCACTTCTTAGAATTTCCACGAGTCATTTATTGTTTTAAGGGTTCATAAAAAAATATACTTGGTATTGTACCAATTTAATGTTCCAAAGGAAACATTTGCCCTTGAGATTCTTCTAATATGCTGCAGTTGGAGTCAATGAGAGAGTTTATGTGCATAATTTTTTGTCTTTATGGGATTTTCTTTGTGTTCTGTCTTATGGAAATTTGGGGATGAGAAAGGAAATGAAAATCAATATGGTATTATCAATTTCTGTTAATCACCATCAGCCTTCTGTCCCTCCCCCTAACACATTCCCATCCTCACGCACAATCTTTTATGGCACTAATAGATGATAACACTACTTCACAGCCCAAACATAACATTGTGGAGGAAAAGAAAAAAAAAAAAAAAGCCACTTTAGAACAGCTATTTGTTTTGTAGCCAAACCTCTCTTCAGTTTTTCATGCAAAAAAATACAAATTATGGCAGTTCAATTTTTTCCCATACGGTCAATAGCTAGTCACATTACTAATTTATATGATAGATGTGCTTATATTCTATCTGATAGAAATGACTTTTCAATTCTTAATTTAGACATATTTTGAACAGTGAAAAGAAAGTATTAAAAAGAGTCAGAAGTTTATAATATTGTAACATCTTATATGCATGCAGCTTTCCCTCTGTGATGGTATTGGTGAGCAGATACTAACAATAACACTTGGAGAACTTTATTATCCAATTTTGTGTGCATTGAACAGGATTATGAGCTTTTGATCATACAAATGCAAAAGAGATTTGGCAGTAACAGGAAGCAACATAGTTCTAGAAGCACAATTTCCATTTTATTAATCTGAGATAGAACTACTTTTTCCAAATTGCTACACAGCTTGAATTATCTGTTCAACTTTCTCTGTTTATTCCTTGCACCACTAACCTCAGAATGTCGGTGGTTTACATAAATTCACAATCCTGTGAAATCTGAAGGGGCTGGAAGTCTTTGGATGCTATCCACACAACTAAGTTGGAGCCAATAAAATGTTTAGCTTTCTTTGTGGGTGGTCTCTGTTAGTCTTCGTTAGTGACCTGTGTAAGTTGGAAGCGATGAAGAAGACTCTTGAGATTTATTTAAGGTAAATAATTTTAATAGCTCACACATTTACAAGAAATCTCTCTAATATGCCTTTGAAATCCGTGCTAAAATCCTCTTTTTACATGAGAAACTCTTAAAAGGAGCTGTCTCAGTTACTTCATTACTTCAGCAACTAACCCTCTTGAAAGGACCCATCCAATTTTTAATTGTATTCCACTTTACAGTGCAGTGGATGACAAGGTCCAGGGTAGTAGCCATTACAAAAAGATGCAGGTCTGGAATTTGTTCACAAAGGGCATTCTCCCACCTCTCCCACTGCCTCTTTAGTGCTATGTCACCCTGAGGCTCATGTCATCTGAGCCTGATGAAGACATCTCCAATTGTCTTCTGTTACGTTGTAGCTACCACATCTTATTGAGGAAGTTGGCATCATCTTAGTCCTCCTCTCCACCACCACTCCTGTTACCACCATGGACACCTTCAATCTCCACATGGAAAGTGCACCTCACAACTAACTTCAGTCTTCTCAAAAAACATTTTTCCTTTTAACAATCCTCTCCCATGGCTACAACTGCCCTTTGTCAGTACCCAGGACTCTGCGACTTTATTATCCCACTCACTCACAACAGCAAAACAACCTTGTAGCCCTCCAGTACCTTCAGTCCCTTAAGCCCACCCAAATTTCTCTTCCATCTCATTAGTATCTCCAGTTTGTGGAGAGGCTGTCATTATCTTTTTGACTGCAACCTCATGTTGCAATAACGTACAGGCTTCTTTTGCTAAACCTTCAGACTGTGTTCATCTTGTTCTTTTGACAAATCCATTCAATACTTCTTCAACCTGAAGGCAGGGCTTGTATCTGATTCAATTTTGAATTGAAGGCAAACATTGCAAGGGTTACTGCTCAGTTACTGTCTTACTAAACTGAAATGGAAAGCAGATATCAGTAGGAGACTTCAGTAAATGAAACTTAAGTGTCAAGCCTTGATGACTGGGTTAGTAATGATACCACTGGCAGAAATACAAACTTAAATGTTGGGTTTCAAAGGGTACATATTGTGGATTTGTGGACTTGTTTATCAGATTTGAGGTGAACATGAATACTGCATTTGTTTTTTTAATAAACAACTTGAGGTGAAAGTAAATATTGCATTTGGAATGTTCCTTAGAAATTAAAAATGTAAGACTGGCAGTTGCTGGAAAGGTGAGACTGCAAATAGTGATCTGAAGTGTTGGAATAGCTCTCACTTTACAACAACAGCAGTAAGGGAGATTGACTCTGCAATTCCAATATTTAATACTTTGTCATGGGTTCCTTTATAAATACTACCTCATTTAATCTATTTAATCTTCATAGCAACAGAAAGGGAGAACATTATTATTTTCACTTTACAGGTTAGAAAACTGAAGCTTAAGGAATCTATTTATAGAGCTACAAGATATCTCAGTGGAAAGTATAAAGGAACAGAGTCCAAGGGCCATAGACAGTTTTAGTGTATGAAGTTGCTCAACAAATACTTCTTGTTTAATTGATTTAGTAGACTTGCAAAATTTCAGGGAAAAGAGAATTGGAAGAAAAGGCAGTTTTCAATGCTGAATGCCAAATGTTCCAAGGAGGTAAAAAAAGATGAAGACTAAGAAGAAATAGTTGGTTGATATTCCCAGCCCACTCGCTGGTAATCCTTAAGAAAGCAAGGCTCAGGAGAGTGAATAGAACTCAAGTTAATCACATGACACAAGAGAACCATAACGTAGAGAAATATGGCAGTGAGTAGATGGAGAGCTTGAAGGGTTAGGAGGTTTAAGTGAAGATTTGCCTTAATTTCATTCTGTGGTTTGTATTAGTTGATACAGTCTAGGTAGCCCAGGTGATATCCCAATGGGGTACCCTGTGGTAACAGGAAGGTCACTGCAGGATTGTGAAACAAGGGCTCAGGAATCAGATGAGAGATTGTGTGGAACTTATACCCACCCCTAAGTGTGTCAGATCAGAGTATCTCTTCAGCTCCCAACCCACTGGCCAGAAGAGTCAGTGGCCCTAACCTACCTTCGAGGGAAGCTGGAAAATGTCAGGGGTATGTTCAACACTGGGTGAGCCCACCACTCTCTGCCACAAGAGTGAATTAGGTTATATTTCCTGCTGAGATATTAAAACTACAGCGCACAGGTCGGATTTCATAACCGGTCTTGGACTGTTTTAGTATGAAGCAGGTGATCCTGGAATGACTTCCAAGTTCCATGTGGAAGTTTCTCCAAGTTAGGCTTCAACATGACCTTCTCTCCTTGCTTGCTGTAATGCCTTTCCCCCTTTAACAAGTTAAAACTAGAAATGGTAATTTTAGAAAAACTTTTTCCCACAAAATATGTGTTAACATTTGGCAGCCTCAGAAATGTATCATTTGGCATGAGATTGCCAGATTGCTTGCTGGCTTGGGTAGAGAGAGAATGAAAAGTAGCTTTCTACCTGGGATGAAACAGGTAGATAGAAAATAATAAATAGATCAGCAAGATTGGCTCCCTCTGAAGATTCTGGGATTGAATCCTCTGGGACAGAAGTCTTATTCTTTGCCTTCCTTTATTACTGTTTACAAGTTTGCCAGGTCTGCATCCATTTCATATCAGTGTCAACCTTCATTCAGCTAACCTGAGGGACAGAACATAGTGTGAGGACAGGAGGGCAAGGCTGTGTCTCTTTTGCTCCCTGTGAGCCAGTGGGCGGTCACTCACAGTGTGTTTTTCAGTCTGGACTCTGAGCTCGGCATCCAGATTTCTCTGGTGTACAGTACATACAACGGTTGATATTCCCCTCTCTCCAGGTCTCAGAACACCATCAGCCATCCTGAACAAAGCCCTGGAAGCTGTGATAAAAAGGTTTTAAAACCTCAGAAAGCAGAGCCTGCTGAAGTACCACCATAGTCAAGGCAAATTAGTATCGCCCAGTGGAAGAAGCAGGCTCTGCCTTCCATAAAGGGAGTACTTATAAGCCTGCCTTCTGAGGCATCACAGATTTCCCGAGGCCCTGTGGACTAGCGAGTTAGGCCCCATTTTAAGACAAATGATCTGATATAATATGATCCATGGGCAAGCAGTCAGAAGAGAAAACATTGATAAGCTCTTGGAAAACAAAACACCAACTCCTCTATGCAAAAAAGAAGAAAATGTGGATGAAGGCCATATATAACATACATAAATGACATTACTGCTCATGGAAGATAGTAACTTTCTCTCTCTCCTTCTCTACTCTCCTTGCCTTCCTGCCTTCCTTGACTTTGGAATCCTTATTCCAATGATTCTTATGCAGAAGCCCAAAATATAAGCTAAGATTGGTGACAAGGAGGAGGATGGCTTGTGGGTGGAGCCACGTGATGCTCCTGGCCTGGGGTCCTCCCTGCACCTAGCCCACTGCAGGCCCCTGTTGAGACAGCTCTGGAGAAGTCTAGGATTCCAGAGAGCGTGGTGTGAAAATCACCGATCCAGGGTAAGGGCTGCAATAATACATTCTTACTTGTGTACTTGGATAAAAAGAAATTATTAGTTTATATTTGCAATTCTGCATTTATTTATGCCCATATTTATAATTTTCCATTTATTCCAAATCCCTGATGTCTAGGTTCCTGTGTGATCTTACCTCTCCCTATGTTTCTAATATCATCTAGCTACATTCTGCCCCTTATTTTCTATGTGTCAAGATCTCATCCCTGTTGTTTTCTCTGACGGTAATCTTATGCTTTTCATTCATCTGAGTAACTCCCACTCATCTTTTAGGTCTCAGCTAATGTCATTTCCTTAGAGACCTTCACCAAAACCTGAACTATATTTGAGGTCTTGTTTTATGCTCTCAAAATGTATTCTTCCTTTATAACACTTTGTCATGATTTCAGTCATATAAGTCTTTGTGTAATTATCTGCTTAATACCCAGCTCCCCATTAAACTCTAAGCTCTATGCAGGAAAGTTTATATGACTTATTAATCACTTTTTAACCAGCAATTAACAAAATGGCTCAGAAATGAGAGTTCAGTAAAGACTTGTTGAATGAATGTGTCATAACCATATGAGGCTTCCCATTGGCTTCTCTTTAAGATCAAATAAAAAGTTGCCTTTCTAATATTCTAGTATATGTTTCCAGTTTAAATCTTATAAAAATTGGGGTGACAATCCAACAATCAGATTGTTTTGGGCATATATAATGGTCCTATATTTGGATGGTGCTTTTATTAAAGTGCTTTTTTTGTATGGTAGCATTTAATCTTCACACCAACCCTGTTAAGAATGTAAGCCAGTTATTATTTTTTTTAATGAAGTTCTATTTTTAAAAAATTAATTAATTAATTATATTCTTGGCTGTATTGGGTCTTCTTTGTTGCACACAGCTTTCTCTAGTTGAGGCCAGCAAGGACTACTCTTCATTGTGGTGCACGGGCTCCTCATTGCGGTAGCTTCTCTTGTTGTGGAGCACAGGCTCTAGGCACGTGGGCTCAGTAGTTGTGGCTCATGGGCTCTAGAGCGCAGGCTCAGTAGCTGTGGCACATGGGCTTAGTTGCTCCGTGGCATATGGGATCTTCCTGGACCAGGGCTCGAACCCATGTCCCCTGTATTGGCAGGTGGATTCTTAACCACTGTGTCACCAGGGAAGTCCCCAGTTATTATTATTATCTTGTGTATGAGGGAACGAATAAATCAGCTGAGAAGCTGTATGTTGCCTTCACTTCTAAAGCTAACTAGTGACAGACCTAGAACGAGACTCACAATTCCTAGCCTAGTGATAATTATTTTTTAAAGTACATATATAGGAGTATCCCAACTTGGAGCTTAGTCTATGAGTAATTCAGAAAACCAAATACAATATATCTAAGCTAAAGTAGGTACCATTGATTCATGTCTTCCCTTCAGGTTCTAGCTTATCTAGCTGAGTGAACAAACACCTTGTCCTCTAGAGGGTTTCTGGATATACAGTCAAGTTGTTATGATGTATACATCTTTATGTATACAGAAGTATGCTATTCTCTCCTCATAAACCTAAATGTGGCTATGCAAAACTGGCTCCTTGCTAAAACATGTGGCAATTACAATTGGGACATCTCATTAAAGAGCTGCATCCCAAGTACTTGGACAGGATAAGACTGAAGTGCCTCTATGGAACTATTCTGTTAAATGGAATTTCAGTAACCAAAAGTCTTAAAATGTGAAAAATATTCAGAGGAAACCTTGTTAAAGGAATTAGTAATGAGATACAGAAACATGTTATCTTCAATTTGTGGGCGTGAATCCAGACTCAATTAATAGTAACCAAAAATCTGTTGCATTCGGGAATTTCAGATACTCTAGTGGAATAATTTAGGATGGCATTCCTCTGCTAAATGGATCATTGTACATTGACATTTTTATTTTCAAAAACAACATTTTCTATGTGTACGTGTTTTCTCTTCTGACTCCATTTACTTAATGCTGACAGGTACTTCTCATGGCTTACTCTTCTGACATTGTTTCATGCTGAAGTTCATCTGTTCGCAATACATTGAAACTCTACTTTAAGACTGTATGCCTCTGAAAATACTTTCATAATTAAAGTAAATCTTTACAAGATCCCACCCAAGAGAAATTAATTTCTAAGACAGCAATTACTTATTGTTCCACACAGTCTTATTTGAAGCAGGTTCTAAAGTCTTGGGGCTTCAAAGACAGCTTCATAAGAAAGCACCATTGAGTTCTCATAATGCTCTGGAAAGACTGGCATATCGAGAAAGAGATCGTTTTGAGCTCTCTCGTATCATCAGGACGTACCCCAAAACACTTACTGCTAGGTGGGAAAAGAAAAAAAAAAGAAAGGTCAGAAAGAGAGCTGGGAGAAAAATAAGGCAAAGCCAAGAAGAGAGCTATTGGCATTGGGTTTGCCCTTGCCATCCTCAACACACATCTCTGTTTTAATTGGAGGGCATTGAGGAGTCTCTAAGATATTGATGGCTCTGGGCCAAGTAGAGAAGGAAATGAGTCAAAATTGTATGAAGTAATACATTAGAGAAATAATATGTTTATTTCCAGGCCTAGCTGATTCTGAAAAATTACCATTGCAATTGGTGGTTTTACAGATAATGCCAAAGAATAGACTAAACCTGGCCACAGAGCCTCACCTTTATTGATGCCTAGAAATAGTGGATCTAGATTAAGCTTAAGGCATACTAGCTGAATGTGAGGAAGTTTGTAATGTCTTAAATGCCACTCCCTCTGTTGCACCTGTTCACTGGTGATATAGATCACTTCACTTAGGAAAATAAGCACCTTCCATGAGCACTCAATTTAGTTGTCTGAAAAAGTAATTGGAGAAAAACAGATTCTTGTTCAGTCTGAAATTCAGAAGAAACTCTTGGCAGCTTTATGAATGATGAGAGTTCCACTTTCCATTTTGAAATTGCTGGCCCTATTTCTGATATCCATAAATTAAGCAGCTGGGTGGGTGTTGTTTTCTCTTTTGCAATTAAGCACACAGGTCTCACAATGCACAATAAGTCCCTTAGAAGTGTGTCTAATCTGTCTACTCCCATTAAAAAAAAACTGGATAGAGGATCATAAACAAAGACTCAGTTACAGTACATCTGTACAAAGCTGGAGAGTTAAGTTCCAAGAGGTTTTACATTGGGAAAATCCCCAAAGCAATAAAGAGACAAGCACAAACGTCCATACTCCAAATCGTGAAGGCAAAGTCTGATCTCAAGCCAACATGCCAATTCAAAGGATTGGAAAGCTCTTGTTTAATAAAACATTCAAATAGCTGTGTTCACAGTATTACGGGTTGCTTATAATAATTGTTTCACTGAGGAGGGACCACACAAATTTATTTTATAATGCAATCTGCTAATTTAAAATGTCCACCATCTTTCTGTAACGGTTTCATGATTTGAAGACCCTATCGACCAGCAGAACGTTGATTTTTCCTCACTCCTGTACAGTCTCAGAATAGACCTTTAACCAAAGCTGTGAGATATTAGTTCTTTTACAATAATGATAGACCTCAATCACCATATTATTCCTTTAAATTTGGGGCAGGAAGCACAATCAATATCTTTGTTCAGGTCTAACTACTTACTTAGAAAAGAAATTTACTGCAGTCAGAGTCATCCAGGCTGGGAGTTATGGCATTCTCTGGTTCACCTTCACCTCAGCATGACAGAACAGGCAGCAACCTGGAGCATTCACTGGGGGATGAGACTTGGCTGTGTTTATAAGTAACACCTGTGTTTATCTGTGCTTAGAGATGCCAGATACTCTTTTGTCGAAAATAGCTAAGCTTCCACAAATATGCTAGTCATTTCTGAGGAAAGCTTATGGTATCATTTTGTTTTCTAAGAATTCTTCTTTCTCCAGCTTTGTACACTTAGTTAGATTTGAATAGAATTAGAAGTGTTTAGAATCAATCATTCTAGGGCTGAGTTTCTAAACCTAAGTGATAGAAATAGCAATTTAAAAATGATAATCCTCTTAATTTATTACAGAAAGAGAGTCCCTTCTTCCCTCCCCTCGTTTTATCTCTCACTCTCTCTCTCTTTTTCCCTCTTTTTCTCTCTTTTTCAACCATGCACGTGTTTTTGGAGGCATAACAGCTCTAACCCATCCAGAAGCAGATGCATTGAAATGCCTCACTACTGTGATCTCAGTTTAGGGTTTACTTTGGACCTTGAGCTCATTAGGGAAATATTTGACATCTCAGCTCCAATTATTTAGTAGTCACCAAGCTGCAAAGGCCACACATAACTGCCTACAACTGCTTATAATTGGAGAGGATCAGAAGAATGATAGCAGAGGACTGCAATTCTCTTAATCTCCAAAGACAACAATACCTCAGGTCATGGTTTCTTTCCAAAGTATCCTGAAAGGCTGGGAAAGAAGAGAAGTCCTTTCAGATTAGAAGAAACTAAAATATTTCTTCAGATTGTAAATATTATAAAGTCATCTCAGCAAAGTCTTACAGACCTACATTTGTCTATTCTCTTTTTTTTTTTTAAACTGTGTAGAAAGTGTTCTTCTTTTTCTCCTGAAAGATTCAGTTATTGAATAGCTATCTGGCTCTTCCTCTCCTTTGTTCTTCTCTGTCTCTTCCTTGTCCAGTCTTGATTCTGAGTCAGTCTGCCAAAGTGTTTCATTGCCAAGGGGAGACATTTGTTTCCCAAGGGTTTTGTTTGTGAAAACAAATTATTTCTTCACTTATAATGTTTCTTTGAAAATTGTTTTGTCTTTTAATGTTCTATAGTTGAACTGTTATTATCAATATATTAGCTTTCTTTATCTTTCTGGAGGCTGCTTTATCAATACCTTCTTTTTTTTGAATATTTTTCTTGGGCTATAGTTGTTTTACAATGTTGTGTTAGTTTCTACTGTACAGTGAAGTGGAGTTCCCTGTGCTATACAGCAGGTTCTTAATAGTTATTTATTTTATACATATTAGTGTATTTAAGTCAATCCCAGTCTCCCAGTTCATCCCACCTCCCCTCCCCCCCCACTTTCCTCCTTGGTGTCCATACATTTGTTCTCCACATCTGTGTCTCTATTTCTGCCTTGGAAACCAGTTCATCTGTACCATTTTCCTAGATTCCATATATATGCATTAATATACTATATTTGTTTTTCTCTTTCCAACTTACTTCACTCTGTATGACAGTCTCTAGGTCCATCCACATCTCTACAAATGACCCAATTTTGTTCCTTTTTATGGCTGACTAATACTCCATTTTATATATTTACCACATCTTTATCCATTCATCTGTCGATGGGCATTTAGGTTGCTTCCATGAAGCTTACAATAGTGCTTACAATATTCACCATTGTAAATAGTGCTGCAGTGAACATTGGGGTACATATGTCTTTTTGAATTATGGTTTTCTCTGGGTATATGCCCAGTAGTGGGATTGCTGGGTCATATGGTAATTCTATTTTTAGTTTTTTAAGGAACCTCCATACTGTTCTCCATAGTAGCTGTATCAGTTTACATTCCCACCAACAGTGCAAGAGGGTTTCCTTTTCTCCACACCACCTCCAGCATTTGTTGTTTGTAGATTTTCTGATGATGCCCATTCTAACTGGTGTGAGGTGACACCTCATTGTAGTTTTGATTTGCATTTCTCTAATAATTAGTGATGTTGAGCAGCTTTTCATGTGCCTCTTGGATACCTGTATGTCTTCTTTGGAGAAATGTCTATTTAGGTCTTCTGCCCATTTTTTGATTGGGTTGTTTGTTTTTTAGATATTGAGCTACATGAGCTGTTTATATATTTTGGGGATTAATCCATTGTCAATTGATTCGTTTGCAAATATTTTCTCCCATTCTGAGGGTTGTCTTTTTGTCTTGTTTATAATTTCCCTTGCTGTGCAAAAGCTTTTAGGTTTCATTAGGTCCCATTTGTTTATTTTTGTTTTTATTTCCTTTACTCTAGGAGGTGGGTCAAAAAAGATCTTGCGGTGATTTATGTCAAAGAGTGTTCTTCCTATGTTTTCCTCCAAGAGTTTTATAGTGTTCAGCCTTACGTTTAGGTCTTTAATCCATTTGGAGTTTATTTTTGTGTATCGTGTTAGGGAGTGTTCTAATTTAATTCTTTTACATGTAGCTGTCCAGTTTTCCCAGCACCACTCATTGAAGAGACTGTCTTTTCTCCATTGTATATCCTTGCCTCCTTTGTCGTAGATTAGTTGACCATAGGTGCATGGGTTTATCTCCGGGCTTCTGTCCTGTTCCGTTGATCTATATTTCTGTTTTTGTGCCAGTACCATACTGTCTTGATTATTGTAGTTTTGCAGTATAGTCTGAAGTCAGGGAGTCTGATTCCTCCAGCTCTGTTTTTTTTTTTTTTCCCCTCAAGATTGCTTTGGCTATTCAGGGTCTTTTGTGTCTCCATACAAATTTTAAGATTTTTTGTTCTAGTTCTGTAAAAATTGCCATTGGTAATTTGATAGGGATTGCATTGAATCTGTAGATTTCTTTGGGTAGTATAGTCATTTTCACAATATTGATTCTTCCAATCCATGAACGTGGTATATCTCTCCATCTGTTTGTGTCATCTTTGATTTCTTTCATCAGTGTCTTATAGTTTCCTCAGTACAGGTCTTTTACCTCCTTAGGTAAGTTTATTCCTAGGTATTTGATTATTTTTGTTTCAATGGTGAATGGATTGTTTCCTTAATTTCTCTTTCTGATCTTTAGTTGTTAGTGTATAGGAATGAAAGAGATTTCTGTGCATTAATTTTTTATCCTGCAACTTTACCAAATTCATTGAGTAGCTCAAGTAGTTTTCTGGTGGCATCTTTAGGATTTTCTGTGTATAGTATCATGTCATCTGCAAACACTGACAGTTTTACTTCTTTTCCAAGTTGTATTCCCTTTATTATTTTTTTTTTTCTCTGATTGCTGTGGCTAGGACTTCCAAACCTATGTTGAATAATTATGGTGGGATTTGACATCCTTGTCTTGTTCCTGATCTTGGAGAAAATGATTTCAGTTTTTCACCACAGAGAATGATGTTTGCTGTGGGTTTGTCATATATGGCCTTTATTATGTTGAGGTAGGTTCCCTCCATGCCCACTTTCTGGAGAGTTTTCATCATAAATGGGTGTTGAATTTTGTCAAAAGCTTTTTCTGCATCTATTGAGATGATCATATGGTTTTTATTCTGCAATTTGTTAATATGGTGTATCACATTGATTGATTTGCATATATTAAAGAATCCTTGCATCCTTGGCATAAATCCCACTTGATCATGGTGTATGATCCTTTTAATGTGTTGTTGGATTCTATTTGCTAGTATTTTGTTGAGGATTTTTGCATCTATATTCATCAGTGACACTGGTCTGTAATTTTCTTGTTTTGTAGTATCTTTGTCTGGTTTTGGTATCAGGGTGATGGTGGCCTTGTAGAATGAGTTTGGGAGTGTTCCTTCCCCTGCAATTTTTTGGAAGAGTTTGAGAAGAATAGGTGTTAGCTCTTCTCTAAATGTTTGATAGAATTCACCTGTGAAGCCATCTGGTCCTGAACTTTTGTTTGTTGGAAGATTTTTAACCACAGTTTCAATTTCATTACTTGTGATTGGTCTGTTCATATTTTCTATTTCTTCCTGGGTCAGTCTTGGAAGGTTATACCTTTCTAAGAATTTATCCATATCTTCCATGTTGTCCATTTTATTGACATACCGTTGCTTGTAGTATCAATACCTTGTTTATTTTCATGGAGGAATCCTAATGGTATCCATGCATTTCATAAAGAGGGTAATATTTATTTGCAAATTATTAGTTTTTCATTATAAATATGGATTCTCAAATTTTTTTAAACTTATTCTTTCTACATGATTCCAACTATATTACATTCTGGAGAAAACAAAACTTTGGAGACAATATAAAGATCTGTGATTGCCAGGAGTGGGGGTTAGGGGGGTGGAGGGAGAAGAACAAACAGAGCGTAGAGGTTTTTTAGGGCAGTTAAAATATTCTGCATGATATTAAAGTGATGGATACATGTCACTATACATTTGTCCAAACCCATTGAATATACAACACCAAGAGTGAACACTTATGTCAACTATGGACTTGGCTGATTATGATGTGTCAGTGTAGTCATCTTTAGTAAAAAATGTATCATTTTGGTGAATGATTTTAAGAATGGAGGAGACTATGCATGTATGGGGGCAGGGGTTATATGGTAAATCTCTGTACTTTCCTCTCAATTTTCTTGTTAACCTAAAACTACTCTTTAAAAAAGTATTTAAAAAATTCTTCACTAAACATATTGTTGTATTTCTTTCTATATCTTTTTTCTCCCAGCATAGATGTGTTTCCTTTCCTTTAATGCTATAGTCCAAGAATTTCCCTATGTCTTTGAGAGTATAATGAACTCATGTACCTATGACTCCACTTCAACAGTTATCCCCATTTGACCAATCTTTTTTTTTTTTTTTTTTGCCGTACGCGGGTCTCTCACTGTTGTGGCCTCTCCCGTTGCGGAGCACAGGCTCCGGACGCGCTGGCTCAGCGGCCATGGCTCACGGGTCTAGCCGCTCCATGGCATGTGGGATCTTCCCGGACCGGGGCACGAACCCGTGTCCCCTGCATCAGCAGGCGGACTCTCAAGCACTGCGCCACCAGGGAAGCCCTTGACCAATCTTTTGTCATCTCCTCATTTTTAAACCTTGTCTTATAACGTAGTAGCTATTATTCCATTTACATAACTCTTCCCCTATTGTTGAGTATTAGATTATTTCTAGTTTTCCACTATGAAGAAAAATGCTGTGATAAATCAATATTTTTATATGCTTTGCCTCCTCACGTTTAGTTTTATTTCTTTGAGTTCAAAGGCTACTTTTCATACTCTTGACATGTATTGCTGAATTACTTTCTAAAAGCCTTGAGCTTTTTTGCCTTCAACCACAATTTTATTTTATGTAATTAAAAAATTATAGGTTAAAGATGGTTTCTATTTGGTTTATTTGGTTTTTCTTTTACTAATGGAAACCCTGAAGAGTTTTGTATAGTTTTTGTTACTTTTCATTCTAATTGTGCTTCCTCATCTGTGAGCTATCCTTACCCTTTGCTCATCTATTTATTGGGTTCTCTGTATTTTTTAAATTTTTCATATGAAATCTTTAGATAATAAGGACATTAACCATTTGAGAGGGGTAATTTTTAAAAGACAAACTGGACAGTTTTTTTAAAGTGAAAAGCTAATGGTAAGACATTTTAAATCTGTAGAGACTTGACTTGTCAAGGTTTGAGCATACCTGGGTGAGCACAGTGGCTGGTTTTATGGCCTCAGCAGTGTTCTTAGCAGAAGTATCCTCTAGGGTCACTGACAAATCTTTTATTTCTTGACATTGGAATGCAGATATATGAGGATATGTGGACAAACTTAGAGAAAACTATGTAGAGAAATTTAACCCGTCAATCTCAGAATTATTAAAATGCATTTTAAAATAATGCATCTCCTAAATAACTATCCTCTATTTTTTCATATTCCTTTTAAATATAGGGCGAATCAGGAGGAGTTTTCAAAGAGTCTGTGATAGGTGGTTTATGATTCAGGACCTATTTCGGTAAGAGCTACGCTAGTATGTCTGGCACCAGTCCTAGACCTGCCTTTGATATTTAGGTGATTGTTTACCCACAAATATGCAATTACTGTTTATAAATGAAAAATGTACCTCTAGCTGCCATTTCTTCTTCACTTGCCCCCTGACCATTAGAAAGAAGAGTAACAGAGAATAGAACTTGAAAGAAGGAAAAGTGACAGAAAATATGCTCTGAACAGCCATGTGTGGTTGGCACCATGAGAAATAGCCCCGTAGTTCTGAAAACTCTGTTGTCATAATGGGAGGCAGGGGTCTGCTGAGGATAAGCTGTTCCTTACACTGTAGAATGTGAAAATATCTGTCTGATTACAATGCTATGTGGATTAATGCATTCAGTGGTCATTTCCATCAGCTCTGAGAAGAGCCTGGCGGAATAAATTCAAGTGCATATTTTAGGAATACCAGATCTATGAAGGTTCCTAACCTTTCCCTTTTCCATCCTCTAGTGTCAAACTTACCTGTTCTTGTTCTGGGTGATCCTGTTCTTCAAGGACTTCCTACATGATTATAGTTAATCAGTTAAACAAGACTGTAGAATGATATTAATGGATTATAACGATTTAATGTGATACATCCCCAACCTCACTCAATAACACAGTAGTTGTAACATTTTGATGCCTCAACTCAAAAATATGACTCATGGTGGAAGTTTAAGGAACTGTGAAATGCTGGTGGTAAGTGTAGTGATGGTGGCAGTTTGATCGGAATTTGACAGAGGATTTATATCAGTCTTTCGAATTTTCTATCAAGAAGGTCACCTACTTCATCTATAGAGAAATGCCATATATATATATATATATATATATGGCATATAGACTTTCTCAGAATTTCTCTCCCTCCTCCCTCTCTCTCACACACACACATACACACACACACACACACACACACACACACACACACACACACACACACATGCACACACGATTTATGTAGGGCTTAAGCTAAAAATGCCTGTAAGAAAATTTAATTTTTAAAGCCACTAAATTCCAATAAAAATTAATAAAAAAAGAAAATTTATTTTTAACTCTCTTTAGCACATATAAAATTTAAAAGATACTGTTGTTAATTCACATGAAACAGAAAGTTTCATTTATTCTCACTTCAATTCTAAGGCTACTTCTCCATCTCTATGGAAAAATAAATTTTACTGAAGGGAAAAAAGTTGGTCATTCTGCCAATACCTAGCAGTATAATCTAGGCATGTTCCTTAACTTCTGAGAGCCTCAGTTAACTTATCTGCAACAGAGGATCAATAGTACTTATCATAGAGGATTGTTTTGAGAATGAATCAAGACAGAACGTATTATTACACTATACGCATTTTAATAAGCTGCTGATGACATAATTGATTCTAGAACTGGATTGTGAGAATTGGAATTTAAAAAAGAAAAGGAATTTGGAAATTCTGACACATTGAATTCTTTTCACTATTTGTTTGCTAGAAATAGTTGTATCAAATGTGATAAAAACCATAAGGCTAGGTTTATGAAGTATACTTGGTTGATCTCTAAAAGGTACATTTACTTATTTCAAACCCTTGAACAAATAGGTTTATATGAGGTTGCATTTCTTGTATTGTATTCTTTGGGATATTGTGAGTTTCTTCTAGTATCTCCCTGTCAGGAGAACTGATTTGTTAACAAATTCCAGGGGCAGCTATGAAGATGAAAGCTGTCAGTAACCTCCCATTAAGTTCCAAGCTTCATCTAGCATGGAGAATGTGCTAGTCTCTGTGATGGATGGTCCTTCCCAAATGCTGCATTTGAAATGGCTTTCTATTGTGAATGGTTAATCTTACTGAGTTCAAATTGAGACTTTCTCAGAATTCGCATATCATTTCAGTTTTGAAAGCTAATCCAACTTTAGCTAAGATATTTAGGACGCAATTTTTTAAATCATAGTTTTTATACTATTATGGAAGGCATTTGTATAAGACAGTATTTTCTCATTTTGCAGAAAAATTATTAATGTGATTTTAGATGAATGCTTTCTATTCAGTACTAGATCAGTGAATCCATTTTGAGGACAGTCGAAATAATATCAACAGTTGAAATAATGCCCCAAATTTGTGGAAATTTAATTTTCCATTTTACTTGATCATTGTAGGTGAGGGCTTCTTAATTGTTTTGGTTACCTTTGACATTAAAATAATTTCTGTAAAGAGTTTGATCTTTCAGGGAGATGGTCTTCATTTGAAATTGCATCAGTGGAATATTCCTCACACAAGATTGTGGAGTTTTTCTGTTGTGGCTATGGTTTAATGAATGGGAAACTTTTCAGATATTGGTCTGATTCTCTGCACCAGGTTGATGGAATTACAATCTTTGTCATCTGAATGAAATGAGTTCACCACTTGTGTCCTTTGGAACCTAACTGGTAGAAGGGTTGGGTGCAGCTTTGGCAGTGAGTGCCCTTCATAGGTGGATTCTTAATAGCCACCTAGAGGTCAGCTACTTCTCTATAGCATACAATAGATCTAGGATGTTCTAGATAATATTTGCCTAAAGTAGGTGGATGAAATGCTTGGACTTACTTGAGATGATCTCACAACCCTTGAGATTTAATAATAGATAGAAAAACATAACGATTAATGACTGGGGCTTTGGACTCAACAGATTTTGCTGCAAATCTTTCCTCTATTGCTCAGTCACTGAATGGCCTTGGGCAAATGTCTTACTGCTCTCCATCTCTGTTTTCATGTCTACAAAATAGAATTAATAATTCCTACATCTGAGTGTTTTTAGAATTATATAAATTCACACAAAGTACCTAGTAGAATTGTAGACTATATTGGCATGTGATAAACAGAAGTTTCTTTATGTATATATTTCCCTAGGTAAACTTTTTCCTCACTTAACAATCCTTTCCCTTTCCCCGCTATTATGGACTGCCAGAAAGAATGCTATTTGGTGTATAATAGAAAATCTTTCTCGGATTTTTCTCCTACAGAGAACAAAGAATACAGCAAAAGGACCTCTATTCTTGGGCCATCATTATCGTCAGTGTCTGACTGACGTGGAGCAAATACATGGCAACATTTGAATGCCCAGCTATTTCCTACAGCAGCAGTCAAGGTCAGAATGATACTATTGGCCATCAAAATGTGTAATCTGTTGGATCTTAAAGGACTTTAACTAGATATTCTTCCCCTTCTCATATGCACCATCCTAAAGGCCAGTCTCAAAGCTTTTTAGTTTCTCTTTAGACTTTTATTTTTGGTCCAACACACTGTTAGTGTGCCTTTTGCCTTGAACTATTTGAGGTTCATTGTTTACTTTTTTCCTCTTTGGAGTGTATTTCAAGCATGTTTTTCTTAGTGGTCTTTTGTTAAACTTCTCAGAGGCCTTCAGGCTCTAAGACAACAATGAATTAGAATTTAATGTGTTATTATTTTTCTTTGCTGTATTTCCATCTTAGTATCTGAGATGGCTTCACCCAGGAGTGCCAAGGCTTTCAAACACCTGACTCTAAACCCACCACAACACTTCAAATGTCTCTCAGGATTTACAAAGACCCCTAAATGAACCAGCTGAATGATTTTTCCAATGTTTCAGAGTCTGAAACACAAAGCTTTTAACCCCTGAAAAGTTGTACAGGGGAAACAGAAGCGGAATGATAAATGTTGAATTTTCCTGGCAGAAAAAGGCAATTTGATAAATGATGCCTGCCCCTAGATTACTTGTATAACCCCCCATTTTTTTGTTTTAGTAAACTTTAACTTTCTCACCTTTCTTTCTTAAAAATAATTCTTAATGTTTATCTCCACCTACATGTGACTCTAAAGAATGACCAATTTAAAAAAAATTATAAAAAACGATTATTATTTCCCTTCCAGATTATATATTTATAGCTATATTATATATTTAGTAGCTAACCTATCTGTGTTGAAGAGACATCTAAACTCAGTATGGTTTGGTACACTGGATACAGTCAGAGCAGAAACAGTATAGCTCATCCCTAAATTATTAGTTTATTTTTTAAAATTTTATTAATTTTTAAAATTAATAATTTAAAAATTTTATTAATTAATTTTCATTAATTTTATTTAAATTAATGCCCTTAGTAATGCTACATCTTGCCTCAGTTTCTTGGATGGTGTACACTTATGACTGATCAATTACATCTTTGACACAATTTTTAAAACCTGTGCCTAAAATTCTGTTGATGGATTTATTCTGTGATGTTATACATTGATGAAAACAGAACAATGAGACCCAGACTGTCCAGTTACCACATTGGTTCCGGCAAGGCAGGAACTGCACTCATGGCCATGCACTGAGAGCACACCTTTTGCATACCAGTTGCACTGATGGATATTTTGGTTTCATTGTCAGGACTGTCAGACCGAAACTCTGATCATGAGTACCAAGAGGCCTTTCAGAGGTATGTTTATAAAATCCTTAGGAACTATTGGATGAAATGCATCTTTGGGTTCAACATATACATTTTACTAAAGAATCTACATCCACAAAATTGAATAGTTCACAACATAAGCAGTGTAGATTATGAATAGATCAATTTCATGTCATAATATTTTACGTTACAGAAAGTTACTCCATGCTGGAATATTGTAGCATGTTTGCATTATGGGACTTTCGAGTGGATAATTTTATGTGCTACAAAGTGGCTGAAGTTTTTTTTTTTAAAATGCTAAAAAAATCCCCTCAGATAAAAGTAGGAGGACAATTTGTTGTGATTGTGGCAGAAGGTGAGAGATTGAAATTAAAACAAAGCTTCCCTAATTGTAACTGATCTATTGGTGATGGGTGCAAGAAAACTGTGATTAATTCTTTGCTCTCTTCTAGAACTGCTGCCTTCCTCACTTCTTGATTTTTAAATCTAGACCAAATGTTCTAATGAAGCTTCTTTTTTTTTTTTTTAAATGAAGCTTCTTTTTATAGTATATAACCATTGGCCTACAATCCATCTTACAAAGGAGTTTCTAAAGGCCTATAAATTACGACCATCAGTATTGGAATATTAGTTACTCATTCACCGAATTGGTTACCTTAAATGCCCTCCCCACCTTCCTAGTTATCTTGAGCTCCAAGTCTCAGTCTTTCTTGATAAAGAAATCTAAGTGATAATTTTAATTAAATTTTATACATTCAAATACTGCAGTAGGCAGAGTCAGAGGCCCAGAAACTAGGATTCTTAACAAAGAAATTTGCAAATAATGCTTAGTTTTGTTTAAGTTGATTTAGAGAGCAAAGAAGGGGAACGGTGATACTTGAAAACTGATGACAAAATAATAGTGGAATCTCATGAAGAATGGGGAAAACAACTGTGTACTCCAAATAGTTATTTACAAAAGACTGTTAGTTGACCTGTTATTTTTTCTTCAATGGTTATACATTGCACTCTACTCTATAAATGAATAAAACACTTGAAGACATACATAGGATAAAAATCATTGCTCTCAGATTTTACACCATTGTCTAGTCTATTTGAGCCTTTGTCCTCTACCTTCACATCAGTCTTTTGTGATCTGTGCCAGGTAAGTAAATTAATTGACTGAGTATAAATGTGTAAAGTTTTTCTACCTCCTCTTGAAAACAATGAAACTGCAGAAGACAATAGAACTTGTAGCAATAGCAGTGAAATGGCTTACTGAAGTGAATTAATGGCTTGCACCAGATTTCATTGAGCTTTTTAACATATGTTCATCTATCCAGCTATCTATTTATCTATCTAATGTGTGTGTTTACACACAATACATAAATGTTATGCAAAAAGTATATAGAAGCAGATGCCTTACAAAGATTAAATGTTATTTTTTATATGTCTCTAAAGTCTGTGCCTCATGTTAATACAATGGATTGTCAGATTTTTCCATTATTCCACTTCAAAGCATGCAATTATATTACCTTAATTGAAAGCACTGGTGTGTTTTCACCAAGGATGTTTATTTGTATTCTGACTACTGAGATATAAATATGGGACCATTTGCTATTTTTAGTTTTCTACTAACATGGATTTTTAAAAAACTTTTTGTCTTTATAAACAGACACATTGAGTTTATTGTCAGTTCAAAACTCTGAATTTGTAGTAGAATAATATAAAAAAATCTTACTAGTTGTGGTACTGAAATGAATCTTTATCCAAGGGTTGTGATAATACAGAGCAGAAAGTATATCAGACAAATCCAGGGACTTGCTGACTTATTATTATGATAAATCCAACTGGCATGGATTTTATCTAACAAGCTTTGGTATCCATTAGACCAGAATATTCTTAAATATTTGGTTATCTCTGATCAGTTTGGTCAGCATGGGTTTAAAATACCTTTTGATAGTCACATGCTGTTAGTGAAAATACAGTTTCCTCCGAAACTTTTTGAGGATATAATCTCTCCAGGGATTTTAGTGGAACAACATTTTCATCTTGTCAGGTAATATCAGTATCAAATTATACTAATTCTCACCAAATAGGAATTACAGACTTTTCTTTAACCCTGTGTATGACAGCAGGGCTCTTAATCCAGGCTGCATAGATTCTGCCTTTCCTTACATCTGCGGCTTCAGTGAGATGAATTAATCAGTTAATCTGAAATTGTCTATGCCTTAGACTGAAGTAAATATCAATTCTGGAAATGATTTAGCACTTCTAGCACTGTGTTCCAGGTACCACTTCAGGCACTTTACATCTATAAACTCATTTAATCTTTGTAACACACATGACATACATTTTATTAGTTTTCTCATTTTATAGTTGAGAAAACCAAGGCAAAGGGAAGTGAAGGTACTGTGTGCTCTTATAACACTGAGGCTACTGTTCTTTAATTAACAAAAATATCACCACAAATAATTAATATATATTGAGTATTCATTAAGAGAAAATCATAGTACCAACATTTCATTTACTTTTTCACAAATTCTTTCTTCAACGCTAAGTAAATAATCAATTCCACCCAGTGATTTATCTAAATGGGGAATGCAGCAAAGAGCTTCTTTAAAACTGAGGCAGCGATGAAATGACCATAATTTGTTCACTCACTCATTCATTCATTCAACAGACATTGTATTTATTATACATCTGCTATGCTCCAGCCCCTTCCTGGGCATGAGGGATACAAAGGTTACAAAGATCTTCAAGGAGATTATATTATATTACACGACCAAACAAATAAAATCATTACAGATTGTGGTGCATGTCCAGAAAAAGATACAAAGAAGGACTTCCTTTAGATACAGATAGACAGAAAAAGCTTCTCTGAGGAGATGACATTTCAAATGACACCTAAAGAGTAGTTCAATGAAGAGTCAGGAGAAAGGTATCAGGAAAATTGAGAAAGCAAGAACTCAAAATGTTTCAACTTAGGGAAGGCCAGATGGCTTGAGCATGACAATGAGCACGGGTTATATACATCCGAGATGAAGCTCAAGAGGGTGAAGCATCCAGATCTTGCCATAGTGGTAGAGACAGCTTGACTAAGAGCTCTGTCAACTGCCCTGATAAGGTCCATCAGCACAACACAATCTCAGTGGAATTGACTTTGTTCTTGGTGGAGTGCATTCCATGGCAGTGATGGGAACTAAGATTTACCAAACACATCTTATAGAGTAGTCCCCGTACTACATATTTTTCTCATTTCGTGCTTACAATCCTGTAAGTAAAATGCATCTATATTTACCTAGGAAAACAAACAACAAAGAAAAGATCCAGAGTAGTTAAGTAACTTATCCAAGGTCACATAGCCATGAGTGAGTAAGGGAGTCTAGACTTGACTCCAAACGCTTGAAGTCTTTCTACTATGCCAAGCTGCTTCCTTGTGACAGTGACAAGGCAGGATTCAGAGGATAAAACTGAATGATCCCATGCCAAACTGTCCAACACAGAAGAGCCAGGAAGTTCTAGGAGGATGTGGTGCCTGCCTAACATAGATTTATTGGACCCTGGGGAGGTGGGATCTGCATTGGACATTTGTGGAAAGCAGCTGCTGAGACATAGAAAGCAAGGGTCAGAGCTTCTTTGGACCAGAGTGGAGGCTTGGAGAGGACAATTATTTCTCTTATTTCCCCGGGGCATATGTCCCTGGATAGTGTTTATTAGCAACCATGGGGAGGAGTGGCAGGTAGAAATGGGTTATTATCAGTGCAGCTTCAATCAAACCAGTCCAGGTCTCATCCTTAATTTAGTATCCCCACTTCTGACCATGCAAAGTTATGACAGACATGAGCATAGCCCGAGGCTCAGAGAATGTTTTAAGAGCATGACATTGGTCTGTGTGCAATGACATTCCAAATAGACCTAAAGAGCTAAGTGGGAATTTCTACTTGGTTTGGGACTGAAAAGTTAGAAGCTCTGTAGTGTCCCCTTGGTATTTACATAATTTCCCCTTTTGTATTCAAATTACATATGCATCATTAAAAAAAAAAATAGGGCTTTCTCTCTCCAGAAATCTGAGCACTGATATCATATTGTGCTTAGTTGTTTCATCAGGAAAGATAGTTTATAAGACTATGAATTCAAATAGTGGTCGACTGCTGCTTTTTAAATCACCAGGATCCTGAATATTAACTTCATATGTGCATATCTTAAACCATAATTAAGTTGAACAGCAATCTGATGGAAGGTTCCATCTTGTAATTCTCAGACCTTATTCTCAGACTCCTTTGGGACACTACAGTTTTCTTTTTCTACTCAACATCCTACATTTGATACACCTCTTTTGGGTTATATTTTACTGTGAAGTTATTTTAATTTAGGAAATTTAAAAAAATTGAAATAGGTTCCTCAATTTTGGGACAATCTAGTAGGATGAAAAAGTTGTATAGGAGAGTGGAATAAAGTGTGCAGTGAGCATTTTTTTTTTTTAAACAAAGTTCCTGGCAGGTGAAATGCTGTGTGGAATTATTTAATTGATTCTTTGTTAATTGATCATCTCTAATGAAAGAAAAGAGGAACTCAGAAAAATTGTGTGCCATAGTGGTATATTTCCATGTTTTCTTTTTATAAGAAGTTTTTGTGGAGTTACGAATTGAAAAATTTCTTCAAGTAACTGCACTTTCCTGGGACACTGGCAAAATAAACTTCTTTCTCCCCATCAGTCTTGGGGAGTTGTATCAGGCAAAAAAGTTTAACATGGGATGAATAAGTTATCAGAACCTCTCAGTTACTCAGCATTGACCTTGACCTAAACTAGAGTAGTCCTTCCCAAATAAGGACCACATCTAGTAACACAGTGATCTGGGAGATTTCTAAATCCCCCTGAGACTTGCATGCAAAAATTCAAACTCAGTGGAAATGGGATGTGGGGAGGGTAATACACTATAGACTATACCATGACAGAATTATGCACAGAGTGCTATGGAGGTACAGAAGCAAACAAAGGAACAAGCAACAACAAAACCCTCCAGAAAGACATACTGAGTTCAGCCCATGGGTGTAAGGGAAGGATTTCTGGAGGAGAATTGTACTTGACATGTGTCCTTAAGAATATGAAAGACTTAGGTGACAAAAGGGGTAGGGAGAGTGCTATGGGCAGAAGTAACTTAGTCAGTATGAATGTGGAGGTGTGAAGGGTAACTTATGGATGGGGACCTATTGGAGGGCTGTAGTAGATGAGATGGAGAGGTTGGTGTGGGTACCATGAAGAAGGCCACAAGTAACATGCCAGGGTGCTTGGATTTTTTGCTCTAGTTGCTGTAGTCCTGTTGAGTCTATGCAGGGGAATGGTTTGTTTAGATTTGTGTTTTAGGTCAATCAGTTATTTATAGTGAATGGATTTCAAACCAGTGTGCTGGAAGCAAGGAGACCAGTTAGAACACAATAGCCATATTCTGGGCCCTTAATTAGAGTGGGTGTTACTAGAATAGAAAAAGGAGAGGGTTTGAGCAATATTAAGAGGTAAAGTTGTAAGGTTTAGACTGCTTGTTCATTAATCTTAGAATTAATATTCATTGAGTGCCTGTTATGTGCCAGGCACCAGTCAAGGTGCTTGGATACATCAGTGAACGACAGACAAACATCCCTGCTACCTTGGAGCTCACAGTTTAGTGAGGAACATGGGAAGGAACAAAAAGTAAATGTCTAGTATATTACATGGTGATAAGTGCTACAAAGTGGAGTAAGGGAATAGAAACTGTGGGAGCAGTATTACCAGATTTAGCCAAAAAAAAAAAGACGTGATCCCTGATTAAATTTGAATTTCAGGCGAACAATGTATAAATTTTTACTATGAGTATATTCCATGCGTTTTGGGAGATATACTTAGACTAAAATATTATTCATTGTTGATCTGACATTTAAATGTAACCAGGTGTCCTGTATTTTATCTAACAACTCTAGTGTGGGTAGAGGTGCTATTTATAGAGGATAGTGAGTGAGTTCTCCCTAATAGATGGTCTCTGAGTATTGCCCAGAAGGAAGTGCAGAGCAAGCCATGTTGCTATGTCTGAAAAGAACATGCTGATGAGGCAAAGGCCTGAACCAGGAGCAGGATGTGCTTTAAAGATTGCAAGGAGGCCAGTATGCAGGAATGAAAAGGTAACCATAGGAAATATTCCAGACTTACTGGGGACAGAAGTGAATACAATTATGGGGATTCTCTTTCTAAAAAAGAATATGAAGTTACAAAAATTTGTTGTGAGTAAATATTTATTTAGAATAAGATAATTTACAAAAATTACAAAATTAAAAACATACAAAATACTGCAAACATCACAATATCCAGAGAAATAAAATGCTACCTTTATTAATTAACTTCCTGACACATACCCCAGTGATACATTTTACCTACATTTTTGGCTATATATGTTATAATCTTCTCTTCTTATTAAAATAATATTGTAATATCATTTTCTGTAGAGAGAGGAAAAACACATAATTCAGTCTTTCCTTTAGCATAGCTGATCAAAATTTTTGCTTTATTATTGATAATTGAGAAATTTTTCCTTTAGCTAAATAATGCTGACGTCAAGTAAAGTTTCAGATTTTTGTCAAATTTGGGGAAAAAAATCTCTATCGAACTTTCTTCATATATTAGTCGTAAGATTTCAGGATATTTCAAATTTTCTGATGCAGAGACTGATCTTCGATAGTTTTTGAATCAACAGCTCTCAAGCAGTTTGTTGATGTCCTTACTGTAGTAGTGTATTATAAATTTTATGTTATATTTGTCAATGTCAGGATACAGCTGCAGCATGGAGTATGTTTCTAAAAGAACAGCAGTACTTTGAGTAGGCCTCGATGAGAACTGAATCCTCCATGTATTATATTACATGGACTAGCTTCAGGCTCCATTTCAAACTCTTTTTCTCCTCCGTGTTCCCAGTGCTCGGCTCCCTAGCACCCCTTCATATTGCAATAAGATTTCACGCTGCACTTCAGATCATGATACCCAGTGAGTTGGCAGTTAGCAGTAACAACGACAGCTTAAAAAGGTGGCTAGCAACATCTTAACGGTACATGGAAGTGACTGAAAACTACTAGAGGAATAAAGATATTCCTCTAAACCCAAACTCTATGTATCCTCATGTCAGCTTCCCCTACAAATACGATTATGTTTAACAAATCGTGAAAAGAAATGTGACAGACAAAACATGTGAAGTCAGAGTAAAAACGGCCAGTTAACTGGTGGCAATTAAAGTATCTTTTATAATTTTTACAAAAAATGTCATCATATGAGCACATTGTGAGGTCCTGTCCCAGGGGCTTTGAAGATTCCCATCCTAGTCGGGGGATCTTCATTAATTTCATGGTAAATTCACCTCTGCGATGATTAGCATCTATATGATTCTAATAAATAAACATTGAATATTGATCTAACCAAAAAGATATTTTGAGTTTTATTAATTTTACTCTGCCCATTTTAACATATCTAAAAATTAGGATCGTCTTGTAATAAATGATATCTTACAAAATTTTTGGCCAGACAGCAATTCATAATAAGATTATCATTACCTATGCAAGAATGCACATCAACAGGTGCCTGCATCATGGTGTACTGGAGGTGCTCTATAATTGATTTGGTAGTGGCCACATGAATATATACATATGTAAGGAACCAGTGGTATGGGAATAAAGTAAAGTGGTGAACTAGAATTATTTAGTAATATTCCCCAAAAGGGAATGGAAAATCTACCTAGCTATACATAATGCAAAACTGGATTAAGAGACTAACATCACAGTCATTCAGTATTTTAAGAATTATTTTATGAAAATGGCACTATCAACATTATTGATGCTACAGAGGGTGGTAGTCTGGAAAAACAGTAAAACTGCACGTCAACAAGTGATTTGCAACAGTCAGATTCTGAATTTGAAAAAATTAGGCTTACCTTAAAATAATTTATTTTGCTTATATTTTCAAGTTGAGTAAGTGATACATGATAAAACCTATGTCTGGTTAATTCTAAAAGACTTCTTTCAGTAGAAAGTCTAAGTGATAAAAAAGTTTTGTGTCATAGTTTAATTGGTAGTATCTTTCTTTGTTAGTGGTACATAAAATGATAGTGCATCTTAAAAAGTGATGGCCTCTTAGATAGATAAAATACAGTAACTATATTCAGAAGATTGGTGGCATGGCTGCTGGTGTATAAAGGTATGGATGAGAGAGTGGTGAAAATGATGTAAATTATTATCTTTTTTTAGGATGAAGTCAATATATATTGCCTAAATCTGAAAAACCAGAAAATGACAATGCAAGTGTATTATTTGGAGATAAATAAGATTACTTTTTTAGTTTGTTAGGGCTGCCATAACAAAGTTCGACCAACTGGGTAGCTTAAAAACAGAAATTTATTTTCTCATAGTTGTGGAGGCTAGAAGACCAAGATCAAAGTGTCAGCAGGGCTGGTTTCTTCTGAGGCCTCTTTCCTTGGCTCGTGGATTATTGCCTTCTCTATTTTTGTTCACGTGGTCTTCTCTGTGTGCCTGTCTGTATCCAAATTTTCTTTTCTTATAAGGACACCAGTCATATTGGGTTATGGCCTACCCTAATGACCTCATTTTAACTTAATTACCTTTTCAAAGACCTTGTCTCCAAATAAGATTATGTTCTGAGGTACAGAGAGTTAAGACTTCAGCATATGCATTTTGAGGGAAACACAGTTCAACAAATACCAAACAATTCACCTAAATGATTAAAAAACTTTTTTCCACTGAAGAGGATAATGCGAGTTATTGTTGTTTTCTGAACAGAGTTTTACTTACCATATACAACCTTGATTTAAAAAAATGTAAAAAAAAAAAGAAAAAGAAAGAAAAGCAAAGCGAAAGAGAATCAAGTGTTACCAAACTCATGTCCAGCAGCTTGCTGCTCGGAAGTCAATATTCAAGAGGCAAGTGCTGGTAGAAGCAGAGGGTTGCTTTAATCAGAAAGCTGGCATTCTGGGGAGAAGGTGGACTTGTGTCCCAAAACCAACTCCCAAGATTCTGCATGGCCATGAAAGTTTTTAAAGGGAAAAGGGGAAGTAATCTCAGTTAATCATTGAGATAGGGGATCAGACTTGTTGCCATCTCCTGTGGCACACAGGCTTGTCGATGCCTCATGATCTTTCTTTAGATGCTATCTCATTCATACGTTTTGCTAGTGAGGTTACTGAAGGGGAAGCTGGTGAAAAGATCTGGTGATTGTTAATTACTTATTCTTCATTTTTACTTCTTTGCTCTAAGGAGAGAACCAGCAGTTTAGGTCAGGTATTGTGTGATCAAAAGATTTCAGAGGTGTGCTTGGGCTTGAGATGAGAAGAGCATTGGGGTGCCTGGTTTAAAAATTAGTTACAATGTATCTTTGCTAAAGTGACAAGACAAAAAAAGTGTCTCCTGCTGAGGGTGGTTTCCTGCAAAGAGCTGCTTATAAATCCCCACTTGTCAGACATCATTCCATTTCTATGGGATCATGGGCAAAGGTCTGTCTTGTAACTTCTTCAAGTTGACATAGGGCACCATATTCTTAGAGTGGAAGATGTTGACATGGGTCTGTAGCATCTGTTTGCTGGCAATTTTAGTTGCCTGCTTACACATATGAGCAGAATAAGCTACAATTACTTGAATGCCCACAAAGATATAGATTATAATGAGCAATTGTGTTAACACTCTCCTGAGGCCAGTTTTTGGAACTCTGCTAGCCATAGATTCAGTACTGCTCAAGATGGAGGAGCTTATGTCATGGCTATAGTCTGTCATCATGCATTTAGCTTTTTTCTCTCTGGTGTCAGTTATTGTATCTGTAAAACAACTTAGGAATGTGCATCAGACACTGAGTCTCTGACTCTGTTGTCCTAATCATCAACTGCTTGTACCTGCTCTTTTGTGACTCAGGGAGGCCTGAGAGACTTCAACTTTTCTACAAACAAAAGGCAGGGGACATACAGGGGCCTTTGTACTTGGTGGTAGGGGAGGGGCATAGGGGTTTTGCTCAGTTTCAAGATGAGAGAAGCTAGAGACAGTAAGTAGACTATATTTTTGGCGAGTATTGTTATAAAGGAAATGGAGAAACAGCAGTAACTGGAGAGATATGTCGAGAGAATTTATTGTTATTTTTTAATAGAAGTGTGTATGTTTATGGGAATAATCCGAGAGAGAGATTGAGCCCTCCTCTCGAGAAGGGAATGGAGATTGAATGGAGTATACCGTGGCTGAATTCAGGGGACTCAAGGTAGGTGGGTTCTAATGCGGAGGTGAAGGATGTGGAGGCAAGAAGTATAGAAGGTCTTATTTCTCAGAGAAATAATATGCAAAATCATCAGCTGAGAAGGAGGACCAGAGATAGGTATTGGTCGTTTGAAGAGGGGGAGAAATTATGTAATAGTTATTTGGAGAGAGAGTGAACTGACTGGCAAGACACTGTAGGATTGCTGAGAGCACGCTTCAGTTTAGTGGTCATGAATCTAAAGTGAAACCAGTCAGTATGTGGTGATTGACTATGCTGGAGATGAGGAATGTTCTTGAGGAAAGGAAAGCACCTAGAATAGCTCCCGAGTGCTTGCCTTGAGCAATGGCAAGAACAATCAGGGCATGCAGGTGGGGACACAGATATGGATTAGGGAGTAGAGACGTTATGAATTCAGTTTTTGTTTTTTGGTGGTTTTTTTTTTGCGGTACGCGGGCCTCTCACTGTTGTGGCCTCTCCTGTTGCGGAGTACAGGCTCCAGACATGCAGGCTCAGCGGCCATGGCTCACGGGCCCAGCCGCTCCGCGGCATGTGGGATCTTCCCGGACCGGGGCACGAACCCGCGTCCCCTTCATCGGCAGGTGGACTCTCAACCACTGAGCCACCAGGGAAGCCCTGAATTCAGTTTTTAAGATGTTAATTAAAAAGTGCCTTTAGGATATCCAAGTGAACTAGTATTCAGCCAGAATTTAAACATGTAAGTTCTGGAAAGCAAAGGAACATCCCCCAACTCATATAAACACAAATTAAATGCCATTGGTCAGGTATAGTGCTTAGGATGAGTCTGATTGTGATGTTTGTTGATTGTAAGATATTTGTGGAGACTAAGTTATTAAGGAGAACATGAGAGATATTCAGGAATCGGGAGGCAAATGGATCTCTACCATGGGAGCCGGAAACTCAGGGATTTGTGCACTGCCCAGGCTGATGGAGTTGTGCCAGAATGTTGGACTGAGGGCACAGTGGTACTGAGTGGGTCCACTGATCTGACAGCTACTCTAGACTTGTGTAGCTTTCATTTCCTCAATGCTTATTATTATATTTTAAATTAAAAAAACTATATTAATTTATTTAGAAAAAAATTTTATTGGAGTCAGATGTCAGTTGAGTAAATACAAAACTGAACATTCTTCCAGCTTTCAATATATACAGAAATATTTCTATTACATATGAGGTACTTAATATATGTGTTAATTAAAATTAATGATTAAAAGCACAAAGATGTCATTACCAATCTGTTATATTAAAAATCTATGTATTATTATTTTATTTTAAAAGAAAGGGCTCTCAGGGAAGAGATATGGGAACATATGTATATGTATAACTGATTCACTTTGTTATAAAGCAGAAACTAACACACCATTGTAAAGCAATTATACCCCAATAAAGATGTTAAAAAAAAAAAAAAAAAGAAAGGGCTCTTTTGAATGTTGCATTATAGATGTTTAAAACCTGGTTCGGCGCTTCCCTGGTGGCGCAGTGCTTGAGAGTCTGCCTGCCGATGCAGGGCACACGGGTTCGTGCCCCGGTCCGGGAAGATCCCACATGCCGCGGAGTGGCTGGGCCCGTGAGCCATGGCCGCTGAGCCCGCGCGTCCGGAGCCTGTGCTCCGCAATGGGAGAGGCCACAACAGTGAGAGGCCCACGTACCGCAAAAAAAAAAAAAAAAAAAAAAAAAAACCTGGTTCATAAATATACCATTTCCTTTAAGTTTCTTAGATTTTTAAATCTGCTTTCAGCTCACTTTTTAAACAGATCAAATTTAGGCTAAATGGCATTTAGAATAGGACCTAATCCATGAGTACTTCTTTGGTGTAACTACAGTAACATTCTAGGATATCGAACAGAGTCATACAATACAATTTATTTGCGCATCACATACTTCATAACACTGAAATCTTGAAATGTTTCATAGTTAAAGAATCCAAAAAACAATTATAGAAATCAATAATGTCAAGATAATGTTTAGAGAATAAATTAAAACATTCAGTCATATGCCCAATGGCAGAGGAAAAAATGCTTTAAAGGGAACTATATTAATACATTTTTAATAGTATTATACATCATAATATGTAATATTATGAAATTGATCAGATTGACTTCATACAGTAATGCATTTTATATAATTTTGTTAAATTATATTCACATTCAATGCTTTATAATCATTTAAAATAGAGATGTCATTTTAAATTTTATAATGTGCTAAATAGTTAAATAATTCAATATGAAAATTTAATGTACCATTTTGATAACATACCAGGATTTATAGAAAATTAGTTTCTTTTATCTTTTATTCCTGAACCCCTAAAATAAAGAGTGTCAGCCTATGAATTCAATTTGTATTTTCTCTTATAAAGGTTTCCCTTTAGTAGATTTAAAATACAATAGTTTTGGGGAATCTAATAAAAGTTTTAGCTTCAAAAATTAAAATGTGTGCACTTAATCATAGTTTTCTGATCAATATATGGATTTATCCTATTGTGCCCTTTTGGAAGAAGGATTTTCTTCCACCTCCAGGATAGGTCATGCACAACGAAGTATTGGAATGTGTAAAATTTCTTGCTTATTTGTTATGTGTTTGCTTGTGTATGTTTGTGTGTGCATAGCTATGTTTAATACAGCTTCTCTAGTCTTGTTTATTTACATCTGGTACTTCACCATCATTTGACAGAGATAGCCCCTGCTGTATTGTATGTATTGTATATACTATCTTTTTTCTTCCTCCTCCCATCATGCCACCTTTGAATTACAGGCTCTGTGAATAATACTAGGTGAATTCTTTCCTTTGCAGCTGTATACTAACACAGCTAATCATCTAGTAAATTTTGGGTTTCTCTATATACTTAAATAGCTTTGCTATTAAGAAGGCAGGATTTATAGCAATTCTGTTCACAAACTTTGGAGTTAGACAATTTGGGATTCACTCTTCCATTTTCTAGCCATGTGATTCTGAGTAAATCACTTAAGCTTTCTAAGCCTCAATTTCTCATGTGTTAAATAGGATAATAATATTAGCAGCTAAAAACTGTATATAAAATAAACAACAAGGTCTTACTGTATAGTACAGGGAACTATCTTCAATATCCTGTAATAAACCATAATGAAAAAGACTATGTACTTTGCTGTATACCAGAAACTAACACAACATTGTAAATCAACTATACTTCAATTAAAAAAAAAAAGAAAGTAAAAAAAAAAAAAAGATATGGTCTCTTTGATCAGAGTCAACTGGACTAGGGCTAGGACCTGATTCAAGCAATGTCACTCAAGGTCCTTCCCTAAAAATTTTTAAACTAAAGCAGGAGAAAGAGCTTTATTGAATCTATCTCTGAGAGTGGAGCTAAAAGGTGAGGATCGGAAACTACTGGCAGCTTGTATAGTACCACATGAAGGGATCAGGTTGTTGGAGAATATGGTTAAAAGCAGAAAAAAATCATTACTTTAGTCACTTATTTTACGTTTGTCGAGCACTTACTTGCTAGGTAGTGATGATCACTAAGGACACAATGGTGAGTAGAACCAGACAAGACTCCTCCTGTCTTGGAGTGCCTCAGCTAATGAAATGTCTAATGTTGGAGACAGGCACTGATGGAATAAACACAACCATGAGTGACTGATTTCACTAAGTGCTATGAAGGAAGGGATAATGGTCTAACGACAGCATTGACTAGAGAGTCAGAAAAGTCTTCTGTGAGTAAGTTACACTTGAGCTGATATAAAGAATCAGAAGTGGCTATCTTGGCAAAGATGGAGAGGAGTTTGGCTCAGGTAGGAAAAGTGGTGCATAAAGAATGTAAAGAGGAACAGGCAGACTTAAAGATACTAAAAGAAAACTAAATGATGGAATGGTTCAGAATATAGACTATGGGCTCAGAATGCTTCATTTCAAGCAGAAAGCATTCAGTGACTAGCTGTGGCTCTTTGGGCAAACTATTTAATGATGTTCTGCATCAACTGCATCAGGTCACACAAGTTACATAGCAACCTCAGTGTGGCCTATGAGGACTAAGTGAAATCATTTAAGTAAAGCACTCAGCACAATGTGTTCAGCATACACTAAGAGTTCACCATACATTTGCCGTCTCAGAGGGTGAGTGATGTAAGAAGAGGCTGAGAGGTAGCCCAGAGCATGAGTTTATTTGATTTCCATTATGGAAAGATCTCCAAGTCTGCAAAGTAGAAAAGAGATTTGATGAAGACAAGATTAGATTTTAAAAAAGAGGGAATTCCCTTGCAGTCCTGTGGTTAGGACTCCATGCTTCCACTGCAGGTGGCACGGGATTGATCCCTGGTCAGGGAACTAAGATCCCACAAAGAAAAAAAAAAAAAGATTAGATGTAGTGAGACAATCGCTATGCTACAGGGCTAGGTGATAGCAGCTTTGATATGGTGGTGGCAATGCAGGGGACAGATTTTAGAATGTTGGGGAAGTGAATTCTACAGGACTTGGAGACGGGAAATGAATGTAAAGGAGAAAAATGTATCAGGAGTACCATGGAAACTCTAAGAGTTGAGGAAGTGGAGGAATAGAAAATACACATAAGTACAAAAAGATATAATGCAGGATAATAAGTCATCACCAATGTAAGAACATTGCTAAGTGAGCACAGAGGATGGAACATGTTTGGTTTGTAAACAATCTGAGGATCCTTAGGAATTTCCGTTATAGAGTTTGGAAATTTGCTGCTTTTTTTTTTTTACTTTCAAAATAGGGAGAGAATCATATTAGGATTATTTTCTTATGCTGCCCCCTAAAAAATCAGGTAGTAATGCACCCAAAGCATAACATTTAAATAGCTGTTTGAGTGGTTTGTCTTTATGTTTTATTGTTTTATCATAATTCTCCTATACTTTGAAATACATCAGTTAATGCTGATTTCTAAATACAAAACATAATTAGAAAAAGTGAGCACTTCTGATAGATCAGATAATAGATATTGGACCCTTGGATCTCCCCAAGCAGAGAAGACTCTTATCTTTTGTGGGGAAAGTAAGCTGAGAAAGGGAAAAGAAGGGAAGTGCTCACTCCATGCTCTTCATCCTCTTCTGGGAGAGAAGTATTTCCTTCCCTGTCTATGGAAAATTGAGGAAAAGGGATTAGCAACCCCTTCACAGCAGAATGATAGAGCAAGTTAAAACTAAGTAATTGATTGAGTTTCCAGAAATTGAACTTCTGAATGTGTGGGTGCCACATTTTAGTTTTAATAAAACGACAAAGACATTTGGTATAAGAATACTTTCTTCTTGAATAATTTGAATTATATGCAAACAAAAATCAATAATCAAATTTTAAAATTAATACAAATTTATGTTTCTTAAAATTGATTCAAAATATATATCATTGATGAATAAAAACTAGCTGTGGTAAGAAACTATAGTTTTATTAAAATGATAAAATTCTTTGGAGGAAACAAAAAAGCGGGGAGCAAGATCACACAATCTTTAGGATTTTACAAAAATCCTAAACTGTAAGCTCCATTGCTTATGTTGGATATGCAAACACTTGATTTCATTTTTTAAATGCTATGTCTTTTTAATTTTTTTATATCATGACTAAAGATATCAATACTTAAAGAATTTATTCTCCAAAAATTTAGAATTTCAAAATTCGTGTTCATATTGATACCATGATGTTCTATTGTGAAAATGAATTTTGATCATCTTAATGTTCACTTACTAAATGTTTGTTTATATGCAGTATAGTATTAGTTTTCTGTTGATGCCCTAACAAATTACCACACATTTTGTGGCTTAAGACAGCACACATTTCTTATCTCACAGTTCTTTATGTTAGAAGGCAAACATGGTCTCACTGGGCTAAAATCAAGGTGTCAGTAGAGCTGCATTCTGTACAGGATAATCTGCTTCCAGGCTCCTTCCAGGATCTTGGTAGAATTCAGTTCCATGCAGTTGAAGGACTGAGGTCCCCATTTCCTTACTGACTTTTGACCAGGAGTCCTTTACAGCTTCTGGATGCTGACCAACTACCTTCATCTTCAAAGCTGGAAAAGGTGGGGCCAAATCATTTTCAGATTTCTTTCTGACCTCCTCTTTGGCCTCATCTCTTCTACTTCTTTCACATTTCTTTGACTTCATCTGGAGAAAGTTCTCTGCCTTTAAAGGCTCATGTGGTTGGACACACTGGGATAATCTAGAATAATGAAAATCTCCCTGTTTTATGGTGCCTAACCTTAATTACATCTTCAGAGGCCCTTTGCCATGTAACAGTGTTACATATTTAGGGTTCTAGGGATTAAGGTGTAGACGTCTTTGGTGGGGGGGCGTTATTCTGCCACCACAAGTATGTATTCTGAAATAGTTATTTGTTTCAATTTTTTGGAGTGTCCATAGAGTCTGAGAAGTTTTTTACTAATAAACAATTAAGAAAAATGTATAACATATGTAATACATTTTTATAAGGAAATTTGTAAATCATACTTATATTAGCTAACATTGTTTTATATCTTAAATTACCATTAAATTACATATGTTTGGTAACTCCCTTTGAAGTAAATGAGCAACATTTATTCTCAATAAAGCTTCCATTTTAACTAGGCACATTAAATATCATTAGCACAAATTCATTATAAATTACATTCCAGATTTCATACAGGGTTTATTTACCCAGCACTTGTTATATATGAAAAGTTAACTAAGATAGTATTAATATTAGTTTTAGTAAATGCCCTGCAGTTAACTAGAATCTACTTAATATGAGAAGCAGTTCTTGCTTTCTTTTATAATATTCACAATGGACGAATATCAAATCCATGTTTAGTTTATACTTATTAATCTAACCATTTAGACTATTTTATTTTTATTCTAATGATATATGTGAATTCAGAAGTGTAATTTAAAATACATCGACTTTAAATTTAAAACTTCAGTGTTTTATGTCATTAATTATTTTAAAAGATACATAATTCTCTGTAATTATCCAGCTTATCACTATTTTAATGTAACACCCTCTTTTAAAAATGTAATTTGGATTTTTGGCGTTAGTCCTTGATTCATATTTTATCCAAGCTCCACAGTCTTGTATATCCCCTGCAGAGATGGATCCATTCCTAACAAGGATCTTTTTTTCAGAACTTGGTAATGATTATAATACAGATGACAATCCCTGTCACTCTTTTTAGGCTGTAGTTTTCAGAGACAGAAAGATGCTCCCTGATCCTTCTTAAGCCCCTGTTTAAATGTAAATTAGAAGAGACCAATTTACATTACTTATTCCAGGCATCCATATGCAACACCAGATTGCAAAAAACAATATTTGTAAGAAGCTATCCCTCTCTTTATCTTATGACACTCATCACTATGACACTTTAGTGCTTGCACTGCCAAACTAGAATCATGTCAATTATCTACCTAAGGGAAAACCATCCAAAACAGGCAGCCCTTTGTGTCTTTCAGAGCTAAATTGAGTAAGTGGAGAACAAGTGACTTTTTAGTGTTCTTGGTCTAATTAGATAGCAGTTGGTCAAAGGGGTTATTTGCATCTTTTCATGAATGAGAGAGATTAAATGCCCTTAGCTGGATTTTGAAAGGCAGAAGGGGACCTTAGATGGCCTAATATCACCTTTTCCACTGCAGATTTTAATTTTTAAAAAGTTCCATCTTTAGGTAAATGAGGGGACAATATCATGGACTGAAGGCAATTATTAGCAGCATTCAAGGGCAAAGAAGAAAGAAAAGTAACAAGACCGTCCCCCCAGCCTTTTAAAGGAAGGTTAAAGTAAGTTAAAAAAAAAAAAAAAAGAAAAAAGAGCTTTACCTGTGAAAGGAGAAACTTCCTTTCTCTAAATTTTCATAGAGTTTTCTAGTAAATGTTAAGTTTGGTGATTTTGTGTACTAGTAATTTAGAACTGGACTATGGACATTCTTTCTTATCAGCAGAACTGCAGTTATTATCACCAAATATCATTATCATTTGAAAACAAAGAGTCCAGGAAAACAGAACACTCTCCTTGTTGGTTTTAATGAATAAAGCCTCACTGATATCATTTATATAAGGTGTCACCTAAAACTCTTGGAATTGGAATCTTTCTTCATTCCCATTTATAATCTGTGGAATTTTAGTTCCCTGAGCCTCACTGTTCTCAGCTGCAAAAGTGGATCAATATGACTCATTTCATAGGTTTGTTTAAATGGCTAATTGAAATTATGCTTGTGACATCTTTTGCATATATTTATTATCTAAGATGCTATTATTATATTATTTATTTTACTTGATGCTCATAACAAATTTGTGAAATAAGCAAGGAAGGGGTTATTATTATCATTTCACAGTGGAAGAAACTGAGATTTAGAATTAGTTGGAGGCTTTTTTATATGTGATAGAATGTCCACAGTGATTTCCACCACTCATTGCTGCTTCTCAGCCATGCAATTTTCCATATAGATATGAAGGAGACATAATTTAGAGTATCTTCTTGATTTGAAGATGTTCAGTCACCTACCGTCTGCACAGCACACTGCTAAGAATGCTGGAGGAAACACAGAAGCATAATTATTCTATGCACTGCCTATTCAGTAGACATGAGGTCTCTTCTCCTGCTTGGTTCATGGTCCTTCCTGGCTCAGAGAGTTCGCTCAAAAGCATAGTCATGGGGTTGAGGTCACCATGAATATAATGTTGCTGATAATGTACATTCTCTTAGATACTAAGGACTTGGTGTTAAAGCTGGCTTCCTCCTCTATTTGATCTTTAGGACAAAATCTCTTCTCATTGCCCATTATTTTTTCCCTTTCCTATTTTTTCTCATTGAATAGACTTTCATCAGAAGATAAACTGTTAAGCCTGAGCTCTCTAGTAGATAATGAATTATTTCCTCTATGTGTTTACTTATTTTTTAAAAAAATATTTATTTATTTATTTTGGCCACGCCGGGTCTTAGTTGCAGCATTCGGGATCTTCGCTGTGGCACGTGGGATATTTCAGTTGCAGCATGCGGGCTTCTTAGTTGTGGCATGTGAACTCTTAGTTGCGGCATGCATGCCGGATCTAGTTCCCTGACCAGGGATCGACCCGGGCCCCCTGCATTGGGAGCGAGGAGTCTTACCCCCTGGACCACCAGGGAAGTCCCCTTCTGTGTGTTTATTTTAGTGACTCTGAAAAAATCCAATAATGAGCCTTGAAAGTGGAAGTTTAGATGATTTTTTTTCCATCTCAGTACTAAAATTAGCCATCATTGGGTATTTACTTAAAATGTCAATAAGACATTTGAATTTTTCTTCCTTGATATAGAGATTAACCAAGAATGGTTAATGTTTCAAAGGAAACATTATTTTAAAAAAATAATGGATTAAATTAAGAAGATTGTACATGATATTCTGTAAAGTTTTTCTTCTATAGCTTTTACAACACTTAAAAAGAGCTAGCATTATCTTTAGAGTGACAAAGGAGATAGGAACCTGAGTATGTTGTATCACATGACATGAATGTAGATCGAATTAAATGTGTACATATTTGGGTGTTTTATATGGTGTGTGTTTGTTTGGGGGGGTAGACTTAAGTGAATTAGAGCAGGATGGAATTAAAAGTGGGAAAGAGAATAAAATCAAGATAAAATGGAACACACAAAGTATCCAAAGGCTCCAAAACCCTAAATCCTGATTTTGGTCAGAATCCAAGGGAGCACACACTTTATATGTTTCTTGCTGTGTATTTTCTCCCCGCTGCTTGTTATTCCCCTTCCATTCCATTATATCTGGTTTAAATCTGTTGGGTAATAAGACAACTCTAGTGAGCTATATTTTTTCCTCCAGTTTAATTTCTATATGAGGTCTATATAACCAGAAGAATCTGTCAGGAGGCATGACCCATAGCATAAGAATATTTCCGAATGATAGAGAACCAGGTTTGTTATAGTAAATTCCAACAGCCACTTTTCTTGGGTTGGTTCCTTATAGTGCAGTCTTAAATACGTATGGCCATCTTGCCAAGGAGGTGGGGATAGTTCTCTCTCTCTCTCTCTCTCTCTAATTGAAATTGCATAGGGAAGACACAGGAAATACCTATTCACAATATAAAGGGGAACAAATAAAATATTTTGAGATGTACATCTGCAAATTGGGAAAACTACATGAGATTGTCTTTATTCCTGATTTCATATACCCATTATATTTTAGAATCCAAAATATCTGATAGAGCAGAATGAACTATTTTTTAAAGATATGTTTATGGGGTTGTAGGGAACATTTTTCTCTCATGATAAACTGTCACCCACCATACATCTGGATTTTAGAGCTGGAAGGTGTCATAAACCACTGAGTATAACCCTCATTTAATAGATATGTTAACTGAATCGTATATGGAAACAGTAACTTGCCTAATTTTGCATAGCAGTTTAGTGAGAAGTTCTGAATAAGGACATATTTAGGTTTCCAGGGAATCTTATATATTAGAAAAACCTAAGAAATTTTGAGGGAAAAAAAAGAGAAAAAAATCCTAAAATTATTGTTCAATGAACAAGATGTTCTAATTTGACTCAGCTAACAATAGGAACAATCTAACTACTCTTTTCAAACCTAAGTGATATGTGGCTTCCTGATAATCCAGTTCTTTCAGCTGTACCTACCCAACATGGCTCTTTATGGTGAATGTCACCTCACAGCTGAAGCAAGTTTATGGGGCATTGCAGTTCCCCGGGTGCTCTTTGTTCAGTGGAGAACCAGAGAACTTCAGTCTCGGGAACTGTGAATCCACCAGCTTTCATCAGTCTGAAATGCATTTTAAATCAATGGCAGGCTGGCTGCAAAATTTATGTCACCAACTTCATAGTAACTCCACCTGTCCCATAGTCCTATGAGTACCTATGCCAATTACACATTATAAAACATAAGACATAGCAGAAGCCACCAATTTTTCGCTGTTTTTAAAAAAAGAGATGAAAATGCAGAATCAAAAACAATAATTCTGATCAGTGTCATAGAGCAAAACAAAACAAAACTCCTCAGTATGTTATCATGGATGTAAAGAAAGTATATACATATAGAAGCTTTATGTTGCTACACATGCCAAAGTGAAACTATTAAATTTTGGTGTCTTCCATAAAGAATGCTGAAAATCTTTCATTTTCTTTTGTTGGGTATTTCTGAAACCATCTTTTCTCACATGTGAGTTTGGTTAGTTACTATTTCAAACATTATTATACTGAAAACGTTATTATACTAAAAATTCAAATAAAATGATTTTGCCTTTGGTCTCAGATTCCACACGGGATTCTTCAATCATCAGTGAAGAAGGTTTGATTTTTTCCATATTGAAACCAGTCTCTTTAATGCTTCAGGACTAGGACTGAAATATTTCTGGTTTTAATTTCATGTCACTAATGTCATCAGAGATGGTATATTTTGTTCTTCATTATTTCCCTGATTGGCAATTACCTGACTAGACGTGGTAGGTACTTCATGAAGCAGTGCTTATCAGCCATCTGCCTGAATGTACAATTTTGCTGAATATGGTTTTGCTACATTGACAAATGGGAACACGACTTAATGGCCTGATAATGTGCTTTGCCTTACTGGCATTGCTGGGAAAGTTGTAGACAATTTGGTTGTATTAAAAGATGCTTTAATATTGTCCAGATTAGAGGGAGAATTAAGTGCTGGCTGTAACCAGAAAAGGGAATAAGGAGAGAGTAAAAAATAAATAAATCAGGAGAAACAAGGAAAGGTGACTGAGAAAGGAAGTGGAAGCCAACTTACACATCTCTCTGTCCGTTGCTTGGGAGACAGAGGGAGGGAGAGTAGGGAATAGAGTTTTATTTAACACATTGGGAAGCGATAGAGGGTGTTGGTTAAACATGCAAGTGTGGAGCCAGAATACCTGGGCTTAAAGCTTATCTTTAACATTTCCTACTGTGGGAGCAGTGGCAAACTGCTTAACCTAAGTAAGTCTCAGTTACTTCACTCCAAAATAGGGCTAATAATAGTACTTACCTCGTAGATCTATTGGGAAGGTTCCGTGAGATAAACTGTGTCTTGATCTTTAGTCCAGGGCATGATCCTCTATAAATGTTGGCTGTTATTACTATTAAATCTCAAGAGTGTGTTGTGCTTATGATTCGGGAAGCTCTAAGGAAAACTGTAAAGCCAGAGGAAAAAAAAATAAAATTATTTTTGTTGATAAAAGGGATTTGATACAACAAATATATGCTACAATGGCTACAATGTAAACTTGCTGGAAATAACTTTCAAAGAGTGTGGGATTGCAACAGTCAATTTTAAGTTGGAAGAAAAGTAGTTATCACTTTTTAGGTCCAGGTAGAATTACCTAATGGATTCCATACATAATGTAAAACTGTATGCCTGGCTTACTTTCCTTGGCTCCATTTGAATGGGGAGAATGAGAAATCTAGCAGAAGATGACTTGGCATTTGGAGCAGCACAATTTTATACTCATTGTCTCTGGAGACCCTGGTGAGACAAGATACTGTGAAAGTTGCTGGAAAGGGGACACAAGTTTCTATCCATTCTTCTTAGGTTAGTGAAATCTTGAGGCCATAATTCATCACCAGACTAGATGTAACCTAATGGGAACCCTCTGCTTTGGTGGTTAAACTGTCTGGTGTAGACTAAGTGGTAATGTACAGGTACACCTATGATGGGGATAGATGGGCAGGTTTCCTTATGGGTTGCAGTTTCTATATTATAAAAATTGTTATAAACATTTTCTCCCTGGCAGGTTATAAGAATTGAAAAAAAAATATCACTTATAAAAAGAAAAAAAACCCACCTAGCACAATATTTGGTACGTAGTAGTTGTGCTACAACTGTTAATTCACTTTCCTTCACCTATTTGTTTAGAATTTCTTCCACTATTTCTTTAGAGGCTTTCTTCCTTATACCCTATTGTGACATCCAGTTGACAGCATGATGATTTCTCATTCATTGTTCTTGCCTACTCAGTCAAAAATATACTGCTTTTTGTTGGACATTGTATATTCCTTTGTCCACTCTCTTGGTCGTCTGACAGATGTTCTTATCAGTTGCCTTTTGTGTTCAGGATCTTCCTTTGGCTCCTCTGGGTTCATTTGCCCCCACACCCTCTACTCTGCTCTGCTTTAATGGACTGCATCAGTGGTCCACACGCTTCCTGGCTTCTGGCTGGGTTTGACCAATAGATAAAGAGAAAACAGTGAGTATGAGGACTTTATTTCCTCAGCTCCCTTCCCATGGGGTCACCAGGACTGATTGCAGCAGGTTAGGTAGTCCTTTCCACATAGTTCTGTCTCCTCATTTAGATTAACACCTGCTTTCCCCTTCCCATCAGACCTGAGGGTAGCTCTTCACTGTTACTAGATCAAGATCTTTATAAATATCTCCCTTTTAAACTCTTCTCTAATTACCCAGTTTGAACGTGCTGTCTCTTTCCAGCTGGGAGACATGGAAGGATATACTGCCTCTGTACTGGGATTCTACCACTATTGATCTTACTTCTCTATATTCATATGAGTACCTATCTTACATCTAGAAAGTTTCAGATCTGTAAGAAAATCAAAGCACATTTAAATAATACACATGTCAGTATAGATCACTCTGGTTTCCAGGTTTCACTGGTCTATTTATTAGGTGACTGAGTGGGTGAGTTTCTAATCTGTAAATACATTTTTCATGTCTTAATATGAACCTGGAACCTGGCTAATGATATATATTTTGGAATTTAATATATAATGGTTTCCTTTCAAGATATCTTGTTTAGAAAGTAATGGCTGATTGTCAATGGACTTTATAAATAAGATGATCTCAGATATGGGCCTTCAGGATAGAATTATAAGGAGGTTTCATGTTCTGAGGGTATTTGTTTAATTATACATTTATATCACTAACCCAAACATTAGATAAAATGATAGGTTATTTTAGTAAATTCTAAATGGAATTTACTACTGTTTTTTATTTTTTTATCACTTAAAACCCCAAAGATCTGAAATCAACACCTGAGTAGAAATGTATTCAAGAACATAAAACATACAAAGAAAGGAGGTTTATTAGAAATTAAATGTCCTCCTTAATTAGATCTGGTGTTCACATCTGAGGAAAATCAAATGGCCTTTAGCAAACACTTTACAAGCATGCTTTTTGTGTAAGGAAAGGTAGATGACATAATGATCAATTATGAGACTGACATACTATTTTCTTTTATCTTTGGCTGCTCTGCTAAAATTCAAAGTACTGTGTTATACTACAGCATATCTTTTAGGTGTGTATTTTATTTGCTAATTAATGTTGGTAGTTCCTCAATTTGTAGCCAATACGGCACTAGGCATTGCATCAGAAAGATATTTGATGTGTACTGACATGTACTATTAAAAACCAAAAACTAAATTTATTATATTTTCTACGGTGTTTTTATAGAGGATTTTTAAAAAGACTTTTTTGATTTATATGTATTCTCTGGGAAAGATAAATGTTAAGACAGAATTTGACATTCTGGTATAAAGAACTGTATATCCTTGCTTGTATGATAACTTCAATATAACCATCTTAGGTAAAATTCGCAAAGGTTGTCCAAATGCTATCTTTTTTCCAAGTACAGTATTGCATATGTAACATGATATTTGTCTTAATCAGTTATATATTAAAGTAACATAACATGTAAAATATATTTTATTATTGGATATATATATCCTATTTATTGATTTATTCAGCAAATATTTATTGAGAATCTCTGATATTCTGGGCAGTAAAGCTACAAAAGTGAGCTCAACATGGTCTCTGCCCTCAGGAACATTACGTTTGATTAAGCATTTGCTGTAGATATGAGCAAACTTATCCATAAAGAATACAACCATTTAGGACAACTTAGAGACAGAAATAGAAAAGTTTTTTAAAAAAATCTGTTAATCAAGCCTTTTTTTAAAAAAATTATTTATTTATTTATTAATTTTTGGCTGCATTGGGTCTTCGTTGCTGCTCACGGGCTTTTCTCTAGTTGCAGCGAGCAGGGGCTACTCTTTGTTGCGGTGCACGGGTTTCTCATTGCAGTGGCTTCTCTTGTTGCAGAGCATGGGCTTTAGGCATTCAGGCTTCAGTAGTTGTGGCACAAGGGCTCAGTAGTTGTGGCTTGTGGGCTCTAGAGTGCGGGCTCAGTAGTTGTGGTGCATGGGCTTAGTTGCTCCGTGGCATGTGGGATCTTCCTGGACCAGGGCTTGAACCCATGTCCTCTGCATTGGCAGGTGGATTCTTAACCACTGCGCCACCATGGAAGTCCAAACCTTTTTGAAAACAGTGGATTGCCTCTTAGCTAATCTCAAATAAATTTAAATACCAGGTCTCGGGGTATCTTTTTTCTTATTCCTATTTTGAATCAATATGGTTCTCTTCTGTCAACAAAAGTTAAACAACTTCCTTCCTTGGATCCTTAGTTTATAATTTTAAAAATAGATTTCACTTGCACTGTTAATGTTATTACGATCTATAGTATTATATGGTTTGACCTTATTTATATGTCAATTAAATAATATCTTTGAGGTATTTAGTTTTTCAAACATATCTTTATTTTTCCTAGGAGTGATGGCTTTTTTATGTTGTTAGGAAAAATGGTTTCATTTTCTGAACACATTATCTGATTGCTAGATTTATATATTCTGTACAATTTACAGATTGAAAAAAACCCAGTGAATTGACTGAATAACCCATTGTCCACTCATATGTTCAGGAGATGCCCAAATAAGACTTGAGCAAGCTATGCATAATGACAAATTGGCAGAGGGCAATTTGGGAACCTTACTGACCTCCCAAGACAGTGTCAAAGGTTTCATTAATTTTACAACTTGTAAAAAGAAATGAAAAAAATAATGGAAATATAACAATTATTATAATGTGATAATAAAAATAAAGAAAATAAATTATTAATGGCACAATTAAAAGAAAATATGGTAGAAAATGTAATATAACTAGAAACGATATAACCTATAACCACACATTTAAAAAGGCATTTCATTGCAACTGTTCCCAGCATGGTCACCCAAGTTGGATATCGTGAAATGGCTAATGGTTCACTTGATACTTACCAAAGTTTAGAGAGCAGCAGGGATAAGAAAATTCATTTGTCATTTGAGCCCTTATGAAAGACTAAGAGAATTACGTTCTCCTCCACATTCAGCAGGCAATGGCAGGAAGAGTGGGAGGCAAATGATGGAGGCCCCTGACATCTAACACAAGAATTGAAAGATGTACAGCTGTTGATAAAGGAAGGAAATGTTGTCGTTTAGTGTGGGTGGAGAAACAGTATCTTCTGGAAGGGAAAGCAGGATCCTGGCAGGAAGGAATTTCAGATCACATAGTATTGAAATCACTGATCCTGAAAACAGTACAGAAGTAGCCTTGAGTCTTCATAGAGTGTGTGTTCTGCAATAATCAACTCAGTGGTGGTTCTTCCCATCTCACATGGTTATGTTTGTAAAACAACAGTGCCACCAGTGGAATTTGGTTATCAAACGTGGCTGTGTAAAACCATTCAGAGGGAAGGAAGAACAGACCTCCTCTAAAATAATTTCACTTCATTAACCAGAAAGATTGTTTGGAAAAGTTTTAAAGGCAAAAAAAAAAAAAAAAAAAAAAAAAATTACAGGAAATAATTGTTGAAAACTTTAACAAAATTTTCATAAAAACTTTAAAACTTTAAAAGATTAAATTGTAAAAGAAGATCAGAGATTGAAAGTACTGTTAGGGATTAAAAACTGCTTATTGAAGAAAAAACAAATAATAAGAATCTATGGGCCATTTTCTATATGATGAAAGGTAAATGGATACCCTGAAGACTTTACTGTGAGTGGAATGTTCAGTATATTTATGACTTGTGGACAGGGAGGATGAGGGGGAGGGGGAGGGGGAGAGGGAGGGATAAATTTCTACATCTGCCAGTGATACAAAACTATTTAGATTAAAGATTGGTAAACACCCAGAACGCACTTTCAGATTTAAAAAATATTTTTGAAATCCTTAAAATATGTAAGGAGTTTTAAAATCCTTGAGAGTGCATACACGTAAGAATAATTTTATTGCTTATCTCATTCAGTAGTTACTGTATTCAGTCTCAAATAAGCCAGCATTTTAGTCACTGACCAAGAAATTTCTATAAAGTTTGTGAGGTGCAGAAATCCTTCACATGTAATATATAAAGCGTTAGTGAGGAGAAATTATAAAAATTATAACCCTTTCAATTTTAAACTGAGTTATTTCTGTATTAAGTGCTGATGGTGTAAGTTAAAAGTACATAGGGAGAGCTTAAATATATGAGTGGGGCACAAAATGAGTACCCTTATTTTCCATTTTCTCTGGCCACTTTCAGGCATAATACAGATCAATTAACTTTCTAATCCATTAATAAATATGGTTTCTCACCTGAATATGCTGAAATGAAAGTCTAAAAATATCCTGATTCAAGACTGCAGTGGTTTCTTATTTTGCCTCCTTGCTTCAGCTCACAATTTATTGCTGAAATCAAGCCATACTGTATCTAGTAGTAACCTTTGTGTGTTTTATTCAAGGGTTGTAACCTTTGTATGCCTTCTTGAAAAAAAAAAGTTGTTTCCGTGATTATGTTCCTTGAGACATAGGTGAATTTATGTAGAAAATTTATAATAAAAATGCTGTGCAAGGTATTGGACATCTGAAGGAGACATGAGGCAACATGGAATGTTAAATATGCTGGAATGTAGAAGAATCACTTTCTGAATGTGAGCCCTGCAATATCCACCACATGCCAGAGCTAACCTCTGGGAATAACGTACTTGTATTCATTAGAAAAATAAAGTGGGTGATAATGGACTAAAATTATGGAATCTTCAAATTAGACAGTTTTACTATGAGCAAATGATGAAAGAATTTTCTAAAGTGAAATTACGTAGAAATTTCTGCCAGCTATTATAGAAGAGAAACTTGTAGAAATCATCTGACACTTTTTGAAAGTATAAATAAATTTTAAAGAAGGGAAAAATGAGAAGAAATCTAGGAGAAAAAAAAAAAGCTGGGGACTAGTACCTTGTAAGATTTAAGTTTAGGAGCTAAGACTTGTCAGTTTTTATTGGTTAATAAGATTGAGGAAATTGGTGGCAAGTATAGATGGTAAACAGACTGTATTCTGGATTCAGCCTTCAAAGGGTATATTTTTTTCATGGAATTCCTTTTTTTCTTTCTCGACACTCTTGCAGAGGATTTAGTCCACTGTTCCAACCTGGTGTACTTATAACCTGGTGACGTTTAAATAAATATCTCCAACCCCAGTATCTCTCAGAAGCTCCAGATCTGAATTTTCAAGTGTTTACTGGACGTAGGTACCCAAATGTTTTACAGGCTTCTCAAACCCAACCTGTTTGTTGCTCTCCCATTCCTTCTATTTCAAAACTTCCTGTATTCGTATCTTAATTGATGTACTGCTCTGTACACAATTACCCAAGCTAGAAGTATCAAAGTAAAATCTAACCACTTTCCCTTTGTAGCTCCTTAAATCCAATCCACCAGCGCATTTTTTTAAATTATATTTTCATAAAAATTTTACCAAGTCCACTCCTCTTTTTATTAGACAACATTGCTCTAGAGACCTTTATCATTTATTTTCTAGATGATATCCGTAATTTCCACTTAACCGTACTTAGTCTCTCCCCTTCTCCAGCCTGTGTTCCATATAACTCCCAGTTATATCTCTTAATCGGACATATATATGTCTACCCATTCTTCACAAAAACTATTCATGATTCCCAAATTCCTAAGAAAGGGGTCCAAATTCTTTAGCTTGTACTATACACTCCAGGAACATTGGATTAATTGGTTATTTCATGGGAAAACCTGGTTTGATGCCTCATTTTCTTGCTCTAGAAATCCCTTTTCCTTAGAATTACCATTTGTCCAATCTCTTCTAATGGAACTTGTAAAATTTCTGGTTATCCTTCAACTCCCAAATCAGATACCACCTCTTCTGTCAGACTTTTTCTGACTCTCTCTTGCAGAGTTATTCATTCTACATTCATTAAATTTGTTTAATATCTCTGTTAAAACATGAACCAAATTGTATTAGAGGTTGTTTTTGTTTGTTTGATTCTATCTATATACTTCTCTGTTCCATTATTTCTCTCTGACTTATTTTTTTAATCCTAGAGTTCCTTTTATAAAACTACAAGATCCTTGAAGTCTAGGACCTTTGTATATGTGCCAAGCAGAGGATTAAACATGTAGCAGGGCCTCAGTAAAGGTATAATGGATGAACCAGCTGAGAGGGAGACATACAAATAAGAACCTGAGAGATCTGAGCAGTCACCATGGACTATGGAAAAAGTTGTTGAATAAGAATAAGTAAAATGATTTCTGACTGATACTAAAGTTCAGCTGAGATTGAAACCCTTCATAATGGGCCTAATCAGCACATGCAGTGCTGGAGTTAATGGGGCAGAACAACAAGGGAGAAAAGAGAATTTAAGCTTATGGAAACGTTGATACAGTCGAAGTGCTTATCCAAGGGGCCCCAGAGTAATTAGATAAATGAATCAAGATGGAATAAATTGATCAAAATGAGCCTAAGACCACGAGCATTCTCCACTTGCGTGAGTTTCTGGAGAAGTGGCACCATCATGGGAAATCCAGTTTGTATGTAAGGTGAAGGGTAGAGGTAATGTTCTAGGAAAAGATTCACATGATTTCCAAATTTCTTGGCAAACAAATGGGGATGTTAGTAAAATTGGTGGCTGAAAAGCCACAGAAAAATATGCCTTGGATCTGGGTTTTTGATGACTAGATTAAGTAAGTTAATGGTAGACAGGTGCTACAGGAAAAGTGCAGTTCAAGGGGAAAAGATGGGTTCCAGGATCCAATTGGAAGTAAATGTCACTGCTCTCCTGCCTTAACATTTTTTCTCTAGTGAACCTATCTCACTAGCATAAAAATATTTTTCCCGTAAAAAAATCTAACTTCTCTTTACTTACTTAACTCTCCATCTCACCCTTTACTATTCCTAACTATTATAGCAAAACTCCTTGAAAAAAATCATATTCACTTTCTCTCATTCTTCTTTTCCATTGTGTCTTGTTCCTGAGATTTTGCTCCCACGGCTCCGTTGAAACTTGTCTTTTCAAGTTCACCAAAGGTTTCTAAATTACTAAATCTAAATCATAATTCTTGGTCTTCTTTTCAACTAATGTGTTTGACAAAGTTAATTACTTGACAAAATTGGTCACGTCCTCTTTTTCACTTTTTCACTTGACTTTTTTCACTGCTTTTTTTCACTTGACTTCCAGGATACCACATTCCCTTGGTTTTCCTTCAACTTCACAGATTGCTCCTTCCCAGTTTTCTGTGTTTGTTGCTGGTTTCTGTTGTAAACTTTTGCACACCCTAGGGATCAATCCTTGGATATGTTTTTCTCTCTCTCTCTCTCTCTCTCACTCTCTTTCATTAGACTATTCTCACTTCCTAGATTATCTCATGTACCGTTATGGCTCTAATTGCTATCTATCACTGATAACTCCCAAGTGTATATTTTCATTTCATGTACCCAAAACCACATTCCTAATCTTTCTCCTCAACTTACTCTTCTTGTAATAGTTCTCGTCTTGTTTAATGGTAATTTTATTTTCCTGTTGCTTAGGTTAAATAATCCTGATCTTTCTCTCACACCCCACATTTAAACTGATGGCAAAATCTATTGACTCTAATTTCCGAATATATCTCAAATCTGGCCACTTCTTACCATCTCACCACTCCTTTTCTGGTCAAAGCTACCCGCATCTTTCATCTGATATGTTGCTATGACCTCATAAATGGTTTTTTGCCTCATTTCAAACTATTTTCAGTATCGCAGCCAGAACGAACCTGTGTAAATAACAATCAAAAAGCCTAACACTCCTGTGCCCCAAACCCTTCAATAGCACTTTATCTCTCTGTCTCATTCCCCCTATGATTTTATCTAACATGACTCTCACTCTCTCATTTTGCTTTAGCCTAGCCACATTGACCTTCTTAATTCTTGAGACACACTAGGAAAACTCCTGCTTCAGTGCTTTTGACTTGCAGCTTCCGCTGCCAAGAGTAATCTTCTTTAGGGTCTCAAAATAATTTGCTCTCTGACTTCCTTCAGCTCTCTGCCCATATGTCACCTTCCCAGTGAGGCATTCCCTGGCTACCTGATCTACAGTTCTAAAACCTCTCATCTCTCCTTCTCCCTGCTTTATTGTTTCCCTTAGCACTTGTCTACATAACAAGCACTTAGTGCCTATGAACAAGGCACTGAAGAAATATTCGCTTATTTAATGCTTAAAACAACCCTTTGAACTTGAGAATATCATTAGTCCCATTTTACAGATGAGAAAATGCAAATACAGATTGGTTAAGTGATGTGTTTGCTGTCAAGATAGATTTAAACTCTGGTTTCCTGGCTCTGTATGTTGTGCTCTTAACTACCATACTAGACAGCCTCTCACCATGCAAACATTTTATTCATATTAATTACTTATTTTTTAGATTTTCTGTATCCCAAACTAGACTTTAAGCTCCATGAAAGAAGAATTTGTTTTAATTATGTTTAATTATATAGTCGTAGGGCCTAGAATAATGTCTGTTGTATACTAAGGACTCAATAAATATCAGTTGTGTGAATGAGAGAGCTCAGAAATAAATCCAAACGTATATGATCAACTAATTTTCAGCAAGGTGCCAAGAATACATAGTTGAGAAAGGATAGTCTCTTCACAATAAATGGTCTTTGGAGAATTGGATATCCACATGCATAAAAGTGAAATTGTACTCTCATCTTACAGTATATGTAAAAATCAACTCAAAATTGATTAAAGACTTAAACCTAAGACCTGAAACCATAAAACTTCTAGAGAAAACACAGGGAAAAAACTCTTCAACATTGGCTTTGGCAATGATTTTTTGGATATGACACCAAAAGCACAGGCAACAAAAGCAAAAGTAAACAAGCGGGATTATATCAAATCAAAAAGCTTCTGTACAGCAAAAAAAAAAAAAAAAATCAGCAAAATGAAAAAGCAACCCATAGATTGGGAGAAAACATTTATTAACTATATATTTGATAAGAGATTAATATCCAAAATATATAAGGAACTCATACAACTCAGTAGTAAATAACTCAAATAAAAAATGGGCAAAGGACCTGAACAGACATTTTTCCAAAGAAGATACACAAATGCCCAACAGGTATATGAAAAGATGTTCAGGGGCTTCCCTGGTGGCGCAGTGGTTGAGAGTCCGCCTGCCAATGCAGGGGACACGGGTTCGTGCCCCGGTCCGGGAAGATCCCACATGCCGCGGAGCGGCTGGGCCCGTGAGCCATGGCCGCTGAGCCTGCGTGTCCGGAGCCTGTGCTCCGCAACGGGAGAGGCCACAACACTGAGAGGCCCGCGTACCGCAAAAAAAAAAAAAAAAAGATGTTCAACATCACTAAACATCATAGAAAATAGAAAACAAAATATCACCACACATCTGTTAGGACGGCTACCATATAAAAGATAAAAATAAGTGTTGACGAGGATGTGGAGAAAAGGGAACCCTTGTACAATGTTGGTGGGAACGCAAGTTAGTAAAGCCATTAAGGACAACAGAATGGAGGTTCCTCAAAAAATTAAAAATAGAACTGCTATATGATCCAACAATTCCTCTTCTGGGTTTATATCTAAAGGAAATGAAGTCAGTATCTCAGAGATATCTGCACTCTCATGTTTATTGCAGCCTTATTCACAATAGTCAAGATATAGAAACAACCTGAATGTCCACTGATGGATAAATGGATAAAGACATTGTGATATATCTATGTTGTTGCAAGTGGCAGGATCCCCTCTATCCTATATGTATAATGGAATATTATTTGGTCTTAAAAATAGAAGGACATCCTACCATTTGCAACAACATGGATAAACCTGGAGGGCAGTATGCTAAGTGAAATAAGCCAGAGACAGAAAAATACTGCATGATCTAATTTATATGTAGAATCTAAAAAAGTTTAATTCACAGAAACAGAGAGTAGGATGGTGGTTACCAGTGGCAGGGAATTGGGGAAAATGGGAGATGTTGGTCATAGGGTACAGAATTGCAGTTATGTAGGATGAATAAGTTCTAGAGATCTAATGTAGAGCATGATGATAATAGTTAATAATATTGTATTGTATACTGGAAATTTCCTAAGAGAATAGATTTCAGGTGCTTTTACCACACACCAACAAAAATGATAACTATGTAAGGACATGGATACATTAATCAGCTTGACTGTAGCAATCATTTCATTATTATATGTATATAAAAGCATCATATTTTATACCTTACACATAAACAATTTTAAAGATAAAGTATGTGTGATAAAGGGAGAGTGAGAAAGGGAATGAGGTAAATATGAGGCAGTGAGCGCATGTTTTATGCTGGACACAGGATGCAAATGGAAACCAGGAGACTTGATTTACGCTTTAGCACCTACCCTAACTATTTGGATGACTTTTAGCACTTCATTTAATCCATTGGATGCTTGTTTTCCTCACCTATACAATGAAACTTGGATGGTATGAAGCTTATAAATCTGTGATTAAGTCAATTTTGAACTTACTGGGCTGGAAGAGAATATGATAAAACCACGCCTGGATATTCTGCAGCATCAGTGAATAGAGAGATTGCTCAGGGTAAGTCAGAGCTGGAGACTGAGAGGTGGGAGTCATGGCAGAGACTGCCATGCATTCACTAAAACACTTTTCCATTTGGTCCTTGGTATAATTTGACTCCACACTTCAGCTTTCCTTTCAGTTAGGTGTAATGATATCACTGAATTTTGACCAATGTAATATGGGCTCAAAGTGATGGGTACATCTTCCAATCTGGGTCCAAAACAAAAACAAGAGAAAACACAACATTCCTGGATAATACTTTGTGCTCCCCCCCCCTTTTTTTTTCACATCTATTAGCAAGAGCACAGAGTATTCTGTGTTCTGTGAAGGATTCTGAGGTCTCATGGGTAGAATAAGGCAACTATAGGAGAGCTGCCCTGAGAGGTGACTGAACCAGGAACACCTTGGTGGGATCATTACATGAACCAAAAGATTATGGGTTGGCCTTCTATGAATAACACAAGAATCATCCACATGGAAGGGATAGTTGAAGATAGCATTTCAGTAACTGAAAGACTCAGAAGACAGACTGAAGAACTAGGGGCAGAGTCCTGAGAAACACAACTGAGGAATGTAAGAGAGAGAAATGCCAACCAAAGAGTGAAGAGTAGGAAAAAAAATTTAAGATGGCTCATCATCACTGAAATCAAAGCAGAAAAGAATCTTCAGAAAAGAATAGGTCAAGATCAGTCAGAAAATGTCATATAGAATTACTAGAAAGAGGTTATTACTAAACTGCTGGAACATAAGTGGTAGAAGTTTCTTTAAAATGGTGTAATCTGAGCCTTTTTTGATGAAGCATAAGAGCCAATATGGAGAAACTAAGGAGAGGCATGGTATTAAATTATCATAGAAAGTAGGAAGGAATAATTTTTATAGTACAAGTAAATGGATCAAATTAAGAGAAGAGAGAAATTGTCTTTGAAGGGAAAGATAAGAGAACAGAGAACAATCCTGACAGAAAACATGTTTTATAATTCATTTCTGCAAAGAAACAGTGCTCTGACTGAAGCTGGGAATGAAAAACAACACTGACATTTGTTACTATGGATTGGAGCCATGCTGTAAAAGAATCATGAGAGGGCTTCCCTGGTGGCGCAGTGGTTGAGAGTCCACCTGCCGATACAGGGGACACGGGTTCGTGCCCCGGTCCGGGAAGATCCCATATGCCATGAAGCGGCCGGACCCGTGAGCCATGGCCGCTGAGCCTGCGCGTCTGGAGCCTGTGCTCCGCAACGGGAGAGGCCACAACAGTGAGAGGCCCGCGTATCGCAAAAAAAAAAAAAAAAAAAAAAAGAATCATGAGATAATCCTAAAATCTTCTTGATGTGACCCCTGGCAGTTTCCAATTACAAACAAAAGTGTAGAATCAAGGAAGAAGAAAAATTTACATGCTCCATAATGTATTTTGGGGCCATTTAAAATACATCCATCTCTTCCAATGTTAATTAGGCAACTAATTTGACTTGGGTGGATATATTAGTGTGAAGAATTGTGAACAAATAGTACAAAAGACATTTTCTCTTTTATAACGTGAAATGTCCAACCAATGACAGTAGTAAGAAAAGCAATTCTTAACCTAATGTCCTCTTATTTAAGCACAGTAAGTTAGTGAACAATAACTGACCATATTCATGGTTTATTGTTCTATTTTCCTTCTTAGAAGACATATTTAATAAGCTGCTAGTAAGATCAAGAAAAATTACTTAGTAAAAGAAAGATAGAATCAGTCACATTTGACTTCTCTGGGCCTTAGTTCACCCCATGCAGTTTCACTAATCACCAAGGTCCATTCAAATTATAAAAAAATTCTAATTCTAGAGATGTAGCACTTTTCATTGATTCAAACTGTAGAAAAGATTACTCAGTTGAAAAGAGGTAAGCAAGTGACTATTTTTTGATATTAGAGGAAAGAAGTATAGCATGTTTTCTAGACTAAGATAAGCATGAACATTGGTAAAGTCCCTTTCTCCTCTACTTCTCCAGACAAGGACTAAAGGCTACTTTCTTCACATCTTAAAATGCCTAGCAACAACCTAAATGCTAATCCCAATTCTGAAAATGTTATTATTCTGTTTCTTTGGTTAATACTGAATGACATTTAAGAAAATGCTGTAGAGGAAAAAGATACAAGGTCTTTATTTGCAGACAAGAATCAATATGATAAATGCTGTCACATTTGTTTTCTAAGCAACCCCTGCAGTGGCTTGAGTGATTATACAATTTGTGCAAACTTGAGAAGTAATAGTATTGGTATTTATAATACAGCACAATGTCTACTTAAAGGCTAATAGAATTTCTGGTAATATTCTGCATGACATAAGGACTGTCTCAGAAACTGATTCCTCTTTTGCTGTAAACTAGCTATGTCAACTTCAAGACTTGTGTGTGTTGATATCTTGATATAGTCAAATAGTCATATTATCTTAGTGCAAACTAGAATTCTAATTGCAATCAGTTAACATAACTGTTTCAATGCATTTAAGAAAGATATTGTTTAACCTAAATAAAGGAGCATTTTGTTAAGAAATTCTGTAACAATCAGCAGTAGTAACCCTGTAATTTATTAAATAGAAATCTTACATGATTTGGCTTAGCAATAAAAAGTGTGTCAAGTCAGGGAAAACTGCTAAGGGGGTGACTTCAGCCTTGATCACCTTGTTTTATTCTTTTTATGATTTTGAGGAAATGAAATAAACCTTGGTAGGGAGCAGATCAAAAGTTTAGAGAGAGGAGATAGCATCATTTTCTTTCCTGATTAGTCTATGAGGGCAATTAAGCAAGAGCTATAAAGCAGATTTTTTCTTTTTCTCTTTTTCTTGGGGGGGGGGGAGAATACAACATGCTATATAATCACAATCCTTTTGAATGCTGTTTTACATGTTGAGATGCCTAAGGTCTCTTACTAATTGGGATATCTTTGCATGGGACTCATGTTGGGATGACATATCATGCTGAGGCGACCATGTGGGGTATGAGAAGGCAGTAAGATACTTCTTATACTTTTACAATTTGTCTATGCATTTTAAGTTTTGTAAAGGTCAATCAACTCCTCCACCTATTATTAAGCATTGGCTTGACCAATTTGTTAATCATGCTTCATATCTGGTATTATAGATCATGTAAAAAGTGGTGGCTGCCTATCTGATTCATGGGTGTGTTTTTTGGACTGGTGCTGTGGACGAGGGCCCACATGGGCAGGGCATAGGAATTTTTCATTCAGCTAAAAATTACTAAAACCAGCTATGGAAAGGAACCACCTCTGTTTTAAAAGATATTTAGGTCTGAGTGGTTCCATCTCAATATTATAAGGTAGAAAAACATTGGATTTGGAAGACCTAGATTCAAACCTTAGCTCCATTATATAACAGCCAAACAAGTCACTTAATCTGCCTGTGCCTCAGTTTTCTCACCTGTAAAATAAAGATCTATTCCATAGAATTTTTCTGAAGGTTAAATGAGGAAATGTATAGAAATTTATTTAGTACCAAGCTCTCATCCAGAAGGTGCTCGATCTTTATCTTGAGGAAGTTCGGAATGAACTTCCAATTTAAAGAATATATAAAGATCTCGCTCTGCTGAGCAAGGGCAGAGTTAGTGTACCAGCAGGGGACCAGTTTATAGGTTGGAGAAAGTGTGGTCTTTGGGAAATGGATGGGAAAGGCTGAAGCCAAATGGAAGGCATAAACAGATTTTGTAGCCTATCTGGGCAGGGTCTATTCAATGAGAAAAAGCTCAGATCAGGCAGTAGGGCAGAGTTAAGAGGAAACAAAAGAATTTTTACTAGGAGCCTGGGTTCAGCTCATAATCAGCACCTGTCTGGTGGATCTATAAAAATGTGGGGTATCATTTGTAATTGAGGATAGAGCCTTTCGAACCTTTGTTCTGGTTATGAACAGCTTTCCAGGTATGGAGAGGCTAAAGACTAGTGGGTTTAGGCTGTGCAGAAAGAGAGTTGGGGTCCTGCTATCACCAATAATAGCAGTGAAAGGCTGTGTATGCTGAGTGGTTTTCCTGGCTCAAACAAGCTTAGCTTCGCCCTCCAAATTTCCATGGGATCTTAGGTAACAGAGATTTCTGAATTAGAATGACTTCTGGGATTGTGTCACTGGAATTTCCTCTTATCCCTGGTGGTGAGTGGTGATTGGCACATTTCAGGAAACAGTTTGGCATAAAGCTTAAACATACATATAGGCTTTGGAGTCAGATAAAGCTGGTTTCAAGTCCAAGATCTATCACTTATTAGCTATAACCCTAGTCAATTTATTTGGATCTTAACAGTAAAATGGGGAGATTAATCCTAATATTGTTATTTGCTTGTGATATTTCTGATATTATTAACTATTACAATTTGGGAAGGGAATAAACGTGTAAGAAAAAATGACCATCCACTGAAATATCATCTCTTCTTTGGATTCTACAGATTATGTCCAACAGATGGAACATGCATTCTCAGTTGTTCAGTGTTTATTATTTAATGACACATAATATGTAATCTCAGTTGCATTTCCAGGTGTCTTTGATCACTCTGTGTACCAGGTACAAACATGTTTATAGAGTTAAATCGTACTTGTCATTACCAACGTTATTTGAATAGATTTTTCAATGGAATTAATGTTGTTTCTTAATGAAAAGATGGATTGGTAATAACAATAAGGGTGAATTTTACTGAAACATTTGCTCTCCTCTTTTCCTTTCTTCCTCCAGAAGTTTCTTAGGCATTCCTATCAGCATGAAGCAGGTAAGGATCCCACTGGGCACAGGGTAATCCTTGTGGATAAATGGTCCATATCGAAAAATCTGTTGACATCGTCTAGTGACAGCCGCCCAACCACCTTTCTCCCTATTGTGAAGTCACTGGCTGAATCATCAGAAGTTGATTAATAGTATAAAAGAAAAAAAGTAGAATATGCTAGCGTGTAGGAAATAGGCACTGTCATACACACTGCATCTGAGAATGAAATTGGCACAGTTTTTTTCTTGAGGAGAGTTGTGTACATACATTAACAATCTTAAAATATGGTTACTCTTTGACACAGAAATTTTGCATTTGTGAAATTATTGTAAATAAACAATCAGGTAAGTGTGCAAATAGGCATGTACAAGGATGTTCATTCCAGCATTGTTTATAACAATGAAAAATTGGAAGCTAATGGTCAACAAAATGGTTATGGTACTTTTATCTGACAGAATAATATGTACACTTTTTTAAATGTTATAAAAATTGCATAAAGATATAGGAAAATGTTCATAAACTAATGTCAAGTGAATAAAACAAGATAGAAAACAGTACGGTTAGGTAACATTTGTTTTTGTAATAAAATATTTATGTCTATATACTAGGAAAAACTGCAGGAATATGTATCAAAAAGCACAAGAGTTGCATTAGTACTATTATAGGTGATTTCATTTTCTTCTTATGCTTTTCTGTCATACCATAAACATGCTTTAATTTTGTAATCACTTAAAGGTAATTGCAATATTGAAAGCATGCCTTTTTTCTAGAATTATAAATGCCATCTGCAGGGATTTTTAGAATCTCTTTTGTTCATTGCTGTATGCCCAACAATTCAGAAGAATATCTAACTGTAGTAGGAACTCAGTAAGCAACTGTTTAGTAAATGAGTTCTCACTCTGTTCTTTCTTTTCGAACACTACCAGAGATCTAACACCTTCTTAGGACGGTTGTGTTGAAATGAATAGGAGCTCAGATGACCCAGCTCCCCAAAGAATCTTAAAGTACAGAAAAAATCCCAGAGATTTAAGGTAGTATTTTAATGCTTTAAAATACCCTCAGTTTAGTTCATATTATTTGTGGATTTTAAGGTGGGGACCACGTGTCAAAACAAAGAGATAACAAATGGCTGTACATAAAAAAGTAGTTATTCATTCATTTATTTATCCATTTATGCAACAAAAATTGTGAAAAGTTCTGGGACTATAACAGCAAATATGTAAATACCTGTAGTTTATATTTGTTGTAGTGTTAGTTATCCAGTATCTCCTATATACTCTAATATTTGGGGAATTTCTCAATCACCTAGGCAGATTCCAGAAACTTAATTTTCAAACTTTCCTTACTACTAGGGCCCAAGAATTTGATCTAGATTTCTTCCATCAGACATTCCCAAGCACGATTTTGATTAGGGGACATATTACAGGAAGAAGAAAGCACAATGTAGAATAATTTTTCTGGTGAGGGTGACTGGAAGATAGCCAGTATTATGTGGGTTTCAGTAGTTGCACCTTGGGATCTACATAGGCAGGGAAATCTGGTGTTCCCAGCAGCAGTGGAATACTGTCTTGTTATCAATGTTTTCATTGTAATTTGAATATTGTCCTGGTTGGATAGCCTCCAGTGATTCTTTGGCCTTCACAGGGATTCTATGAATTGCCTAATACAGTCCCACAGTGTGTCGCCTTCTGAGAGGAAGAGAACACCTAATACAACATTTCCTATCATCTTGTTTTCTACCTTAGAACAGCCACCCAATCCCAGAGTCATGCCAAACACTGCCACCACCAAACTCCAGTTTGCAGTGTCCCATTCCTTAATCACCATCTTTTTTCTCCAGGCCCTCCTTCAAGTTTTCCTGACTCAATAATTCTTTGAACCTTTGATTCTACCCTTTTCACTGTCCATCGTTACCATTCATGTCCTCACTTCCTTCCTTAGTTGGCTACTCTATGGTCCATTATTATAATAGTTATTTCACACATGTTAATTCTGACTGATTTCATTTTACACTCAACACTCAGAATATCAAAAGGCCCCTTAGTGCTGCCCAACTAGCCTAATATCTCTGATCAATCATCTCTTACATATCTGAGATAATTTCTCACCACATCCTTCTCCTCTCTTCTCCCCATCTATTGGATGCCAAAGAGACTGTCCCTATAGTTGTACCACCAAGTCTACCACCTCACTTTTGTGTGTACCCAAGTACTCTGCATCCCTGTCTAGTATAGTCTTGAACTGTCCCTGGTCCACAAAGACCGCCCCATATTTTTACATCCTGAATCTCACCATATCACCTACTAAAGGACAAGGCAATTAGCCCCTCTCAATGTGAATCATTGACATTTTCTTAACTGGGTTGTTCCCATCAGTGTAACATATATTGTAATATATCCTAGTACAAGTCCCCTACATATGAATGCATTCCTTTCCCAGAGTGTGTTCATAAGTTCAATTTGTTCCTAAGTCCAACAAAGTTAGCCTAGGTACCCAGCTAACACAATTGGCTATACAGTACTGTACTGTAATAAGTTTATAATACTTTTCACACAAATAATACATAAAAAACAAACAAACACAAAAAGTAAAAACATTTAAAATCTTACAGTACAATACCTTGAAAAGTACAGCTACATCGCCACTGCTTTTACGCTTGCTTCTGGACATCCTGGGCTTGAAATAAAGATATTGTACCACTGTACTCTATACAGTACTGTACTGTAAAGTACACAAAAGCACAACCACTTGTAGAGGATGCATGCACGTGACAATGTACGCCAGACACGTGATTGGACACACGAACACATGTTAGCATCTTTGAAAGTTCGAGACTTGAAGGTTCGTATGTAGGGGACTTACTGTAAGAATTATACATTGACCTCACTACATTCTCCAGTGAACTAAGCATTTCTCTGCTCTCTTCTATAGAAAACTTCCTCAAACAAGTTGTCAGTGTTCATAGTTTTCACTTTCTTTCATCTGCAGTTACCCCAGGACAAGCTGCCACCACCAGTTTTCACCTGGACCACTGCAGTAACCTCTTCTGTGTCTCCTTGCTTCCTCACTGGCACACCTATACCCTACTTAGAGCAGCTAGAATGAGCTTTTTGAAATAAAAACAAAGTCAAGTCACATCTTGCTCATAATTTCCCAATGCTTTCATCTTACTAAAATAAACCATTAAGTCCTTGCCAGAGCCTGTAAGAGCCTGAGTTGGCACCAGGCTACTTTTCTGACCCCGTCTCCCATTTTTCTAACCCTTCCCCACTCCCTCTGTTCCTCCTCCTTTCTTCAAACATTCAAAGAATGCTCCTATCTCCAAGCTAGTGAATTTGCTGTTCCTTCTTCCTTGAATACTCTTCCCCTAAGTGGTCACCATCTCCCTCACTTAATTCAGAATTCTGCTCAAATGTTACACCTCAATGGAGGATTTTTCTCCCCACTCTAACTATAGTAGCTATATCCTGATTGCTCTTTGCTTACCTTTCTTCAAATAACTTATTACCTCTGCCATATATTATTTGCTTATTATCTACTCACTCCCTATAGAATATTATCTCCATTAGAGCAAGAATATTGTTTTGATCATTGCTGTATCTCCAGTGCTTAGAGGCATTGAATAAACATTTGTTGAATGAGCACCTGGCATCCTACAAAAGCAAAGAGGAGTGGGTGTCATACTCTTAAGAGGTTCTTTTTAGTGGAGGTGATTTTGGAACAAGTATTGAGTAATAGGACATATGCCAAACAAGTGAAGGAGAGAGGAGAGAATATTGTTGAAGAGTGAATGGTATGTTCAGAAGCACAGAGAACTATGTTTTAATTCTAGAGAGAAGGATACTTCCTTTATAGATAGAGCCTAGGAGTGGGTGGAGTGGGGGCGGGGGTTTGGGGGGTGGGATGGAGTTTTCAGAGATAAACCCAGAATGGTAGACAGTATGATAAATGGGTTAGGCTTAGTCTTCCAAAGTTTAGTGGTATAACTTTATGAATACAGTACCATTCCAAAGATTTTCTCTACATTGTTCATATGCTTATTTTACTGAATACTGGAAACAAAATTAAACCACTCTATATTGCTCTGAATGAAATGGTGCAGAACTAAAAATCCAATTGCCTGATTTATGTCTTCCTTTCTGAAAAGACACCTAATGCTTCTAGTATTTTTCAGCCTCCACCAAATGGTATAGCGTTATATATAAATTATGCACATGAGCTATGTTTATATGAAGTGACAAATCAGAGATCAAATCATTCTTTATTTGAATGAACACTGTTGTCTTGTGTCAATCTGATTCGAGAATAGTAAAGGAAGAGGATTTTTTTTATCATACACAGTGGTTCTTAACCCTCTGAGACTGATAAAAGCTGTGGACAGTATAACCAGAAAAATATGCTAAACAGACATAAGCAATTTTGAATAAAATTTTAGAAGATGTTAGATGCCACCCCAAGGTTGTTCATGCTTCCCTCATATCCAATGGCTCGGTTAGTATTCCCCTTTCTAACGCAGTTATTGATTGCACATGTGGTACCTAGTAAGTCAAAAAAGTATGAAATGAGTCAACTATTTTTAAAATTAAATACTTGAGAGAGATTATTAACATATGAATATTTTTGATGTCATTATTTATCCAAAGTGTTCTTGAATGGTTTGTAAAAACCTTTGATTCTATAATTTTATACAAAACATCTTGGAAAATAGTCCCTCAATAAGAAAACACAATAGGCATAAAAATAGTATTTTAGATTAACAGAATTTTTTTAAAAAGGCAGAATTAGAATATTTCTAAATTGTTGATGAAATGGTGAAACAAAACTCAGTTAAGATATTTAGTCTCAAAAGTTTGACCTATAGACAAAATGAAAGGAAGAATTTTATTGGTTAGAATATTGGAGGTTTGGCTGCAAGTATCACAAAAATATAACTCAAAATGCTTAACTCTAGAGAAAGTTTACTGTTACACATATAAATAGTTTTGATATAGGATGACTTCAAGGTTGAATAGTTCAGCAGTTCAACAACATCATCACCATAGGTGAAGGTTCTTTCCACTTTCCCACTGTCACAAGTTCATGGAATTGTCTTGGTCCTCAGACCAGCTGCCCTTATGGTTGCAGTATGGCTACTGCAATTCCAGCAGTCATATCCAGATATGTCAATTGTCAACATCCAGAGAAATAAAATGGCAGTCTTTTCTTTGTGTTTCTTTCTATAAGTCCCTCCCTTTAGACTCAAGAACCCCTTGTTAGATTGCATTAGACAGAATGGGTCATATGCTTATTTGTAAACCAATCATTGTTAGGGAGAATGGTGTATGCTTAATAGAGTTAAATTGCTCAGGATTTGCTCCTAAGCTGAGAATTTATATTATATTATATTATATTATATTATATTATATTTTATATATATATATATATATGTATGTGTGTGTGTGTGTGTGTGTGTGTGTGTGTGTGTGTGTATTAAACTACTTTGGGGCTCTATCCATCCAGGAGAGGATCTACAGATGTGTATTGTTAAGCCTGCAGTGTTTTTTGGGAGGTTGGTTGATTTTGATTGGTTGCTTGCTTTTTGTTGGCCTAAGCTTCAGAACCTCTGAATTATAATATCTAAGGTAAGGCCTGGGTATACATATTTGGAAAATCCTCACTGTTGAGAACGGAACTTTTTATATTTTTCTTGTGTAATTGCATCTAATCTCATGACCTTCTGACCATCAGTATTCTACGGTACTGGAAAAATCTGTCAAACTCTGTAGGTACAAAATTAAACTTAGAATCTCCAAAAAAACTCATCCAACCTGACCCTCCCTTTTCCTTCAGTGTCCTCAATCCCATATATACATGTATTCTTATGTAACATTTTTTAGGTTCTACATTTCTTCCTCAATGCAAGGTATTACCATACACTCAGTTAGCAGTGAGCTAACTTTTTACTCATCTTTCCTCCACAAATAAATTAATTAGCATTACTCATTACTTCTCATTTCACTGCCCCCAGCTTTAGTTCAAGATACCCTCATTCTTTACCTGGTGTATTGCATTATCTCTCTTAGCAGATTTCTTTGTCTATCCTTATTCTCTTCAAATCAGTTTTTGATGCTATAAGTCAGAGGCATCCCCAGAGTCCTTGGTTAAAGCTCTTCAGTGATTCTGTTTCCCAGTAGGATAAACTTGAGTCTATTTTGGGCACCAAATAAAGAGCAAGGTCTTCGTGACCACGCTTCTGTTTACTTCTCCCACTGTAATCACTGCTGCTCCCCTTTATGCCTGTCTTCACTTAAACACGTGTCCAATATGACCATGACCATGCTTTTTCATGCTTCTGTAGCATTGTGCATACCTGGACTACTGACAGAGCTTCCTCATTTGACCCCTGGCTCTGGTATTTTCTTCTTTCAACCCATATTTTGCACACTCTGGTAGATGTTGGGGAGATACACATGTACTCTAATTCTCTCTCTGTCTCTTAATCTTTTTTTGTGATCTTAGTCAAGTTACCTCCCTGTATCTTTGTTTGCCCCTTTGACTTGCAGGGATGTTGCAAAGTTTAGACTTAATACATGGAAATTGCACAGCACAATTTCTGGATATCTACAAAGGCATTTTCTAACTATGGGTTTTACAAACCCACGTTTATGAAGTTAGACCTAAGTGTTTTATATAGCAAAATTCACACACTTAAAATTATTTGGTTTTGAACAAATGATGTATTATCTAAAAGTACAAATTTAATTCTGTGTGGATTTATCGAATTGCTACTTTTTTGCTAGATTTGGAGGTAAAAGGTAAATAAACTCTTGACACTTACTATCTTGTTTTTCATCAACATCACAAACTCTAAAACACTTTTTAGGCATTTATATACTTCTGATAATGATAATGACTTCTGTAAAATATTTTGTAGCATCACATCTTTTTTCTCTTTTTTGGGGTGGCCTCAAAGCCAGTAACTTGAAAACTGGCTTAACTTTTGTAAACAAAAGCATCACAGTGCTTTAAAATGACCATGAATTGATCCATTTGGAGAGGTAATATTGCAAACTATAGTATTAACTTCACTCAAAATAAAAAAAAAAATTCTGTAATGATCTATGAAAGAGAGTAAATAGCACTTTAATGAAATTTTAAAACAATGCCAGTATTTGCAAGAAAAAAGGAATCATAAAAGTGGACCATACTGTCTTGAAACAGAAACAGGGCTTATAGCTAAGTAAGATTTAAGGGCAAAGTGGGACAAATTAATCAGAAACATACATGCTCAATAGGCAGAAATGGCTGCTAGGGTGAAGTGAGATAGCTGCAGGGGCTCATGGGCAAATCTCTCCCTAGTTTAGAGAGTGCTAGAAGGAGAGTGGCTGAGGAGAGGCATTTCCTTTTGCAAAGATCTTCTGAACATTGTCCTAATCTCACCCTCTTGGGAAAATAGTATACACAAAACAGTTGACATTGTGGGTGATATATATTTCCTAGGGGTAGCCTCTCAGGAAAAAAGGAGAACCAGCCACTGGATTTATCTTAGGTGAGTAATAGAAACTAGGGAATAATCCAAGGAATATTAGGATAGTATAAATATCCAAAGCAGAGGAAAGTTTTATACAGGGTCCAGGGAATTAAAATGAGAAAAAGGGTGAGAGAATTAGTGAAGTCAAAACTTAGTTCTGGTTTTAAGGGAAAAGTCCAAGAACTCTGCTATTCAGAAATAAACTGCTACAAAAAGTGGTTGAAAGCTATGACACAGAGAATGCACTAATTTCCAGATGACAGAAACTAAGATATATTGCTCCAGACTGATCTTTTGTCAGAGCAAGATTGAATGGATAACCTATTTGGTCTTTTTCATCTCTTGCTCTTTTTTCATTTCCAGTTCCATTATTCTATGAATATACAAGAAAGGGAAATCTAATATTGTTAAAGCTCAGGTATGATTTATTGACTCACTGTATCTTTAAGATAACACATGTACATTGTGTTCTTACACTTGATAGCACAATTTTTCATGAATAGTTGTGAATAGAGTAAACAGACTCATAAAGCCTGTTTAAAGTGTCAGTGTATAAGTTAATGCCAGTGGTGTCTTGGGGCTGCATTAACTTATACACATAATTTTTCTTCCTTCCTCTTCCCTCTCTCCTCCCCTTTTTAATTAATAGATTTTCTCACTCATGAGCATTTAGCATTGCCTTGTGTGCTTGATGTAGTTCCCTTTGGGGTTTCCCTTGTGGATGTAGTAGAAGGACATGGGGAAACAGTTTGATGAATCACAATTTGTTGAAGGCAGTTATGGTAGCAGTGATAGAGAAATGGAATATTTGCCAAATGCCAGAGGTGAAGAAATAGGACACACGTGATTAAAGTTGCCATAAAATCAAAGCTGTCAAAGCAACAAAAGCTGTAAAAAAGAAATATTCTGGCAACGTCAGTCCCCCCGCACATCCAGGGGTGCCATGAAGCATATTACTGAAGAAAGTCCATTAGGAGCTGAGGAAGATTTTTTTCCCATTGACTATGAAAACATATGCTGAGCTATATATGTTCTTTGCGCCAGGAATTTTAGCTTGAGACACCTGGGAACTGCAACCTTAAAACACCATTCAGAGCACAAACACTGACAGCCCTGTTTGAAAGATCTGAAGAAAGAAAGGGGGGAAGAGGAGGTGGTAGGAATGGTGAATTGAGGAAGGAGATTCAAAGGCTGAGGTGGACTTTGAGGAACCCTGGTAGAGGACCTGGAATCTTGCGTTGAATAACACCTGTATTGTCGTTTCATAAAGATAGTGTTACCAGACAGCCTGAAGTATAGAAAATGTCCCATTTCTTTCCACAACTATGGTGCAGGTGGAGTCTGCTGAGTGATATGTGAAATATGTGTTTAGAGAATAAAATGGAAATTATTCCTTAACTGATGAGATCCACCTACTTTGGCAGGAGTGGTTGGTTAGAAAGAGAAACAATCTGTCAACTTCATAGAGTAACGTAAGTACCTAGGGAGGCACCAGGAAGGGGTCACAGTGACTGCTTTTGCTGCCCTGCCTGGAAAACTCTGCCTGATTGCAAGGTAAGCTCCTAACATTAGAGATACATTCTGAAGTTGTGGTAAGGGTTTGAGTGGGTGAGTAGAGAAAATTTAGGGGCTAACCAAAGAACAGATTTGGAGTATAGTTAAAACAGAAACAAACTGTGTTATATAGCTTCTGTATGGAAAATATATACACAATTTTTAAAAATCACAGTTTTTTTCTTCTGCCAGGCTACTAGTGCCATAGTTTCAAATACTTTTTCTAACACGTAAGAGTATTCCGTTGATGCTTGGGGTGAATTTAGTTGCATGCAAATGGCCTGACACTATGAATCCATGACCACTTGCTGATGAAGAGCTCATTTTCCTTTCCTACAAGCTTTTTTGATATCTCTAGTAGTATTGGTGATGAGGTAATGAGAGTAAAGATGCAAAGCTGGTGAAAATTGAAAACCCCTTGTAGTACATGTATTCTCCTCCAGTAGGAATATCGTAGAAGTCTTAAAAGCAGAATACACTGTGTTGACAACCAGGTAGGAGGGACACCAGATAGGTCTCAGAAGACCCTCTAGGGTATCAATCTTCTACAAATTATTTTTATTGATTGGTGTCTAAACTTCCCAGGAAGGCTCCTTTTACTGACACCCAGGACTACTTCAGCCACTTGATTACTTTCAACTCATGAATCGTGGTCAAAAAATAATAAACACACCTTTCCTGAAATTGGCTTTATTCCTGGTGTGGAGCTCATGCATAAGAAGAGCCTGGGTACCTACACAGCTCTGTCTACACAGCAGACTAGGGAAATTCTCACCACTTACCAAATTTTGGATCTTGGCAAAGTCATCTACATCAGAGCTCTTATATTTGAAAAACAAAGGAACTGGCACCAGGTATTTCTATAATGCCTCTTCTGGATGAAAAGCTTAACAATTTTAAGTAAATAAACTTCTCTGTTTTCCTAGCTGTAAAATCGAGATATTAAAATTAATCCTTCTTTCTTCCTAAGGTTGTTGTAGACCTGCCTGTTGCAAACTTTATAATGTATATAATATATATAAGTACAAGCAATCATTATCATCAGCATAATCATTATCATCACCATTATATCTTTGTTTTTAATATTTTCCTTTAAACATGAAAAGTTCCATTTGGGAACCTGTTTAATTTCTTTGAATGGATTAAAAGAAGAAATAAAATGTATTTTAAAATGCCTTTCATAAGATTTTACTTTAATTTATTCTTTAAAAATATCTGAACTTAACTTGCAATAAAATATGTACATGTGTGATTGTAGTCATTTCCATGGCAGCGGATTGGGGGGTGTCAAACATAAAGGTCTGAGACTTGACTGCAGGTTCAAGCAGCAGGAGAAACTGGTTTGGGACCAAATAAGCTCTTATTCAAGTAAAACTGTTGAAAAACACTACCAGGGGAATATAGAAAATAGCTGAGGAAGGAAATTGCTTTTGGAATAAATGTTCTGTTCTTTCAAGTTTGCTCTGGTAGAAAAGTGCCCTTTTGAAGAGACTTAATAGAACCATTAGAAGGACCAAACATGAAATATGTCATGAAATCTTAAAAGGTTTATTTTATAATCATTTTTCCTAAAGGTGTATGTGGAAGGAAAAGAAATGAAGGAGATGAAATTTGCACTCTTGTACAAATGCACAAGGCTATTTGATGTAGAACAATTACTTATGTCTAAATCTACTCCAGATATGCTATCTGATCTGTGCTTTGCCATGTTTCTTGTTTTTGTTTATGGATCCTGTGCTTATCCATATGTTTGGACATCAAACTGAAGTGCTTGGTTTTCCCTTGACTTACTCATTTATTGAACTTTTGAAGTTACTCCTAGCTCTTTAATTATAGCCAATTCAAGTTCGCCTCAATTTTGGTGAAAGCTTTTGACATAACTTGCCTTTCTTTTACTTGTCAGTTATTGAGTACCTACTGTGCACTAGGTACTGTTCATTCATTTGTTCAACAGATATTACCTGAGTGCCTGTCCCAGGTCCTGGGGATGAAAGAATGTATAAAATACATTCCCTGCTCAAAAAAAAAAAATTGCAGTTAGGTGGCATTTAAAATTTAGACCATTTAAATACAATAATAAGGGGCTGAAGTGTCTGTCAGCTATGAGGAGTAACTAATCCAGTGTTGCCTAAAGGGGGGGTCAAGATTGTTAGATGTATTAATAGTTTTGCTGAGGCATGAAAGACCAGCAGGAATTAGCCTGCCCATTGTGGGGAGTCCTGAGGGGATGCAGAAAAGGGGAAGTGAGGTATTTCTAGGCTTAGAAGAGAAGGAGGGTGTATTATTCTGTTAGGGTGGCCATAATAGAGTATCACAGATGGAATAGCCTAAACAACAGAAATTTATTTTTCACTGTTCTGTAATACTTTCTTAGAAGTCTAAGATCAAAGTGCCCTCAAGTTTGTTTGATAAGGCCTCTCTCTTTGTCTTGCAGATACTACCTTCTTGATGTGTCCTCACCATGAACTTAACTCTGTGTGAGTGTACTCCTGTTGTCTCTTCCTTTTCTTATATGGACAGCAGTCCTATTGAATTAGGACCCCACCTTATGACCTCATTTTACCTTTATTATCTCTTTAAGGCACATTGGGGGTTAGAACTTCAATACATTAATTTTCAGGGAGCACAATTCCATCCACACAGAAAGTAATGGACTTAATTTTAGCAGTTCAGCATCACTTAAGTTTAGTCAATGAAGTAAAGGAATGAGAAAGATCATAAAATGCTCGAATGTCAGACTGTGCATCTAAGTTAATAAGTCTTAGGACACTGGGGAGCCACTGAAGGATTCTATCTGATGGGCTGCAGTGATCAGATTTGCCCTTTGTAAGTATCATCTGGCTTCAGGATAAAGGATGAATGGAGTTGGGGTCACTTCCAGAGGCATAATCGGATGCAGAAAGACTAGTTAATGGATTATGGCAATTGGCCAGGCCAGGGATAGACAGTGGTGGCTGCATAAGAAGTGGATAGATTAGGGAGAACTTCGGGAGGTAGAACTGATAGGAATGAATGATTAACTGAGTATAGAAAGTGAAGAAGGATATGTGCTTGATGTTGACTTTGCACTATTTGGGGAAACTAAGTAGATAATGAATTAAGTAACATAGGAAAAGTACTCGGTTTTAGGGATCAGCCAAGGGATGATGTAATCAGCTTCAATGTGATGAGTTTAAGGTCTGTGGAACATCCAAAAGGAGATGTCTACATAGATTTGTGAGCCTGAATTTCAGGAAAGAGATCTTATATGAGATCAGTTTGAAATTTTTAGAAATAGGGCAAGTTAAGTTGGAACTGTGAGAGTAAATGAAATTACCTAGATTAACGTAAAATGAGAGGAGAGCAAAAAACATGTCCTGCAACTATAAAGGTAGAAAACACTGTCATTTGTGTTATAACTAGAAGACAAGGGCTCCCTTCTTATTGGTAAGCATAAGAAACATAATTCAAATAATACCCTAATTGTGAATTTGATTCAGTGCTCTAAATAAACAGCAAATTAGGTTTGTATTGTGATTTACCAAATAAATTGCATTACAAAGATTTACTTTTGCTGTACTTAAATATTTTTATTCTCTTTGATTTAAATTTTAATCTCTGATTTGATTTTCAGCTTAAGGTCTTTTAAAAATCTAATCAGTATTTTGGTTGCAATAATTTTCCAAGTCTTCCAATTAGTGCTAAGATTAAAACCTAAATCCCTATTAACTAGTAATGAAGTTTTAAAATTTTGAATAACTCTAATAATACACTCAAATATGGGAAAATTTAACTTTCTAAACATTACATTGCTCTGTGCTTTTGATTTCAAGTTGCATAGCTTTAACAGCTGTATCTCAAAGCACCATCTGGAGATGGTAATTCCTATTCTTGTGTGGGATATTCATCACTGCTGTATCACATTCATACTAGTCACACACACACACACACACACACACACGCACACGTGTGTGCGCACACACACACACACACACACACACACAGGTATATATTTACCTGAGGATATTTACTGTGGTTGTGGAAAAGAGCAAAATATGCCACTCCCAAATATGCCACTTTGGCATATTTGTTATTTTGAATTAAGATTACTTAAGAAACAGTAGGTGCAAGAAGGACACTCTGACCTTCCTTTGTTCTCCTGAAAGCAGGAAATAAATATACCCCAAGGGAACGGTACCCTCCTCCGCTAGGAGGTAGAGAGACTGCCTTATCACCAGAGATAGGGAATTCAGGGCCAAGAAGACTGTATAAACAAACCTTGTTACTTCTTCACTAATTAGGTACCTCAAACTCAAACCCCTTTGTTTTGTCAATTCTTCACAAATTTATTATTTCCTTGTCTAAAACCTATAAAAGCTGCCTGCTTTGGTCACTTCTTTGAGTCTCATATTTTTATGAGCTCTGTACCTACAAAATTAATTTTTTTCCCTGTTAATCTGTCTTACATTAATTAAATTATTAGACCAAGCCAAAGAACTTAGCCAGGAAGAAAGAAAAAGTTTTCCTCCCCTACCATTGTATAGTTGGCTTCAGGGAATTGGTGAGACTACCACAGAAAGGAAGAGATCTGAACAGCTGGTTACGGTGATTCTTAAGCCTTGGCCCATTCATTCCCTGAGCATCTTTTTACTGCTTCAGACACTGTGCTAGGTGCAGTGAATACAGAAGACAACAGTGAACAGAATTTGCATGGACCCTGTTTTTTCAGAGCTTACAGCATATCTACTATGTGAACACGCCTGAAAATACTGCTATACAAACCCTTTCCCTATTAGGGTAAGACTGGGATAGTGCAGCCCACTTACTTGCAGCTGTCTATGGAGCAGGCCATTGTAATTAGGCTTTTTAATTCCATCATCTTCATGAAGGCTTGTGGAAGGCAGCTATTTTGTGCTCAGGATCTTGCCTCACAATGGCTTGGACCAAGATCAGTAGCTGCGAAATCATTTGTTACTTGGCCAACAGGGTAAAAATCAAGACAGCCCTAGGGTTCTCCTTGAATAGTTATTGCCAAATCTCTGTTTATGGCTCTACCTCTCCAGTCTTGAATATTCAAGAATATAGGATGTATTAGTTGAAGCAGGAAGCAGATGTGAGATTGGTTTTTAGTTAATAAAAAGTGACATGACGGCCCTTTGAACCATATTAACTGTGGTAAGAATTCCGAGGCATCCACTACCCACTTGAATGTTGATTTCCACGATTTTTCATCATCGTTTTTTAAAAAAATCAGACTAACTAAAGGTAAGCAACGCTATTGTAGGTGATCTATATTATATACTTTAAGGAAATGTAATGTAGCTGACATAAAATGGAAAAGACTTTAAACTATGTATTTAATGCTGTGGTTGAGCTATAAATAACATTGTGCCTCCATTTAGAACATTTGGATTAAAAAGAGCCTAGAAAATTTTCATATTAATTTTTCTTTCCCAAAATATGAAGAGAGAACTATTAAGTAAACGTACAATCACATTAATGAGAAATACTTCCAAGTATCAAATGAATGACTATTTTCATTGTCCATTATTTTTCATATTTGCCATGAAGTAGATTGAAAAAACACAATTAGAAAATTTAGAAATGCTCAAAACTGGAAATACATATTGTTATGTTGGCCTAAGAATGTCATGATTTTTCCTCAGGGGATCACTATTACACTTCAGTACCTTGATAGATCATAGATTTTAGGTTATTATCAAATGCTGACAGAAAAGGCTGTGATTTGAAAGCTTCCTTAAGAATTCTATGTATAATTTCTTTTAACATTTGACAGAGTTTCATGACATTAGAACTACTAAGTTCATTGAAATTCAACATTGGCTGAGCTTCTTGCATACACTTCTCATTTAGAGATAACACTTCTGTGTCCTGACACAGATTCAAAATGAATATCTCCGAAAAGAGAAAAAGAAACAAAACAGAAACTACAGAAAACTCATTTCAAAATAAAATCAAATGAACCAGAGCAAGTACCATATTGGGAAACATTTTAAGTGTGTGTGGAGGGGGAAGGAGAAGATTTAATTGATAGAAAACAGACTTTTGTACTCAAGTTCAAACAACTCATCTCTTCTGTCCTGTCAAGACAGTACCAAATAAATTTAGAATGTAAATAGTCATAACTCAAATTGCCCTAGGGCTGTTTGTTAACCTCCATAGTTCTAGAATATATGATTAAAACTATAGCTATCTCACAAATATTAGCCTTGCAGTAGCTTTTGCAACTTGTTTTAAGATATGTATGTCCAGGAATTTTCCAGTCTGTTGATTTTTTTTTCCCCTTTCTATCCCTATGTGGACATATTTATTCAATTTATATAGTAAACCACTTTAAGATAAACTGGGAAAATTGATTCGATTTGACAACTCTTAGTATGATCTTATGTACATTTGATATCAGGCTGCAAAATAGTCCAGAAGCTTTCCTACCATCCCCATTGGATTTTCAGAAGAAGAGAGAAAGAAAAATTTGTAGATACTGCATCTTCTAAATGGATCACATGACCAGAAAATGGCACACAATCTCACAAGACCAAGATAAGAAGTAGATACTTAAAGTGCTTGCTGATTTTTAGGAATTACATTTTGTTAAACAAAGATAGGCAACATTATCCAAAAAAACTAGGCAAATTTTGATTTGGTTGAGCTTATAAAGAACAAAACATTAATAGTTAAATAGCACAGCAAAGGAAACCATAAACAAGACCAAAAGACAACCCTCAGAATGGGAGAAGATATTTGCAACTGACAAAGGATTAATCTCCAAAATTTATAAGCAGCTCATGCAGCTCAATAACAAAAATATACCAAACAACCCGATCCAAAAATGGGCAGAAGACCTAAATCGACATTTCTTCAAAGAAGATATACAGACTGCCAACAAACACATGAAAGAATGCTCAACATCATTAATCATTAGAGAAATGCAAATCAAAGCTACAATGAGATATCATCTCACACCGGTCAGAATGGCCATCATCAAAAAATCTAGCAACAATAAATGCTGGAGAGGGTGTGGAGAAAAGGGAACCCTCTTGCACTGCTGGTGGGAATGTGAATTGGTACAGCCACTGTGGAGAACAGTATGGAGGTTCCTTAAAAAACTACAAATAGAACTACCATATGACCCAGCAATCCCACTACTGGGCATATACCCTGAGAAAACCATAATTCAAAAAGAGTCATGTACCAAAATGTTCATTGCAGCTCTATTTACAATAGCCCGGAGATGGAAACAACCTAAGTGTCCATCATTGGATGAATGGATAAAGAAGATGTGGCACATATATACAATGGAATATTACTCAGCCATAAGAAGAAACGAAATTGAGCTATTTGTAATGAGGTGGATGGACCTAGAGTCTGTCATACAGAGTGAAGTAAGTCAGAAAGAGAAAGACAAAGACTGTATGCTAACACATACATATGGAATTTAAGAAAAAAAAATATCATGAAGAACCTAGGGGTAAGACAGGAATAAAGACACAGACCTACTAGAGAATGGACTTGAGGATATGGGGAGGGGGAAGGGTAAGCTCTGACAAAGCGAGAGAGTGGCATGGACATATATACACTACCAAACGTAAAATAGATAGCTAGTGGGAAGCAGCTGCGTAGCACAGGGAGATCAGCTCGGTGCTTTGTGACCACCTAGAGGGGTGGGATAGGGAGGGTGGGAGGGAGGGAGATGCAAGAGGGAAGAGATATGGGAACATATGTATATGTATAAGTGATTCACTTTGTTATAAAGCAGAAACTAACACACCATTGTAAAGCAATTTTACTCCAATAAAGATGGAAAAAAATTTATTTTAATTAAAAAAATAGTTAAATAGTTATATCTTAATGAGATTCTACCCATTAAAATTGTTCAAAACATATAGAACATTTTAATCAGTAACATTATTTTTATAATTCCTAAAAAATGACAGGATTTTCTGTTGGGGAGACATTAAAATTTATACAATGAATACATATTGCATGGCTATTATGTGTCAGACATTATGCTGTTTTTCTAAATAAAAATTAAAAAGGGACACATCCTGACAGTAGATCTCTGTGCACTTTCTATAGTCTTACAGTTTTCTGTATGTCCCCCAAAATCTCCAACCTCCAAATATATAATGAATAATAAGTTAATTAATTTTCAGTTTACAGATACTGTCTGATAGTCTATCATGAATGTCAAACTTGAAATTTCCAGGATGAAATCATAGTTTATGCTATGGGAACAAAAGCATAGAACATTTGCAACTGGGACTGTCCTACACAAACTGAAATTTATAAAGCCCATCCCTATGAGCAACCGGGAAGAATGCCCTTTAAATTAGTGTGTTTGTGTGTGTGTGTGTGTGTGTGTGTGTGTGCATGCATGCCCCTGTGTACACTCAGTGAGTACACACACACTTTATGAGTGTTAGAATTGTAACAAAAAACCCATTGCACCTTTGAAATGTCTCCTGAAAGAGCCCAGTTTCTGGTTTCTATTTTGTACTTCTAAATGTTTTTTAGATCCTTTGGAATGCCTTGTCTATAATGGCTGTGCCATTTTTGCAGCTTAATCTGTGCCTTTCTTGCAACTTTATTTCTAATTAGTTGTTGCCTTCTTAGAGATGAAAGCCCTTTTGCACATTGAAGGGCAATGTGAACTTAATGAAAATATGCTGATACAAGTTAAAGATGTTTCTTTATATGAGTAAGGGCGTTGAAGGTTAACCCTGACCTTCTCAGAGGAAAATTGCTGTACTGTGTTTCAGTTAAAATCATGTATTACCATATTTCTTTCAGCTAAACCAGGCACATAATTTCAGGGTGAAAAGAGCTGTTTTCTTTAGAGTTACCTAAACAAAAGTCGGTTTAAATGGATAGCTGCAAAAATAAATCTTTGGCAGCAATAACAATACTAGGAGAGAATGTGGTGTGTTATCAAGAGTCACATCGGTGCAGAGGATCTGCCTTCTCCTTTGTTTTTCTTTAGCTGGGGAAATAATGTCCCTCTGGCAATAACTTCTGAAGTTACTTTATGTATTTTGAAGTATCCATAGGGGACATTGTGATGTGCTGCCCAGATGCCCCTAGAAGGAGTATTGTTGGCTCCACTGCTGGGAGCACTATAGACAGAAATCTTTCAGGAATCCCCTTTCGGGAGATTATTGCCTCTGCTGGAGAGTGGCCCTGCCCATGCCCCGGCTTTTCCAGGGGAGCCCCCATCAGATGACTGGTAAGGTTGGTGGAGGGATGTAAAGGTCTGGTCACCTCAGCCTAGCTTGGGGCAATTTTGAAGAGCCGTTCTAGTCTTAGGGTTGCCTGAGAAAAGATGAAAGAAAACTACAGTGAACAGTCAGTCCTATAATCATCACGTAAGTTCATTCATTTGCCACGTTTGCTTTGTTTTGTGCAAACTGCTAAACTTTTAGAAGTATGTTTCAGGCATTACGATGCATCACCCTGAAATACATTAGCATTTATTTTCCAAGAACGGGGACATTCTACTGCATACCTATAATAATATTGTCATTGGTATAACATTGATACTATGCAATCATCTGACATACAACCCATATTCTGATTTTCCCAGTGTCCTAATAATGTCATTTATAGGTGTTTTCCCCACTGAGAATCCATTGAGGATCACACAGTGCATTTATTTGTCTCTTTAGTCTGCTTTAATCTACAACAGCTTTCCCACTTCCTTTTTAAAAAAATCATATGATATTAACATTTAAAAAAACAGTTCAGAAAAAGTGTTTTGTAGGATATCACACCATCTGGGTTTGTCTGACTCTTTCCTCATGAGTGAGTTCATATTCAACATTTTTGGAAATAATACTCTATGTGATACTGTGTCCTTCTCAGTGCATTGCATCAGAAGGCACATAAGGTAATTTTACCCCTTTCTAGGTAATGTTAAGTCAGTGACTTAAAGGTAATGTCTGTTAGACTTCTTGAAGGTATCTATTACCCTTTATAATTAATATGTAATCTCTAGGGAACTCTGTTTCACCGAAACTTCAAGACTTTGGATTTTATGCTCTCAATAACCTTCTCTAATGGTTTTAGCATCCATTGGAAAGCCTTCAAAATAGTGGTTTTCTATTTTTCCTTCTACATATATTAGCTAGAATTTTTTCCTTTTCTTTCTTGTTCTTTTTGTGTGTGGCAGTGGGCGGGGGGAGGAAAGACTCATGAATTAAAACAATTTAATGTGTCATAATTCATTAAAATTATTTCATTTTTATATGCTCAAAATTTTCCAAATTTAGTCAGTGAAAACCCCTTAATTCCTTTAATAGTTTTTCAGCACTTGCTTACTTTCAGTCACAGAAGGGTATTCCATTTCTTTGCCCACATTTGTGATCAGTTATTTCTCCAAATGGTATTTACAAACCAAGGTCTGGTGCCACTCTGCTCATTGTTACTGGTATTACATTTCTTGGCCTTTTTTTGGAGCAGATCCAGGAAATAAACAAAAAACAAAAATCATTTGTTCTTACAGAGATCTCAGGTTTCTTCTCATCCTGCTCTCCGACTCTCCTACTTCCTTCTCTCAGTGTGAAGTCTATTCCCAAGTAACAATCTATTTACTCATTGGCTCTATCATCTCTCTATGTATCTATCTATGTATCTATGTATCTATCTATGTATCTATGTATCTATCTATGTATCTATGTATCTATCTATCCTCCCCCTTCTCTTCCACCTCCTCCATCATCATCATTATTGTCTACCTAATAATTGAAAGACCACACCCAAACCACACCCCTTACTGAGTAAAATTCAAGCTATTTTTGCTGCCTTTGTAGTTAGAATATATTCAGGGTGTACAGCTAAAATACTATAGTCAAAGATATTTAAATTAATTCAGTTATTCCCATGTAATTATATTGTGCATTTGATATATCCATTTGTTTCTATGTGTAGTTAATTTTACTGTTTCTTTTTGGCATTCTTGTTGATTTATTTATTTATTTATTTATTTATTTTGCGGTATGCAGGCCTCTCTCTGCTGTGCCTCTCCCATTGCGGAGCACAGGCTCCGGACGCACAGGCTCAGCAGCCATGGCTCACGGGCCCAGCCCCTCCACGGCATGCGGGATCTTCCCGGACCGGGGCACGAACCCGTGTCCCCTGCATCGGCAGGCGGACTCTCAACCACTGCGCCACCAGGGAAGCCCTGATTTATTTTTGAATGTATACTATGTTTTCATTTTTCAAAATTTATTTTTTCTTATTTCCTCCTCCTCTCATTATTTCATATAAGAATTGTTGGTGGTTCATTTTCAATTTCTTTTTAATTTTGGTTGCATGATATTTGTTTAACTATGATTGCCTTTGATGAATAATTAACATTGTCCAGTAATGTATGTCCATACAATGAGGACTTTGTGTTTACCCTTTTGGGGGAGAAGATGAGAGTATTCATATTTGAATGAAGGATAGGTGCATATAATTTTAAATAAATTTTAACAGATTTATTAAAGCATTACATTTTATTCTGTTACATAGAATTTCACATATGCTTAGAAATGTGTGTATGGCTGTTGGGTCGTCGAAAAGGATGCACTGTGTTGGTTAATAAGCTATTGTCTCTCAGCTCCCAACCCCCCCTAGCATATTCTTTTCTATCATGCTGGCATTCTGAACTGTATTTCACCCTCACCACGTATTATTGTTCTGTTAGGTTCTACCACTGGGTGCCACAGGAAACTGGAGAGAAGAAGGAGGATGGATAAAGGACTTTCTTCCTGTGTATTTGTTGCCCATTTCTGAATTTCTCCAGTGACAACTTTTTATCCAGACAGTGAGAGATCTTTCTCGTAACATGTTTCCAGGTTATAGCTTCTAGTACTTTCAGACTAGCCAGTAAGAACTCAATTTTCAGTAGTCTGAGTCCCAGCTTCCTGGTGTTCCTCTTCAGAGCCCCTGGAGTTCTAGCACCAACTGGGGAGTTAGTCCCCTGTCTTCAGAGAAATGTGTTCCAATCCTGCAGATTCCCGCCTCCAGTCTTCTATGTTTTCCTAGCCTCTGGGGTGGGAGCTTCTTTAGGCAGTTACAATCTCTGTTACCTCAGTGTGTCATGGTTGCCTTTTCACTCTTCCAGCATTAATGTAGGCAAGTTCCTAAATTATATTGTCAATATAATTTATGTGGTTTCTGTTTTCCTGACTGGATGCTAACATATAAGGTATACTAAGAATATTTTTAGTCATTACTTAGCCTTTCTATATCCACACACACCTGTAGGTAACCAATATTTTGGTTTATTCTTCCTATATTTTATTTTGAAAAAATAAAGAAGTTTATATTTATAACTAAATCTAAACCTACATGTAGGAAATGACAACTTCTCACGAGGATCTTTTTTTAAATAAACATCTGTAGAGTACTCTGTCTTGTGAGTTATGATAGTTATTCAATCATTCTCCTATAATTGGGCATTTGGGTTGTTTCCAATATTTTTGTTTCAAATAATACTTTATGAAAAACCTTTTACATATTTTTTTCTCCACATTTTTGGAGCTATAATCTTCAAGGAAAATTTATAAAAGTGAGATTACTAAATTGAAAGGTAAACGTATGTATAATGTTGTTAGATACTGTTAAATTCCTTTTTAGAGTGATGGTCTCATTTTGCACACTCAGGAACAGTATAAAGAGAATCTATTTCCCTAGAGTTTGTGGAAATAGTGTATTCTCAAGCTTTTGAATATTTGTTTTTAATTCGACAGATGAGAAACTGTATCTTTACAGTTTAGTTTTGATTTGAATTTCTTTCATTATGCTGGAATATATTTTATACATGTAAGGGCAATTTTTATACCATTTCTCATGAACTATTTCTTTCACCCTTATTTTTGGTTTTACCTTTTTTTTTTTTTTTTTTTTTTGCGATACGCGGGCCTCTCACTGTTGTGGCCTCTCCCGCTGAGGAGCACAGGCTCCGGACGCGCAGGCTCAGCGGCCATGGCTCACGGGCCCAGCCGCTCTGCGGCACGTGGGATCCTCCCAGACCGGGGCACGAACCTGTGTCTCCTGCATCGGCAGGCGGACTCTCAACCACTGCGCCACCAGGGAAGCCCCTTACCTTTTTTTTATTTTCAGTTTTTAGAAGTTCTTTATAGGTCAGAAAGTTTATCACTTTATTTACTGTATATATTGCAAATGTTCATTCCTTCTTGGTCCTTTGCCTTTTGAATTTGCTTATAATTTTTTTTTTTGCCATACAAAATATGTTAAATAGTCAAAATTGCTAATATTTTAATTTATTGCATCTAGATTTTGAGTATAAAGGAATTCAATTATGTTTTATTCAAATATTTATACGGTTTCAAGTTTTTGGTACATTTATATATTGTGATGGCTAATTTTTTTTTTTTTTTTTTGTACGCGGGCCTCTCACTGCTGTGGCCTCTCCCGTCACGGAGCACAGGCTCCGGACGCGCAGGCCCAGCGGCCATGACTCACGGGCCCAGCCGCTCCGAGGCACGTGGGATCTTCCCGGACCTGGGCAGGAACCCGTGTCCCCTGCATCGGCAGGCGGACTCTCAACCACTGCGCCACCAGGGAAGCCCGTGATGGCTAATTTTATGTGTTAACTTATCTGGGCCATGGTACCCAGATATTTGGTCAAACATTATTCTGGATATTTCTGTGAAGGTGTTTTTTGGATGAAATTAATATTTTAATCAGTGGGCTTCGAGTAAAACAAATTGCCCTCCAAAATGTGAGGGGGCTTTATCCAAGGAGTTGAAGGCCTTAATAGAAGAAACACTGATGTCCCCCAAACAAGAAGGAATTCTGCCAGCAGGCTGCTGTTGGTCTCAAACTTCAATTCTTCCCTGAGTTTCCAGCCTGCCAGCCTACCCCATCAGAGTTCAGCCTCAACAAGCCACAGCTACATAAGTAAATTCCTTAAAATAAATCTCTCTCTATGTGTATATATAGCTTCTGTTGGTTCTGTTTCTCTTAAGAACCCTGACTAATAAACGTACCTTATCAACTTGGAATTTATTAGGATGTTTGGTGGTATGGATCCAATTTTATCTGTTATCCAGATGGATAGCCAGTTGTGTCAACACCATTTATTAAAATATCTATCATTTTTCAGTGATTTGAGAGTTCACCTTTATCGTATACAAAACTTTCATCTGTACTTGAGTCAATTTCCAGACATTTTACTCTGTTCCACTGGCATATGTATTCTTGCAACAATAACATATTACTTCTTAAATTTAGGAAACATCATAATATATTTACATTTCTGGTAGACCTATTGCCCTTTCACTACTCTTCTTTTCTCCCCCGACCCCCAAACTTTTTCATCTTATCATGAAAAACTTTCAAATGTTCAGAAATGTTTTAAGAACTTTACAGTGAACACCCATATACCACTGCCCATATTCTAACATTTTGTTCTAAACTTACTTTATTACGTATTTATCCATCTGTCCATCCATCTCTATCCATCAGCCCATCTTATTTTTTGATGCATCCCAAAGTAAATTGCAGACATCACCATGATCCTCCAAATACTTCAGCATTCATAACATCAAATATAGTTAAATATTTGTTAGAGTTGTCTTTTTTTGAAGTAAATTTTTTACGATGAAATGCTTAAATCTTAAATGTAACATCCAGTAAGTTCTCACAAATCCATATACCTTGTAATCCAGTAAAGTCCTCTCATTCTCCTTCCCAGTAAATCCCCACTCATACTCCTGCTTCAAAGGAGATCGCTATTTTGATTTTTTTTTTCCCATGACAAATTAGTTTTTCTGGTTCTAAGACTTCAAATAAATAGAATCATACAGTAAGCAAATTTTTGTGTAAAGTTTCTTTCATTCAGCAGTATGTTTTGATAGTCATCCATGTTGTGTGTATGAGTAAATCATTTCTTTTAATTGCTGAATAGTATTCCATTGTATGAATATACCACACTTTGTTTATCTACTTTTTACTCATGGGCACATGGACTATTTCCAGTTTTTGGCTATTTTGCATTAGCTGTTATAAACACTATTGAATAACTATTTGGTGGACTTATGTTTCCATTTCTTTTGGGAAAATACCTAGGAGTAAAATTTGGGTGGATGGGGTAGGTGAATGCTAGTTGTGTAAGGAACAGCCATTCTTTTATCTCATGTGTGTGAATTCTAGTTGTTAAACCTTTGGTGTTGTCAGATTTAAAAATTTTAGATGATCTAGTGGAAGTACAGTACAGTAGGGTTCTGTATTAGGTTTTATTTTTAGTAGTTTTTCTTGCATTTTTCCCCAGATGAACATTAGAATAAATTTGTCTAGCACCAAAAAAATAAATGTTAATGTATTTTGGGGGATCATTTAACATCTGTGTTATTTGAGGAAAATAAATTTAAGGAATAATCCTTTCCAGTGATGAGGAATGCTTTCCATTTTTTAAAGTCTACTTTTGTGTCATTCAGGGGTGTTTTTAAAGTCCCTTCTTTTTTCCCCCACATTTCTTATTACATTTGCTCCAAAATATTTAACTTTTGTGTTGTTATTGTAAATGGGTTTTCTTTTCAATTTTATCTTCAATTCGTTATTTTATATCTGTATGTTTATACACTTTTATATAAATAAATAAATAAATATTAGTATATATTTACATACTAATTTTAATCCTGCCACTTTAATGAAGCATTTTCTTGTGTGTGTTGTTTTATTATTAATTCTCTATCATTTGTAAATAGAGATAATTTAAGGGTTTATTTTTTCCCTCAAGTGTTATGATTCCTAATAGTGTTCAGTTTTCCAATTGCATTGGCTGTTTTTCTTTTTGCACTGAATGTAACCTTGCCTGGTATTAAGATTGCTAACCCTGCCCTCTTTTTGTTTGCATTTGTCTTGTGTGTCTTTCCCTATTATGTTATTTTCAATCTTTTTGAGACATTTAGTTTTGGGTTTGCATTTTTTATAAGGTTTGTTCAACCTGATACTCCTTTTCTTTTCATAGGAGTGCTTAGCCTAACTGTATTTATTAAAGTGACAGATTTGTTTGGGCTTTTTTCTTTCATCGTCCTTTATATTATGCTTTTACTTTTTATGGCTTCTTTTTTCTTTTTTTTGTTTTATAATACAGTATTTTTTCGCCTTGGCTTTGTCTTATGTGTAGATTCTTTCTGATAAACTGTAAATTGCACCTTTACTGTCAGTTCTTTTAGTGGTTACATTTACACAATAATTTTATATAATACATTTACTACTCTGCATCTTTAGGCAGTAACTACTGAATCCCCATTTTGTGCAATAACAAAATTGTTATAATTCCCCAATCTCTTCTCTTTATTTCTACTTTGAAATTACAGATCAACATAGTCTTTTTCTTATTTTGTCTACTATATACCTTTACATATTTAAATACAATTGTATTTTTATTATATTTTTTAATCAGTTTTAAAAAATATATTTTAGTCTTTATTAAATATGAGGAAATAAAGTACATATATCGCTTTCCATATTTTTTTCTGACTTTTGCCTCCAATTTTTTGTTAATATATTTTTGCTTTATTTTTATGGTTTGGGACATTTTCTTATGATTTTACATCCATAATTTCATCAGATGTTTGATTTGTTCAATGTCCTAACCAATTGTTTTCCCATATTTCTCTATTAATCTTTTCATTGACTCCATTGTTCTCCTTAAGAAGGGCTCATAGGAATTGGAATTCCTGCACATGTAAAAATGTCTATCTTCTGCCTTTGTTTGCATACACAGTTTCCTGATGATAAAGTTTTTGTCTTATACTTTCTTTCCTTGTAAACACTGTAGGCATTTGCCAATCTCTTTTACCACTGAAGAAGACTGAACAGAAGACTCCAAGGCTATCCTGAATCTTCACTCTGTTGGTGACTTTATCTTTTAGAATTGAGGCCCAACAGAGGTTTGGTTTTTTTTGTTTGTTTGTTTTGTTTCGTTTTTTTAGAAGACTAACAATTCTTCTAGTCTATGTTTCAGTGTTGATCACTCTGAATCTATTTTTTCCTAAAAAGTATATACCCTTTTACTCTGTAGGTTAGTCTTATATTTCTAGAAAATATCCTTGAATTGCATATTTGAATATTTTCCCATTCCAATTGTTGCTACTTCTCTTGAAACTCATTGTTTTTATGTATAGTGTTCATTAAAAACAAACAAAACATACCTTGACCTCCATTTACTTGTTTTGTCTTTTTAGAAGACACGTTTTCCTTTGCATCATGGTCAGTAAAGCTTCAACAATTGTTTTGTTTTTCTACGTGGCTTCTTTCCTAAGCTCTCTCTGCTCCTATTTCTCTGTACCAATCATATATTTTCCTTAAGCCTTATGTATTTGCTTTGAACTCTTTGGTTATTTTATTAATTTAAAAAATTGTTTGGCATTGTAATTGTTTTTGCTTTTTTGGTTGTTGTTTCTAACCTTCATTTATTACTTTCTAGTATTTTGAATAAGATCCTATACTGATTCAGCTTGATTGTTTGGATAAGTTTTTTCCTGGCCTGGCTTTTTGCAATCAGTTGTGTGAGAAAGGGAACATGGCAGTCCTTTGGCTAGTAGGGATTCACCTTGGTGCACAAAGAAACCCAAGATGCCATGTTGGGTATATGAGAGATTTATTTTAATCATGACTTTTCCAGAGCCAGTAAAGATCAACAGTTATGGATGCTCCAAAATCCCATGTTTCTCTCCTCCAGTCTGTCTCCAACCTCTCCAATCATACCAAATATATTTGTGTGTTTCCTTGCAGAATCCTTGGTATACCTTGGCACCATATGGTATTTTCCCGCCAGCCTGGGTGTTCCATTTCCTCTGTTTTAAACAAAATATTTTAAACAAAAAAGGTTATTGTTTTGTTCCTTGGATGCAGTCCCTACTTAAGGATAATTATGTTCTGCTGGCTTTGTTTGAGATCTGTAGGTTTTCTCATTTGATCTTTTCCCATGCTTCTCTGCTCTTTTGCTACACTTGGCAGTTCTTTGGAAAATATTGAGGTTTAGGGTTAGAATGTCCTATAATTTTGGAATGGTAAAATATTTGTAATTCCATTCTTCATTATGCTCTTCATTTTTCAGTGATTTCTAAGAGGAGGTAGAAACAGCGTTATTAAGTACTCTGTTGACTGACTTCTTAATACTGGAGGGCTACCATAAATGTAATGAATCTTAACTAATATAAAGAATCAATAACAAGGATGATGCTGAGACCCTGAGGTTTTGCTTATGAATCTACTGCAGACTCAGAGATGCTTAGGGTTTGTAGCATAAACTTTGAGGAATAAACTGAACCTTGGCCTTTTGTGTGTGAGGTATAATGTACATAGAAGAAAATTCACCAGGTTCGAGTTGTACTTTTGCTCTTCATAATTTTTCTTTATATCTGTTTTCTCATAATCACCATTTCCTTTTATCTTACTTACTACTATGTGTTGTATCAAATAAGAACTTTTGACCCATAAGTAACAGAAAACCCAACTCAAAATGACTTAAACCAGTGGTTCTCAAATTTAAGGGGCCATCAAGATCACTTGCCCAGAGTTTCTGATTCAGTAGGTTTGGGGTGGCGTCTAGGAATTTCTGACAAGTTCCCAGGTGATATGGATGCCGCTGATCTGGACACCATACTTTGAAAATCACTGGGTTAAACAAATAGAAGATGTATTATCTTGTAGTAAAGAATGGTAGGATGCCTTAATGGCTGGTTAATGTCATAGTTCAACAATAATATTATTTTTTTCTTCTCAGAAATGTAGATTATCTCCCTTCATGGAGCCTGTTGGTCATAGCACCTCAGGGCACAAGAGTGTTCAAAGTCAGGGGGAAAAATAAAGACCTAATCCAATCTCTTTCAGAGCTACATTTTCATGAAGCACTCTCATTGGTAAAAAATAGGCGACACAATATTTTCTATTCCTAGTTACTAACAAGGAGGCTGTACCTACTATTCATCTTAGGCTGAACTAATCAAGACTTACCTCCTGGATCTGGGCCCAGCCTAGATAGCTAAATGAGACCAAAGCTTGAGGCTGAAACTGGTGGAGCTTAAGTTGCCTAGGTGGGGAATGTAGCAGCACTATAAATTATTGTATGTGCAGATTTCCAAGGCCTTTTTACAGTTTGGGCCCAGTCTTTCCCAGCTTATTTTCATCTGTTCAGTAGTTAAAATCTAAGTGTTAAGTGGCACATTAACACTTCCTTGTTAATTAGCAAGAGCAATAATGTCTCAATTGATTCTTTTAAATTCACAAGTTCTATTCTTCCTTCTTTTAGGGGAATCAAACTCTACACAAACTATAGCAATAGTTGTGCAAAATGCTTTCTTCAATATTTGCCTTAGTTTTTCTTTTCTGTTTCTGTAACAAGTATATATTTTTTTCTGATTCTGAAATAAACTTGGAATAACTTTTCTCCAGCTGATATTCTGAGTTGTCCTTTTTGTTATTGTTTTTGATATTTCACCGTTTCATTTGTTCATGATTAATTCACAATGACCTGTTCCCTCCAGGTCATCACAATTTGTTTGTTTTATAATAAAGGGACCAGAGAATTTTGTAATGGAACTTAACTTATGTGAAATAACTATCATATCTAATATTATTATTTTATGTACCTTTGTTAAAGTGCATACATATGCAAATAATTACCTTGATAAAAATGAGTATGCTCATTAAGCCACCAATCAGTTCAATAAATTGAACGTTACATGAATCCTGAAAGTCCCTTATATATGCCTTTCTCACCAGCTTCCCCTCTCTTCTGCACCACAGGGGACATAGATTATTTTGCCTATTTTCGAACATAATATAAATGGAATCACATATATAGTATGAACTGTTTTGTGTCATGCTTCTTTTGTTCACTCTTGTGTGTGAGATTGTTTCTTACTTTTTCATGTGGCAAAGTGGTTGCACAAAATTATAACCCCAGTAATATATGGAAGTTCCAGTAGATTCATATCAGGGCAACACATAATTTTCTATCTTTTTAACTTTAGCAGTTCTAGTGAGTGTGTCTAGAGATAATTTTGGTTTTGTTTTGCTTTTCTCTAGTGACTAATGAGGCAAAGTTTTTCATTCCATGTTTAATGTCTTTAATATATATAAGACTATTAAGATTTCTGTTTATTCTCATCAGTTTTGCTAAGTTGTGTTTTTAGAGATATATGCCTTTTCATGCAAATTTTCATATATGTTGGCTTATGGTTATTTATAATAGGTTCCTATTATCTTTTTAATCTGTATAACATCTGTATTGATGTCTCTCTTTTATTCTAATATTTATTATTGTTGGTTGTTTGTTTATTTACTTATATTTTTTGCTCCTTTATTTTCCTAGGGTTTTGCTACTTTTATTTGTCCTTTCAAAGAACATAATTTGGCTTCATTGGTTTTGAGATCTTTTTTCCATTTGGTTAATTTTCACTTTTTTCTCCTATTATCTTCTTTTTACTGTCTTTGAATTTAACTACTTTTCCCCTAATTTCTTGAGATGGATACATATATAATTTACTATCAACCTTTTTTTTTCTCTTTCAATATATATTTTAAGGTTTAAATCAGTTTTGATTTTAATTTAGTTCAAAATATTTCTAATTTTTATTGAAATTTCTTCTTTATCCATGAATTATTTAGAAGTGTAGTGCTCAAACATTTGGGGATATTCTAGTTATCTTTTTTTATTGATTTCTAGCATAATGCTATTGTATTCCCCAAACAAACTATGTATATTTTCAACCCTTTGAAATTAGTTGAACTTGCTTTATGTCCCTGCATATGGTCAGTTTTGTAAATGCTCTGATGTTGTAGGATGCAATGTTCCTTATACAACAGTTACATCATTTGTGAGTCATGTTGTGCAGATTTCTATATATTTCAATGTTCAGACATTGATTTTTATCTGCTTATCTAATTGAATATTAGAAGGTATATTATAATCTCCTTTTATGATCATATATTTTTTATTTCTTTTCACTGTAACCTCAAACAGTCTTTCCTCCATGTGCATGTATCCCTGACCTTTTTTGTGTGTCCAAATTTCCACTTATAAGTAAACCAGTCAGATTGGATTAGAGCTCATCCTAATGGCTTATTTTAACATAATTAAATCTTTAAAGGGCCTGTCTCCAAATACAATCACGTTCTGAGGTACTGGGGTTAGGGTTTCAACATAAGAATTTGGGAGAGCACAATTCAGCCCATAGCCATGTCACTGGATACTATATCCCTACTTAAATTAGTAGAAATAAATTTTTATTACACATTTTCTTGGTTGTTACATTTCTTATAAACTGTTTTATATGATATTCTTTCTTATGTAATACTTTCGTGCAATTAAGAAATTTCATTCTGTATCTCAGGCACATTTAAAAATTTTATAATAACCCACATCTGGATACCTCATAATACTTGCTTTTTAATAGCAACAAATATTCTTTCACTAATTAACATGTGAAATTCACAAAGAGAATACCAGTATTTGGAAAGGTTACATATAATACAATGAAATATTGAAATAGTTCCCTGTATCAAGACATTCAGACAGACGTAGGTAATTTGAATATTTCCTAAATTTTAAATAGTTTACAATCCAACTAATTACCCATCTTGATTTAGGTCTATGTGATAAAAAAGTGAACTTTCTTGTTTTCTCATGAAGTGGATAAGTCAATTCTGAATAGAAATAATACAATAATTACTAACATAAACATCAGTTTTCATCTCTCTTGCTCATGTTTATAAATAGTTGAATACATAAATTCCAGCCTGAGCAGACAAACATCTTAGATGGTATGGCAGATTACTATGAGATTTTTTAAAATAAAATATTTTTCTTTCTTCCTCATCTCTCTTTCAAATGAGTAAGGCCCATGTGATTGAATTCTGGCCAGTTGAGTTTAGACAAAAATGTGAACACAACTTCTAGGCCTAACCATTTAAAACCTCCTGTGGTCATCCTCCTGTCTTTCTTTTTCTGTCCTTTTGCTGAGTAGAGAGGGGCCTATGGATCCAGAGGAAGGCAAAACTGTAAGATAGAAGGAGTCTGGCTCCATGATTGATAATATGGAAGGCTGTTCACTGACCAGGAATATGTAATTTATGTGAATAAAAAATAAACTTTATTGTACTAAGCCACTAAGATTTAAGGTCTTGCTTGTCGCAGCAGCAAATATTTTCTTAAAAGGTGCAAATGATCAAAGTGAAACTTGATATAACTCATGTAACTTGCATTGTTGAAAAGCTCTTTTAAAAATTATCATCTTATTTTAAAGCATTTCAGAGAACTTAAAAAAATTTTTTTCTACTTGATTAAAATTCCATCCATATTATATGTGATGTTCATGGAAAGCTAGACATTTCTCCAACTGCCTATTCTCCAATCTTAACAGTCTCTACTCCACTTCACATTATTTTGCCTCATTTGACTAATTTTCCATTTATTATTCCTCAAACATTCAAATAATTTTCTCCTCTATTCATTTGCTTTTCCTGGTGTCTTTTTCCATATGCTTATTTAAGCTCGGCATTATCTGTGAGGCCTTGGTTTTTGACCTAATCCTCAATGAAGTCCTGTGATATTTATTTTCTGGCACTTATCAAATTGTTCTGTGGTGTTAGGAGAATGGAATCTAGTCTTTATCAAGAGCATCTAGTATACTACTAAGTATTATAAATGTATTTAATGACTACAATCAACTGAGTGCTTACCATGTGCCAGATGCCTCATACACAAATTCTCATTTAATCATCAGAATAACCTATCGAGTACATTTTTTTTTAACTCCCATTTTATAGAGGAAAAAGACTGAGGGATTATAGAGGTGGAGAAATTTACAATCCTGTTGAAATTTAACTTCAAAGATCAATCTTTCCCCACTATACCCCATGATAATTACTTTTCATGGTTAGTTTCTTTAATTAAATTTAAAACACTTTTTTTTTTTCCTGTAGTCAGAAAGGGTGCTTTGCAGTAAAGTTGCTCAATAAATATTTGGTAATTAGTATCTATGTTTGGGTTCATTTCAGAGCAGATATTTATTTCAGGAATATGTACTAGGTTTAACCCTGTGCTTAACTTCTGGCTATAAAGCCAACTAAAGTCAACCTCAGCGTTCAAATGTATAATCACAGCATTAGTCTGGAAACCTGGGACTCCAACCAGGTATTCCCCTAGATTATAACCCAAATTCCAGGCCAGACACTGAAAAATCCAAATTTCAGGGGATTATTCCATTTTTAAGTAAAGTGGTCAGTGTACAGCCAGAGAAAATCTAGACCAGAACTACACTGTTAACATTTGTTGAAGTTCAAAGTTCCCGTGTTCACCTGCAGGAACCCATCTTGACATTCCATCCATAAGGTAATAAATACCCAGAATTTTCCTGGTTGATTATAGTCTTATACCAATTTCTAAACTGTGTTTCTCTGTAAAAGGGAATTAGCAGATGTTTAAATGAAGATCAAAATGAGAAAAGTCTAATTAGGGCTACATTCAATTATAATCCTACTTTACTTATTTAGCATTATTTGAAAGCTCATCTCATATATTTTGGTCACTGAAAAATACTAAATTATTTTAATTCTTAATATCATTATATTCACAATCTCTTTTCAGATTTTCATGAATTTTACACATATTATTTTATGACAATTTATATATTTTATGCATTCCTGTTTTCAGAAGAAAAATTGGTTGTAAATAAAGTAGGATAATTGCTAATATATATTCTATGACTTTAACGGCCTTTTCTTCCCTGTGGACCATTATTAGTTTTCTCCTAAAACCCTTTTAATTGATCAAAAGAAAATGAGGGTTTTTCATTAATATCTGAGCATCTTTTTACCTTAATTTGTTCTGAAGTGCATGGTGTCCTGAATTGTGAGTCTGAGTCCCTGGACAGATAAGGAAAAAAAAGAAACCTCCATGTTTTCTTACATAGGTAAAAGATGGCCACTTCATGATCTAATAGATTGTAATGGTGTTGTTGGCCTTTCTTGTGGTAAAATATGTTTATCCAGGCTTCTTTGCTCTTTCTGCCTGACAGTCCTTGGGAACAGGGTATTCATAAATGTGACAATATCAGATTCACTGACAGATTTTTCAAAAAACGAAAAGTTACGTCATTTGAAAGTTTCATCTGGGTGTAAGGAAGAAAGAAAGAATGCATCACCAAGAACTACACTTTACAGTGTGTACTCAGACAACAAAACTACGAATAGAGAGAAATAGATGTCATTAACTTGTGGATTTCAGAAAAAGAAAACAATTAGTTGTCTCTGGGGATCTTTTTCATGGGAAGGATGCTTTATTTACAATTAAATCCCTCTCCTGATGCCAGGAATTACAAAAAAGATATAAAGATATAAGAAATACTTTGAGATATTTGAGAATACTGAAGGCCCAAATGAAATAGGCACACATTTTTTTTTATTCTTTTGATTTTAATTTGTATAGTTCCCCAAATATGAGAGGGATTATCACTTAAAAACATAAATGTTCAGGCCGAGCAAAATCCCAAGTGAGGGGAGGTTATGGAAACATCAGAAGAGCAGAGTCCATTGTCACTGGGTATTATGCAAACCACAAACGAAATTACCACTAACATGTCTTATATCCCAAACTGAATTCAGTGGAAGAGCAGAAGAGAAATGATAGCCTTTCTGATTTCCTGACTGGAAAGATGAGTGTAAGTCTGTACCTGGAATCTAATTACAGACAAGCCACTAATAAAACCATGAGATACTTGACAATATGAGAGGGAAAATTGTACAAACAGAAAATTTATGACAGTGATCCACAGCACTGATGCAATAAAGGAATCTAGTTTGAGTGACACTTCCTGAATAGTAATAAAAAATTAGAAGTCCATTCAACCACCTGGGATATTATCAATATTTACTTCTTATTTGGTTGTCAGTTTCATGTCATGTCCCCAAACCTCCTTTAAGGGAAAGAAAAGAAATGTAAGTTCTCCTCCCTACATAAATTTAAAACATAAGTCTTTAGTCTTTAGGACTTTTTTATTTTTCCGCAGGCAAAGGCAAAGGATTCGCTTTTGTCATTCTTGAGAAAAGCTGCTCTGTAGTTAAGAACACAATTTTAGAGCAAGACAGGCAAAGAATTTGATTCCAACTTTTCCATATGCTAGAAGAATGTGATCTTACCTGTTTATGTATTAATTTCTCATTTTTAATATGAGGATAATAATTACCTGAGAAGGTACTGTGAGAATTAAACTAGGTATTATATTAACTGTGAGATGCAATACCTTACAAATAGTAAACACTCAATACATGGTAGCTAAAAGAGAGAGACAGAGACATAGAGAGAGAGACAGAGAGAGAATAATTTAATTCTGGTTCCAAGGCAACTTTTTGAACAAGCATTATTCAAAAGATCTGGTCTATTTTAAGCAGAAGTAATGGATTACTTTTTTGAAAAGTTATGTGTAAAATGATTGTTTCTCTACATAAAATTCTAATTTATCACTGGTTTAATTAAATAGTTTTAATTCAACTCTGTAATTGAAGATTGATCTTTATTTGTTAGTGATCTGCTTTTTATTGAAGTATAATTGACTTACAATAGTATATTAGTTTCAGGTGTACAACATAGTGATTTGATATTTTTTTACATTATGATACGATCACCACTGTAAGTCTAGTGGTCATCTCTCACATACCATCTGTCACCATACAAAGTTATTACAGTGTTATTGACTGTATTTCCTATGTTGTACATTACACTCCTGTGACTTATTTATTTTATAACTAGAAGTTTGACCTCTTAATTCCCTTCACCTATTTCACCAATTCCCCTGCCAATTCTGCTCCTGCCCCGTGACCACCAGTTTGTTCTCTGTATCTATGGTTCTGTTTATTGTTTTGTTTTTTAGATTCCATGTATAAGAAAAATCACATGATATTTGTCTTTCTTTGTCTTACTTATTTAACTTAGCATAATACCTTCTAGATCCATCCATGTTGTTGCAAATGGCAAGATTTCATTCTTTTCTTATGGCTGAGTAATACTCCATGGCATATATTGGGTTGGCCAAAACGTTCATTTGGCTTTAAGTAACAATAAAAGACACATTTTTCATTTTCACCAAGAATTTTATTGAACAATGTATTCACTAACTGAATGAACTTTTTGGCCAACACAATATATACCATATCTTCTTTATCCAATCATCTATCTATGGACACTTAGGTTTCTTACATGTCTTGACTATTGTAAATAATGCTGCAATGAACAGGGAGGTGCATATATTTTGTTGAGTTAGTGTCTTCATTTCCTTCAGGTAAATAACCAGAAGTCGGTTTACTGGATCATTTAGTAATTCTAGTTTTAATTTTCTGAGAAACCGCCATACTGTTTTACACAGTGGCTATAACAATGTACATTCCCACCAATAGTACAGGAGGGTTCCTTTTTTTCTACATACTTGCCAATACTTGTTATTTCTTGTCTTTTCAATGCTAGCCATTCTGACAGTTGTGAGGCAATATCTCATTGTGGTTTTGATTTTTATTTTCCTGATGATTAGCAATGTTGAGTATCTTTCATATGTCTGTTGGCTATCTTTATGTTTCCTTTGGAAAAATGTCTATTCAGTTTCTCTACCATTTTCTAAATGGATTGTTTGTTTTTTTGATATTGAGTTGTATGAGTTCTTTATATATTTTGAATATTAAGCCTTTATTGGATATATCATTTGCAAATATCTTCTTCCATTTAGTAGGTTGCCTTTTCATTTTGTTGATGGTTTCCTTTGCTATGTAAAAGTTTGTTTTTTTTTGTTTTTACAAAGTTTGTTCTTTGTAAAAGTTAGTTTGAAGTAGCCCCGTTTGTTTATTTTGCTTTTTTCCCCCCTTGCCTGAAGAGATGGATCCAAAAAAATATTATTAAGACCTATCTCCAAAAGGGTATTGCCTTTGTTTTCTCCTAGGACTTTTATGGTTTTAGGTCTTACATTCAAGTCTTTAATCCACGTTGAGTTACATTTTGTATATGATGTGAGAAAGCAGTCCAGTTTGATTCTTTTACATGTAGCTCTCCAGTTTTCCCAGCATCATACATTTAAGAGCCTATCTTTTCCCCATTGTATAGTCTTGCCTTCTTTGTTGTAGATTAAGTGACCATATAAGTGTAGGTTTATTTCTGGGCTCTCTATTCTGTTCCATTGATCTATGTGCCTGTTTTTGTGCCATTACCGTATAATTTTGATTACTGTAGCTTTGTAGTATAGTTTGAAATCTGGGCGCTTAATACCTCCAGGTTTGTTCTTCTTTCTCAAGATCATTTTGGCTATTTGGGGTCTTTTGTGGTTCCATCCAAACATATGTTATTAATCATTAATTGATGAGATCCTGAAGAACATTTCCTAACTCTCATGGTAAGTTATAAAAATTAAAAGCTAAATATACTGGATGAAATACCATGTAAAATTACTGTTTAATGTAATTAATAATCATCTCTGTATGAGTGGTTAATCATTGATTAACATTTTTGTTCTTCAATACCTAGGAATTATTTTTCCCACAAGTGGATTTGTAAGTTTATGTCTTTCTCCATTCTTGGCCAAGGATTGAGACCACAGTCAATCTACATAAAGAAAACAGTAATGGTCTGAAACATTCTCATTATTTTAGGTTTGGTAGAATTTCAGAAGCCTCTACTCTGTGTGTCTTAAGTTTTTGGAGCAGTATCACTTTTGATAATTGATCAAATTTTAGGAAGCTTTACTGAGGACTAATATGGGATGTTTAAAACGTGCAAATTTTATCTCTGGTCAGAAGCGAAAATCTACAAAATTCAAAAGCAGTGCAATTCTGCAGGCTGAGGCAGAGGCAATTCCTGACATAAATGGTATGTAGGGTCTAACAGCAAAACAAAACAAAATCAAAAAAGCAAAACAAAACAAAACAAAACATACAAATTGGATACCATGCTCCATGTAAAGAGAAAAGCCATACCTAAGAACTTTCATATAACATGATAGGTAGATATACACAGATAATCAATTAATAAGCAATCACAACTTTTTTTTTCCTTTTATATCACTAGGCTTGGGTAAGGGGAGGGAAGAAATCTGAAGAGGAAGGAGAGACTTTAAAAGAGAGACAGCAAAAAGTCATAATTCTACTTTCTTGCTTTTCCATTTTTCTTATCCTGGATAGTGGGGCCACATAATCTATCACCCAAGGAATCTAGCCAAGACCTGACTTAGTTCTCAATTGTCAGAAATGAAATTAGTTACAGAACTACATCTCTGGAGCAATGTTTTCCTTCATACCATCTTTGATGTCTTGGTAGTCCACAGTTATTTTCCCAACTGTATGGAAAAATAAAAATAGTAAGTCATGTATTTAGTTATTTTACCAAATGACTTGCAATACTATACACTTTTATTACAATGGAAATTGAGCCACTCATTAGTAAAGCACTGAGTTTTTAAAGGTTACTAAATTTTGATATCTTTAAGCAAAAGCCCCATGTCAGTAGAGCATGGAAGACCCCAGTCCAGTGTTTCTGTAAGGGGTATGGCTGCCACACAATCCTTGATAACTTTGTAAAACCCTTGTTCTGTACATGTACATAAAACTGAAGCATTAGGGAAGAATGCTTCATCTTTAGAGCATCTTGATTTGGTGATGATTTTCAGTTGCTACTTTTATTGGTAATTATATATTAGTTGAATTACTATTAAGTGTGTCTTTTAAAACTTTCATTTATTCTGCTATTTTGCTATCAATTTGATTTTTATTTTGTTCTCTGTAATTCTGTATTGAAACAAAGAACCCTCTACATACCCCAGATTCCAATGTTGGAATGTGGGAATGCAAGAAATAGTTTGAAGACCATTGTTCTAAAATTTCTTCCTTTTTCTTTTTAGTGTTAGAGGGAAGAAAGTTTTGCACTGTAGCCTGAAATAAACCAATCCCAAATTACAGGGCTCTCTAGAGATCTAATCTCTAAGTCTACTTAGACCAGATCACCCTTTTCTGAAGAAGGAGGGATTCTGGCCTTGCCCTACTGGTCCCACCTTATTGAGCTGGTTAGAAATCTGGCCAGGGTGGAGCAATCAGATTTGATTGAGAAGATATTTGGAGTTGGTATTCAGTGACATTAGTTAGGATCTGGTAGTACTTGTTTGAAAACATGGTCTTCATAATTCCAAAGTGCAGGAAAAGGCAGCAAACTGGTTTTCATTAAAACATGGGTTCTTGGCCCTGCTTAGCTAATGTTAGAGAAACTAATCTTAAGAGACTTAGAAGTATCCACATTTTAGTAAGCACTCACAAGTTCTTGTGTCACCAGTGGAAACTGATTCCTCAGTTCTTGCCCTTCTTGAGGGAAATAATTCAGTCAAGAGACATAGAGCAGTTTTAAGTAACAAGAGTTTTATTAAGCAGAGCAAAAGTATACTTCCAAGAAGGATGAGAGCAGGCTGTCTGGAAAACAGAAGCCAGCCCTGCAATGGGGTGGGGTTGGGTTTTTAGACTGGTGGTCCCTCCCTGTGTCCTGCAGCATTTGACTGACAAGTTAATTGACAGCTTTTGGTTATATAACTTTTCTCCTAGTATGCAGGCACTTACCCATAAGCACCTAAGTGAAACCCATGGTGGGGGGCGGGGGGGAGGGACAAAACCACAATGCTAATTTATTACAAATACAGCATAATGAACCCCAGGTTACCTTGAATCACCTTTTAGGTCTTGGTGCACCTGTACCAACGTATGCTGGTAGTTTTATCTTGCTTGGTCCTGATATGGCTGGAAACCTAGTGGTGGTCCTTGACTATAAGAGGGAGGATCCCTGGCTAAGCTCCGACCACCAGTGTCCGGGTGTGGGAGGGAAAGACAAACCGTCCAGGATGGGGCAGGACCTACTAATGTCTGACTAACCACCTAACGCCTGCATTGATAAAACATGCTAATTAGCGAGTGGGTCCATTTCTAGCCATGACATGTGAACAGTAAAAATGGTTAATGTCAATCCATGGGAGAGATATATTATCACTAAAGTGACAAACCAGAGTTCTATTTTTACTTGTATTTCTAAAGGTAATGTGTTTAAGAAGGGTCTTTGTTTTTTTCAGTGCCATTCACAAGTGAAAGTGCCCATTCAAAAACAAACCAACTTTTACTTATAGTTGGTTTAGTAATGGTATAAAAATGGCAGACAAAGCCTCTTAAGTTAAGGAAAGAAGCCCAAGCGAGAGTAGCATCGATATATATACACTACCAAATGTAAAATAGCTAGCTAGTGGGAAGCAGCAGCATAGCACAGGGATATCAGCGCAGTGCTTTGCAAGGACCTAGAGGGGTGGGATAAGGAGGATGGGAGGGAGGCTTAACAGGGAGGGGGTATGGGGATATATGTATGCATATGGCTGATTCAGTTTGTTGTGCAACAGAAACTAACACAGTATTGTGAAGCAATTATACTCCAATAAAGATGTATTAAAAAAAAGCTTACTTGAGAGAATTTGCCTTGATTATGCCTAATATACATGTATATGAAAGTTAAATTAGATATGGTCCATGAATTTGATAACTATTCAGATGATTTGCCTTTGTCTCTGATATAACAGAAAGTGCTATAAACCTTGATATATAGTAGACAACATATATATGATATGTAGGGGAACAGAATTTGTCACCCTAAGATATCACTCTTTGGCATGTTAATTATTTTAAGGTTTTTTGTTTTGTTTTTGTTTTCTGAGAAACAGCAGATAAGGGAAAGGACTCCAAAACCCAAGTAGGAGTTGCAGTTTTGTAAGAGATATTTACATTTGTAAGAGAAATCTCCATTTGTAAGAATGTCTCCCTCTCTATAGGAAGCGGAGGATGACCACTTCTCTAGAAACTCTTACCAATGAAGAAGGGATCGACTTAAATCTGCATCACTATCACCCTTGTTTACTGTGATTTTCCTGGTAAATTCCCATAAAGGACTCTTCCCACCCCCAACATGCTCTTTTGTCTTTAGCTAAAGAAGGTATTTAAGGGGAGGGCTTCTGCCCTCTTGGTAAGTTACTCAGTTTTTTTTAGATCTCTCTCATCAAACAACTTTTGTTTGACTTTCTCCTGCTAATCTGTCTTGTGTCAATTTAATTCTTAGACCAGCCGGAAGAACCTAGAAGGGTAGAGGAAATTCCTTCCTCCCTGACAGATACATATGCACATGAATATAGATAATACTGAAGATATGTTTCTAAATTTTTTCCAATTCCAGATATAAGAATTCAAGATTTTGGTGTTCCCTTTATTTATAAAATAATATTTGGGAAGTCTCTAGGGTAAAGCAACAGAAAAATGGAAACATAATATCTTACTATTTTAAGGAATAGCAAATAAATTGTCCTAAGAGCAGCTCTCTGGCACAGCCTGATGCAAACTGATTTAGGCAGATTGATTCAAACAATTCAAGATGTTCAATGATGAAAAATGGTGCCCCAACCTTTTTTGTTTTCTTAAGAAATAATAAAGATTAGTACCATTTTCCCTACCTCAAAAACTTTTTAAAAATATTATTTGAAGAAACATAGTCTTGGTGGCAGATTTGTAAAACTCACCAGTGGCATTCATGGAGGTGAAGAATAAAGATTAGTACCATTTTCCCTACCTCAAAAACTTTTTAAAAATATTATTTGAAGAAACATAGTCTTGGTGGCAGATTTGTAAAACTCACCAGTGGCATTCAAGGAGGTGAATAAAAAAAAAAATTAAAGAGGAAATAGGAGCAACAAAAGGAATTCTACTGGGAAAACTGCCTTGTTGAAGATCCTGACAGAATTTGAAGGTTCTCTTCCAAGTTTGGGGCGGAAGATTGCCAATCCATTCAATCACACCTTAATCCACCACTGCTGGGTTGGACCTAGAGCAACATAGATTTTTCTGTACCCCCTGCCAAGAGTCTAATAATCCACATCCTTTCTTTTGAAGGATAGAAATCTCAATAGGATTGGAAACAAGTCTCGGAAAAGGTGCCTGTGGGGGGCTTGTTTCATTATAATAACAAACCAGCTCCTGTTCAAAGAGAAATCACACTGAATTCCTTGCTGTCTTGTCCTAGTTGATTCTTTTTTTATCCTAAATATTTACCTTAATCCCTTTAAACTAAGACCCTCTCAAAGGAATAGCTGCACGTCTTTCTCTATCTGGAGACTACTCTCTTTTGTGGGATTCCTTTAGTTGTTGCTATAGGTTTACTCTTCTCTCTAGAGAGGGTTTTGTTGCTTTTTTACTTCCTGGCTCTACATTTTATTTTCATTCTAAACTGTTAACTTGAATTTAATTTTCTTTTTCATGTGGGCTTTTTTAAGACCCATATATGGAATCCTTCATATGTGGACAACCTGAGAGAGCTAAGTAGGGTAAATATCTACATTATCTATGTAGATTGTGTCAAACCTAGAGAGATGAAAACATTCATACTGGGCTTACATCATCCTTCATTAAGCCTCGGAATCATTGTCATCCTGGTGTCTATCAAGTAGCAAATGATTTGAGCAACTCTGAATATTCCTTTGGAAATAGCATTCCTTTGGGAACTCTGCCTAGACCAAATGGCCCTTTTCTGAAGATGAAGTGGATTCTGGCCTTGCCATACTGACCTCCGTTTACTGAGCTCGGTATTCATCTGACCCAGGCTGACCAATCAGATTTGATTGTGAAGACACTTGGAACTGGGATTCAGAGGTACTAGTTAGGCTCTAGTAGTAATTGAACTGAGTGTGAAAGCTGTCCCTCTGGACAGCCATGTTCTGAGTCTGGAAAAGCAGAGAGAATTGATCTGAAGGGAAAGGAAAATAAGGCTAATATTCAGAGACTAGCAGGCATAAAAGTCTAGGGGCTCCTGAGAGACACAGAAGAAATCAATTATAACCTTGTTATAGTCCCAGTTTATCATCTTAGTTCCTGGTGAGGCCCCTTTACTTCTTTATCTTGGGATCTGTGTGATAGCCCTGTGTCCCTACAATAAATGTGCCTTTCGTTTACACTTGCTCGGTCGGGTTTCTGTTACGTAAAATGAAAGATCTATGAATGAGACAATTGTTTTCATGATGGTTATGGAATCAGGCTATGTCTTAGCCAGACTGAACTATAGATATCTAATTCAACTCACTAATTTTACACATGAGAAAACTGGGGCCTATGAGTAGAGTAATGTGCTCATGGTTGAAGAAAATAATTAATGGCAAAAGCAAGACTAAAAGTACAGATAAGTGGTAAGAAAGGGTGGCAATCTCCAACATACACTGAAAAGTGTGATGGGGCAGAGCCCTGAAACTGAAGTCAGAACAGGTGAACACTAGTCCTTTCTTAGAGACTCACTAGCTGTGCAACCTGGAGTATGTTTCTTTCTTTCTTTTTTTTTTTTATAAATTAATTTATTTTATTTATTTATTTTTGGCTGTGTTGGGTCTTCCTTGCTTTGCGCGAGCTCTCTCTAGTTGTGGCGAGCAGGGGTTACTCTTCTTTGCGGTGCATGGGCTTCTCATTGTGGTGGCTTCTCGTTGTGGAGTACAGGCTCTAGGCACGCAGGCTTCAGTAGTTGTGGCACGTGGGCTCAGTAGTTGTGGCTCACGGGCTCTAGAGCACAGGCTCAGTAGTTGTGGCGCAGGGGCTTGGTTGCTCTGTGGCACGGGGGATCTTCCCGGACCAGGGCTCAAACCCATGTTCCCTGCATTGGCAGGCAGATTCTTAACCACTGCGCCACCAGGAAAGGCCCTGGAGCATGTTTCTGAAGCCTTGGGTTTTTATCTGTTAATGAGGAGGTTGAGACATATGTTCTATCTGGTCTTTTCTAACTCTAAAAATCCTATGATTCCAAGCCATGTCTAAACACAATGTGAATTGGGTATCAGAGGTAATTATCTAGAAAATATGAATATGGTTGCTTAGGGAGAGTATAAACCAGTTCACAAAGGGTGAGTGTCCAAGTGTTAAAGTGGAAGCACTATTTTACAGTCCAAAGCTTCCTACTGAGGTCAATCAGGAGGTCCCCAAAGTGGTAGTTTTACTTTGTGGGTTTCTCATATCAAATCAAGTAGTAAGCTGATTATGTGTGCAGACAGTGGTTTTGTATTGAGAATCTGCCTGGAAAGCATCCAGAATGAGAAGTGTGCCAAAACAGCATTTCTTCTTCCAGTGAGTAGGAAAATTGAAAGGTTAACTGTAAAGTGATTTCGGCTCTTCCATCCTTGAGAAAATAGAGTGAACTGAAATAAACCAGTCTTTCTGGCTCCAACCCTCCCTGCCTTCCTTCCTTCTTTAACTCTTTTTATTTTCCTGGTTAATGATATATTTGTAGAATGAAGGAATGGGAATATAAGAGCTTTTCTTATTTTTACTTATAAAAGATAGAGAACAAAGAGGTTGTCAATGGAGTGAGAAGTCTTCATCTCCAAAACTAAGCTTCTGACAACACATAAGATACATGCACATCATCATATACATGGGACCTGGAACAGCATAAAACTCCTTCCTTAATACGTACCACACACCATCAAATTCCCTCTGCTTGCAAATAGAGATAATTTCCCAGTGGGGTACATCTCTGTCTTATTTCTTTTCCCTTCCTCTTCCTGAGGCCCTTCTCATGTGTTATTTTGCTTTGACTATTCTACTGAATTGTTTTTCAATCAGTAATAAATATGTGAATTACCACAGTCAGTAACCTTTCCAAAGGTCACATTCTACTCACTACTTTTGCTGATTGGGTAGATTTGTAACTTTTCCTTCTTAGAGCTCTTTTACCTTAGCTTATACCTCATTGCAATTTCATGATCCAGTTAATCCTGACTACTCTTCCTTTCTGTTTTCATTGATTCTTCTTCCTCTTGTCTCCTCCTAAATATTGCTATTCTTAAAAGTTTTCCTTTGTTCTTTTCCTCCTTTATTAAGCTCTTTTGGTGTTTTATCAACTTCTGTGATTTATCTTAAACTACCATTCAGTGAAATGCGGAGGAGACTGTGGGTGCGTGGGAAAAGTGGAAGAGATTTTGGAGGCCGAATATTTAACCTGTTTGTAAGTTGTGTGATGCAGGATAACTGATGTAAATTCAACTTTAATATTCTTGAATAAAGATAAATATTGCTCAGTAGTCCATATTATGTAAACCTTTTCTTGTGTGTGTTGGTTTAATTTTTTTTAATACTAAACAAAATTTATATTGCAACATCTAGGTAAATACCATGTAGTTCTGATAGTACATGTGGAAACAAAAGACTAGAAAAAGAGTGCCTATTAATATATTAAGTCTCCTGAGAATTTTCACACATCTTTCAGAAGCTTTAGACTTCCCCAGGAAGTAAAAAGGTATTAGTTACTTGAGTAAAACCTATCCAGGTGTAAATGGCTAAGGAAGCTTAACTAAGTTACACTTATAAATCTAAAGTTATTATCCTCTCTTCACCTCTCAAATGTTTCTCCTGTCGGATTATAAATTTCTCTCAGTAGTTTCATTCATTATCTAGTCGTCTAGTGGTGATCCACAGACTAAGTGAAGTGTGTATATCTGAAGAATTTCAAAATCAATAGCGAATAAATGTTGAAGCTCGTCAAATTTGTGTTATATGGTTTCCTCAGAGAAATAAATCTAGAAGTAGATTTAAGAAAGCCAAAGATGAACAATCAAGGAATGGAATACAGAAAATAACTGAGAAAAACTGGAAGCGAGAATCAGGAAGTCAAGTTATAAAGCCCAGAATAGAAAACCAAAGCAAAAAGCTATACCCCGTAATTGATATCTAGTCTCATAGCGTTGTGGTTGGAAAAGATACTTGATACAATTTCAATTTTCTTAAATTTACCAAGGCTTGATTTGTGACACAAGATATGGTCTATCCTGGAGAATGTTCCATTAGCACTTGAGAAGAAAGTGTATTCTGTTGTTTTTGGATGGAATATCCTATAAATATCAATTAAGTCCACCTTGTTTAATGTATCATTTAAAGCTTGTGTTTACTTATTTATTTTCCTTTTGCATGATCTGTCTATCGGTGAAGTGGGGTGTTAAAGTCCCCTACTATGACTGTGTTACTGTCGATTTCCCCTTTTATGGCTGTTAGCAATTGCCTTATGTATTGAGGTGCTCCTATGTTGGGTACATAAATATTTACAATTGTTATATCTTCTTCTTGGATTGATCCCTTGATCATTATGTATTGTCCTTCTTTGTCTCCTGTAATAGTCTTTATTTTAAAGTCTATTTTGTCTGATATGAGAATTGCTACTCCAGCATTCTTTTGATTTCCATTTGCATGGAATATCTTTTTCCATCCCCTCACTTTCAGTCTGTATGTGTCCCTAGGTCTGAAGTGGGTCTCTTGTAGACAGCATATATATGGGCCTTGTTTTTGTATCCATTCAGCCAGTCTATGTCTTTTGGTTGAAGCACTTAATCCATTTATATTTAAGGTAATTATTGATATCGATACGTATATTCCTATTACCATTTTCTTAATTGTTTTGGGTTTGTTATTGCACTGTTGGTGGGAATGTAACTTGATACAGCCACTATGGAGAATAGTATGGATGTTCCCTAAAAAACTAAAAATAGAACTACCATACAACCCAGCAATCCCACTACTGGGCATATACCCTGAGAAAACCATAATTCAAAAAGAGTCATGTACCAAAATGTTCATTGCAGCACTATTTACAATAGCCAGGACATGGAACCAACTTAAATATCCATCGACAGATGAATGGATAAAGAAGATGTGGCACATATATACAATGGAATGTTACTCAGCCATAAAAAGAAACGAATTTGAGTTATTTGTAGTGAGGTGGATGGACCTAGAGTCTGTCCCACAGAGTGACATAAGTCAGAAAGAGAAAAACAAATACCGTATGCTAACACATATCTATGGAATCTAAAAAAAAAAGGTTCTGATGAACCTAGGGACAGGACAGGAATAAGGACACAGACGCAGAGAATGGACTTGAGGACACGGGGGGAAGGGTAATCTGGGACGAAGTGAGAGAGTAGCACTGACATATATACACTACTAAATGTAAAATAGCTAGTGGGAAACAGCTGCATGGCACAGGGAGATCAGCTCGGTGCTTTGTGACCACCTAGAGGGGCAGGGTAAGGAGGGTAGGAGGGAGATGCAAGAGGGAGGGGATATGGGGATATACATATACATATAGCTGATTCACTTTGTTATACAGCAGAAACTAACACAACACTGTAAAGCAATTATGCTCCAATAAAGATGTTAAAGAAAAAAAAATAAAAGCTATACCCCCAAACCCAAAGTTCTGCCAACTTAGGTACTGTTCCAGTTGGCTTTTAATTTTTGGTTATTCTGTGTGTTTCCACTCATTGGAGTTCCCTATAAGTATCTGTCGTGGCATTGATAACTATAAAATTTATATTTCATTTTTCCTTTTGTTTTACTCTTTACATTTATATCCATTTGAGTCTTTCTTCACCGGTTCTCTTAATTCACTTTTTTTCACTTTTTCTGCCAGGGCCGTTATTTAGGTACTGACCACCTTATTTTTAAAATCTGGAATAACTTTTCAGTAGATAAATCATCTGTGTTCTCTATATTGGGTCCCCACTCCAGAGAGTCCATCAAGCACACCTCAGAGCTCACCTTGTTATGTTCTAACAGTTTGATCATGGCACTTGCCTGCTCAAAAGTATTTGGAAATCCCTCATTGACTATGGTCAAAAATTTCCAATATCTCACTTTTGAATTTAAAGTCTTTCAAAATCTTTCTTCACCTACCTTTAAATCATATCTCCTATTGCCCTTCACTATGGCCTGTTTTAGAAATTTTATCTCCTTTTTTCATTCCTCTAATATGTCTAACTTTTTTATGCAAATTCCCCTTTCTTGAAGTCCCCTCTCTATCATTGCTAGTTATAGAAGTCTTACGCTTCCTGAAGATCCAATTAAAACAGATTTCACATTCATTCTACAAACTTTTTTTTAATGTGAAACATGTTTCAGACTTTGTGCAGCATTCTGAGAAAGCAAACAAATGTCATCGTTTCTTACTAAAATAGAAATATACTATATGATATAATATATAACATATAATATATATAATTATATGTTATAATATATTTTATATTTTGATAAGGAAATACAGTAACATACATCATAATCCAGCCTGGGTTAGGCCCTCTGCAAGGGTTACTCTTAAACAGTGTACTGAAGGAGAAGGAAAAGTCTACCAGGTTAAAAAAAAAAAAAAAAAAGTCAACTGGCGGTTGGAGATTTTTCCATTCAAAGAGATAGCAAGTCTATTAAAACACAAGTTGTATGAGAGAGCACAGAATTCTGAGAGTATATTAAGCCGTTTGCTCTAGGCAGAAATAATCTTTTCCGTCTCTAAAGTATTATTCATACTACACATAAGGCATTCTTAATGTGCTCCTTGTATTTTGGGCTTGTCTGTTTCTTTCTAAGTCTCATAAAAGGCAGGGATTATGTCATATGTCATTATTATTATTTCTTCCCAGCACAGTAGAGTACACTTAGTAGATGTTCAATATGTGATAAATATTAGTTGAATGATTAAAAGGACCCTAGACTGAGTGGGTTAGTTCTTGTTCACAGGTTTGGTTTTCCCACTATTCCCCTAAACTGAGGAAAATAAAAAAGTGACCTTTTGGGCTTCCCTGGTGGCGCAGTGGTTGAGAGTTTGCCTGCCGATGCAGGGGACACGGGTTCGTGCCCCGGTCCGGGAAGATCCCACATGCCGCGGAGCGGCTGGGCCCGTGAGCCATGGCCGCTGAGCCTGCGCATCAGGAGCCTGTGCTCCACAGCGGGAGAGGCCCGCATACAGCAAAAAACAAAAACAAAAACAACAAAAAAAAAAGTGACCTTTCCAGGGGACTGTGTCACTCAAACAAAAGTGTGAAACTACAAACAAACTTTGTAAAAAGAAAGGTAGAAGTTTTTGATGGATTTTTTTTACTTAAACAAAAGGGAAGATCAGAATCCTGTTCTGTTTTTCTTTTACATGGAACTTTTGGTTTTTCAGTACAAGAAATTTAAGTTATGCAGAAATTTAAAAGTTATTTTGACTGGCGTCTTGAAAGAGCATGACACATTCAGGATTCTCTTCCATGTGGGAATGTTAAATTAACATTTCTATTACTGGAATCCTGCAATTTTATACTTCTACTGTTCTAAAGGTTAGGAAACTCATAGAGAAGGCTAACCAAGTACCTTAATTCTGCCCACTTGGCGATTGTAAGTAGATTTGTGGATTACTTATAACCGACCTTTGGAGAAGTCAGTAGCTGTAGAGCTTGTTTTTGTATGTAAGGAAAGTAAACTGAGGTCCTTCTGATATATTGTTTTGTTAGGTATCTGACATGCTGTTTTCAGACCAGAGGAATAAAATATGGTGAGGGCAGAACAAAAGCGGACACTTTATTGTGTTCACGTTTCCCTCAGTTCTGCCACTGACCATCCTATTGAAGCTGTGATCCTGTGGTTAACCCAGCCTGACTACATGAGGCCACAGACTATTGGAGGCAGGACAGGGTCACATCAGCACTGTCACTCTGACTTACTCCTGCATTAGCTACATTCTAATCCTCCAATTCCTTCCACTGCCTTTGCTAATATGTCTCTCTCAACTGGTTCCCAACTTCTTACTAAACCTGCCTCAACACCTTCTTCTCCAAATCTTATTTTTCTAAAAAATGTCCGTGTCTGTCTTAATGATACTACCATTTTCCCACTACCTAGGCTAGAAAACATGGAATATGATTTAGACTACATGCATATGCTATGTCTTCAATGTCTGGCAAGTTTAACTCCTTATTTTCATTTCTATGTTCTCTATTTTGGGTGGACTACCTAGCTTTTACTCCTCTGGGTCTCTGTGCTACTTTCCTAACTGCTTTTTCTGCCCCTTGTTTTCTACATTTTTCCATTTGGCATATTCTTTGAAGACTGTTCCCTCAGATGCAGATTGGATCAAAACATATTTTGCTATTCAGCATCCTTCAGTAGCTCTTTATTTCTTCACAAATTACATGGAAATTCTTTTCTCAGACATGCAAGGCCATTCATTGTATGACTTTCATCCTGCTCCTTGGACAGTGTAATTACATTTAGAAATGGCCTTTGTAGAGAGATATGTGGATTCAAATCCTAACTCTACCTCTTACTAGTTGAATGACTTGAACAAGTTACTGAACCTGCAAGTGCTTCAATTTCCACATCTATAAAACAGGACTAATGGTACATACCACAGAGACCTGCTGTGAAGATTAAATGACTTAGTAAGGTGAAGTGCACTGAACAAGGTTTTGGACATGGTGAGCAATGATTAAGTGTTAGACATCATTATTAATATCTTTCATTATTATCTCTTATAATACTTAAAAGTTATGGAATCAAAAACCTTTGAACTACTTGAAAGACCTTAACATTTTCATTTCACTAATAAAAGTGAAGTCCAAAGAGGTTAAATAACTTTGTTGAGGCAGGGTGAAGACCATACTCTTGTCTTCTGACCAGTGTTTTTAAAGCTTTTGGAGCTCTAAGGGCCTCAGTTATTGGTAATTGGTGACAACGAACCTTGAAATCAGTAATTCATTTCACAGAGGAAATATAAATTAAACATTCATGAATCTATGAATTGGTAGACTAAAAACCAAAGAGAGAAGAATGATACAGTTGGAAATCTGATTCTGTAAATGATAACTTTAGACTATTTTTCTCACATACATATAGAATCTGAGCAGCTAGTAATATGATTGCTTCAGGTTTCAAATCTGAGGGCTGAGTATGTAAGAATCTGAGGATGTGTAATGTTATCTTAGAGTGTGTCTGCTTTTCAAAGTCCATATAGCAAGTTTTAATGTTGTTCACTTTATTTTTAAAATATTATACACAAATTTTTTACTCTGCATTTGCAGTTAATCAGGAGTTCACTCTATTGGAATTTTGATTGTTCAGTAAAAATCTCTCTCCTTTGTCAGAAATTAAGAGCAGTGTGTGCAAGTGTGTCAGTTTTATTGTGTCTTATTTGTATGCCAAGACTCAGTACACAGTGATCAACTGCCATCACTGTTTACCTGCTCTACTAGGTTAAGCTGTCAAGTTACTACCATGCATTATTCCATGATTCATATTTTCCAAAATGCTCTGATTATCTGAGACTTAAGTTTAAGATACATTGTATAGAAGGAGGGCCCTATCCTTTCCACTCCATGTTGCTAGATCATATGGGCACTCTAATTGTTCAGCTCACTTTCCCTAAACGTTTGGCATATTATAACATTTCCCTTTATTTGTTACTCAAATAAGTAATCTCAATATTCACATTGGAATTTTTCTTATAGTAATATTATCCATAAATGTGGCTGGATGAAATATAACATAATTATAATTTCTCTTCTTTCTGTTTTTTAAAGAAATAATAATCTATGAAAGAAAAAGAAAAGTCTGATAGACTGATAGAGTATAATTATAAAAGTTTACAGAAAATAATTTCCTTTATTTCTCAAAAGACAATTGACAAAATAATATACCGTTTCAGTGTCTTCTGTGTGTCACCTATTTCATCTCTAAGCCTTGCAGCAATCCTGCAAATTCGAGGAGTATTACTACTATTCAGGAGACAAGGAACTCAGGCTGAGCGGTTAGTGGTTTGCAAGGGGTTAGGCATATGCCAGAATCTCAATTTATTCTCAGGTGTGCCTGACTCCAAATTTTGTTCTTTCCTCATCACGGCATACAGCCTCCACATATTTCGTGTTCTGTCAAAAAGACCTCAGAAGTAAGGTCTGACCCCACCAAGTTGGGGTATGGGTTAGGGACACGTTGACTATACACATTTCTTTCTACCATTTGTACCATTACCATTAACAAACACACAAAATTTAAAACTACTTTCTCTTTTTTTTTTTTTACATCTTTATTGAAGTATAATTGCTTTACAATGGTGTGTTAGTTTCTGCTACATAACAAAGTGAATCAGCTATACGTATACATACATCCCCATATCCCCTCCCTCTTGCTTCTCCCTCCCACCCTCCCTATCCCACCCCTCTAGGTGGTCACAAAGCACAGAGCTGATCTTGTGCTATGCGGCTGCTTCCCACTGGCTATCTGTTTTACATTTGGTGGCATATATAAGTCCATGCCACTCTCTCACTTTGTCCCAGCTTACCTTTCCCCCTCCCCATGTCCTCAAGTCTATTCTCTACATTTGCGTCTTTATTCCTGTCCTGCCCCTAGGTTCTTCAGAAACATTTTTTTTTTTTTAGATTCCATATATATGTGTTAGCATACGGTATTTGTTTTTCTCTTTCTGACTTAAACTTCTTTCTCATTTATTTGGAATTACCCTTCTTTCTTTTTAGAGTATTTAATAGTTCCAAATTAAAAACAACAAATTTTGTAGAAAGGAAACTTGGAATTTGAATTGATTTGGTGAGCATATGGCAAGGAAAATCTTCTCCAGGCTATGAGAAGTTATTACAAAAAGGAATAAATAATTTAAAAAAAATATGAACACAAAGGCACATCCCTGAAGGTAGCATGAAATCATGCTCTAAGTAAATTTTGCAGTATGAAGAAAGCTGAAAAATAATAGGTATTGGAGTAACCCACAAGAAATGAAAATATCTATGTATTAAAGTAAGGATAACTAGACTTAAAACTCTAGGTGTTCAAAACCTAATTCTGTATAATCATTATGAATAAGGTCTTGCAACCTCTTAAATAAATAAATAAATACCTTTTAATTTATTAATTTTTAATTAATAAAATAGTACTAGGAAGGAAGAAATAAGAAAAGGATCGAAACTCTGTCCTGTGACTTACATTGGATTTAGTAAAACATATTACAAAACCCTGTATAATGGAACCAGGCTAGCTTTGATATGTTTAGAGGTCAGGGTCAGGATTTTGACCACATAAAATTACGAGGCAACAATCCACTTGCCTAAATCAGATTTCTTTCTCATAATAAGATGTTTTCATCTGTGCCTTTGGGGATTAGAATTTCATGGCACACTCAGGAAATGACATCAACTCTACTCAGTAGCAAAGTATCTTGAGCTAAGGAAGTAAAAAGTTATTCAAATTATTCTATCTTTTCTGAGTCTAGCACAGTGCCCTGTGACAGAGCAGGTACTCTATAAACATAGATTGAATTAATTAATGAATAATGAACACCAATCACAGGTCTGTCACTGTTCTAAGAATTGAAACAAATTAGAAAGTCATTGACTTCAAATAGCTAATAGTCCACTTTAGGGAACAAAAATAAACAATAAAACATAATGCAATAAGCAATTTGATAAAGTTATTCACAAGATACTATGGAAGGAAGAAATTTAAGTAACCCAACTTAAAGAGAGGGTCTTGAAAGAATTTCTCTGTGTTTGAGTTGAATCTTAAAACATGTGTAAGAGTTAACAAAAGAGAAGCAAAATGGGAAAAGCCTTCATGGTGGAAGCAAGAATGACCAGAGTATTTTTGTATGACTGGAGCCTATGTGTATGTTGATGAATGGCCAAAGATGAGCTAGAAAGGTAGTCAGTGGTTACATCATGAAAGAATTTATGTACTTAAAAAAAAAAAAAAAAGGATTTTTATTCTCAGTATGCTTAGGAAGAATTGAGAAATGTAAATTCAAGAATCATGTCAGATTTGCATCACATTGAGGCGATTCTCATGGCAGTTTGTGGTGTATGAATTCAAGACTAGAGAAAGGGAGACTTTGGGAGCAACCTAAGGGAAAAACCATGTGAGTTTTATGCACAAAGGTAGTGGCAAAATGTAAAGAGGAAGTGCTAGATTTCCCCTCTATAAAGAACATAAAGATCTTTATGTTATTGGTGATTCAGATTTTGGTGGTAGCTTGCTACTCACAGCTAGCACAACTTGAAATGCTTCAGAAATTGGTATGAGGTATACAATGCTACCGAAATAAATAAAAAATGTTAAAATATGTGGGATTAGCTTGATGAGGGGAGATAATTTTCAGCTTTCAAGGAAACTGATACTGGGGCTAGAAGAAAGGCAATCCAGTTGGGTGGTGATGGAACTTTGCTAAGACTTGCTTGGGATAACAAGGAAGGAGGACAGTATACCTAATGAGTTAGCAGCTTAAAGAGGAAAAAATGGGTATTAGAATGTTAGTAGGATACATTGACTGCTTTTTGTGGCATGTGACAAGGCAATATAAGAAAGAGACAAGCTTAAAAAATAATCGGTCAGTTTGCAAGTAGTAATGAAAGAGTACATATAGAGTCCAGAAATTAACAGGCAACTCTATCTAAACCCCTAACAGTAAAAGCTAAAACTGAGATTTGTTTTAAGCTACAAAGACTTCTTAAAATTCAGCCTACAAACAAGGATAAAATCAAGAGCATTGTTGTCATACTTACTGTTAAAACTTCTAAATGGATTAAGGAGTGCCCAGTAAATTTTTTCAGAAGAAAAATGGATCAGGGAAAGGAGAATAAGTGTACAGTTCTATCATTGAAGCCATATAGCCTCCAGATGTGTGCAACTAAGTCAAGAGAGAATGAGAGAAATATCTTGAAGAGAATTTTTTGTGCAATTGTTGGCACATGGAGCTGTTGAACAAAAAGGAAAAGACATTGATTAAGAAGAAACCAGAACCTGGGTTAACAGGTCAGGAAGTAGACTGAAGAAGCTGCTCAGCCCACAGGGGTGTCCTGTTCATCAATGCCCACTTTAAAATGGCCAGAGAGTATAATGAACAAAGACCAGATCTAAGGGCCACAGAGAACAATGGACTAGGGAACTTTTCCCAGCGAATAGAATTGAAGCCTAATCAAGAAACATGCCTCTACTCCAGGGTAGGGGGCTGTGGATCACTGTCTACTGTGTGTTTTTCTCACTCTCTCCTTTTCTGAATGGGAGGGTTTACTTCAGTTATCTTATTCCTGTTCCACCATTTCATATTGATTGTGTAAGAAGCAGATAACTTGTCTTATTTTTTGCTTGTTTATAGTTCTCCAGATAAAGACCCACCTGGATATGCACACACTATTGCACATAACCTCAATGTAGAAACTGCCACGTAGAGCCCAGAGCTTGATGCTATGACTGTATGCACCTTTGGAATTTTCTCCCTTAGGTAAAGAGGAGCATATTTTTCATTCAGAAAGGAGGATAAACCAAATATTTGGTTACCCAGAAGGGCAGATCATAGTGGACATTGGTGATATTTGTTAAATATTTCAGATGCTTTCCTTCTGAGGCCATCCTGGCTCCCTCGTGGTTGCATTGGGCCATGTGACTAATCCTGGCCAATCAGCTGTGAATGACAGAGTTATATATCATTTGTATAGTGGAGACCTTTATGAATACATTTTTGCCCTCTGACTCAGTGAATAGGAATGTTCAAGATGGTCTCTGTTTTGTCAGCCTGGATCCCAGAGTAAAGAGATATAGAGCAGAGCTCCCAGTCATGGTGTAATTTTAGCATAAATGTGAAATAAATCTCTGTTTTTCTAAGTCACTGAGTCAGGCACTGTTTGATACTGTAGCATAACATCCTATCATCCCTGGTAGATATTGGGTCACTGATACAAATACATTGATTACAGTTCTTTCACTGAGTACACAGAAGGGAACCAACAAATACCTGTTTGAAAGAATAAACGAATGATGACACACAGCTGTTCTAACATTTACTTTAATTGAAGCATATGATATTTTCCTGTGGAACTATGTTTATAATTATAGGGTTTTTTAAAGGGAATGTTTCTTTTAGATGTTTAAGTCCTCTTTAACGAAAGATAGGAATTGACCAGTCAGCTTTTAAGGTAATAGTTGATACTATGTTGTCCATTTGAATAAATTATTTTCCTCTAGTTTTCTTCTCTTCATTTACTAGTGCATCTGATTGATAGAACCTGTGACACATCTAGAATACTGGCTGAAATGTGATTTTAGCTGGCTCATTAAGGAAGGTACATTAAAGTGAAGATGTAACAGAGTTGAGCAAACCAAGCAGCTGTATCTGTGACAATGTGAAAAGGCACAGGGTAAAAGAGCACAGTGTGGCCGAGAGCTGGCTAGCTCCAGATAAGAGGGGAGACAATGAAATGATTGTGGGATGAGAAGAAGTAACAGGGATCACATTGTTGGCTAAGGAGCTTCATATTTATCTAGAGGATGGCAGGAGTCACTAAAGGCTTTAAGCGGGGGTGGAAAGGTGTGGCATGTTTCAGATTTGCAATCTAGAAAGATCATACTTACAATATTTTGCATCTTCAGCACCTCATCTACCTTCCAAGTCCCGCTTCCTCAATTCTATTTAACACTGTTAACTAGGTTCCAGCCTCCTGGAAAATGCATAAAAAGGATTTGCCCTGAATCTGCTTCTTCAGTTATATTATCCATTAAAAGTGCTACTGAAAGTCTCGATCTGGATTTTAATGGTAGCTCTATCCTGATTCAAAGTCACAGTTCAACAACTTGAGATTTTATTATTTCCTCTAATTTGTCAGAAATTGAGGCAACTGAACTATCTGCAGCTAAACCTTGCAAGCAAAATTGCTACTTTATTTTTTGTAGCCATGACACTGATTCTGACACTGTAAGGACTAGCTTATAAGAAAAATGGATCCCATGGGACAAGGTCAGGGATGTCCCAAACATGTGCTGCTTCTTTATCTTGTTTCAGTGTGGAGGCAGAATATTATAAACTCATTACAAATCTTACATTTTGAACTGACTTGTTATGGGTCATCCAGAAATTTAAAATTCAAGGTTTTGGTTTGCTTTGTATAAAATATAAAACTTGTCAGAAACCTTTTCTATAATACATGCCAAATTAATTTGACAACGCATTTAAAAAACAGCTGGTAGAATCTAGACTAAGCCATCTGAAGATTGTTCATAGAAACAAAATATAAATAGAATGCCATCAATTAATTTGAATACTGGTTCTTGGCATATAGAAACATTGGCTTGGTGCCTTTTGAACCCAAAACCAAGGAAAAGGGAGTGGACTGGACTGAATGTTCGTGTTCCACCAAATTCATATACCGAAGCCTAATCCCCAATGTGGTAGAGCCTTTGGAAGGTGATTACGTCATGAGCCCTCATGAATGGAATTAATGCCCTTTCTGCAATGTGAGGACACAGTGAGAATATAGCCACACAGCCCTCTAGCAACAAGGAAGTAGGTACTTACCAGAAACCACATCTGCCAGCACCTTGATCTTGCACTTCCCAGCCTCCAGAACTGTGAGAAATAAATGTCTGTTGTTTATTAAGTCACCCAGTCTAGGGTAATTTGTGATAGCAGCCTGAACGGACTAAGAAAGTGTTTATTATAGTTTCCTGTAAACAAAAGTAGAAAGAAAGGAAGAAAGAAAGAAAGAAAGAGGGAGAGAGAGAGGAAGAAAGAGAGGGAGGGAGGGAGGGAGGGAGGGAGGGGGGGAGGGAAGGAAGGATATATTCATGTTGCCTGACACTGAGTAATAAAAATGTATGTTACTTGTCAGAATGAATGTGAAGGACAGTGAGTTTTGGGCAGGCTTGAAGAATTGAGACTATCTGGGGAGCTAAATTATTCTGGATGAAGAAGACTGTGCACATGCTGTTGATAAGCCTATTCACTGACAAGAATACACAGTTTCTACAAACTGGTGTCTGGAGATTTCTTAATTATGAATTTAACCTAATATGGATTTGCTGGATGAATTCAAGAAAGACCCACTTATGGCCTAAGCTTGGATGTCCAGTGCAAGGTTTAGAGCTTCTGCCATAATTGAAAGGGCTCCTGAGTAAGAGACAGGACCCATGCTCTATTATTGACTCTGCCTGTATCACTAGTGCATACATTTGAGCAAAACTTAAACTGTACAGGACACTAAGATGTCAATCTAGCTTCTTTATTTCCTCTTTTAGCCCTTCCCTCATTCTTTCTAGTTCATATTTTGAGTAGGAGCTGGGAAAAAAGGGCTCTCGGCAGGGGTTAGCTTAGTGAGTATGAGCAAATCATCTTTTCTTCTGATGATTAAAGTCCTGACCTGAGGCAAGTCTTTCTCTTAGGCTGACATAACCAGTGCTCAGCACCAGAGTAGCTTAAGATATCAAATACATCTCTTTCTACTCCACTTAGTGCTGTCATCACAGAAGTTCAGGTCTTGCTGTCCCTTGCACAGTTGCTGGCCTGATTAGCGCAGCACACTGTAAAGATTACAAGTCCCTGTTCTTGGTGGGAATGAACTGGGAGATTGGGATTGACATATATACACTAATATGTATAAAGTAGATAACTAATAAGAACCTGCTGTATAAAATAAATTAAATTAAATTAAAAAGAAAAGTCCCTGTTCTGCTCCAAGTGTCAGTGATTTAATCAGCTGCTTCAGGTGAAATGCAAAACTACAGACTCAGTGGCAGATGGTGCTGGTGGGGGGAATGCACCCATTGATTTCCACTTACAAAAAATAGTTTCCTTTGTAGAATGACTCCTTAATTACCCTTTGCCATTATCTAGTAGGACAGCTTCCTCATGACATGAAATTTACCACTTTCTGTTTCAATACCAAGTGAAAATTTCTGAGTCATTCTGATTATCTTTCTCCTTCTTTCTGCTGTGACCCTTCATCACCCACTGTGGCCTTTCCTTCTGTTACGTTTGCAGGCGCTTCAACTTTCTTTTTCTACAATTTTCAATTATACTCCCACTTTTTTTGTTGTTGTTCCTGATGGAGAGATTCAGATGTTGCCCACTAATTTTTCTGAAAGCTTGAAAGGGCAAAAATAGACAAACTCATTGAAATAATTTCTTCAAAAAATATTTAAAGTTCACAAATCCAAACTACTCTATTCTAGTACAACTTTTAAAACAGTAAAGAAATAAATGTTGGGACAGAGTTGTTAGGTAGCCGAAGAGTAGGTTAACACCTGCTTAATTGGAGAAAGGAGAGCTTTAGAAAATTGTGGGTTTTTTTAATGAATATTAAATAAATTGCAGGCTGAAAGACCAGCTCCTCTCAACTTACTCTCTCCACCTCCTTTCCATCTTTCTTTCCTATTTGGACTAAACAGAACCCAAGGCAACTTCTGGCTCTGTCCCAAGTGGAACTTGAGGAGGTCATTAAACCTTTCTGGGCCTCATTTTCCTAGTTTATATACTGAGAAAGTTGGGACAAGCTATTTCTGGCATGTCTCACAACAGAAGCATTCTGTAATCCTATGAAATATTTGGAGTTGAAAGATTGTCCAGATCACAGATATGGTGTGCCCCAAGAGCATGGCATAGAAACCAGTCTTGATGTAAAAGTAATTCTTCAACAACGGAGCAACAGTAATAAAGGTATATGAGGTTTTAATAATACTTTTCCCTTCTTGAATTCAGTGAACTATATGCTAAATAACTCTTGAATTGTTTCTTGTTTCATTCCACTTTCATGCAACAGCAGGCTCATAGTAAATTTCACATTATTTGACTTGCTCTCACAGTAATTTATCACCTTGGGGAAAACTGCATCTAGCCACAACAAATTAAAGCCAAATTTGACTTAATCATTTTCATTTTAACAGAAGCCATTAGCATGGCAGAATTAAGAATAAATTCTTTATTTTGATTATTTGTATTGAATAAATTTATTGGATTCCTTACCAATTACTCTTTACATTCTCTTGCTGCTGTGGCTCTGATTTGTTTATTAATGATTGAGGTTACTACCTGATTTATGAACAAAAGCAACTGTCCTATTCACAGTATCTCATGAAAATTCCTGGTGTTTATTGCTTTGCAATGAAAGCTTTGATGGCAATTAGTGTCAGGCAAGCCTCTAAATATTTATAGATTTCATTCATGAAAGTACCCAAAGTGCGGGTTTTGTGAAATTTGAGCTCTTGTAAGCTTGCTAATTATGTTTTTCATAATAGCTATTGTTTGATGCCCAGAGTGCAGTTGGGGTACATTGGACGTTGGAATGGATCTGGAGTAGATATCAATACTTAACATTCATTGAGAACTTAATATGTGCCATGCATTGTTCTAAATACTATAGGTTTATTTGTGTATTGGGTCATCACAGTCATCCTATAAGGTATATAATTTTCTTATTCCCAATATATAAATGAGGAAACGGAGACCCAGGTAGATTAACTTGCACAAGGCTCACAGTCAATAAATCTGGCAGCTTGAATGCATTGCCAGGAAATCTGGTAGTAGGGCCCTCACTCTTAACCAAACTACTCTGCTGCCTGTAACCTAGATGATAACCCTAGCTGCACCATTATAACTCTTGCTGTGTGTCAGGTACTCTTCAAAGTGTTTTACAAATGTTACCATACTTAATCATAACAACAGCCCTACAAGGAGGTACGATTATTCTCTCTGTTCTACAGATAAAGAAACTGAGGCACAGAAAGTTTTATTAACTTGCCCAAGGTCAAATAGCAAGCAATGGAGCCAGAACTGGATACATCTAGTTCATATTCTGAGCCTGTGATCTTAAATATTAATTCCTTCGGGCTTCCCTGGTGGCACAGTGGTTGAGAGTCCGCCTACCGATGCAGGGGACACAGGTTCGTGCCCCGGTCCGGGAAGATCCCTCATGCCGCGGAGTGGCTGGGCCCGTGAGCCATGGCCACTTAGCCTGTGCGTCCGGAGCCTGTGCTCCGCAACGGGAGAAGCCACAACAGTGAAAGGCCCAAGTACCGCAAAAAAAAAATAATAATAAATAATAATTCCTTCAACTTTTCATAGGATACAAATGTTTTATAATTTATTAGTTGTATGTAATTTTGAAAAGTTTAATCACATATAAACAGTTATAAGTTACTTGTTTCCCAAGGCTGCTATGAAAATTATTATATCAGCACTGATATAGTAAATGATTTTGGAAAGTACAGAATAAGAACGTGGACTTGGATACATCTTGGTTCCAGTCTTTGCACCCTTTCTTCCTAGTTAGGTGACCGTGATGAGGTATCTAGTCAAACCTTTCAGGTCTCAGTTTTTCTAGTGATAGTGCTTACTTTCTAAATAGTTCCCTGTTTTTTTTTTTTTTTTTTTTTTCCAGTCCTGTGACTTCACATGCCATGTGTACATTGCTGAATCTTAGTGTATAATTTTTGCTTGAATCTTTCTTCTGAACTTCAAAACATATCTAAAGCAGCAACTCAACATCTCTTCTTAGATGTCTAGTGGTCATCTCAAACTGAACACTTCTAATACTGAGCTTTTGGTCAAATGTGCCTTATTCACAACTCATTGCCCCTCCCTACCACCATCTAACACCTGCTCCTTTCCCAGCCTTCACCATTTAATAAGTGGTACTTCTACTTATAAGTTGTTTAGGCCAAAATACCTAGAAAATCATTTTTGACTCCTCTCTTTCCCTTATTTCCAGGTACTGATATGCAAGATCTCTTCAACTTACCTTCAACATACACACTGTATTCAAAAACCACCATCTCCAGTATTACCATTCTTATCCAAGCCACCATCCTCTTGTATGTAGGCTCCTCGGCTATTTAATCTTTCTGTTGTGACTATTCACCCTTTGAAGATGCCAATTGAGGATGTCACTGTTTTGCTCAAACTTCAACAAAACTCCTTACCTACACAGGCTTACATGATCTGAATCCTCTCTCTTTGACCTCACCTATGACTCCTTGCCGTGCTCACTCTGTTCTGGCCACAGTGGTCCTCTTATTTTTGCTCAGACATGAAGTTTGTTTATTTTTTATGGGTTTTCACCTTTTGTTTTCTTTCCCTTGAAATTCACAGGGCTAGTTTCTTAATTTCATTCCTGTCTATGCTCAAATGTCCCTACCTCAGAGAAATTCTCTTTGAAATTCTCACTTTCTCTAAGGCCCTAAGCTTCCCATCAATCATTTTCAAGTTTTCTTCTTAGCACTGACAATCACTGAACATTATTTTATATGTTTATTTTTCTATTATCTGTCTCCTATACAAGAACATAAACCTTCTGAAGTCAGAATCTTTGTCTTGTTCATTGTAGTATGTATAGCAGCTAGAACACAGGCAACCAGGATATATTTGTTAATTTGTATGAACTCCTTGTAAGGTCTAGTAAGCTCAATGTATTTCGCCCCTAGTGATTATATAGTTTATAGGCTGTCTAGAAAACAATGCCATTTTATGTGTCCAAAAAGCACTCTCTTGCTCACTTTTATATATTCAGTAGTCTCATTTTGGATCAATAATTCTGATTTCACTCATGGATTGACTATCTTTCTGACTTCTAATCTTTAGCTCTGTTTTCTCGCTTCCATTCCTCTCTGTTCATTTGTCTGTGGTATCTATATGGCTGAATAAAACGTCCCCATTGACTGTGGCTTCAGACTCCTACCTGGAGTATTGATTGCTCTCAAAGGTAGCTCCTGCCAAGAATTTCCTGGCCTTCTGTATATCTTGAATTGCTAATTATTTGACTCCTAGTATAGAGAAGGTTCAATAAATCTTAGCCTTATTTTTTTTTCTTGATTAGGAAAAAAATTTAAATGTCTTTCTAAGGGGCAGATAGAACTGACAGTCTCTATTTGCTTCCTATCTGAAGCAAATAAATTCATTTTTGCCTGAATTCACTTCCCTAACCAATCCTTGCATGGCTGAGAATAAAGTATTGTATTTTATTAGGTCCTTTAATCCCAACAGCATGTGTATTCTGGAATTAGTCTGCTACCTTCCACTGGTATCCATGATGATTGTCTTTATTGCTGTTTCTAAATATATGTGATCTTAAGCAGATGACTTAATTTCAGTTTTCTTATCTACAAAATGAAAGTTATTTGTAAAGTTCATGGGCTGCGAAGTCAAAAAGATTCAGGTTTTAATGCAGTTTCTTCTTCTTTCTAGCTGTATGCCTACTAATATCTATTTTTATGAATATGCTAATGGCTATTGCCCATAGATTGTGAAAACTGAATAAGAAAATACATATTTAGCACCAACATGATCATCAAACTTTAGTTTTCACCCCATATATCCATGGTCTGCTCTTTTTCTGATTTTCATTCTGGTCCCCTGGGAAACCTCCCCAGACAACTTGCTAGACCCTTGCCATTCTTCTTCCCAGGAAGTTAGACTTTGCTCATGTATCTCCAGCCAACTCTTTGGATCTTTTTTAAATTCAGTCATGCTGGGCTGCCTCATAACTTAGCAAGAATTTTCTCTGTCCTTAAATCCCTACTTTTGACTCCTTTCACAGCACTGAAGTCATATGTCATTGTTCACTCAGTTCATTCTGAAGTTAGCTATATCTCTTGAACTTTGTGGTTTTAAATATTCCCCACCTTTCTCCCTAGCCACAGGGAAAAGGTCATATATCAAGTTCTTTCATGACAGCCAGTGAAGCCCAGCATGCCACATGGATGTAATCTATAGGAGGCATAGTAATAGCCAGATATTCAGGAGATATCCAGGAAAGCTATGAAAGGAGCTATTTCAGTTTTAATTTTGCTTAATTTATTGTTTGCATTAATCCATAACATTTTAAAATTGTACCCACATACATTTGAGAATGGAGTTTTTCTCTGGCATTTATGGGAACCTACTGATAAGTTTACCCCTTTGGGTAAAAGACTTAAGGTGATTATCTAGCTAATCACTTTGTTTTAAAAAAACTAAGATTTCATTAATCATACACTTCCCTTCACTGGAGCAAGAAACCAAAGAGCTGCCCCAGAAAACCACCTGTCAGATGCTTCCTTTTCACACCTAGTTTTCCTGTTATTACCTCTTTGTGGCTCTAAGGTTGGAACTGTTTAAAAATTATGTCACTATTAATTACATGCAAAACTTATTGTGGTTAGTCTGTAGAAAAGGAATTGATGACTATGAAAATGTAGTGTTTATACATAAACATTTTACTTAAAAGTTAGAACTTCTGGAGGATGTTTCAGTCCTTGGATATGAGACAATTGAATCAGCTGCACTGGATGTTTAGAACCTCCTGCAAAACTTAAGATTTCCCTGAAGACAACTTCTTCCTCATTTCCTCTCTCTCTCTCTCTCCCCGCCACCATCGTTAGTATCTTTTATTTTTGGTTAGTAGGCACACATTATTGATCAATACACAGACTTAAAAAAATATATGTTTCTCAGAAAAAAATAGTAGAAAGAACTTTAATGATTTTATGTATTTAAATTACCACTTTCATAATTTGTTCTAATCAATCCTAAAGTCAGTGTCCAATTTGGGGGTACAGCTTGAAAAAAGAAAACTTTTGGAACTTACTTTCAAAGAATGTCTTAAAGTAGTATCAAAATCAGCTACACACACAAAAAAAAAAATCAGCTACAGTTTGCTTTTTTTGAGATTATAATCTCATTGGTACTGTTTACCAAATGCAAGACAAGAGTCTAAATCTTGTATGGCGTATCTACTATGTTTTTTTTACTTTTTTTCTTTTTTGCGGTACGCAGGCCTCTCACTGTTGTGGCCTCTCCCGTTGCAGAGCACAGGCTCTGGATGTGCAGGCTCAGCGGCCATGGCTCACGGGCCCAGCCGCTCCACGGCATGTGGGATCTTCCCGGACCGGGGCACGAACCCATGTCCCCTGCATCAGCAGGCTGACTCTCAACCACTGTGCCACCAGGGAAGCCCCAGGAGTATCTAATATGTTTTGATTTGATAAATTCAGAAACTAACTTGTATTACAACCTAAAAGAACTATATGTGCATTTTTATTTACAGTTAATCTCAAAACAACAAAATAATTTATATTTGTTTTGTAGAGAGCATTTTAAGCATTTAAAGAAAATTATTGAGTAATGTTTTTAAAATTCTCATGAGAACTATAAATCGTAGTGAATTGCTTTTTTGAGACACTACTATCATTAAAGAATTGCAAAGATAGTATCTTCTGTCTTGCAGAAGAGATAATATGTGGAATAAAATACATACCTGTCTTAATGAATGTTAGTCAAATTAGCTTTGTGTAATTATAAAAATCTTGTTAAATGTCTTTTTCCTTTGACCATAGTTTTCTAGTACTACTCACTTTCATAAGTAGATAATCTTGCCTTCCTAATGATGAGTAGATTATTTTGCACTTACATCATTCCTTTCATCTGAACATCCTAAAGTCAATATAATTATCCCATTTTACAGATGGAAAATCAAACTTTTAAAGTTTAAATGACTTGCCCAGGCTCACAGAGAGTCAGTGACAGTCAGCTGAAGAATCAAGAATGTCTGGAAATTTGTTACAATTGGCTCCAAACATAAGACATTGCTATCATTCCCGATAAGCTGGAATTTCATGTACTATACTTAATAGGGCAAAATGATCCATTGTATTAGATAAACTGCTGTGCACATATAATCAGTATTCATTCACAAGCATTATTTGGTTGTCAGTGGAATGCTGTTCTGTTTACATCTGCCAGAACCACAGCTGTAACATATGTGTAAAACAAAGCTTGAATCAAGCTATGTCTCAGAGGAATACAGATACAGTATTATTTAGGTGGACAGAAAAGTAGAAAAAGGAACATATTTTTTAAGGGCTGAAATACACCCTCTATACATCCTGGAAATTCTCTGTAATCTCAGATTAGTTAAAGTGGAGTCTAACTGGCAACTGTGTTTTCCTTTCTTCTCTTAGGAGAATTCTCTATATGTTCGTATCACCTCAGATTGATGGCCCTTTGGTGACAATTTATTGTATTCTTCATCAAATTTTTAATGAAATCTTTGAACATTAATTTTAAAGGACTAAAAAAGACACAATTGAGCGGGTAAAAAAATGTTGATAATGAAAATAAAGGCCACGTAAAAATACCCGGTTATTTTCAATGATATTATTATAAGATCCTAAACAATTGCCAATTGCAGTGGTAATGTCTCTTGACTCCTATGCCATATCTCAGTTTCTTTGTATTTCTACATTGCTGTTGAGGGTTTCACAGTAGGATGTGATGGGGTTAATGTGCCAATTATTTTCCTACTATCTTTTCACCTTTTACCTGTCCTTCAATATTGCTATATGATGCTGGGGCTGAGATTTTGCAAATTATATTTCCTATCATTCTTTGGTTCTATTATTAAGAGACAGAAAAGTGGGAGATCAAAAGACAGAAAAAAGGGAGAAGCCATTGTTCTTCCTCTTTCTGTTTTCCTCTCCCCCTCCCTCTCTCCTTCCCTCCCTCCCTCTCCCCTTCCTTCCTTCCTTCCTTCCTTCTTTCCTTCCTTCCTTCCTTTCTCCTTCCCTCCCTCCCTCCCTCCTTCCCTCTCTCTCTTTCTCTCTCTCTTAATTATGTCAGTGTTTCTCGAAGTGGCTAAATTCCATAATCCTAATTTTTGAAGCAGTGTCTCCTCCTCCCTGGACCCATGTTCAATGTGCTCTTGTACAAAGTGGCCATGGTGGCAGGAATTCAGGTTGTATGTAGGGTTGAAAACATAGACTTTCTACTACTGATGTGGTTACTGTCCCTGTTCAGACTAACTAGCCCAATATCAAAAGCCAACACTGAGCCCTCTGTGTAGCCCCAGTCCCAGAGGGATCAGTTTGCCTGATAGAAGTTGTTTCATTAGTTCTCTTACATAATGGAAATGGCCACACTTTGATGTAACTTGAATAAAAACTTCTTCTGGATGTGGATTTGCCTTTCCTGCCCACAATCGTGCTGCTATCCCATCATCCACTGAGTGTTGAAATGTCTTATTCTATCATAGTATCTCACCCAAAATTACTTCAGACCAAGGAATTTCTTTTTTATTGAAGTATAGCAGCAAGCTATAGAGAAGAGAGGGAAGAAACAAAGGAATGTAAAGGAAGAAGTTAGTATATATTAAAGAATATTTATATCAAAGTAAGGAGGAAATACTCATTTCTATTACAGTTCTCATTTATGGTATTTATAAACTTCATTTTTCCACTCCATATTTCCTTTGACCTTAGCAAGCACCTCAGCTGGTTATGATTCCTTGTCTATTAGGTGACTCAAAACTTCAGCTTTGAAAAGTCTGTGTTATTAATATTCCTACCTGTATATCTACCTGTCATTGATGTTTTACATTAACTTTGATCATAGGACATTGGAGTGCTTAGGGGTGCCCAAGATGATCTGTGTTCAGACTTAACTCTCCCTGCCTTCATTATGTACAAGCAACACAATTTCCTATTAACAGTCAGAACTAATCATCAAATTCAGTATACTAATAACCTTTTTGTGCTTGGTTCACTAATATCAAGAGCCTAAAGTTTCCAGTTTAATGGGACTGCTATTGTATCTCCTGGTGGAAATATATCACTCTTGGGAACTAAGACTTGTAAACCAAACAGAGCTGTAAGTTGCAAGAATGAAAAGTACAGAATTCATTAATGGATAATTAAGATTAATGGTGGAAAGAGTTACTCCCAATTTTTATTCTTTGATCCCAGACATGTGAATCTTAGGTATGAGGGAAATTCATACTTTGGTTACTGATACAGAGTATAGAACACATCCTGGAGAACATAATCTGAACTCTGCAAGGTGTTGTCATCTGTTTGGTGCTGTAACTAATTATTCAAGTGACCTTTTCATCATTCTGTTAGGTTAGCTTCTTCAGGGCAATGGGAAACATGGCAAGACCAGTAGATTCTATGAACATGAGCCCATTGCCTCACTTCATTTGCTACAAAATGAGTTCCCTGTTAAGAAGAAATGCTGGGTGGAATACCCAGAGGGTGAATAAAGCATTCTGTAAGTCCACAGTGGTGATCTTGGCAAAAGCATTGTAGGCAGAGAAGGCAAATCTGTATCCAGAGAAAGTATCTAGTCCAGTGAGAACAAAGTTGTGTCACTTCTATAAAAGATGTGTTCAAATGTAATCAGCCTGACACTAGCTAAGTAGCTTAAGGATCTCTGCCATGTGGGGAATGCTGCCATATGGGTCTTAGTGTTGGTCTCTGCTATTGGCCGGGTAGACACTTGGCAGTGGTTATAGCCAGATTGGCCTGATAAGTGGAAGTTCATGTTCCTGGGCCTATGTGTGGCCTCTACCCTTGTCACCATGGGTTCTTTGTTCATAATCATATTGGACAAAACTAAGGGTGGATGGGGAAGATATATGACTGATATTCAAATAGGCTCTCCTCTGCTAAAGTTACTTTTTGATGAACCTTCAGGTAGGACATAAATGTCTTTCTGCACTGTGACCAGAGAAATCTATGCTCATATCTTTCCCTCAAAGACTTCTTGCTATCTAATTTTCCAGTTGTGTTTCCTCTAAGTTTCTGACAACTCAGGCATTACTCAAGAATCAATGTAGATCCATACCTTTTGCCATCTCTCCTTTCAAGCAAAATTAACACCCAGGCAGACTACTTGAAGTTCTGCTGTGGTAGATCTTCTTTCACCACTCTCCTTCAAACTTACCCTTGAGTAGAGCTATAGTGCTGTGGTCATCCACTTTAAGGTAGTGCCAGCATGTCATGCAGAACCATCTGTAAACCAGGCCTGATCTTTTCTTCTTTTGTCATTTGGTTATAAGAATTTCCCCATAAAGTCATAGGTATGAGTTTAATGAGAAGAAGCAATGTAGTAGGTAGGGACTGTGAAAATCTGAGCCACTTGCTCATGTTGTTTTTTGTGCTTTGGGGATTTTTCTGAAAGCTCAGCCTTCTATGTAACACTTCTATTGGTGATGGGGTGCTTGCTCAAATAGCGGAGTTTGTAAGGGGAAACTCACAAAGCTGAGTTTGTAAAACAACAAACTAGAGACAACACTGGGTCTGTAAGGGGAAATTCAGATTACATTGTAACTTGGTAGCCCACAGCCAAGTGTTGAGTTTCTATTATGTCTTAGTAGAAAACCAGAAGCTGTTTCTCAAAGGAAAATAAGTATGTGCATAGCATAACTTTGCTCCAAAATCCTAAATTGGGGAACTGTGATCACCTACAGGGGTATGCCAACAGCTGAATACCCTATCGCTATCTGCAGATACTTCATATACCATCAGATCTACTAGATTATATGTGGGATTCAGAGGCACGTAAAAAGGCCTGAGCTAGCCATATAGAAAGAGCCACATGGAGAGAGACAAAGAGAAATAGAGAGAGAGAGTGAAAGATCTCACTTTTTCATACATTTCAAAGCACCAGACATGTAGTGGATCCATCCTGAGATGTCTTATCCCCAGCCATCAACTGACTGTAACCTCATAAGTGGCCTCGGCTAATTTCCATGTGAAACCAAAGAACTGCCCAGAGGAACCCTACCTGAATTCCTGACTTACAGAATTGTGAGAAAATAAGGGTTGTTTTAAGCTACTACGTGGTATTACAAAACTAAAGGCCTTTAGTTAAGCTGCTTTTTGGAATGTTATGGATCTCATATCCATATAACAAACCTTTCATAAAAATTTTACTCATATGGTATCAACCAAATCCTAGCTTCTCCTATTTAGTCCTACTTTTAAATAGTCTCACTCATTGTGTACTATGTCAGATTGTCAGCCTGTCTAAGTACTTCTTTCAGGATATATGCTCCCCCTCAAATCTAGTTTTGAATAACTTAATAAGATAGCAAAATGTAGTTTGTTAGTTAATTTAAAGTTAAATTGATCGTTAAAAATTGTTCAAAATAATTATATTTTGTTTAAATAAAACAAATATAATAATATGAATATTCAAAATTCAATTCATGATAACTTCTAAAGTACATAGGGAAAAAAAATCACTGCAATTCCCCTTGCTTTAACACATGCTTTCAGCAGAAATTTCAAAGATCTTTATTTCCTCCTTCATGTTTACCCAACCAGGTGTCCTACAACAGGTATAAACTATTTTCTACACAACCAGGTGTCCTAAGTTTTCTGAGTGTATATTATTTATGTGAAAGTGGCTAAAAGACACTTCAGATAAGCAGAGTTGCACATTCAATAAAATTAACTTTATCAAAAGCATTATTATGAAAGGATGGCCTGTTCACAAATAAATTAACTTACACGGAATTCAGTCATGTTCAAGGAACACAGACTCCACCAGTTTCCTGTGTGGCATCCAGATATAGTCTTTATTTAAAAATTAGAATGCTATAGTGCTTTTCTACTGTAGAATTATACATGCTTATGATAATAAATAACAATTTTTAAATAAATTAAAAATCACCTACTTTCTTTCCAGGGAGAGGTAACTACTGGTAACATATCTGTAAACCTCCTTTTTTTTACATCTGTCTTTGTGCACGGGGAATGAGTGTGTGCACATATGCACACACATACCAACACACAATTTTCCATGCTATATGTGCTGTTCTGTAGCCGCTATTCTCCATGAAAACCTGTTTCTTTGTCAGTGATTAAAACTATACTTTTTCATTTTAATTGCTGAACAGTATTCTGCTGAATATATATATATATATATATATATATTTAATTTATTTATTTTTGGCTGTGTTGGGTCTTCGTTTCTGTGTGAGGGCTTTCTCTAGTTGTGGCAAGCAGGGGCCACTCCTCATCGCGGTGCGGGGGCCTCTCACTATCGCGGTCTCTCCTGTTGCAGAGCACAAGCTCCAGACGCGCAGGCTCAGTAGTTGTGGCTCATGGGCCCAGCCGCTCCGCGGCATGTGGGATCCTCCCAGACCAGGACCCGAACCCGTGTTCCCTGCACTGGCAGGTGGACCCTCAACCACTGCACCACCAGGGAAGCCCTGATTATATATATTTTTAATTGATTCCTTACAAGTGATATTTAGGATGTTTTCAATTTTTTCTGTTATAAAATCTATTTCAGTGAACATTGCTACAAACATACACACATACATGTGTAAATATATAGATATATGTGTGCATTTTTGTAATTATCATCTCAGGATATATTTCAACAAAAGACATTGGTGAGTACATACATTTAAACATTAACATGTTACCAAATTCCTTGTGCCAATTTACGTCCCATGGAAATTTCTTGAGAATGATGTTCCTTTAGAGTAGGACATGTATTTAAATTAAAAGGCTACTAAAATGGAAGGCTTTTCAAACCTTTTAAGAACTGAATTGCTTGCTCAGCTTCCTATTTTCTTTTAAATTAAGCCTTTCTTTTAAATGTGGAAGACATAAATACTTTTAGTCTCTAAATGCCTTTGATATGTGGCTAAACTGGAGTAGATTCAGCATGTTTCAGACTTTTGATTTTTTTTTAATATTTTTCTATTTTTGGCACTCTACTGGGATTAAAGAAACTTTTAAAAAAATATAATTGCTAAGTTTCCTTTCTTGGAGAAGGAATTATACTCTGATTTCCTGGTAAATATCTGAAGCTTATCCATCTATTCCATATCATTTAGTAATACTCAGAGGTACTCTTATCCATAGATATGATGGAACTGGATTTCTAAGTCAGCAATAAAGTTATTTTCCTAGAGATGAACCTGGAAAAAATGCCTACAATTGTTAAGGTATATACCTTTTATGGAAGGAAATAAGTGTACCCAAAAAATAAAACCAAAAGAAAGAGAGAGTTACCCTAAAAACTGTCAAGAGTGAGTAACAAAGAAGAATATTGAGAAAAAGTCACCTTTCAAACTAATGCACAATGTTTGCATAATAAAACAGTGAATTTACCTGAAGTTGTATTGATGGAAGTGAACATATTTTCTTGGACAAAAGCAAAGAATACAAGTTTTTCAAATTTGTCTTTATCGTATTTTTGCCCAGTTCCTATTGTTACAATGTCTATATATTTTTTCTTCCTCTTATGATTTTGCAGAAATGAAATAATATTCTCCAACCACTGGTAACTTAAGAAATTTTTTTTTGTTACTTTTAGCTTAAAAGACATTTGTTTTAACAGCAATACTTTATATTGGCAACAATGGATCCCATCTTGCAGTGGTCATGGCAAACTGTCAAAGTCTTAATTTCCTCAGCTTCTTCTTGCTGAGGCTCCATCTCCTGAGAACTCAAATATCCCTCTGTATGCCAAGAAGAGACCATCAAGACTGGTACTCAGGAGGTGAGATAACGTGCCTCTATAATTGCCATCTCAGACAATTCTGATTATTTGTTTAGATCAGTTTTATATTTTCTAGAAGCCTGTCTCTCCAAATGGCACACATCTTGAGGTACTTAAACTCAAGGACAGACGACTGGAAAGTGCTTGGATGAGGAACCAGAGAGAGAGTCAGGAAGCACGACGACTCTGGCAAGGAGTGCATGGCTTCTTGTCTCTTTTCCTCTCTGTCATTCTCTTTTTTGGTAACTTGTCTTCCTCTCCTTTTTCACTGTCTCACTTCTCTTTCTGCCATTATGTTTGCATCTCTAGTTTTGACTCTGTGTAAACTTTCAGCTCCAGAGCTTAAAAGAACAGTCAGTATTTGCAACTCTACATTAATTTTTCTCAAGAGAGGAATCTGATTGGGCTGACTTCCAAAGTAGAAACTTCCCTGTTGCTGAAAGAATTCAATCAGAGACAGGTTGGTCATCAGTCAATGTAGTAGAGAGAGTTCTAGTTTGGGCATGGAAGATGAACCAGATGACCCCTAATTCCTTTCAGCTCTAGGATTCAAGTAATATATCTTTGCTTAAAACCCTCTCCCTAGAAAATATCTTCCAAAATAAACATCTACATCATTATTTTTTCTTCAATCTCTGTCAGAAGATTTGCTACTGTCATCATTGAAAAATGATGTAGAACATTCCAGCAATTTCAATTCCTCAAAATGCCAGATGTTATAGTATTACTCATATATACATATACATATATACATAAATATATATGTATTTATACATGTGTAGTATGAGACATGCATGTGCAATGGTACTAGATAAATTCTTTCAAAGAAAGAACTTTTTAGAATGAAACATTTCTATCATAAATTAATAAAATTCTACCTGTAATCCACAAGTAATAGTCTAGGCAATTTAGCACTCTGTCTTTGTGTGGCTGCTCTCATAAATTTGAGCTGGGTGCTTAATACATGTAGGTAGCATTGCTAAGGAAACCACTCCCTTGGTATCCATGTGTGTTTAGCAAGCTTTGTCTTGCTTTTGTATCTGACTTAAAGATACTAAATATTTAAGATAGGGCTAACATGATACGTTAAAAAAAAGAACTCAAACCCCAAATATTTTCACTTTCAATTAACTCCCCTTTGAAATATAGATCACTATAAAAGTTTAAGTAAAAATTTAACGACTGCTTCTGTGTGTCAAGCTTCTATCCCTTCACCTACAATCAGCACAAATTGATTAGACTTGATCTGTTTAGTTTCAGAGAAAAACAATTCTACTATTTTTATTCCACTCTTTGTCTCTAGAGGTAAAGGGCTGATGTCAAGCAGAATGCCATTTTCTCTAGGTTAAAAGCCAGCACCTTCTCCAGAGTATCACTTTCTTTCTTTCTAATCCAAGACTTTGGAAACTGCCTCTATAAAGTTGTAGCAGTAAAACGTCTCTTCAAGAAGCTATTGTGCCTCATTTTTAATTTTTATTTTTCACTGAGGGTTAATTCTCAAACAATAAAATACAGAGGCCTTAAAAACTTCAGGTTGTTGCATTTTGACAATTGTATATTTGACAATTGTAACTGGCCCCCAAACAAGATATAGTACATTTCCTTCACTCTAGAAAATTCCTTCATGACTCTCCTAAACAGTTCACTCCTGTTATTCCTCCAAAGCAATCATCTTTTTGTTTATATCACTGAAAATTAGTTTTGCTTATTCCTGGACTTCATGTAAATTTAATCATTCAGTATGTGTTCTTCTATGTCTGGTTTCTTCACTCAATATATTTTTGAGATTCATCCATGTTGTTGTATGCATCAATAGTACATTGTTTTGTATTGTTTAGTAATATTCCACATTATGGAGTATCATCCACATTTCTGTCCAATTTCCTATAGATGGACATTTGGGTCTTTCTAGCTAATGACTATTCTGAATGAGGCTGCCATGGACATTCTTGTACAAATTTTTGGACTTCTTGTTTCATTTCTTTTGGGCATAAACCTAGAAGTGGTATTGCTAGTTTATATATTATGAGTGTGTACTTAATTTTATAAGAAACTGACTAACAGCTCTCCAAGTGATTTTGCCAAGCTTCACTTCCACCAGTAGTGTAGGAGAGTTCCAGTTGTTCCACATTCTCACCAGCTTTTGGTATTGTTAGCATTTTTTTGACCTTTGCTTTTCTAACGAGTACACAGTGGTTTCTCACTGCAATCTCAATATGCATTTTCCTTATAACAAATAATGTTGAGCACCATTTTATTTACCTTTTAATTATTCATATATCTTCTATTGTGAAGTATCTGTTTTTTGCCTATTTTTATTGTATTGTTTCTGTTTTTTGTTGTTGATTTAAAAGAATTCTTTATATATTTTTGATATGAGTTCTTTGTCAGAAAGAAGTTTTATGACATTTTTTACCCCAAGCTGTTGCTTGGTTATTAATTTTCTTAACAGTGCCTCTAGTGGTTAATTTTGTATGTCAACTTGACTATAGTACCCAGTTAAATCAATCACTAATCTAGGTATTTGTGTTTGTGAATAAAAATATGCACCTGTGTGGTAATTTGTAGATATGGTCAACATCTACAATCAGTTGACTTTAAGTAAAGGAGATTACCCTTGGTAAAGTGGGTGGGTCTCGTCCAATCAGTTGAAGGCTTTAAGAGCCCAAACTGAGATTTCCTGGAGAAGAAACTCTGCCTCAAGACTGCAACATAGAAGCCTTGCTTGTTTCCAGCTGCCCTACAAATGTTTAACATTCTTTAAATTAAAAATTTTATGGTTAGTGCTTTTGTGACTTCTTTACCATATATTTGCCTAACCCATGGTTGTGAATTTTTTCTTCTATACTTCTAAAAGATTATAGTTCCAGCTCAGCAATACTTTGTAGTTTTTAGTCATGTACATATTCTATTAGATTTATTTCTAAGTATTTATTTTCTATGCTCTTTAATAGTCTTAAAAAGTATTCCCTAATTGTCCATTGCTAATATATGGAAATATAATTCATTTATTGTATATTAATCTTGTATTATGTGACCTTGCTAAATTGTGTACTAGTTTTGTCTTGTTGCTGTAAAAAATTACTGTAAGCTTAGTGACTTAAAACAATACAAATTTATTCTCTTTTAGTTTTGGGGTTAGAGATCTTAAAATGGGTTGTCAGGATTGCATTCTGGAAGCTCTAGGGGATGATCTCTTTACTTTTCTTTTCTAGTTTCTAGAGGCCACCATCCCTTGACCTGCATTCCTTGGAAGCCCTATCTCCCATCTTAAAATCCAGAAGTATATCATCTTTCAGTCTCTTTCTGTTCCTCTCCTTTCTTGGAGCAAATTTTGTATGACTTTAATCCTCTTCCTTTACTTATAATCCTTTGTGATCATACTGAGACCACTAGATAATCCAGGAAAAATTTCCCATCTCGAGATTTTCATTTAATCACATTTGCAAAGTCCTTTTTGCACTACAAGGTAACATTCATAGGTTCCAGGCATTAGGACATTGTGTGTGTGTATGTGTGTATGTGTGTGTGTGTGTGTGTGTGTGTGTGTGTGTGTTGGGGGGCATTATTCTCTACCACATTTGCTTAATTCTAGTTTTATTTTGATATTAGTATAGCCACAACAGCTTTCTTATAATCAGTGCTTACATGGTGTGTCTTTCTTCATACTTTGTATTTTCAGCCTATATTTGTCTTTATATACAAAATGTATCACTTGCAAACAGCATATAGCTTGGTTTAGCTTTTTTTTTAAAAAAGCAATCTAACAGTCTCTGCCACTTAATTGGAGTATCCATTCCATTGAAGTTTATTGCAATTATTGACATAGTTAGATTTAAGTCAAAACTATCAACATTTATTTTCTGTTACTCTCATTTGTTCTTTGTTCCAATTATTCATTTTCCATCTTTATTTTATTAAATCTAGTACTGTTTAGTATTTTATTTTCTGTTATATTAATTTTTTGCAATACCTATCTGTGTTATTTTTAATATTTCTCTAGAGATTTGAATATGCACCTCATCATATTATAGAGTGCCTTCAAATAATACTTTATTATTTCACAAACAAGGTAAAAACTTTATATCTACATACATTTTTCCCCCCTCCTACTTCATTCTCCCTCTGTTGGCATATATTTTACTTATATACACATTGTTATTATTTTTACTTAAACTGGTCTACTAAGTCTACTAAGTCTACTAAGAAAAGGTCTTATATCTGCACATATATTCACTCTTTCTGTTATTATTAGTTTTTCCTGATGATGTAGTCTTTCCTCTAGTATTAATTTAACTCACCCTGAAAAATTTCTTTGACATTTCTTGCAGGGCGGTTCTGCTTGGAATTAATTGTCTCTGCTTCTTTTTAAATAACTAAAAATACCTCTATTTCACCATCATAATTGATGGATACTTTTTGCTAGATATAAAATTTTAGGATAATTTTTTTCTTTCTGTATTTTTAATATGTTGCTCAATTTCCTTCTGGCCTCATTGTTTCTGATGATAAGTCAGCCATTTCTCTTCTTCTGGTGTCTTGATATGTAATGTATTTAGCTTTCTCCTTTGGCTGAATATTTTGTTTTCTCTTTTTCATTGATTTTCAGAATTTTGATGATGTGCCTAAGTGTGGTTTTCTTTAAATTTATTTGGCTTGGTATTCACTTTGCTTTTTGGATCCTAGGGTTGATGTCTTTAATTAATTTTTGAAAATTCTCAGTAACTTCTTTCTCAGTCAAATATTCTTCTACTCCATTTCTCTCTCCTTTCTATCTTAGATTTCAATCATTCATATATCATTTAATATTTTAATATTGTTCCACAGATCTTGTACATCTATTTCTGTTTTTTCATTTATATTTTCCTTTTGTATTCCAGTTTGAATAATTTCTCCTGACCTGTGTTCAAGTTCATTGATTATTTTCACTGTTGTTTCTAGTCTTATGTTAAGCCCACTGAATATTTTGTTTATTTTTGATGTCTTTTATATTTCTATTTGATTCTTTTGTGTTATTCTTTTCTCTCTGCTCAACTTCCCCAAATGTTTATGTATGTTGTCCACCTTTCCCCCAAGGTTCTTTAACATATTGAAATACAGGAACATAAGATTTAAAATCACTGTTTCATAATTCCAACATCTGTGCTATTTCTAAATTCACTTCTATTTGTACTCCGTTAATTGTAAGTGATGTTTTCTTGATTCTTTTCATGTCTCATGATTTTTAATTATATGCTACACATTGTGTGTAAAAGAATACTAGAGACTGAAGTAAATAATTTTTATTTCCCAGAAAAAGACATGTTCCCTTCTGTCAGGCTGCTGGAGTGTCCAGTGGCTTCAATCTAATCAGGTAATCGAGTTGGGTTCGGGCTTTGCTGCAACTTTAGTTATTTTCAAATCACCACTAGCTTCAGCTGTTTGAGAAACTCCAGAGATTTCTTTATGAGTTAGAGTCCTCCTGCTAGCTTTTCAAATTGTGGGTGATCTCTCTCTCCTTTACACCCAGCTGCTTGTTTTGTTAGTTACTGGTGAGTTCTTTCTTCACTCCAGTTCTACTCTTGACTTTCTGTACCCTAGCAGTAATCTCTCCACTCAGCTTTCCTGTACTAACCTCTGGAAGACCTCTGCATTGCACTGGGTCAAAGTTCAAAGCGTCTTGGAGGAATTTTTTTCAGTTCTTTACCTTTTCCCTGATCTTTTGCAGTCATTGACTTCACTTGATAAAGGTTTTGAGTGTGTCCCAGAGGGATTTCCCTCTGCTCTTCCCTGCAGCCTTGCCACTGACTTACACTAGGGGAAGGTCCTACAAATCCCAAGGGGAATTATCTCTCAGAACTCTTGCCCTGCCCCAGCCTTTGGCATATTAGATCCTTGTGTTTGGTGAAGTGTCTTGGGAAAGAGTTGGCAAGTAGATGCAGATTCACTCTATGGCTTTTAGCGGTTCTAACCCATCACACTAGTCCACATGTGGTCCCTACAAGTTTGTTAAGTTTGGCCGGTTTACCCTTCCCTGTTCCTCTGCCACTCTAACAGTGCTGAAATCAGCTGTGCTTCTCTTCCAGAAAATTCACCACTCTTTTGAATTTAGTTTTTTTAAATCTATGATTTTGTCATTTAACTGGCTTTTTGCTAAATTGGAAAAATTGTACCTTACAACTTTCTATATCCTAACCTAAGTTGAAAATTCTCTCTTGGTCCCTTTTCAATGTCATTTAAAAAAATAGACTAGTTATTTGAATCTGTAAGTGACCATGATACTTATAGTGTAATTTTATTCCTTCTCTTCATTCCTTAGCTGTATCTATTAAGAGTTTTAAAGTTCAAGTAACACACGGTTAGGTGCTTAGATGCCGTTTGTGATATGTGTATATCCATTCATGTATGTTCAGCATGTAAAGGTGTGTTTCTATATGGTATTACAAACCGAAAAAAATTCAAAACATAACAAATACGCCTAATGGGCATGGAGTAATTCCTAAGAAACAAAATAAGCTGTCATGGGGTGTTTGTCCCCAATGATTCTTGTATGTTGTCAGATGTTGTCCCCTCTACTATAATCTACAGCATAAGAATTAGCTATTCTTGCTCGAATAACAGCAACTACTTTCCTAGAAACGGTCTCACTAGTGAAATAAGATGTCATAACAACTCCAGAATTTCCGTCTCTGAGGAACATCTTCTCAGATTAAGGAATTAAGGAAAACAGAAAACATAGGTTGAAGGTATAGGAGTAATAACAGCACCTAAAATCTGTGATTTTTTTTAACATAAAAAAGACAATCAAATACTAATGTTACAGACTGAAAAGTTAGAGAAACAGAAAGAAGGGTTGGGTCACAAACAAGTACTGTGCTGGCACATGGAATCAAAAGAAGTGATATTTATCAGGCTAAGTAGAAGACTGCAGAGCTTTGCATGTGTAGAACATGGGTCATTTCTCATAGGCAGAATTTCTGGGAGATTGGAGATGATCTATTTCTAAAGGAAAAGGGCTAAAATTTCCAATAGCAAATGGCATAAATCAGTGAGCAAAAGCTGTATATGTAACCCATGTTAAGAAGGAAAGGTTTAAGTCAGAGAATATGCTCGAATCAAATGAGATGCTCAAAGACCTTTAACTATAGCAATGTTAGCAAGGTCTCTATAATACTTAAACAATACATACATACATAAATACATACATACATACATAAAACAAATTATAACAATATCCTTAAGATTACCACACAAGTAACAGTGCTATATAAAAACTCATAAAAACAAAGTGTATGGCTACAATAACCATATTAAAACAACTACAGTTTTCTCTTAAATAACCATATAACCCAGGCTTGGAGGATATTACTATTTGGTGATTAAGCTCAAGATACAATGTCTTCTAGCCATTTGAGACTGAAGAAGAAAACAATAGACCAATTTCTTCCTTTTCCCTGGGTACAGGGTTATAATGACCTCAACTAGGAAGTGGAAGGAATCAAAGGCGGGGCAGGGCACGATGGAAAACCAAACCTCTCTTTGATAACTTTTTCCTAAAAATAGGAAAGAACAATTCTTTTATTGAAAACTGTAAACACACACAACACACACACCCCAAAACCAATAGTGCTATTTAAGTATGTGAGCAGGAAGGTTTTTATTTTTAAGGAAGTATACAGTGAAGGACTGCATAATTACAAAGCACAACGAATGTATATCATTTACTGAGTATTTCATTTCATTTCTTTCTTCCTCTGCCCTTTTCTGATTTGCTATTGGTGCAGAAAATTTGATCTGAAAGATATTTCATTGCTTGTAGCAGGAAAAGTAGGCAAAAATAAATACATGTGATAGTCATTTGCAAACACAGCTCAAAGATATTGCATAATAATAGCATTAATTTGTATTTGTAGAGGATGTTGGAGTTTTGAGGAAAGCCATTAATAATGTACCTCTTCCCTATCCAAGTTTGGAACCATATGAAAAATAAATTTAAAAAGCGGTGAGATGGAAGGAAAATTAAGAGTTTTATTACTAATAAAAGCTGAATTGAGGACATGGAATATATGTGTGGCAACAGTGGGTTTGCTAATACTTTACCTTCTAATTAGACAAACTTACTTCCCAGTCATGGCATGGCTGGATGGCTGCAGGCCTCTGCCCACTGGGGCTTGCTCCTTAAGCTTATAGCATAGAGTAGCAGAAAATATATGCATCTCTTAAATGGCTGCTTTCAAGAAAGAAACAAGAAGGGATTGAGCAGGTCATGGTCACTTCTTTCTCTCAAAACCCGACTAGGTAAGTGGATGAGAGAGTGGAAGAGAAACCAGCAGTGTTATTATAGCAGAAATCCCTTCTTGTGGAAGTATGGAGGCTCCCATGAACACAGATCATTTGTACTGAGAACAACCTTATGAGCAAAAATTTATCCTAAAAGTTAAACATGAAGAAACTGAGGTCAAAAGACGCAAAATGATTGGTCAGATTAAAAGAGCTAGTAAGATATAGAACTTAGATTTGGGCTGAGGTATTCTCCTTCTATGCTTTCGAAAAATAGTAGTTTTTGACTTCTCTACAAAGATATTAATGTGTCCTAATGACTCTAAGTACAGTTTCCAAAGTATTCTTAATTCTCAATTTTAAAAGTGATGTTTTGTTTCTACCTTCAGAACACATCTTTTGTCTTTATGGATGCCTTTTCATTTTATACTCTATATCAAATGAGATGTAATATGAAAATCACGGACTGGGGAAAATTTACCTTATATTATCTGATGTCAGTGAACAAAGGATCTTTGCCCATTTTGATAACTTTATCTAGTAATGTCACGGTGTAATGGAGTAGAAAGCATGACTTCTTTGCAGGTTCCATAGCTAATCCTATGTTTCTTAGATTATCTATACCTTCATAAGCCTCTCCAGGCAGGGACCTGGCCCTCTTAAAATTAATAGTGTTGGAGAGCAAAGCACATGCATCCTGTGAGTAGTCTCTCAAAAGAGGAAAGAGGACGAGTGTAGACTGAGCTAGTCTAGTTTATTCCTTTATCAACCTCACCATGAGGTAAGTTCTATCTTCTCCCTGATGGAAAATGAGTGAAGGAGCCCTGAGAGGCCAAGAGTTTTATATGAGGTAACTTCCTCAACAAGGAAGGAATCATCAATTATGCATAACAAAGCATAGCTCTGATCACACAATGTCCCTACACAAAATAAATTTCTGTAGGTTTACAAGTTAAGTTTGAATTTATTGTCTTCTTTTATCCAGATTCTCCCAGTCTAATTTTCTAGGTTCGTATTACAAGGATCCATTGGTAAACTCAAGACTGTGTATCCCATTGTTCCTTAAACATTTTTTTGTGTTTTGTTGTGTTTGGGGCTGTGCTTTCATTAGCAAATATTTATTATGTACCTAACATATGCCAAGCACTGCTTTAGGCAGTTGAGATACATCAGTGAACAAAACATACAAAAATCCTTGTCATTGTGGATTGTATTTTCTAGTAGGAGATGGATAATAAACAGTAAACATATTTGAATAAGTAAACTTACAGTATTTTAGAAAGTGATATGTGCCATAAAAATAGAGCAGGGTAAGCAAAACTGGAAGTACCAGGGCATTGCAGATAGGCAGAGACATTTTTAGAAGGATGGTCAAGGTAAGAATCATTTGAAACTTGGCATCTATTATTAGATTCCTAGGGCTTCTGTAACAAGTTACCACAAACCAGGTGACTTACAACAGCATAAATTTATTTTTTCTCAGTTCTGGAGGCCAGAAGTCCAAAGTCAAGGTGTTGTTAGGACTGCACAACCTTTGAAGTGCCTAGGAGAAAATCTTGCCTTGCCTCTTTCAGCTTCTGGTGGCTCTGGGCATTCATTGACTTGGGAGTGCATAACTTCAGTCTCTGTTTCTGTCATCATATAGCATTCTCTTCTGTGTGTTCCACTTCCCTCTGTGTGTCTCTACTCTGTGTGTCTTTTACAAGGACACATCACTGGATTTAGGGAACAACCAGATAATCCAGGATGCAGATAATCCAGGATGTTCTCATCTCAAGGACTTTAACTTAATTACATCTACAAAGATTCTTTTTTTCCAGTAAGTATGCATTCATAGGTTCTAGGGGTTAGCATATGGACATGTCTTTTGGAGGGCCACCATTCAACCCACTAGAACATCTGAGGAAAGATGTGGAGCAAGTGAGAGAGTTAGCCATATGATTATCTGGAAAAAGAGTGATCCAGGTAGAGGAACATTCAGAGTAAATTCTTTAAGGTGTGAGTGTACCTGGAATGTCTGAGGAACAGCAAGTGGGCCAGTATAACTGGAGTATAGTAAGAACAAACCAAGGTAACTAAGATGAGGCAACCAGGGAGACAGGAGAAAAGGCTTCAATGTCTTGGAAGTCAAGTGAAGAAAAAGTCAGAAGGAATAGTCAGCTCTGTCTAACACTGACATGTCAACTAAGATAAAGTCTGATCAACTTGAAGGTCATGGGTGACCTTGATAAAATCAGTTTAGTGTAGGAACAAAAAGCCCAATTGGAGAGAATCCAAGTTACACTCATTCTACAAAGCAAAACTCAATGACACTAGCTTCCCTGATCTCACTACTTGGAGAGTAGTGAATTTAAATATTTTAACACTTATATTTCACATTGTATTGGAGTTATTTATGAGCTTATTTTATTTTCCTTACCAGATAGTGAATTTATTATGAATATAGCTTATTTTAGATTCATTTTTTTGTATCCCTCAGGACTTAATATAATGACATGTACCTATTAAATGCTTCTTGGTAAATATTCACTGAGTAAATGAATGAA